>NC_062972.1:28555042-29198784 GCF_023078275.1 Leguminivora glycinivorella
TCTTAGACAAAGTGAATTATTTAATTCTGATTATGTGTCTGTTTCATAAGAATTTTCTTGAATGAGCATGTGATGGCTCTTTTAGAGCAGACACTTTACTATTTCCTGTCATTAATACTTTTGGTGACTAGTTTTCTTCGCCCATAAGAACGATCATTTAGGACTTTTCTATGGTTTAGTTTAGTATAGAACACATTATTATTATATTAACTTGTATGTCATTCATTCATGTAAATTATCTACAATTTAAAAATAAAATATATCAGAAGTGGGTAAATTATTTCATCTTATGTTCTTAGTCCATGAAGGTTACCTCAGAACATTGTGAAAAATAATATTATTATATATCAAAAAAAAGACCATTTATTGATGGAATTCAAGTCAAAACTTGGGTAAAATTTCAATAAAAGTTTTTAAATGAAGATTTAAATAAAGCTGCGAAGAGTTGTATCACACACGGCATATATGCTACATTTATCACTCGTCCGATCACACAATTACGAACCGTAACCTCACAGATATAGAGTACATTTGACAATGGAGACTATAACACTTTATTATATAAACGTTCAACATGCTATGTACACTGACAGTATACAGTAAATAAGCAACCTTATTTCGAAAAGTGTAAAGTTAAAAACAGTATGTCAACAATTTAAAAATATAAGTAGTTTTTTAAAACAGCGTGCTATGTAGTAAAAATGTGTTTTTGATAACTGGTATTTAAAATTTTAACAATAAGAGTGTCGCTGAAGACTTTTTGTCAGAACAGTGGTCGGATTTTAGTTTGACACTTGTGTCGCTACTGTCGCTTAACTTCAAACTTGGGTAAATCTATTCTGCTATAAGGTTGATTATCTTTCAGATCCTATTACATTTTTTATACATTCAACCTTAAAGCAGAATGCATTTACCCAAGTTTGAAGTTAAGCGACACACTTGAGAGTGGCAAAAGAAATAAAGATGTAAAAAATCCGTATCACTATTAGGACAAACATAGTTTTTTTAATACATTTATTTATATTTATAATATTTTCTTCAGTTATATTAAAAGTTAAACAGTTTTAACCTCTGTGGAAGGTTTGAAGACTATACATATTTATAACTACAACGCGCTATGCCGAGTAACAAGTGTTAGTCAGGAATCTTATAAAAACGTGTCATAACAACAGTTTACGCTATAACATAGTTTTGGTCGGGACGCCACGTTCCGTACAAGGAGTTTTATAAAAGCCAATCATCAACAAATAGTCTTTTATTGTAGGCACGTTTTTAGTTCAAGTATGTAAAATTCGGTAAGTATATAAATAAAACAAACTTAAGTAGTTCTTAAAGGGCAGTACCACCACAAAATAGTTGATACCACATAGTGCAACAATGATCCTTACATATTTTTTTGAATAACATCGGTATGTTTAACAGTTCTATCATATTAACATAGAATATACTATTCTTTTTCTTTCATGGATAGACCTTAGCGCATCAAGCAGACTCATTTTGGACTCTCTTCGATATAGCAATATCATACTGATATAATCTAGAATTTCGAGGATCCAACGGGAATTACAATTAATGAACTTTAAATGGCTCTCACATAAGATTACTGTATGCTCGGTGTGGTCCTCAAAAAGGACGGCCTAGAACCGCAGTAATAAAGAATAATAGCAGCATTGCCCCCATGTACCAACTGGCGTCCCGACAGAGAATCTCGCAACCCTCAAACCTCTACTCTAAGTCGAATGTTTAATTGTATATATCAACAACAAGATTTTAAGTTTCCGAAACATCTAGTGTAACAACTTTATATCCTCTATAGACCGTATTCGTAGTCATTTGGTTACCACCGTAGGTTTCTGATATCCTAAATATAACCGCCGTCTCGCTATTGTATCGGCCCGGCCACGACATTGGTATAAGTTTACGCTCATATTGGGCGTGCAGCGGGACGGGCCGTGCATGTCAAACAATTGAAGCTGATACAAGTGTCATGAGTCGACGCTGCACAGCGCTCGCCTCGCTGAACCGCACGCTCCGAGCGTCCACTCAGGCCTTACACCAAGGCGGCCATAGGTTGGAGCGAGACACAACGATGGGACCTTTCGTTCGCACCTATGGCTGCCGCGCGCAACAGTTGCTTTAGACCAATGTCCAGGCCGTAATGACTTATAAAATTGATTTTAGATTCACTTATGGCAATAACTGTTTTCTAATGTAGGGTGAAGCTCGTGTCTTATATTTACTTTTAAAGTTATTTTATATGAGCTGCCTTTAAAATACTGTCGATTAAAATAATATCAAGTAATAAAATAGAGATCATTATCTGGAATGTTCAATTTTAAGTTTGTACTTCGAGTGTTGATTTGATATTCGTTTTAAATAAAATAAGTACGATGGCCCCTGTTAAGTACGTAACGGTGATTATAATTTACTTATATATAATATAAAAATAGTTTAAAGCGTAATATTAAGTTCATTAAAACAATTTTAGAGTGAGGGAATGTATAATACGTTGGGACACTCGTAGGTAACAATTTGTTGTTACATAATACTTTTGTATTAAGAACAATACGGATAAGTGGTTCGAATTGGGGCTTGTTTAATATCGAGTTTATATATTTAGTACTTGCATTTTGTGGCAAATGTATAAACGGGTACATATGCTAAACATTGGTTAAATAGCCTCCCACTTACTCGTATTGATTTTGACCTTCAGTGTTATAGTAAAAGTAAATTCTGAAAGTATTACGTCGTCGGTAACAATGGCTATGTTACTTATATTTAATGTAAGTACAGTTGTATGTCATTTGGGCATACATTAAGGAGGAGTGTCCATAACTTACCGGGGTACTATATGTAAATAAATATGTGAGATTTTAGTATTAAAATTATATACGTGGCAGTGTCTTAAGATCTAGATTATAGTTTATGTTCGTAAATAATATTATGTTATTATATGCGTCGAGTTTCATTGTTTGTATGTTATGAAAAAAACGGAGTGTTTAAATAAGTATTCGATAGAAATGGCAAACAATGTAAGAAAAATTATCCTTAGTTCCTTGGTTAGGAAAATCCTGATAACATTTTATTAAGTATCAGTTGGGTCCACAGATCAATACAACAAGATGGCCCTTACAGGGCGACTCGCGGTCACCAAGCATACGACAAATCAGGTTTATAAAAGTTTGAACGCGTGCGACACCGATCAGTAGCGCCCAAGTATACGACCCGCTATCAATTTTGGTTGCAAACAATGGTCTCTTACAGCATAAAGTGGTGTGGCAAGTCTTCTAACACTTCTACATGTAAAAAAGATGGAACAACATTCCACAGTTAAGTCAAATTAATTATTTTGTTGAATATTGTTTATTGTCCGCGGAGTTCATTTATACTGGTCAATATGGTTGTGCTGAGCGGCGCCGAGGCGCGTCCATCCCTCTTTACCGAGTTAACAATGTGATATGCTATCCCTTTCACGTAAACGACTAGGCATGGGGCCATGTTAGTTTATGTCTGTTGCGGGAACTTCGTACTGCCGTTCGTACCATGTGCTACCATTTTATGAAATATAAAAGAAAGCAGATTTGTAATAGTGAATAATTATCTAGAATCTGTAGAGTCTGTAGTGGTATTTAGTTCATTGATTAGTTTAGAATATTTAGTTGGTTATTTAACTTAGTAAACGTAAGTAAAAATGCACAGTTTAGTTATTAGTTACTAGAATGATTTTTATTTCTGACCTTCCAACCCGAAGGGTAACTAGGCCTTATTATAATTTAATTATAATATTATAATTTGTTGCAAAACAAATTCACCACAGTACTGGTACCGGTACCATTGTCTATAATAGACATGTCCCATTCCCATCCCTACTGCTAATCATAAAGGCGCGCCATTATTTGAAACGACCAATGGCAGCACCGTGCGCGCCCGCCTCACCCCGCAAGGATTGGTGATTTGCGTCTCGAACAATATCGCTTGCATTTGGCTTCTAGTGGGGTGTTCTGTGGTTGGGTCAATCCGTGGCGAGAGTAACATGGGTCACTATTTTATGGTATGTTCCATTTATTCACGATGCAAGTTCAAGGGATAATCCATGTCTAAATAGGTGTTAGGTACTTTCTAGATATATGCATAGATCCTGTCATTTGCTGCTGTAGTTCAAATAAACACTCAATGAAGTCGTGACTCACGTTACTTTAACGTGGTTTCACCCAATTCCTAGTTCATATAAGATAATTTAAATGATATTTAACTAGAATCTGGACAATGTTATATTTATCCACATTATTTGCCATCTTTATCCATCTCAACTTTACTTCAGTCACAGATTAAAGTTAAGACATGGCCACATCGTTTGAAAGTAAAGTTTGACAACTTTTTATTTGGCCCTGAAAGAATGTCGCGCGTCGCTGCCAACCGTTTTCATACAGCAATAAAGATGGTTTCGATATCTAAAATATTTCCTTCTCGTTTACATCAATCACATTCGCGTCTGTTCTCAAAGGGTACTTGCCAGTAAGAGAAATCAGTTTAGCAGAAACACGGCGAGGGTCAAATAAAAACTTGTCACCCTTTAAGTAGGTACCAAATGAACGTAATCTAACCGGCTGATTAAAATAGAAGGGAGAATATAAGAATAATGTACATAATACCATCCCAGTGTGTTACGGGCCGGCAGTTAGGACAGGCGGCAGTCTCAGGAGCGGCGCGCGTGCGGCGGCGGCGGCGCACGCGCGGGTCAGAAGTAGATCACCTCCTCCTCCCCGCCCCCGCCGCCCCCCGGCCCGGGCGGCGCGGGCACGGCGCCGGCCGCGCTGGCGTCGGCCGTGCGCACGCGGAACTTGTCCGGGAGCTTGGGGTATGTGTTTGTTCTGGAATAGAAGATAACGTCTAAAAAAACAACTCCGTAATACGACCTTCAAAAAAAGCGCACACTTAAAACCGGTGTCCATGTGTGGAGCGATCGCTCACCGTGAGGAGATCCGTTTACTAGTTTGCCTCTAATTCTACAGTACGTGATAAGCACGCTTCATCATGGAAACACTGGACACCGAATCAAATCTGCTACGAGCTTCGTCTACTTACAAATGATATAATCCGTAACAGACTATGGTACCCTGACCTTAGAAAAACTAAACATCCCCAATCCCCATGATACCTGAAGCGCTCCACCTTAATTTGTTGGAACACGTACCTATAATTCGCAGTATCACAACCCCAATTTCTCAGTCAGTGACCTCCCACCATAAAACAACAACTCTCACCGGAAAAAGGCTTTTGGCCGCTATACACATATGGCCAACGGTTCCACCAACCCTTTGTGAAACCCCTTGGCCAAGATAAGAGCCGCTGTTTACACATTGGCGAACCAATCACTTGGCATTGGCTCTTCATGAAAGATGGACGTGGAATGGAAAAGTAAGGAAATTCTAGGTCATAGTGTAATATTCTGACCCTATAAATACCTAACTAACATCAATTACCTATTTAGTTAACCTACATAACCATACAAAAATTGAAACTCTAAATTGCATTAAATAAAATTAATTACCATGAAACGAAATCAATCAATTAAGTTAATATCTTATATTGGATCAGTATTTTGACCTAGTGATCGATTAGTGTCTATGTAGAACCCATTGTTGTAGCCGTAAATAGTAACCAGTCCTTTTCGCATATTATGAAACAGTAATGTCCTATTACGCCTAATAATCCTATAATGTATGTATACCAAAATAAATGGATTAAGTCCACAACAAAAATCAGAGTGAATAATAAGTTGTAATTAAAAGATGGGGTTTAATCAAATTTAATCACATTGTTATAGTTAAATAGAACACAAATAAACAAATGAGCATAATTATGTCAAAATTAAAATAACTAATGTTTGTCAGTAAATAATCTAAAATGTCACCATATTATAATATAGAAAGTCAATAGTAAATATAATACAATTTAAAATATTTTATTTTTGGGGTTATAGATGTCGCTCCGCCTCCGCGACAGTCCATGGCCATCATCCAGTTACGGGTCAGACCCCTGCCCCAGTTCTGAAGGAACTATTTTGTGGTCCTGAAGGGACATCTTTTCATAATGACAGGACTACTTTCATTTGCCCGAGCCATTATGTTGTGAGACTTTCATCACCATAGAGAGGATTTTCAAAGGGACACTTTAAAATATCAAATACTGGTAGTAGAGCAGTGTATCTGACCACTCCAATTCTCCAGAATTCTGTAACTTTGTACATCATTGTTTTTTTTGTAGGTATTTATCAAAATAATATTATCCAAACTGTTAATGTAGTCATTTTGTATCACCTTTCGGACCAAAATAAACCACGATCTTGCAACTTTCTGCCTCGATCCAGTCTAGACAAATCATTTATGATAAGTATTTGGAATAATATGACTTTATATGTGAAAGCCATTAGGTATGTAAAAATTACAAACTCATAGATAACGGAATAGACAGGCAAACTGCTGAGGGACAAGCTAATTAAAAATAAACATTTTTATTTTAAAAACAAAATGAATTTACAATCTTACATTATATTGTGAGTTATTTATTTTAATTTTCTCACAATAAATTTATTTACTACCAGTAGGTATACAAGGGACCAAAAATATATATAAAGTCATAAATGTATATGTCGAGTTTGTCAATTGTCATAAATAAACATAGTTAATATAAATTCCTATAAGCCCTACTAATCCCAATTCAATAATTGAACATCATTAAACGCAAGCCTTCCTGAGCCTACCGTGGGATTCACTCAATCTATGTACAAATGTACAACATTCATTTATTTATTTATTTATAAATTCGCTCACACAGTTAAAGTCTAACATATTAAGTAACCAAATCCCGTGTTAAAAATGTATAATTGAACTTTCTAGAAAATGAATAAAGACTTGAAAAGGAGAAAACAATTTTAATTCTAATATTTCCTATACCAAACAAAATCCTAGCCCTAACAGCTAAACTAACCATCTACTCTACCGACATATTAGCAAACTAGCGATCCGGATCGCACATTTAATTTACTCGCGTGATTTTCCGAAAGTGCAATGGAAAATCTCTAGCTAAAGCTAACTAAGACGGGCGAAGAATAACCCTTAGACCTGACTCCCTATTTCTTCACGTGGGCTGGTTCTCACACTAGGGATTGGGACAGCAAGAAGTCAGCCAGACGGGTAAAATAAAATAGGAAAGTTGGACAAGAACCTGGCAAATTTAAGAAGTTTAGATAACAACTCAAATCGTCCAGATTCCAGGAGCAAAATCCTGTCTTAATAAATGCAGGAAACTGCCAAGAGCTCACTTGGACTCTACTAAAATAACCCAAGAAATGTCCCTTGGTTGACTAGGGCTGTAGTTGAACACCGTTAGGTTACCCGCCCTATCCCTCCAAAGAACTGCAAAATATCAGACCAGTTCATCCTACTAAAATAATCTACCCCAATAATTATTTACAAAAGTTATTAATTAACTAACAAAACTAAGTAATATATGAAATCCTTCAACAAAATTATTCTAGCGTAAAATAACACTAAAACAATCCAAGCTAACACATTTCACACATTAAAACACAATTAACTCTTTAACTAATAAGAAACACTCACAAATCTTCAAAACTTTAAAACTTTAGCAATACTATTGTTCTACAACTCTAAACTCTACTAGTACACTTTATAATACTAGCAGTGATCGAGCTCCAAAACAATAACAATTAAGACACTTAAATTTACACCAATTAAACACTGAAATAAACGCTTATTAACAAAATACTCTATATTATCCTCCAACCCAAACCATACCAGTATCATGAAATACTAGCAAAATCAAGGCTAGGACATAATATAGGTAATCTAGATTTACCCAAATAAACCTAAATAGAACCAGTCTGACGGTCGAGCGGAAGGCTCTCTAATCCCCGAATGCCAATGAATGAATCCCATGCAATGCCTTGCATCCCATTTCAAACATCCCTTCCAAGACTCCGAAATCCCCACTAGCTCCCACTTCCTCACTCCTGATTGGTATTTCTCAACCAACGCTGAAATTCATAATTTCATACAATATTTAAACAAAACATGCTTTATCTCTTGATCAGAATAAGGTCCAATTTGATCTACTCATAGGGCGTGGCCGAACTAAGTTTTTTTCCACATGTTTGGACACAGGATTGGCCCACTAGACTTTTTTCCATTTGCACATGCTTTAAAAATTGTCTCAATCAACGCCCTTTGTAATATGGTTCAATATGGCTCAAATTTGTTTTTATTGGCTAGTATCATTTAATTGTACAGTTTGAAATTTGACACAACTTCTTGTAGATTTGAATTTGACCAGTCAACATTTCTTAAAACCCCTACTGCAAAACCTTTATGACTTTGAAACAAGACTCAAATTGGGCTACAAATAAGCATCTAAATATTTTGGTTCACTATAAATCTCCAAGCTCTCCATCTCGTATTTCTAAAATACGATCTACTTGAGACAAACAAAATTTTAATTATCGTGAGACCGAAACAGGAATTTAATCAACTAAACAAAAAATATAATTATTATGCTTGCATATGATGAAACATGGAAGCAAGTTTCTGACATGTTACAATAGACGACCGGTCTGGCTCAGTCGGTAGTGACCCTGCCTGCTAAGCCGCGGTCCTGGGTTCGAATCCCGGTAAGGGCATTTGTGTGATGAGCACTGATATTTGTTCCTGAGTCATGGATGTTTCTATGTATATAAGTATGTATTTATCTATTTAAGTATGTATATCGTCGCTTAGCACCCATAGTACAAGCTTTGCTTAGTTTGGGGCTAAGTTGATCTGTGTAAGGTGTCCCCAATATTTATTTATTTATTTTATAGACGTTATCAGAAAAATTTGATTAAAAAATAATAACCCTGTAGTAAAATTAAATTATTTGAAATATTAACAATTTTTTTAATATTCTGATAAGAACATTTATCTTTTTTAGGAAATACATTAAACATTTGCAAGGTTATTTTATTTCCTAAAATCTACACTATTATTGGCATAGATAAACTTATTATTTTCGTAAATATTTCACTACTGTCCTCTCTGACGGCTGACGACCAACTGAATGAAGCGCCAACGTGTAAACGCAGTTGGCCATTGGCGCCAAGATCCTTTGATGTGTGGAAAAAAAACCGACACCAATCGGTTGGCCGGCAAGCGCAAGCGCCAACTGCTAACTTACGGCCAAGTAGCCCTCTCTCTACACGCTTGGCCAAGGGGGTTGGTGGAACCGTTGGCCATATGTGTACAGCGGCCATTTGCCATACAGTTGGCCCAACGCGCGACGCTACGCTCGCGAGACGCTAGATGAAGGGGACCCATACTCCATAGTCCTGCCGGCTTAGCCGAATGACAATCGTTGACACCAGACGCCCGATTTGTTCCTGAGTCATGGATGTTTTCTATGTATATAAGTATGTATTTATCTATCTATTAAGTATGTAGGTCCCTAAGTATGTATATCGTCTTTGCTTAGTTTGGGGCTAAGTTGATCTGTGTAAGGTGTCCCCAATATTTATTTATTGATTTTATCTGGCTACGCGCCCTGTAGTGAATATTAAATAATTAATTCTTATAATTAGCGTACCTGGTAGCTTTATTATTGAGCGGCGGTTGTGTAGGCAATGGAGCTGGTGAGCTGCCAGTTCGCGTGTGGTGAATCACGAGCCCGGTCGAATGCTGTAAATACAAGAAATTAAGTTCGCACTGCCGTACTATAATAGATCAAATGGTTTTACAAGATGTGCTGTGTCGATAATGAATAGTTGTCAAAGTGGACCCCAGGCTCCTTAGAGCCGTGGCAAATGCCAGGATAACGCAAGAGGATGATGAACAATAATGAATAGAGATTGTTGGATTATTTCATGATATAATACCATAGATTAACATAGATTTATGGCTCGAAAGTGACACTTAACGCCAATCTACAAATAATCGATGGCAACAAGGCATTTTTTGTGGCGCCATCTATGTGTGGGATGGTATGACTTTCTTATATTTAATCTATGGCAATACGATGTAACTTTACCATTTCGAGGCCAACAAAAATATTCATAATAAGAAATGTTACGGTCAACATCAGCTAAGGCCCAATTGCCTTAGATTACAACTAGCCAAATAACTCGGAGTAAACCGTTTATAAATTTGTGAACTACGGCGAATTAGGTATACATTGGCCGTGTTTGAGAACGTGAACTCGCAATAGAAACTTTTTAGTGCTTAGTTCAATTTAGATAAACATTTAGAAATCATATTTTCTTTCATCATACAAATATGTGCTAGTTTTTAGTAAATCGTCCCACTTCGTTTTCCATAAAGACGAGAGTTGCTTGTATCTTTATATGAATAAACTGACAAAGCGGCTTTACAGCAATCGTCAAAGTGGGACGCCAATGTCCTACTTTGACTTGATAAATGAGCACTATACGAAGCATTTGTCCAGCAACACTGATCTTATATGTCACTTATCTGTGCTCCTTGAAGAAATATACCTGCTACGTATGACATTAAAAGCTGAACAGACGAAATGGTTGTCAATATACACCTATCTACGCGAAGGCTGATCCATATTAACAGGGGACAAATATATCTAGTGTTAGAGTAAAAACACCAGGCTACCACTATTAATTATACAGTTTATTGAACGGAATCTCGAAATACAAGATCAATGACAATCGATAATTCGATATATGCGACGCTACGAGTCCGTCTGACGCCATCTTGACAAGCGATGCGTAGGGATGGGGCGTCGACTAGTGATGTCCTTATACTAGTTTGAAGGAACGACCACACCCGAGCGCGAGAGAACAAAAGCGTGTATAGCTGCTTTCATAGAGGAATAAGTCGAGTTATTTGTAGTGTCTAGAGTCACGCATCAAATAGCGTAAATTACCAGTACCACTACTCGACACTAGGTGTCAACAGTGTCGCGTGTGCCAAAAATTTTATATTAAAACAGTTTACAACTTAATATAATACAAGCAGAAGGAATTGAAAACGGAATACTGATTAATACTGTTGTGATATTAACTTGTTGAGCATTAGACGTTTTGTTGCCAAGTAGCAGTACTGATAATTAACGCTATTTGACGCGTGTTTGACGCAAGATGTCACTACAAATAACTCGAATTTACCGATGTATGGAGTTACAACTCTTTCCTTCTTATTCCTCTATGCTGCTTTAAACGGTTGGTGTTGCGTTTACGAAGCAAGCCAAGGTTGCGTTCTTAGAAATAGTCTATATAAGGGTGAAGTTTCATCTATCAGCATCGAGTTGCATTTTGCGTATGAGAAATCGCTTGTTAGTAGGAACATGCGTACGCGTCTTCCGATGCGTAACGGCGTGAGCGTCTTCACGACATTTTAACGCGGCGATTTCGGCAGCCATACGTGCGAATGAAAAGTCCCATCGCTGTGTCTCGCTTCACCCTATGGCCGCCGCTGCGCATCGCGCTTTAAAAAGGCATGTGCAAGTGTTCACACAGATGACACAGGATGTGTCCGTATCCGTAGGTGTAGACGTATACATACATACACCCTGTTTTTATTGAATTCCGTTAACTTTTTTTAAGCAGCAATGCGGTCGATCTTATAGGGCAGATTATGATTCCTAGTCAAATATAACTCTTCATTTCAGTGAACTCACAAAAGTAATTTAAATAAACTATTTATAAGACTCTCTCAACCAATGTTGATTTTCATAAGATTCAATACTGTTTTTGCAAAAATGAGAACAAGTGGCACCTATTAACATGGATCTCAGTTTTTTTTTTAACAGCCAATCGCAGTGCAAATACTAAAGCCAATTACATTTCTTCATAAACCCGAATAAATTGTACAGAATTTAAACCAATTTACAGGAACCTAAGAGATTTTACAAAGGATAGAAAAGGTGTGAGAGAGAAAGGTAGGAAATATTGTCACTCCTTAGTTTTCTTCAGGAGTGAACAAGAAGATAATAGTATTTTACGAAGGAAGACGTCGAACATACTTCATTCTCAATCAAAAAATATTTCATAGTAAAATACCAGTTTTAACTTTATTTGCTTCAAAGCAAAGAGGATCGTGCTTTTTTTTTAAATTTTATTATTATAAATGGGCTTACTCTTGGCCACCGACTAGCCAAAGGCAAAGACGTGTCCTACGATAGATGTGACGGTATCTTGTATCTTGTTTAGACAATGACCGTCAAAGTAAAATGTGTAGTCACAGTGCATAGACTAACATCTCTCGACACAGGATTAAAACTTTTAAACCTCCGTTTTGACGATTCTTAACTTCATAATTGTCAATTATCGATATTAGCGCAATCTAGCCGATAATCAGTAAAAGGTATAGCGCCATCTAGTCGACCGCTCATAAGGGTCCGAGGTACGTTTTTTTATTAGACTTTATCTGTCTCGGAGTTACATAGCCTTATGTCTGTCTTTGCTTCAAAGAAATAACCTGGTATTTTTCATAATGGTTTTACAATTATTCGGGTATTTCGAAAGGGCAGAGGGTGTTTAACGTACGACAGTGAATTTGGAAGACACAGCTAATACTCGACACCAATAACGTACTTACAAAACAAACTTTGGTGTTAAAATACGTTTGGGTACTCGAAGTCCTGAAAACCAACCATTTGATCTGTTTTGTACAGGGTTAGGCCAACATAGGGGTAGAGAAGTGGATATACAGAATAGAACAATTGTCGGTAAAAATATAGATATTTTCGATCTCTGTCTACTTCATCATTAAGTCCGTAAAAACGGGGGCCGATACTCACTTCGATACCGGTTGAAAACTGTCTACTTCCAATTTTCTGAATTAACGTTCGAATTACCAAGAACAGGTAACAAATATCAAAATGACTTGAGTTCGGAATTAAAAAATACAAATTAATAGAATCGTTATTGGTAAAAATATTGATTAAAGTTAAGCCATTGTTTTTTTGCAAAAATTTCATTTTTGGCACAAGCTTTTATCACTGACTACCTTTCTTACAACAGTCATCTACTGCTCTTCGAGACGTTTCTAAAAACCCCTTACTCGATGGGGATATGACGTTTCATAACAGAGTTCCTATGACCACCATTCTGCTCCATCATCAGATCAGCTCACAATATTGCATTGTCACGTGATTTACACATGTGTGAAAAATTTCAGCTCATTCGGAAACCGGGAAGTGGGTCAAATTTAGATTCTACGTTTTGACCCAAACTAACATACTAACAAGTTGAATAAAAGCTTGTAACAAAATGTGTTAACATTCAAAACCTTTTACCTGAATAAATAAAAGTTAGATCAATATAATGCAGTAGATGGTGTGAAGAACTTGATACGGTAAGATATATTTTTTTGTGAAATCTGAATTTAGAACATAAAAAATCTTATGGTTCAATTTTGTTCGGTCATTACGAATGACTTATAGAGTTTCTCACACACGGAATTCACAGACATATTTTTATTTAGTTCGCCTTACTTTATCTATTTTAATTATTCCAACTTTGAAAAAAATCCCAAATTACCTCGCTCGGAGACTCGTGTAGGCGGTGGTAACCGGGCGGCGGCTGCTGCGACTTGCCGCTCGCTAACTTTAGTGGTAACTGCTGTTTGATCACCATTTGCTGGAAGAAGGGAGACTACTTATTAAAGTACAGGGTACTAAGAATGAAAAATGTGAGTGTGCACGAGAAAACGTCCCACTTTGTCGATTGCTATAAAGCCGCTTTGTCAGTTTATTCATATGCAGATACAAAAACGTCCCAATTGTCGATTGATAAAGCCGCTTTGTCAATTCAACTTTATTCACAAAGTGGGAAGTTTGACTAAACACACCCACAAAATGTGCTTTGATACAGAAAATAAACATCATACAAAACCGAAGTATGACAGATGACGTTTGAGGAAGGGATAATTTTGTCCTTTTCTGATACATAATAAGTACTATCAATATTCATTTGTCTATCTAGGGATGTCAGATATTCAAGTTATTATCTTATCCGGGGCCGATTTTTAATTTATGCAATACTCGCAATATTAGGTTTTAGCTGTATCAGTATAATTTGAAACTGTAAACTCGGCCGAGCAGTTTAGGTATCCGTTCGATAAACGGAGGACGCTGATTCGATTCCAGCTCGAACTTTTTCTTTGTATATGACATTTATTTCATATTTATGAAGTATAATATGGACAAAATAGAGAAAATAAAGAAAGTTGTTCTTAGAGTGGAATTCCAGTAGCATGCAGTTTTCTTCGGGTTAAATCGTGTAAATATGGACATCTGTCTGAAATAAAAGATATCATTTCATTTCATAATAGTAGTGTGACTACTTAAAATACAAATTAAAATATTTTCTATGAAAATAATTTATTAAAACCGAAATAAATTACACTTATGAAAGAAAAAGTGACCAAGGCCTCCAGTGCCTGAGGCTGGAATCGAACCAGCGTACTCTGCAATCGCGGCAGATGCCTATTTCCGCTCGGCCACCCAGGTCACAGCTGCTGAGGTCGAAATGATCTCTCATATGAGTAATCTATACAAGGACTCGTAGCGCCCTCTGACCATCCCTAGGGTAGAACGGTATGGTTCTTGCCCCCCATGTGAACCAAACTCAGCACCACGCTTTTAATTTTTTTTACAGGTTCAATTTTTCAAAGGCCTTTGTGAATATTTATGCATTTTCCATTTTTAATAAACAGTTTGGCTTAGTGGGTAGGGTAATGATCCTGCCTACGAAACCCACCCGTAGTCCTAGATAGGACATTTATTTCTGTGATGATCACAGATATCTGGTGGTCTTTTGATTAACAAAGGTATAACGAATCGGTACAAAACACAATTATATTAGCTGTTAATTTATTTTTGTACTGTTTTTCTATCACTTATAAAGTGCCGACTAATCGCCGACTAGATATGTGACCGGATAGTCGGCTTTCCCGACTAGTCGGTACATCCCTAGTTTATAGTCGAGTGTGGAAGTAATAAAGTATAAACTTACGGAGATGGCGGCGGTGGCGCGACTCTCATTCTGCGCCGATAGGAGCTGCGGTGGAGGTAACGCTCGCGGTGGCGGCGCGCCTTCCGACCCTGTCGAGCCGCGACTATCTGCAGGACAGAAAAATGATGGATAGAGGAGTGTGTGCGTAACCGAATGCACAAACGCTCACGATAATATCTTTTTTGTAGCTCTCTATCTATATCGCTCTTGAGTATTGGCGCGAAAGTTCCAGACTACATTTCTGACCGTTTCGCGTCGCAGAAATGTTAATCAAGCATCATAAACTTATTCTAAATAACGTACAATATGTAGATAACAAAGGCTTTATCAACGCTAAAACCTTTTGGTTTTTTTGTCCCGAAAAATGTGACGAACTGGAACTTTTTGGGGTGATATTTAGATGTGCTTACGTTCTCTCATGTGAATTACAATTTATGCGATAGCACTCTACTTTTCTTATTTATTTGACAAAATAACATTTAATGATCAGTTGATCGTGCAATTGGGTCTCGATTGTCGGGACCAATTCGTGAAATAGGAAGATTAATAAACGGCTTGTTAGTTTTGCCACATGTGCTAATAGTATAAAATCGATGTCAATAGAAATTGTCAATAATGTAAACAAACCATTTATATAAAATATCAATATTTTAGCACAATTTTAATTTTTTGACGGTTGAAGATCATAATGTGACATGAATGATTAAATAACACATGGATTTAGCCAGTATTTGATGAGTTAGAATGGAAATCAGAGACATTTTGACTACAAGGTTTGTTTACATTGTTCACAAATTCTATTGACTTTACTTACTTCGCCACTTCGGTTCTTTTCTCCTCGTGGTATCGCTGACGCTCGAGTCAGGTGATAAAGTGCCCACACTAGCGATTTCCTCTTGAGAACCGCCTGCAACAGAGAGTGACGTCACCACCACCTCTCCAACTACGTGTAAAATATTCACTACTTGAATCGAAAAAGCTTCAGTGTGTAAGTGAATCAGATGATATTAAAAGTGAGAGAGAGATTCTGTGGGTACCATCGTATAAATGAAGTTGGATGGTTTGAGCACTAAAGTGATATCAGAAGTGGGACAAAAAGTTTTTAGATTGAGTGAAAAACAGAACCGTATTTTGCAGAGTTGTTGAGCGTTATAAACACGTGCAAAAAGCCCGAAATGTCTAGTTAATCTTTTCTTGAACACGATTTCTGTGATGTGATGTTGTATTGTTTTTGTAAATTTTGTGGCAAAACATAAATAAGTGCTTTAACAAGTGGATTCCATTCGCAATATCTACTGGATCCAGGGTGCAAACGTAACTTGCATGTGTAAAAATGAGCTTCATTCCCAGTGTATTTGGCACTAATGTGTACAGAATTTACATACTCAACGTTAACCCGTAAGTGTGTGAGCAGGAGAGATGGATATAAATACGTAAAGAGAAAAAGGGACGCATACCGTGTTGCTGCAACCTCTCGAGCCGTCGGAAGAGCCTCTCCCGTTGCTGTTCGACGTCTTTCTGTTGTTCTAGTAGTTCTTCCCGCGCCGCTTGCAGCTGCCGCTTTTCTGTTCACAGAAATAAAACGAATTAAAGTTTATAGAACGCAAGTTATTATTGTAGTATGGCGATATTTATGCTGTCCACCACTCGATTTAAACCCAGTTGCACTTTACAATGCTCTAAACTTTGCTCTACATAACATCGGCTACATTAGCGTGGTCGCGTGTCCTTGAACGCTCCCAGGTCGCTCAGTTAGCCGTGAGTCTCACCTGTACATAGATGCCGCAGTTCTTCTATTTGATCTTCGCGTGACAACCATTACTTGATTTACCACCTATGCCGTTAAGTCTAAAACATACCATCCAGCTGCAATAGCGTGTTTCATGCAGTGTAACCAAGCGGCTCAGTGGAGCTTTTCCGGTCGTGTGTTATGTTCAGCCACCATACTATGCCATAAGGTTAGGTCTAGAACGTACCATCAGCGATGTTAACGTGGTCGCGCGCCCTAGAATGCTCCCAGGCCGCCCGGTCAGCGGTGAGTTTCGCCTGTAGATATTTGAGTTCTTCTAGTCGTGCCTCATGTCACCCGCCACTTCATTAACACAATTTTCTAAGGCATAAGGAATACATACCGTCAGCGATGTTGGCGTGGTCGCGTGCCCGGGAATGTTCCCACGCAGCGCGGTCCGCAGTGAGTCTCGCCTGCAGATGGCGCAGCTCCTCCAGCTGCGCCTCGTGGCCGCGCGCCGCGCCGCCCGGCGCCGCCCGCCACGCCATCACTTGCGCTTCCAGCTGGAAGGGGACAGGTTACTGACAAACCATATAATTGAGATATATGCTAAAAAAACTGCCAGGGCGGAGTTTCACTTGTAACCCAATTTACAGATAAGAGTTCTGTACTCGACTTTAATTTGTACTTGTACAAGTACGCCGGGACTTACGAGTTTAAGGGGTGTGGACGGTTCGATTTGTTCATGGAAAAATGACTATCGTCGTTAGGCCGAAAGTACACTATCATATATATAATTATGTGTCTGTATGCCTCCGAAGCGCTGATGGCCTAGCGGTAAGAGCGTGCGACTTTCGATCCGGAGGTCGCGGGTTCGAACCCGGCTCGTACCAATGAGTTTTTCTGAACTTATGTGCGAAATGTCATTTGATATTTGCCAGTCGCTTTTCGGTGAAGAAAAACATCGTGAGGAAACTGGACTAATTCCAATGAGGCCTAGTTACCCTTCGGGTTGGAAGGTCAGATGGCAGTCGCTTTCGTAAAAACTAGTGCCTACGACAAATCTTGGGATTAGTTGTCAAAGCGGACCCAAACTCCCATGAGCCGTAGCAAATGCCGGGATAACGCAAGGAGGATGATGATGTGTCTGTATGCCTCCCTTTTTCTCCAACGTGAAGACAAAGGACGGCATGTGGCGGCGGTCCGCATCCGGAGCATGATCCGGAGCATGATACGCCCTTTGATAATCCCTGGGCTGTTGCGAACGTAAGTATGGTAGCGAGGAAGTTGTTTATATATTATGGACTGTCCTCTTGTATTTGAATTATTTGGTGGTTGTATCATGCTATTTTTTTCCTGTGTATAGCGATAAGCTGTTGCCAAACAATGCAGGTGAGTGTATATACAGGGTGTTGTAGTTTAAGCGAGCATTTTTTTTTTGCCAATATTTTTTTTATTGTTCTAAGGAATTTTAGGTCAATTGTATTCAGAATCACGAGTACTTTCAATCTCACTGGGAGACAAAAAGTGTCCCAGAATTTCCATACATTTTTGTTACTTTCCTCTTTTGTTACCCCATACAACATGTACTGAAAATGATAACAAAGTAAGAAAAAATCGTATGGGACAATTTTTTTACTACTAGGATTGAAAAGGCTAGTAATTCTGAGTAGAAATAGCATATTTTTTTCAAAAATATCACACTTCATAAAAGTGGCAAAAAAAAAAAAAAGAAATGCTCAAGCGCGCTTTCGACGGCAGTTTGTTCAAAGACCCTCGGGCCTGTCGTGCGTTTCGTGTGGTACGGTCTATCCTAGTGTGATATCTTACACTATAAGGAAGTAAATACCTGTGTATAGTAGTGAGTTGCTGCCACACGATGCAGGTGAGTGTATATACAGCATGTTGTAGTTTGAGCGCGCTGTCTCCGCCCGTTTGTTCGAAGACACGAGGTCTATCGTGCGTTTCGTGAGGTTCATGAGGTTCTGTTTCGCCTTCGACCTCTTCAGGAGTGTCAGTTGATAACCGGAGGTTGACGCCTGGAAAAAATAGACAATTATTATTGCGCGTTCTTATAACACTTCTACCTAGAGCATCTCGCTCTAACTCCCATCTCTCTCAGACGCTTGCATGACACGTATAGCCGTCTCTTACCTCTATGTCTGTTGGTGGTGGCATCGAAGCCAGCAAAGGTATCCGCTCGCCTCGGTAACGCAGGACTCTCGTAGGCACAAGAATGTCGTTCGCCCGCTGAGCTGGTACTTCTACCTATAGCACTCCCGCTCTAATCGCTATCCCCCTCAGACGCTTGTGATAGATTATATTTGCAATAGCTTTCTATCTAATATAATACAATACAATACAAACAAATACTGTACTTACAGATTTATAAAACCTCATTATGTTTAAAGATTGTGTCATAGTAACATTTCAGAATTGTAAACTACCCTCATTATTAGTATCACAATTTGGTTACTTGGACGTTGATGTTTCAGTTTAGTGTTTATTATTCCTATCTATAATTTAATTGTATTTTACTGTAATGTAATCTAAGAAAACAAATATCTTATGTGATTTGAAGTTTCATAAAGATGATAATTGTGATCATAATGTATTGTCCATCAATTTAAAAGATGGTTAACTGATAACAGTGATAACTGGTCATACTAGCATGGTTGCTCCTTGTTCTAAAGGCTTTAAAAGGCCAGGTAGCTCGGTTCTCGGGCAGAGTTTGTTCTGGTTAAGCGACAAGACAACAAGAGGTACGATCATGCTTCATTTTATTGTTTTCTATATTGCTGTGATTTAAATGAAATGAAATTATTTTTATAGTAGATATTGCTTTGCTATTTGTTCACATATTGGTTTATTGCTTAGTAAAGAAAATAATAATATTCAAATATTGCTTACTATTAATATAGTTCTGCTTATTGAGACATTTTATAAATTAAGGTGTATAAACCTGGTTTTTGTTATATCCTCTTTCCATCCGACTATTTTAAAGAATATTCATATATTTACTTTGTTTACGTTATTTTGATTTGTGTTGAACCAGGTGTATACATGTTTGACATGTTGTTAATATTGATAATGTTTTTATGTACAAAGGTGGTACAAATACAGTTATACGAAT
This sequence comes from Leguminivora glycinivorella, assembly GCF_023078275.1. Classification (NCBI taxonomy): domain Eukaryota; kingdom Metazoa; phylum Arthropoda; class Insecta; order Lepidoptera; family Tortricidae; genus Leguminivora; species Leguminivora glycinivorella. The sequence goes on from NC_062972.1 coordinate 28,574,939, forward strand.
TTAAAAACATACCCATATGTTTATTTTCAATAAAACCACAATAATAATCATTTTATTTTTATTTATCATTTAACATCTTTCAATAATCCATACCATATAGCCTTTATTTTTACTATAACTAACACTTGCATGACACATATAGCCGTCCCTTACCTCTATGTCTGTTGGTGGCGGCATCAAAGCCAGCAAAGGGGTCTTGCCCGTCTCGGTAACGCAGGACTCTCATACTCTGAGCTAGTACTTCGCCCTAAAGCATTCCCACTCTAACCGCTATCTCTCTCAGACACTTGTGAGACATGTATTGCTATCTTTTACCTTTATATCTGTTGGTGGCAGCATCGAAGCCAGCAAAGGTATCCATTCGGCTTGGTAACGCAGGACTCTCGTAGGCGCACGAAAGCCGTTAGCCCGCTGAACTGGTACTTCGGCCTAAAGCATTCCCAGATTCCCACCCTAATCGCTATCTCTCTCAGACACTTGTGATACATATAAGGCTATCTCTTACCTCTATGTCTGTTGGTGGCAGCATCGAAGCCAGCAAACGTGTCCGCTCGCCTCGGTAACGCAGGACTCTCGTAGGCACAAGAATGTCGTTCGCCCGCTGAGCTCGTACTTCGGCCTAAAGCGCTGCTACCGCTCCAAGCGCCACTTGACGCTTCTAGTGCGTCCTGAAAATAAATTACATGATGATACATAAAGAGGGTGAAAATGAAAATGAAATATTTATTTTTCAAGTAGGCATATTACAATGCGCATATGAACGTCAAATAAAGCTACGCCGGCTCTAACCCTACGCCTCAGCCTCGAGAAGATTTCAGTCCTCCCTCAGTTGGGAGGGGGGTATCCACTATGGGACCGGCAAGAAACTCGGCGGGCAACTTCTTTTCAAAACATTACATCTTATAATTAACATGCATTAAATAACAACATACAATTTAACATGCAAAAGTATTCATCAAAGAATATGAACAGACTAGGTACTCTATGGAAATCAATTTCAATAAATTATATTATTGCTTAATAATACGTCGTTCTTCTTCAGAGAAAACATATCAAATTGTCATAGAAGAAAAAGATAATATGAATCTCAATATCATTAAATATGTAATTTACCTACACAACATAAAATATTTGATGTGCTTTCTTATCTGAACTGTGTCCTCTATACATAATACAATTATTTTAAAGTGTTTCAAGTGAACTGCTTACATGCTGCTTCAGAATAGGTATTGCTTTAAAAACTGTGAGGGGAATCAGAGAAAGGCTCTCGCGCTACAACTTTTGGCCTAATAAAATACTTACCCGCTTATTCATAAACGGTCACTAAAGTTATCAAGCCGATAAAGTTCGTTTGTCCCTTTGATGATCTTATCTTATCTTAAATCTGCGGGGGCCCTTACGGATACACTTCGACCCATCGGGATCTTTTGTGCAATTACCCCCTACGATCCTAAGATCCTTCAGCTATTCAGGAGCTTCTCGACCATTTCCACGTATCGGGTGATGAGGCTCATGGGTAGCTCTCTGAAGTCCTTCGGTCCCAGGTAGTCTGCTCCGAAGTTCTTCATTCTTTGTCTGGCGAGGGCGTGACATTCACACATTAAATGTCTGACGGTCTCTTCCTCTTCGCCACACATGCGACAATCAGTGTTGTCGGCGTGTCCCATCTTGGCCAAAATTCCTTTGACCCCGTAATGGCCTGTGAACACCCCCTGTTATAATTTGGAGGTGTCTTTTGCCTAGCTTCCCTAGCTTTTTGCTCCATCCAGAGTCTACCCTCTGCATAAAGAGCTTTGAGTGCTTCAGACCAACCAGGGCATCCCACTCTTTTTGGTGACTAGCCTTTGTTTGGTCTTTCATAGCCGTTCTAATGGTTCCTTGTGAAAGGCCCACATAAGGTTCCGGACCTATGAAGTTGTCTTCAGATACGGCCTTGGCAAGTTCATCAGCGTTTTCATTGCCAATGAAGCCTTCGTGCCCCGGTATCCATACCAGTTGCACCTTGTTTTGCCTTCCAAGCTTGTTAAGAGCTTGGATGCCGTTTAATACCAGTCTAGAGGTAACTCTGGGCGATGTGAAGGCTTTGAGTGCCGCTTGACTGTCGCTGAGTATATAGATAGTCTTACCTTGGATTTGTCTAACTATATTCTCATGTACACAGGCAATTATTGCATATGTCTCGGCTTGGAAGACCGTGGCATAATTGCCCATGCTGATACTACCACTGTAGTCATTTGCATAAATGCCTGCGCCCGTACCAGATGCCATCTTGGACCCGTCTGTATACCAGATGATGCTGTTGTCATCAGGGGTGGGTGTCTCCAGACCCTCCTTCCATTCGGCTCTAGTATGGACTTTGGTTTTGAAGTTTTTGTGGAAGATGAATTTCGGTTGCATTTTGTCGCAGCCCATACTCATCAGCCTTCCCATAGAATTGTTGTATTCCATGCTTGTGTGTTTAGTCTTCGGCATGCTATCGCTCCAGAGGCCTGTTAAAGCCAGCCGGTGTAGCGATTTCAGTGCCTCAGACTGTATCACTAGATGTAGCGGCGGGAGATCCAATAGTACCTCCAATGCTGCTGTTGGCGTCGTTCTGAACGCACCCGTTATAGCCATGCATGCTGTCCTTTGTACCTTCATGAGGACATCCTTGCATGTGCTCAGTTATGTCCTTGGCCACCAGGCCAGGCTTCCGTACAGGATTATAGGTCTCACCATCATGGTGTAGATCCACCTTAGTACCTTTGGGTTTAAACCCCATGTTTTGCCGTAAACTTTGATGATAGTCCCTTTATGTGATAGAAAGGGACAAAGAAACTTTATGTGCTTGATAACTTTAGTGAACGTTTATGAATAAGGGGGTTAGTCATCGTACATATACAATCTAGCATCGCACTTCCGGATCAAGTCTTCAGTGTACTAGCTTAACCTCGTTAAATTTTCTTGTTCTTTATGTAACCTAAAAATTGTGATAAATATTCGGTTGACGTCGCTTATTTTGAAATCTAGGTACCAAAGCGGCGGCTCGGTTCTAGCTTCTAAAGTTTTTTTATACCACATGGTGGCAAACAAACATACGGCTAATTCAGGCGGAAATTACCGTAGCCTATGGACACTTGCAACTCCAGAGGTGTTATTTGCGCGTTGCCGACAGAGAGCTCATTCCACAGGTGTTATGAGAGATAAAAAACCGGCCAAGAGCGTGTCGGGCCACGCTCATTGTAGGGTTCCGTAGTTTTCCTTATTTTTCTCAAAAACTACTAAACCTATCAAGTCCAAAACAATTTTCCTACAAAGTCTTTATAAAGTTCTACTTTTGTGATTTTTTTCATATTTTTTAAACATATGGATCAAAAGTTAGAGGGGGGGGACGCACTTTTTTTCCTTTAGGAGCGATTATTTCCGAAAATATTAATATTATCAAAAAACGATCTTAGTAAACCCTTATTCATTTTTAAATACCTATCCAACAATATATCACACGTTGGGGTTGGAATGAAAAAAAATATCAGCCCCCACTTTACATCTAGGGGGGGTACCCTAATAAAACATTTTTTTCCATTTTTTATTTTTGCACTTTGTTGGCGTGATTGATATTCATATTAGTACCAAATTTCAGGTTTCTAGTGCTAACGGCTACTGAGATTATCCGCGGACGGACGGACGGACGGACGGACGGACGGACAGACTGACATGGCGAAACTATAAGGGTTCCTAGTTGACTACGGAACCCTAAAAAATGACGAGATCTGTGGATACTCGAGAAGGGGAGATGTTACTCGTATCTTACCTTGACGACACGACACACCTCCTGCCATAACGCGTGTGTGTCTGGTTGTGGGGCCGCTAGTCGAACGTAGTCGGGGAACACTAGGCCGCCGGGAAACACTGTGTTTACACCTGTCAAACAAACAGGTAATTAAAGGGCATTTCTTTTTTTTTGTCACTTTTATGAAGTGTGATATTTTTGAAAAAAAATATGGTATTTTTACTCAGAATTACTAGCTTTTTCCTATTTCTATATAATTCCTAGTAGTTAAAAAAATTGTCCCATACGATTTTTTCTTATTTTGTTACCATTTTCCGTACATGTTGTATGGGGTAACAAAAGAGGAAAGTAACAAAAATGTATGGAAATTCTGGGACACTTTTTGTCTCCCAGTGAGATTGAAAGTACTCGTGATTCTGAGTAAAATTGACCTAAAATTCCCTAAAACAATCAAAAAAATTTTAATGACAAAAAAAAAGAAATGCTCTAAAAACAGAACTAACTAGTTGTAGATTGGTTGAATAAAATATGTGTGATATAATTTTATATCAAATTAAAATCTCGTGAGCCCTCTTAGCAGTTAAGACCTGACGCGATCGGTTGGTTGCGTAACCTGGAGGTCGACTAAGGGCCGGTTGCATCAAACCCTCTGTCACCGTTAAAGCGTTCGTTAAATTTTATTGTATGGTAAGTTCCATAGATGTATGCTGCGTGACGATGATGTGTCTGTCAAATGTGGTTGATGCAACTGGCCCTTATAATATTAATTGTCGTTGTATACAAGTATACGCCATACGCTTAAAGCAATAAATAAGGAGTTAACAGTTGTGCTGTGCAATTTCCGCAAGTCGAGAACCATTCTACCTATTTTGATATGCCACCCCATCTTCTCTGTGAAACCTAGTTGTGTCTACAGGTTAATAAATGCCTCCTCTAGTCTAGTGTCTTTCTTTTTCAAATCAAGAGTGGACAGGTAAATATCTTCTGGGCGAGCTCACTCCATCGTAGACCACATCTTTGCCTTTGGATAGTAAAAAAAATAGGCTATCCGGTGAACTCTCTTTCATTTAGCGAGAGATGACAGCACTCAAATATGTACCATATCACATGTTTGGATGCACATTAATAAGACCTGTATTGCTGAAAACGCTGAAGTACTGACCTGTGCTAGGCACGTCTAACGTGGAGGCGCCCGTGTGTCCCACCATTTTCATGTGCAGCGCCATTTTTTCTTCTAACAAAGTCGCGTGCTCTCTGTCTTTAACTCGCAACGCCTCTGTTGGCACAAAACATTTAGTCAATATAAAAAAAAAGAAACGAATACATATCTGAGGGAGGGCCTACGTCCTAACGCGAACCAAGTTCGACATGTTGTCTCCTCACACTTAGTACATATTTACTTTTTTCGGCCTGGTCAGCCATATTAGAGCCCATAAAAGGCGTAATCCATAGTTGCTGAGGTCGCCGTCACCGAAATCGGTGAAGAGGACTATATATATATACATATTTACAAATGCGTCAGAAATACTTTGTCGAACGTGCTTCGTAGTAGGCTCTCTGATGCAGGAATTAAAAAAATGGAATAAAAATTTAAGCTTTTAGCAGAAATAGAGAAGCTAATATCAAATTATTAAGTGTGAATACAAAATAAGCGATGTTTTACATCAGATTAATTGATTATGGTAAAAATAAAATTGTAAAATGTACATAAGTATGAGACAACAATTGCTAGACAATAGTAGCTGTGTGGATTGTTTTTGTAGAAAGTTGAATACGTTGTTAAATCATACCACTAATGATATGTAATATCAGCCGAATCTTTGCTTTCTAACTTACTGTATATGCTAAGATTTTTTTTTTTACAAAAAACATTCTAAGTTTTGTTTAAGTACATACCGTAACTTTACAGATAACCTACGCTAAAACTATGACGATGAAACTAACTGAAATACAAATTATAAGACGTTATATTTCTAGATTGTGTTTTATTTGAAACTTTACATTTAACAGGCAGGAATTTCAATGTTGAACAGAATTAGGAGTATACAATCATACAAACTATTTTCTATTTTTTGTACTTTATAAAATTATAATCTAAGATAATCTACCATTTTACAATGCTATGTCATTACTAAAACCGTATACTTAAAATGAAATTATTTACAATGTGACCTCCATATAATTGAGTTTGAACGAGGAGGCACACTCAAAGGTTATGACAGATGGCGCCACCCTATTAGTCCGTACGTGAGAGCGAGAACATGATATGTTTTCTCTCTCTCACATGTGAATGACAGTGACATGCCTAGACACTCACACAGGCGCCGCCTGGCGGGATAAAATGTCAGTGAGCCTCCTCATTATAAAATTATATTTCATTTCAATACTAATATTCAAGAGTCACACATATGGGTATTTCACTAAAAAATAAATATAAATTAAAACAGCATATTTGGATTGACACAATGGAAACTTATGGAAAAAATATATATACTCGTAAATAATTTTGGCCAGCTTTTTTAGTGAAATACCCTATGTGAGTTATATAAAGGTAAAATTTATATGAAGGCACATTGTTATGGAAATATATTGTACATCAGTCATGCATCATGCAACCATCTAGAGTATTGAAATCACCTTCTATTTGCCACCATGGAGTCTCATCTGTCCAATAAAATGTTATACATAAGCAGGTTGAAATCTATTGCTATTCTACAGTTTCAGAAAACTAAAATTTATTGTAACATTTCTTTATAAGCCTAATTACGTAACTATGTATAAGACATATACAAAAAAATAAGGTTCTCCTTTAAATACTTCATTTCTAGGTTCCATGTCTCTATTTACAGATGAAGATTTAGTGATAAACTACTTCCATACAACTCTTATTAATATAACCAATAATATAAGATGGTGGACTCAATTCTTAATAGATAGATAATAATAGATAGAAAGGAACAAAATACAGTCGCTTCCGTGTAAACAAAACAGACACGATAATAGCGCGAGTAGTATTTGACATAAAAAAACCAATATTATAGATTTTGGGTATTGAAAGTGTATGCATGATGATTACGCATTTTCGATTAAAAACGTGTGTATTTTTTAATATATTTTGGCCACCGAAAACGCAGTCATCGATGTAGTGACGTCAACGAATTCGATCTTACTTCATGTCAAAATAATCACTGACATAATGCACTTTTATATCTCATACTTAAAAATCAGAAAATGTTGTTTTCGAATATAATGACCTGATGCACAGATTTTCTATAGATTAACATGACTGTGTTGTTTTCGCCTGATTACGTAAAAGTATAGTTTAAAAATTTTTCGTTTTCCTTCAACGCTTTTGTTTTTAGGTCATATTTTATTTTTGTATGTATGTATAATCGAAAAATTTTTTTTGCTGTTAATTGGACAGTACTTAATCATATAAGACAAACTTTTAAAAACCGGCCAAGAGTGTGTCGGGCCACGCTCAGTGTAGGGTTCGTTGTTTTCTGTATTTTTCTCAAAAACTACTGAACCTATCAAGTTCAAAGCAATTTTCCTAGAAAGTCTTTATAAAGTTCTACGTTTGTGATTTTTTTCATATATTGTAAACATAAGGTTCAAAAGTTAGAGCCCCCCTTTAGGAGCGATTATTTCCGAAAATATTAATTCCCCCCTCCATTTTTAAATACCTATCCAACAATATATCACACGTTGGGGTTGGAATGAAAAAAAAAATCAGTCCCCACTTTACATGTAGGGGGGTACCCTAACAAAACATTTTTTTCCACTTTTTATTTTACCATTTTGTCGGCGTGATTGATATACAAATACATATTGGTACCAAATTTCAGCTTTCTAGTGCTAACGGTTACTGAGATTATCCGCGGACGGACTGACGGACAGACAGACATGGCGAAACTATAAGGGCTTCTAGTTGACTACGGAACCCTAAAAAGGGTCAAGTAGCCTATTATTGATTACATAACTCGCTTTTTATTAACACGAGAGCGACTATCTTTTGTTCGTTTCCATCGCCGATGGCTCATGGCCTCGCTTTTGGTGGGACCTAAATCCCGTATCTCTCTCAATAGATTATCGACTATATTCGTCCACTAATAGTAGAAACGTGACTCACCAGTGATCAGTCTTATGCTCTCGTGCCTGGCGTCGAGCGCTCGCTGCCGCTCCTCGGCCGACGCGTGCGCGCCCTCCGTGTCTTCCACCTCCGACGGACATTGCGATACCGCCAACCTAATCAGAACATTATTCGATTGAGGAGTGTCTTTTCTTAAGGACTTATTCTTATAAAGTCAACAAGGTTTAGAGGTATTTCTCTAGGAAGACATAGATAAAAATAACCTCTGTTGACTTATAGAAATAAGTCCTTTTGAAAAGACACTCCTCAATTAGTGAAGCGAAGACTAATTTTAGTACGGCCCTGGGCCTGTAGACAAGAGTACAACTGATGACGCTCCGTAATCCATACCAGGAGCGGCTCACTCCGCGATTCTATCGCCGCGCTACAAGTACATGCCGGCGGCCGCGAATTCGCGGCCCATTCAGTGGTGTCGACCTTCGCGCGGCGCAATAGAATTCAATGTCGGCTGATCGCGTGCGGTCCGTTTGTTAATGTAGGTAAGAATTTAGAATGGCGGCGTTTTGTGAACATCAACTTGCCTTCTGTACTTGTACTATTATTATATTCTGTGTCCATACTAATATTATAAATAGGAAAGTGTGCGTCGGTTTGTTTGTCCGTCTTTCACGGCAAAACGGAGCGACGAATTGACGTGATTTTTTAAGTGGAGATAGTTGAAGGGATGGAGAATGACATAGGCTACTTTTTGTAGTATCTTTCTAATGCGCGAGCGAAGCCGCGGGCAAAAGCTAGTGTATCATAGTTATCTCTAATGCGTATTGGTGCGACAGTGCCGGTGAACTCTCCGTGACGATTGCACTTTTAGCTACAGCCCCTGAACAGACCATTATTATTCAACGAGTGACATATGTCTAAAATGTGGATTGTATATTCTACTTTAAATACTTTAAACCAAATGACACACTGATTATCAAATGAACGTGCCATCCAACCGACCGTATCTATATTATTTCATACACATACATATCTTAAGTAGGTACCTAATATTGTGTATCCACGCGTGGATATCCTTAGGTCGGTGTACCCGCAGCTCGAACATTTCCGGTTCCGCGGGCCCGCTACAAATGAGGTATAGACCCCGTCCTTCGGCGCCCGCTTTTCGCGTACTAGTAGTTTTACCAGCGATACGACTCCAGTCTGAAAATAATGTTGAAATTAACTAACATGATGATAAGAACAAGATCTGGAAAGAGATTCATGCATACATATCGTATATGCAATAAGTTAAGTTCAATCTTGATCTTAAACTAATGTTTGATAGTTGCTTCCTAAGTACTGTAATATGGCGCAGTCGGTAGGATAAACGCAATATCATATACCTACCCTTAAATGCATAGTGATGTATATATGCATCATGCATTTTTGACTCTATTGACAGCATGTCAAAGTTCAAATTTGAATAAATCTTAGTCAAGGTCATGCATTTAAGGGTTAAACGAGCAATTCTTGTATATTTATTTATTTATTTATATACATATACCGACGATTTCGGAAACCGCTCTAACGATTTCGCTGAAATTTGTTATGTAGGGGTTTTCGGGGGTGAAAAATCGATCTAGCTTAGCCTCAGATCCCGGAAAACGCGAATATTCCAGTTTTCATGCGTTTTTCTTTCGCGTTAGTAAACGTAAAATATGGTCGTTAATTTTGCCGACCGCGCATCGGTTCCGCGTAGCTTAACTTATATGTATAATACCTTATTGTCAGGCGTGAAGAAGGTATATTTGTTGTTATTGTCGTGCAGGAAGAACAGCACGTCGGTTAACACGATCACTAGGAGCGTCTGCATTTTGCTCCGCCCTTGCATTAACGTCGCTACTCCTTCGAACCTGAAATAATATACATTTGAATATTTTTGTAACAGACATATATCGTCATATCATGTGTCACTTTTACCCTTATATACGTGTTAGAACGTGACAACAGAATGGCGAAAGATGAGGAAGAGGCGACTCTTCGATCTTAGCTCTAAAGCTTAGGACAAAACAAGCGGTCTTGGCCTACGAAGTGCATTATAGCAAAGATGCTTATAGACTACGAATTAATCGTGCCCTCATCATCCTCCTTGCGTTATCCCGGCATTTGCCGCGGCTCATGGGAGCCTGGGGTCTGCTGTGACAACTAATCTTAAGATTTGGCGTAGGAACTAGTTTTACGAAAGCGACTGCTTGACCTTCCAACCCAAAGGGTAACTAGGCCTTATTGGAAGAAAAGCGGCTGGAAAATATCAAATGACATTTCACACATAAGTTCCGAAAAACTCATTGGTACGAGCCGGGCTTCGAACCCTTGAATTGAATTGAACCCTCCGGATTGAAAGTCGCACGCTCTTACCGCTAGGCCACCAGCGCTACGAAATAATCGTGCCCTAAAATAGGAAATTGAATTTGGATGTTAATGTTTGACAGCCAAAATATTTTGAGGACGGTATTCAAAAGAAGTCGTTGTTACATACTTAAGACTTCTGTTCCCTTGCAAAAAGTCGCTTTCTTGAACACGCTTCTTGAGGACGCAACCTCTGAAGTTAGCAAACGACTTTGCGTCGATTCGGTAGTAGATCTCGAACTTTATGTCACGCTCTTTCACTGCCGTTTTCTTCGACAAATATTCTAATGTGAAGTCAAGACACTTACTTCAGACTCCTGTTCCCTTGCAGAATGTCACTCTTCTTGAACTTGCGTCCCCTGAAGTTGGCGAACGACTTGGCGTCGATTCGGTGGTAGATTTCCAGCTTTCTGTCTTCTCGCTCTTTCGCTGCCACTTGGTTGTCCACGTCTACTAAAATTTCCTGTTAAAATTAATTCAAATTAGTACAAGTTTAACAACCCTTCCTGGTTGGCTGCCTAAGGTAAATAAGAGCCAATCGCCTAATGAGATAAAACCGAGGGTAGCAAGCAACGTCTAACCAACTCTGACTTACGAGTAGTAGCAAGATATTGCTATTGTAAACGCGAAAGCCATTTCTCGGTACATCGGTATTATGAATATCGACGGATGACAAGCTAAGGCACTGGTCCCACCGCGAGCTAGTAAACTATGAGCTATCGGCTATAAAAACGAACAAAAGATAATCACTCCCGCGTAAATAAAAGAGACACGGCGGTGTTTATAGTTACTCGCCCAGCGGTGAGCTATCAATGTCGCCGTGTCTCTTTTATTTGCACGGGAGCGCTTTCTTTTGTTCGTTTTTATAGCCCATATAGCTCATAGTTTACTAGCTCGCTGTGGGACCAGTGCCTAAATGTCACTAAGTACTATCATAAAATAAGTTTAGAACCATTGTGAATGAACAAGGTTATTTTTTTGCTTAATATTTTGTTTTCTAATTACATAGTACCTTTTGCTTGTCAACCTGCTATGAGGAAGTCAAATTCCATATTGGTAACGCATAGTTCATTAGCAATGACCAATGAAAGACCAGCGCTAAACCAGGTACAGTCACCGGCATAAATAAGTGATGATTTCTGTACCTTGTCGCTTTAAATCGTTTGACAAGTTCGTATGACATTTCTGTAGTGTGACAGGCCACTCACACTACAACTCCTAACCGTACTATATAAGTAACCGCACATTGTAATACTGAGCACAATAAACCTATATCTCATACAAGTGAGTTCTCCTTTAGTCCCCCACATCACATGGCGACCCTGCCAGGATTTCAAACAAGACGTTAATGTGACAAGGTATAGAAATCATGACATATTTATGCCGGTGACTATACCTTGAGACGGTTTCGTGGCTTACTTGTTTTCTTTTTATTAGGAGGAGCCTGGCGCAAGTAAACTAGGCTAGAGGGATCTCGAATTACTCGCCCAGGATCGTGAAAAGTGGAAGATTCTAAGAGTCCTATGTCCCTAATGAAGGATAGCAGGATCACGTCATCATCAATATCAATTGTGCGCAAACATCAATATAAAAGCTTACCTTTACGCCACAAAGCGCCTTCTGCAAGAGTTCTCTCTCGTTGATGTCATCTCCAGCGGTTTTTAGTAATGGTTCCAATAAAAGTGGATATTTGGTGAGCCTCTGCGCCACAAACAGCACGCACTCTGGTACACCCTGCCACAGAAAAAACATTGATATAAAAATCTGTATGAATGGAATGAATGAATTAGATTACAGGTAGTCTTACGTTTTCTTCTTAGTCAAATTATTCACAATTTCAGTGCATTGAGAAGATTTTCTCGAAAAAATATCTGTTAAACATAATTATATCCATAGTTGTAAAATTATTCAACAAGACGAGGTGAAATCTCATTAAAAATGAAGAAATGTGTCAGGCAAGTATGATCGCGCGATAAATGATAAAACATCAGGCCGTCCCTATCACACTATTCGTAAGTGCGATAGGTACAGCCTGATGTTTTATCATTTATCGTGCGACCATGCTTGCCTGCCTGATATCTGTCGGTACTATGTATAACAATAGTTAATTTTTCATAAGTACCTTCTTCCTAAGTAGAGGGTTCTGTTGGCACTTGCGTATGAACCGCGCGAGGCGGGGCTCCCGCGCGCAGCACTCCTTGAACACATCCACGGCGTCGCGGTGGCGCGAACAGAATTCACCTGCAGGATAGATCCAGCTCAATGTGGGTTCTTATGAGCTGCATGCACATGATGGAGAGAAAACTGAATGTGTAAGACACTGGTCTCACCGCGACCTAGAAAGCTATGAGCTATCGGCTATAAAAACGAACAGTAGATAAGCACTCCCGTGTAAACAAAAGAGACACGGCGATTTTGATAGCTTACCACTGGGCGAGTAACTATAAAACATCGCCGTGTCTTACTAGCTCGCGGTGGGACCAGTGCCTAAATACGTAAATGTAACTTTGTGTATACGTTTAACAAATAGACTTTAGTAAGTTTAGTACTTTTCAGTCAAGAGAGTTAAAAAACCGTCGCAACGCGGGTGTCAGCACTGCAGCTGCATGTGTCGTGTGTAAAGGTCTATAAGTTGTTTGAAATCTAATTGCCATAGGCTTGTAAACTGGGGGTTACCATGACGTACAGTTTAGGTTTAGAGAAAGGGACACAGCTCAGTTACATAGCGTCCAACCTAAACTGAACGGCTTTAGCACGTCATGGTAACCCCCTGATCTTACCATAAGCAGCCTTTAGTCGATGCCTGGCCGGCGCAGCGAATGTGTCAGCTAGTATATCAGCTACTGAAGCTATTTGTGCTGACGCCCGCTGCCTCGCCCGTAGTCGGGATAGTAAGGCGGCGTGTAACGTCCATAGTTCTTCTACGCAGGGGAACATTCGAGAGACTTGCGCTGAGCTTATGCCGGGGAATCGGAGCATGCCTTCTGCGAACATCTATAATAAAATTACACAAGTTAATATATTTGGGTGATAAACTGTTCCAAAACCGTAAATATTTTGATGAACAGGCTGTGGTGACAGTTCAACATAAATTCAATAATATTTATTTATTTATTTAATCTTTATTGCACAAAAGAAAATCTTGCAGTACAAAAGGCGGACTTAATGCTTTAAGGCATTCTCTACCAGGCATTCTACTAGGCATTCTCTCTAATATTTCGTGCTGAGAAGGCCAATTATTTCGAAATATCGACATCGTCATCATATCAGCCCAATTTCATGCATTCACCTAACAATCCCCGTGTGATAACGGGTTAAGAATTTCACAATCCCTTTTCTTCCCTTGGGTGTCTTAGAAGTCGACTGTGGGATATGGGTTAAACTGTGGCGTAGGCTGGCAACCTGTCACTGCAATGTCACAACTTCGTTTTCTTCAAACCCCTTAATTGCCAAGAGTGGCACTGAAACTTGTGTAGTTTCATAAGCTCTGCCTACCCCTTTATGGGATACAGGCGTGATTAACTGATTATGCAGTCACCGGCATAAATATGTGATGATTTCTGTACCCTGTCACATTAACATCTTATTTGAAATATCATACGAAGTTGTCAAATGTTTAAATGCGACAAGGTACAGAAATCGTCACTTTTTTATGCCGGTGACTGTATATATATGTATGTAGGTATGAGTTCATGTAACAATTTTCTGCGGCCGTTTACTTTTTTGGGGGTTTCTAACACATACATAATATAGAAAACGAATGAATGTTACCTTCTGCATAAGCCTTATCGTAAGGCAATGGTGCTTCTCAGTCAGTATCAGCTCGTAAATATGCTCCTGTCTCTTCGTCTCCCGGTCCCCGATGGCCCTGGAAGCGAAGTTGAAAATGCTAATTGTACGCCAAACCTGCTGTCTGCTCTACGAAGCAACAGGAAATGAAAGAAGCTGTGCACTACTCTACGGCTACGCTAGAGAATGGGTGGGTAAAGAAATAGAACGAGGGTGCTTACAGGCAAGTTGAATTTTCGGGTGTACTAATGAAGATTTTCAACCCTATTACTGATAACCACGGTTCGGATATCTCGTAGCATGGTAAGACGTTAGAGAACCATGGAGTCGATTTTAACATAAAAGTCAACTCATACTCACATAATTATTCCAAGAGTTGATTATAAATGAAATCAATATAATTTGGAATTGAATAAGACTATATTTTTAAATGAAAAAAGACTGCCACACTATGTTGTATACGTACGTAAAAAAACACGCAAACAAAAAATACACACGTGACTAAATTTGATAAAATGACCCGTGCGTCTACCGCAATAAGTCTGTATAACCGCAATAAGTCTGTTTACTAGATAGGTAATTAATTTTTCTTTCATTTATTGTCTTAACAGTTAACATTCAGTCATACAGTTTTAATAATTCATCGTTCTACGTGAAATTAAAAGCATTTTGTGACAAATTATATACATGAGGATGAGTAATGAGTATAAATTAAATTTCATGTTAATATCTCCATGGTTCTCTAACGTCTTACCATGCTACGAGATATGCGAACCCTGCTGATAACCACAACCTATATTGGATAAAAACGATACTGAGTTTACCTTAGGAACCAAACATTTTTAAAAACTGACATCTCGAAAATTTTAATCAATGCTTTATTTCGGGTTATCGGTAAACAGTGTAACAAACTAATAGATTATGGCTAAAAATGTATTTATTTGTTACAAACAACTAAGTATAAATATTTCAATTGTTTTGTTGTTGTACCGGAGAAAAAATAGAAAATTCAATTTGCCTGCAAAAGCAGCTTTTCTTACAAGATTAATAGTACATTACGATACAAGTGCGTAAAAAAGGAAGTTCGAACCGAGTGGCGATAAATTAAAACACGACCGAAGGGAGTGTTTTAAATCGACACGAGTTACGAATTTCCTTTTCGCACGTGTATCGTACGACGTTTTTCAGTACAGATGAGCCTCTGAAGTTTCGACCTGGCATATAATGAACCACTTCTCGCACTGGTGCGTAAAAAACACCATCTGTACTGAAAAGTACGTTTCAACATTCAAGTATACTACTGATAGGCATGTCGTGTATGTACTTAGAGTGCATATAAGTAAGAGTACCTATACTTGTAAGTCGTATCACTAATAGCTAAATTTTAATGCGTATAAATGAGCTAGAGATCTAAATTACTATTAACAAGTGTAGTATGAATCGAATAATTGTGGTCTAATACTAGTGCTAAAGAGTTTTTGGTGTAGATTTAGTAAAGAGCATGTTGAAATATATAGGAAAGTTCGAAATTGCGATAGTTGTATTGTCAGTGTTTTTGTTATCTAGTGGATATGTATGCAGTATTGAGAGTTTCCATCAACTAAGTAATGACTTGATTAGTGTCCCGGAGCTGTAAGTTCACATTTTTGACACATTTGTTTTGAAGTATGTTGCGATGTGGCTAAGACGTATCGTTTGCCAAATCTAGCGATTATTTACGAATTGGTTGAATCGATTAGGCCCTATGCACAAGGAGGCGCTTAAACAAATATACGATTTCTATCAACTTACTGAAATGTCATTTGAATCGAAATGACACTCTACCACAGCACTAATTTAAAAATAAAAATGAATGATAAATTACATAATAAGTAAATCCTGCGTGATAAATTAATATCGTAAAATACTCACTAACGAAGATCCGTAAAAATGTAACGTGTGTTACATTATGTTAAAGTAAGCGAAATATTGCTTTTAAGTACTTGATTTTTTTTTAAATATTATTACATGATTTTATTTAAAATTTCATTAGGTCGCGCGAGTTTACGTTTTGTGGACGCTGTCATGTGTCAAAAATGTGAACTTACAGCGCCGGG
This sequence comes from Leguminivora glycinivorella, assembly GCF_023078275.1. Classification (NCBI taxonomy): domain Eukaryota; kingdom Metazoa; phylum Arthropoda; class Insecta; order Lepidoptera; family Tortricidae; genus Leguminivora; species Leguminivora glycinivorella. The sequence continues at coordinate 28,591,074 of NC_062972.1, forward strand.
ACAATACAAGGCTTGGTAATAAACTCTTCAATTTCTAGAAAATTTACTTCCATGTTTTTATTACCAGAATGCCTAAATGTAACGGCCTTCTTATCTAGTATATTTCATGCGGATTTCGAATTTAAATGAAAACGCACGTGCTTGATCACCCGACCAATAATTAATAACGAAGATCATTTTTAACCCCCGACGCAAAAACGACGGGGTGTAATACGTTTCACGTGTCTGTCTGTCTGTCTGTGTGTGTGTCTGTCTGTGGCATCGTAGCTCCCGAACGGATGAACCGATTTAGATTTAGGTTTCTTTGTTTGAAAGCTGCGTTAGTCGGGAGTGTTCTTAGCCATGTTTCATGAAAATCGGTCCACTATGTCGCGATCGAGGGTTTTTTCAAAATTTTAATTTTGTGGTTAGGTTACGTATTCAAGCGTAGCCGACTGTGACCAACGGTCTGTATCGCCTTATTTTTGTTAACGCCTATTTTGACGCGCATTTTAGGGCAATGCCAACTTTCACGATGACACCCTGCATACGATTGGTGTTGCGTTCAAAGGGTGAAAATCCACATCAAATAATCTATATATAGTGAATTCGTTTTTCATAACCAGGTCATAGCAAATAGTTGATACTCACTTAGCCAGCCCCTTAGGCGCGCCCGCTGCCCAAGTGTCGGGCTCCGAAGCCCCAAGTCCGAGCAAAATTGCCTCTTCTCCCAGCAGGTCGGGTGTTAGGTACGCCTCGGGCCACTCTGACGCTCCTGCGTCGTCTGATGCACTGGAAACGAAATATTTATGTTTTCAAACATTTTCGAGCAGTATCCAGCGATAAATTAGAGTATAACAACGTGTTCTGTTCTCTGATAGATATCGTTGTCTTTCTAAAGACGAGCGATATTGATCGGTTGTTACGGAAGGTCCTTAGAACTTGTACATTATTTTTTGCTGTGTACTTAACACGGGTGTACTTAACATGGGTTGGCAACGCGCACGTGACACTCCTTGAGTTGCAGACGTCCACAGGTGACGGTAACCGCTTTCCATCAGGCGGACCGTATGCTTGTTTGCCACCGACGTAGTATAAAAAAAGCTTTAGATGAAGGGATATATTTCCATTATGATTGGAAAGTTGTTTCAAAGTATGTATATGAATACATTTTCAGCTCCCTTATGACTACATGACATATTTTTATTCGAAAATATAATATGACATTTTTACCGGCACCTATGGAGTGCGGACTCTAATGATAAAGTGTTATGGTACAAAATTATGAAGCTTTATTTTGTATTCTCTAAACTACTTAACTATAGATTCCGGCACATTTTTTTTTTATTTATATGTAGATCCAACAGCTATGTCATTAAATATTATTTGCAAGGTTTTAAATTAGCTCAATGAATTGGTAACTTACTTGCTCTGGTCGTGCTTGTGGTCGGAATCCTTGTCGTCGTTGCACACGTGGCCGGTGCTGAAACGAGACAGAAAGATTAATCTCTTTCTAGCATGCGTTAGGGGAATATGGCAACACAGAAAGTGTTCTACTGCAACTGTATCAACTGTACATTTACCATGGTTCGCGATAAAGTATTCTATTCTATTTTATTCAACCACAGATTTGTCAAATTATTGGTCATATTTTCCTGTAATTCTAATGCAATTAATAATCTAATATTTTGTTGTATCTTTTTTCATGATAGCTTAAACAGTTCTATCACACTCATCAAGATGACACTACGCATGATGGAATTAGGGCTGATACAGACGGAATGCAGCCCAACTGTAAATTGTATGAGACCTGGGGCCCGTTTCTCGAAAGGTACAAGCCTTGTATTACAAGTGCGCGAACTGTCAAATCGTATGGGTTGTCATGGAAACACTTTGTAATACAAGGCTTGTACCTTTCGAGAAACGGGCCACTGGGGCCCGTTTCTCGAAAGGTACAAGCCTTGTATTACAAGTGCGCGAACTGTCAAATCGTATGGGTTGTCATGGAAACACACTTGTAATACAAGGCTTGTACCTTTCGAGAAACGGGCCACTGGGGCCCGTTTCTCGAAAGGTACAAGCCTTGTATTACAAGTGCGCGAACTGTCAAATCGTATGGGTTGTCATGGAAACACTCTCGAGAAACGGGCCCTGGGGAAAGTTACAATTTACAAGTGGTTGTCAATGTCTTATTTGACAAGTTGGGAAAAGTCTTTCGCTTGTAACTTGTAACTTGCACTTGACCTGTAGGTTCAGTTGTGCATACAATTCTTATGCAAGTTGCAGTTGGGTCACGTCTGTAACAGCCCAAACCCACTGTTATCCCTGTAATTTCTGTGGCTTTTTTGCGCCTTTTGCTTCATAGCTATTTCATGTATTCAATTTAGATGATTGACAATATAAGAAGTCTTACCCTTTCTTAGTCAATTTTTTTAGTCAATAGACGACCGGTCTGACGCAGTCGCTAGTGACCCTGCCTGCTACGCCGCGGTCCCGGGTTCGAATCCCGGTAAGGGCATTTATTTGTGTGATGAGCACAGATATTTGTTCCTGAGTCATGGATGTTTTCTATGTATATAAGTATTTATATATTATATATGTATATCGTTGTCTGAGTACCTGCAACACAAGCCTTCTTGAGCTTACCGTGGGACTCAGTCAATCTGTGTAAGAATGTCCTATAATATTTATTTATTATTTATTATTATTATTCATTAAACGATTTCGAAAAAAGGAAAAGGTGCTCAATTCGTCGGGATCTTTTTATCTATGTAGTTCCCCCGATTATTTACTCTAAGACGCCTGGACCGATTTGAAAAATTATTAAGTAACATATTTCTGTGTTGCCATATCAGGGAGTACCAAATGCAAACAGGGTCAATCTCAACCGACGCAACACGAGAACACTGGGTTACGGCACAGCTTCGAAGCTGTCTTAACAAACCAATCACAAAACACGCTGCAAAGCCTAAATTATAAAAAGAAGCCATTGACAGAAAAAGAAACACTTTCACGGTTTGAGAAAATTTGAAAATCATGCAGATTTGTTAAAAAAAGTGTAATCAATATACATGTACTTAATAAATACTGAACAGATAATTCTGAATCATATCAGGGACGTCCAGACAGAAAAACATTTATTTAACCTTACGACAGGCTAGCAACAAAACATCTACAAATTATAAGTAATTGCCTGCTAGTGTTATATATTATAACGTAACTGAGGCTTAATAAATTAGTTTTAAACTAACTGCCACAAATAGGGTCCTTGTACAAATTTTTGGATAAAAATAAGAATAAGAAAACATTTATTAACACACAAATATAAAAATTTTACCTTCCAATAAAATTGTTATTATTTTGCCTGGTATATCCGAGGTCTTATATATAGAGAGAGTACGTCGTAGACGTCGCATCGGACCGATAGATGGCGCCATCGTTCGTTGTAAGTCGCTCCGGCGTCACACCGCCGCGATGTTGGTAGTCCCGTTTTCCCCACCTGCAACATAAGGCTCCTACGCGCCCCGGCCCGCCACCAGCCACCCTCATTGTTGAGGAGAAGTGCCGACGGTATATTAAGCCTACCAGGAAGGCATCACTCAGACCTCGGATATACCAGGCAAAATAATAACAATTTTATTGGAAGGTAAAATTTTTATATTATTTGTGCCGTTTGTATATCCGAGGTCTTATATAGAGACCTGTTTAATATCTCCTGGTGGCGAGTCAGCTGGCGCGCAAGCCTTTGGTAGCCCTATTGGCATAGCATAGAAGAATAAGTGAATCGGTTGTTGAACCGATTTGATAGATGTATCAGTCGAAATCGCCTTCGATCCGCGAATATCTCGGTGCCAGAAACGCCTAAAGAGATTTTCGTGATGACGTTTAGCTTTAGTCAGCGAATAGTTAGAGAAATGACATTATTATACATTGTAGGCGAGGCTGACTTGAACAAGATACAAAAACCTTAGATACACTTTTATTATTAACAGACACGTTATTTTATCAGGTTATTATAAACCCAATTTCAGACACAAAGTGTGGAAATTAACTGTAAAAGTAGTGTAACTATCTGTACTGTAGCAGGGTAACGTAATTGATACTGCTTTTGTCAACCCTTCGTAAAAATTATCTAAATCAATATTAGCTTTGATATGACTATTTAAAGTCCAACGTCTTACGTCCATATCAAACACAGAAAAAGGTCATCACTCACGCGCCCGAGGGCTATTTGTTACGATACTGGTATTTTCGATCAGACTATTTCGCGTCAAGCGAGCGCGGTTACAAGCGAGACTCCTGAACTCTGAACTCTTTTTAGTGAGGGCATTTGAGGATACTGATCGCTCGGTAAAACTAGCCTAGAAGATGAAAAGTACGAGCGCTGTCGATTGCTACTACACTGGACGGAGGTATCAGTCGATTTCTTCAAGTCAGTCATTGACTCTTAGGGTAATCCATTACCTAATCCAAAACCCGATGCGACGGATTTCTACTTCGTGCAATGAAGGTCGACAGTGTAGACTGAGAGGTGACGTCCGTGTCGCATCGCTGGTGGTTGCTGAACACGTCGTGGTAGCAGGTCAAGGGGTGAATTAAAACACCGCCACACATGCGCGCTTTGAGAGCGTAGGCGGAGCGCAATAATGGCGGTGCACCGCACAAACGCTGGCGTTGCGCCCAGTGGGCACTAGCGGGAACTAACGAGCGCGGATTGCGAGCGCAACGCGCGCGGGACGCGAGCGGAATGCGCGCGCATTCAGCGCGCTGATAGCGTAGCGTTAGCGAAGCGGAATGCGCTTTATGTGTGGCGGAGGCTTAATACGTACCGTTGTACGGCGTAATGCAGGGCTCTCGCAGACGAAGAGGTACGATGACGGGCGAAGCAGAAGAAGGCGAGGTCACCGAAGGTCACTTACTTGGCTCCCAGGGGGTGCATACTGACCTCGTACGACAGTCTGTTGGAGTCAGCAGTTACTGTCGTAGTTACTCGTAACCGAAGAGATGTAGTCCTGCCATCGTACAGCATAACATAACATACAACCGAACTGTGCATAGCATATAGTGCTATGCGAACCTTAATCCGGCTGCATGTCACTTCAGTCGCCAGCGCCACCGCCTGTTGAAGATTATTTTCCATCGGAAGAGCTTTACTTTGTACAATATTCCGATTATTTAAGGTCTTATCGGGCTGCAAATGCAAGCAAAACAGGAGCGATTGGCCTACAGCTATCGGCAGCTGTACGAGGTAATGCTGGAAACCAACCTCCCTCTGTAGACTACGAAAGTTGTGAAATTGATGAAATCAGGTTCTACGATCGAATCAAGCTCTATATTAATTCAGTATAGTCGAGCCAGATGATAACTACTGAAGTCCTCCTGAGTTCCTGGCCCCTTTCGCTTTGAGCTGGAATCTCAAGTTCACTAAGGCGAAGCGGGTTTATTTTTCCCAATTTGTTTATTAGAGGCTCGGCGAATAAGTTAATCTCTCGAATGGACAGGGGGCGCCACAAGCCTCCGGGAAATCGTCGTGTACTTGGAACCCCCGCGGCCAGATTACCGATCGGTTTTGGTGTCCGCCCGGTAAACAGACGCACGCTCAGGATGCAGCACGCTGGCTCGAATTCAGATCTGGACATTCTGAAAGAGTTTTTTTTTTTTAATTCCGCAAACCTTTACGATGTCTTTGACCTACACAATGAGCGACGTACAGGAATCACAGGGTCGTCTCGCGAGGCGCCTCTCCGATTAGATAGCTCGCGAACATCGTCAGGACACCCTCGCAGCAGTGCGGCTCCTCGTCCGGTTATTGACGTCTTACCTCGTTCAACTATGGGTGGCCAAGCCACGTTAGGACGTAGCATCTTTAGAATTTATCTGTTCTCACTTCGGCGACGGAGGAGTCATTGGTCAAAATAGAGTGTAAATACTGTCGAAGTACTTCACGGGAACTGGAAAGAGAAGAGTGGATACATAGTGTACGGGATGTCAGCTGATAGCGGCGCCCGGCGTCACATTGGAGGGCAGTATCAGCCTGGTCAGCAACAGAGTCTGCAACGATACCGTAGCGGACGGAGCCCGGATATGGTCGTGGCACCATTGTAGGGGAAGACAGTGCTCGCGGTGAGCGTGACATCTTAGGCGCGACGGGCGTTATCAGCGTGGCGGCTAGCAGTACCAAGGGACCACATCAGCAATCTTACCAGCTTGTCACTGCAGCAGACGATGTTACGTTCGGCGGTGAGATTGAGACGGCCGTCGTCAGCTCGAAAGGCGTCTTCGATGCCCCTGTCGCGTCACGCAGTATCGTGCTCGGTGGCCCTCTCGAGGTCGCCGCCGTCAGCGCGGAGGCACCGGCGCCAGCATGACAGTCAGCTACATCGGTGAACAGCATCAACAGAGTTCGCGGCGTCGTCACGGCAGACGCGGCAGGAAAATTAGCGACGCCTTCGCGGCAGCCGCAGTATTGCGCTCGGTGGCGCGATGAAGGTCGCCGCGTCTGCAATCTTACCTCGTGCGATCGAGGCGACATCAAGGCGCCAGCATCAGCGTGTCGGCCGACGACACCGGTGGAAAACTTCAAGTAGCTTGCGGCGATGTCACGGCAGACGCAGCAGAAGGATTGCGACGCCTGTGCAGCGGTTAACAGTATTACGCTCCGCATCACCACTGAGGCTTGTCACGGCAGACGAACGCTCTGCATCACCATCGAGGCGCCAGCATAAGCGTGGCGGCCAGCGATACTGGTGGACAGCTTCAGCAGGGTCGCGGCGTTTTCACGGCAGATGAGCGCGCTGCATCACCATCGAGGCGCCAGCATAAGCGTGGCGGCCAGCGATACTGGTGGACAGCTTCAGCAGGATCGCGGCGTTGTCACGGCAGATGAGCTCGCTGCATCACCATCGAGGCGCCAGCATAAGCGTGGCGGCCAGCGATACTGGTGGACAGCTACAGCAGGATCGCGGCGTTGTCAGGGCTGACGCACGCTCTGCATTACCATCGAGGCGCCAGCATAACCGTGGCGGCCAGCGATACTGGTGGACAGTCAGCAGGATCGCGGCGTTGTCACGGCAGACGAACGCTCTGCATCACCATCGAGGCGCCAGCATAAGCGTGGCGGCCAGCGATATTGGTGGACAGCTTCAGCAGGCTCGCGGCGTTGTCAAGGCAGACGCACGCTCTGCATCACCATCGAGGCGCCAGCATAAGCGTGGCGGCCAGCGATACTGGTGGACAGCTTCAGCAGGATCGCGGCGTTGTCATGGCAGACGAACGCTCTGCATTACCATCGAGGCGCCAGCATAAGCGTGGCGGCCAGCGATATTGGTGGACAGCTTCAGCAGGCTCGCGGCGTTGTCAAGGCAGACGCACGCTCTGCATCACCATCGAGGCGCCAGCATAAGCGTGGCGGCCAGCGATACTGGTGGACAGCTTCAGCAGGATCGCGGCGTTGTCATGGCAGACGAACGCTCTGCATCACCATCGAGGCGCCAGCATAAGCGTGGCGGCCAGCGATATTGGTGGACAGCTTCAGCAGGCTCTCGGCGTTGTCAAGGCAGACGCACGCTCTGCATCACCATCGAGGCGCCAGCATAAGCGTGGCGGCCAGCGATACTGGTGGACAGCTTCAGCAGGATCGCGGCGTTGTCACGGCAGACGAACGCTCTGCATCACCATCGAGGCGCCAGCATAAGCGTGGCGGCCAGCGATATTGGTGGACAGCTTCAGCAGGCTCGCGGCGTTGTGGCGGGGGCAGAAGGTGGCCGCGCTGGTAGCCTGCATATTGACGACAGATCACTAACGGCGCGGCGCTCGCGTCGGGGCAGCAGCAGACATACTTACAGCGTCGCACGCGACGCCTATGTGGCGGCCACAACGTTGTTCGGCGGCACCGCAGAGATGGCCATCGTTAACGAGGAGGCAACTTCTACGCAACTTCGGCGGCGCCGACGCGGCGGACAACACTGCCGCGGTCAGTGGCGCTATCGCAGCGCTACAGTAAGTTCCGGCGCCGACACGTGGCTTGGGGCCTCCGCACCGAATCGGAAATCACCCATTCGTCGGAGAAATTCAAACCTCCTTGGAGCGCGGTATTCCTCCACCGCGCCCTCCGCCGCCGCCGCCGCCGCCGCAGCCCGCAGGTCGCGCAGCACGCGGTCGCGAAGCACGTGGTCCCCGGAGCACGTGGTCCCCGGCGGAGCAACTTACCTACGTTACCGCTTATATTCTCGCGCGAAACTTTTAATACGCGGATAACACTTCCTACTTTAGTCTCGGAAATGCGAATAGTTTAAAAAGAAAACTGATTAACGGTAACGATTTTTGCAGCATGGAACTTTCTTACAAAAAAGTGGGTAGAATCATAAAGCACCGCTCGTTCATTTCTATCGTGAGAACCCCGAAAGACGAATAATGATCGCTAGCGAGGCATAATATATCTCATTATTCAAGAAGAACGAGCGTAAATTAAAAGGGAAGAAAGAATTGACGGTGAAAATTGAAATTGAAAAATTTCATAATTCCGAAACGTTATAAGCCACTTTTTAAATAAAAACACGAATAACTCTGGTTTGACCAGGAGTAACAAGGAAATAGAAACTAAAAGATTAATTTCGAGACACCATGCTGTAAAAATGTTCGAACGGAATACGCGACAACCGGTCACTTCGGCGTTCGACGAAACAAAGAGGGTGGCTGGTGGCGGGCCGGGGCGCGTAGGAGCCTTATGTTGCAGGTGGGGAAAACGGGACTACCAACATCGCGGCGGTGTGACGCCGGAGCGACTTACAACGAACGATGGCGCCATCTATCGGTCCGATGCGACGTCTACGACGTACTCTCTCTATATATAAGACCTCGGATATACAAACGGCACAAATAATAAAGATTCAACATTTACACAAGTATATTAAGAATACCACAAACAATTTGCGCGCATGCCAAAATGAACGGACTCAGCATATTCAGCTGCGTCAGCCATTTCATTGCGATTTGGCCGCACAGCGCTGATTTTCAGTCCGTCCCCTTACGAGTATTAGGTTACGACTCTTGGACTACTAAGTGTATAATTAGCTTTGTTCAGAAACTAAGACCAGGCTCATGTGTATGTATTTGTATAAGGCACTTTATCTTGTGGTAAGTAGTAACAAATACCTTAATGCCGATAGCTAAAATCTGCCTGAACATCCCTCCCTACATAATTAACCTAAAATCCTCAGCGAAATCAAATCGAAACAAAAATGAGAACGAACTACGACAACAATTTCGACCAGAAACTACCTCAAGATAGAAAGATACACAAGTAAGGCGTTGTGGATGAGACGACCAACTAGAAGATCTTGTAATGTGTATGGAGCCGTGACGTACTGATGTGTAACCAAAATGTTTTAAATTATAATAAGCTTTAGTAGTGTAAGGGGTCTAACCAAACCTATTGACGCAGTATCGGCTGTCGCTGACCAAAGTCGTTCGTTAACATGCGTACGCATGCGTCGCGTTAGCGTCTTCATAGGTACTAACGAATGATTTTAAGTCAGCTAGAGCGGAATACGCGTCCATAAGCTAGGAGAAACCCTAACTGTGCATAATTAGGTATTAAAACATTGGAATGTTTTATGAAACTCGCTTTCAGGTCGTTTCGTAAATTCACACTCGTATTTAATGCCTATAATTATGTAGCAGCCACACTAACTACTATTAAAATCGTTTTTTTTTAATATATATTCTTTATGTTCTGTCACCAACTATCTCAGTCCTTTATTTAAATGTTAGAACTCCTAATATGTTTACTGTAGGTTGTATTTTGCGTTGTAAAACAACATTTTCTTAAAAAGCAAACTAATCTAACATTTATTAATACAACAAAAACATACTTCACCTTTAAAAATAAACCAATCTAACCTAAAAACACAAAAAAAAACTAACAAAACAAACCGAACAAAACCAAATCGCGCAACCAGGATCACATAACCGCGCCGAAGTCGAAAGAGAGAAACGAAACGATGACTCATGACATGTGTGATGAGAGAGTAAGAGAGAGATAGCGCGATGTCGCAGCATTCCCGCACTTACTGCACGCCGAGTTTCGTCGCCACACGGCGCCACGGCGAGTAACATCCCGACTGCTTCTTGCTAGCGTGCCGCGGAAATAAACACACGCATAAGAATCGTAGGTGAGGATCGTAAGGTCTCGTCCAGTGTCCGGCGATTGGCGTTTGCGCTGTTTCGATTCTATATCTATGCGCGTCTTTGGGCTGATTTGACAGCTACGCGGGTGGAAAAACTAAAGTGACAGCTAAACTTTACTAGTTTTAATCACGAAAATCGCTTTGAAAAATATGTTTTGATGGCACCTCAATTTTTCCACAATTGAATGATTTTCTTTATAAGAAGACATTCCGTTCGACACAATCAACTAATTATAAAAAGAAACAGAACTAGCATATAGAAGAACATAAAGTGGCAAACTTTGAGCGAACAGAAAATAACAAGAAGGTTTGAAAACAATACAAAAATGGCTGAAAACTAGCAATGAACGAGGCATTCGAAATAAAAAGTGTATATATATATTGAAAGAGTGTATATATTGAAGATTATTTAAAATATATCACAGTGTCACATACTTGTGTATCTTCTTATAATCAAATCACTGTCATGGCGGACACTTGCCGTGTCGACTAACCAGCAACAAAACGTTTCTTGGCATGTGTTGTTAGTACAAATAAATCAGCCAAGCCATCAAGAAAACTTGAGAACACAAAAACAGAAATATTTCTCTAAAGTTAAATCTAATTTCACGGTAAAAAAGTATTTTTAACACTTCTTTTTGTATTGTATTCTGATAACAATATAATATTTTTGTTTAAATATTACCCAAGTTTTGTCAATGGTCACATTACAAACCCTGAACATTATTGCGCGCAAAATAATTGATAATGCATAGCGTAAAACGGCGCCTGCTTGGCTATTCGCTCGTGGCCAAAGTCCTTGCAACAATGAAAAAATAAAGCCGCAAAATATATTCTACAAAACCCTCTATGTGCCTGTCAAATGGGTAGAGGTGCACGGCATCCACACACTTGGCGAACATTCCTGTTCACTGGTATTTTACCAAACCGAACAGGCAGATAACTCTCCGCGCGTTCGTTTTTGTAGTTTTTTATCGCTGTTTGCCAAGCGTGTGGACGCGCCATTAATTTTTTTTTTTAACTTTTTTTTTTGTAGTTTTATCGTTATGTGCCAATGTTAAAACCGAGTTCGAATATAGAATGTATCGGTTAGTTTAGGAACATACCTGTTTGGGTTTTGTGACTGGCTAGAGACTGAACTCCTCTTGCTACTTTTACCACTTGCCGCGCTCAGGGATTTGCCGACGGAGGTCTGTAAAATAATTCGTGATACTCATACGATAGGAAATGAAAATTGAATAACAATGAGGGTGGTGTTCAGATCAACGTACCTTTGATGATTTTGGTTTGTTGCATTCAACAATGTAGTCTTTACACACGCTTTGGTGTACAGTCATGGTGCAATCTGAAAATAAAACATAATATGTATATGTATAAAGATATGATTTTTTGTACTAAATAGTTGTTTATTCTGTTTTCGAAGTATTTATCAATTTTCGTGTGACGTGGCTTGGATCCTATCAGCACCTGGCATGCCTGGCAGGCAATCATGGTCGCGCGATAAACGACAAAACATCGGGCCGTCCCTATCGCATACTAACGTTCTGTATAAATGTTGTAATTTTCCCAGACATTTTGAATCTTTTCCTCAAACAATCAAATAAAGGCATCATTCTAGATGTCACCTGACAAAGTATCGAACGGGGTGGCTGAATTAATTTTTGTACGTGTTTATATCATTCCTCATCCCACCAACGATGCGACCGCTGACGTCCAAGAGGATTTATTACACATTGCCCTTAACCACTTTACAAGTTTCCACCTGGGAGGCGATTGGTCATGGGAGTTCACTGGCTGCAGTGACTAAAGAAAAGAAGAGAAAGAAAAGTATTTGATGCATTGAAGACTTACGTTCACAATAAAAGGCGGGCTTGTCGGTGAGCGCTCGGCCGCACCAATCGCAGTCGGCCGCCGACGTTGCCGCCTGCCACGCGTGCGCCGCCTTACGTGATTTATCCTGGAAACACATGAAACAGGTGAGAAGTGATACAATTTCATATTCGAAGGGTCAAACTAAACACAAGGGAACGCAACATCGTCAAACACGAACAGTACGATTCAGGTATCTCGCTACAGTACGCGATTTTTTTGTTTATTAATTGTAATATTGTTCTCTTTTTTTCTGTCTCTTTTTTTTTTGTTATGTAAGTCTAAGTTTCGTGACGCATTGATTTTACTGTAATGTCATGTAAAGGTGTTTTACTAATAAATATATTTTTATGGTTCTGACCCGCACTACCTAATCACATCACTGGCAACAAACGTGGCCGCGTTGTAGACTTTTTATGGTTTTAGTCTAAACAACAAAGAGTAAATTTGCTGTCAGATCTTAACTGACAGAGCCACTTACATGAAGCTATTTAAATGTGTCGCTTAACTTCAAACTTGGGTACATCCATTCTGCTATAAGGTTGATTATCGTTCAGATCATATTTTTTTTTTTTTATAATCAACCTTAAAGCCTTGTACCTACTCTAAAATGTCCTTTAGAGCAGGTACAAGGTCTTCTAACTTAGTTTTATATTGTAATGTAACACTGACCTTCTTTTTCCTGAAAAATAAGCTGCCTCTTTTCCGCCGCTTTTCTGCGTGGTGGTCATACGCCGCTCTGTAGAAAACAAAACATATTACAAAATATATTTTTAACAAGCAGAAACGTCTGCTAACGATTCTAAACATTTTTATATTAAAGGAAAAAAAAAAATGGAAAAATTTACGCTTCCGGCGGGACTTGAACCCGCATCATTTGCAATCCGTGCAAGACTCTTAACCAATTGAGCTACGGATACGGATTTTTCCATTTTTTCCTTTAATATAAAAATATTACAAAATATTCAAAACTTCTTTCATCATTGTTCAGATAAAAGTTCCGATTATTCCTATCGAGAATTAAATTTGTCTAGAATCATGCCACGCTAGAAAAACAAATCAGAAAAACGTGTGAAAACGAACGAAAACATTAGCAAAGCTTGTGCTTTAACATGCCAATAGAAAAACATTGCAATTGTTTATTATTTAAGTAGTGAAACTGCTTACCAAATCATGTACTGTAAAGTATGTGTGTAGTACAAACCTTTGTTGTTTTTCTTTTCACCATTTTAACCATCATTCAAAACTAACCATAGTTTTTCATCGCAACTGCAATACGGCCAACGTCTCATTATCATTTATAGTCTCACTTTAAGAACACCAAAACGTCTTGGATTGGACCTATCTTGGACCCAATGACCATCAAAGCCATTCACGATGTCTCGTCCCATTAGTAATCCGCAAGGTCTGGATGGTCCACTTACCGTTTCAAGAGCGCCTGTCAGTGCTGCTGTGATTCTCTCTGACCAAAAGCGAGTAAGGCCTGATTTAGACGGCGTGCGAACTCGCATGCGATTTTAGTTACATTGCGGGCAGTTGAGGTTACATACAATTTGCACAGCCATCAAGTACCGCAATGTAATAAAACTCGTATGCGAGTTCTCGTACCGTCTAAATGGGCCCTAAGTGATGAGCTATCGACGATAGAAACGAACAAAAGATAGTCGCTCTCGTGTAAATAAAAGAGAGAGCGAGCCATTCATAGTGCATAACTCGGTGACAAACTATAACTCGCTCACGCTATCATCGCGTCTCTTTTATTTACACGGAAGCTACTATCTTTTGTTCGTCTCTATCAGCGATAGTTCATCGCTTACTTTCTGGTGGTGGCGCCCTGGTGCCTTATTACTAAGTCCACTCACTGTTCCAAGAACGCCAATCGGTGTAGACCCAAATGTTCTTGATGTGCGTTGTTTCTTCTCCCCTGCAACTGGGTCGTGGCGCCGACGGTCGCCGCCGACGCGTCTTCGTCGCTCTCCGTCTCGCTCGCACCGGCGCCAGACAAGCTAACATCGAGTGAGACAACGCTTACGTCCAGTGTCACCACAAAGTTTTGTACATTGATCTAGGGAAGCTGTTAGGAGGACCGTATGCCTTTGTAACAAGGTACGGCCAGTCAAGTGTGCGCGATAGTATTATCGATATTATTTGTGGTGACACTGTAGAACTATCGTCATTGTGTATATAGTTCGTGTCATCCATGATGACGCGCAAATTTGTTAAATTTAATAGCATTACCAGTCAAAGCGGCGTCTTCATGAATGACACGTTCTACTTATGTGTATATAATGTGAACTACACATACAATGACGGTAGTAAAAAATAAGTGCAAAAGTACCAGTTTGATTCTAGTTTTCTGTGAATAAGACATAGCAAAGCAAACAGTGCGGATCAAAATAAAACATTGACTTTTCGGACATGCACAAATAAGATGATTAGAAATACTGGTCACAGTATTTAAAAAAAAATCAAGTTTAAAAGACACATGCACATACAAATGATTCGTGACAAAGAAGTTAAAAATACATTAATAGTAATTTCCTAAGTCCTAAGTAGTAACGTTTTAATAAGATAGCATAAAAATTATAAAAGATTCTTCGTCCTCCTACCGTTAATTAATAATCTAATAGTTCAATTTGAGAGTCACATAACAGTATGTGTTAAAATTGTAACTTGGATTTACGTTTAGGTATTTATTAGGTGTGTATTTTATATCAAGGATCCCAAAAGGAAGGTGCGTCGTAAGGCAATCATATTCACTATGTTACCTATGCATAGAAATCCTAGCTAGGTTAGGACATCCTGATAAATATGTAACTTGTAAGTGATCGCGGGCTGAAAAAGAAATGTGTAGGTAGTCCAATTTCGAACATTTTATACTCGTTCGAGATTCAAAATCTCGGACACAGGGTCGTACTCAGGCTCTAAATCTAAACGTTCCACTCTTTGTACTGATATGTTCGAGTGCAAATTCGAACATTTAATTCTCGTTCGAAATTCAAAATCTCCAGGGCCGTACTCTAAACATTTTCCTCTCAGTACTAACATGTTGTTGGTAGGCGGAGGTTGTGCCGGTTGCACGGCGGCCACTATGCTGGGGGTGGACACAGACTTCTGCAGCGGTAGTCTGGCCGCCAGCCGAGCGCCTTCAGCTACTGTTGTGCCCGCGCGGAGCGCCGCTGTCACCTTCTCGAAGTCTTTCTGTATATCGAACAGATGCATTAGTGTTCGGTTCGTCATAGTAAAAGGTACTACAGACAGTTCTTTACTTAGGACAGGCGCATGCATTACCTCGGTACCGCATGCCGCAACTTCATTGGCATTTACGACCAAAACGTGTCTCATTAAAATTTAACATTAGAAGTTCCGAAAGTTATAATTATTGGATTCTACAGCTAAAGTTGACAATTCAAGAACGATCGACAACTATGGTTTATACAAAAGTGCGTTGTAAACGCGGCATTCGTTTTTGGGCATGCAAGCGCCAGTGGTCTTATACACTCAACAGGAAATTATGGCTAATGGGTTCGTGGTTTTAGGATTTCATGGCATGAGCTAATTACACATTTAGGTTATTATTTTATGAGCGAAATAGGGAATATAAACGTTTTTGCTAGCAGTTTATTGTACAGGCACTGGTTGAAATAATGCATGAATTTACAATGAGCCAATAAAAAGGAAGGGCACGTAAATTAGTGCAGAAAAACATGGCAGGGTTGAAGGTATGAATCTTTCTAATAAAATTAAAACGGTTTCTAATAAGATTAAAATTTTAAGTCTTTGCTGCTGAAGGAGTGTTTAAAGTTTCGCAAACTTGACTGACTGTTCAATGCAATGACTATCGATGTAATCTATTGTACCACCGAAGGCATCCAATCGAACCAACTGAATGGCAACCCAATGGCAAATTACTTTAGAGCCACGCAAACCTAGCGTGTATCGACTTCTAGTCAACTCTATGGCTGCGAAGAAAAGCGACTACATTCTCCATGCTGCTGTCTAGACGCAGCACGATTGTTATCCTTAAGAACACTAGGCTCCAACGCTCAAAAGGACACAATAGTCGAGAGTTGTCTAGTCAGCATTATGAAAAATGGCGCATATTGCGCCAACATTACGTCGAGTAACAGCCACCGACTCTCAAAAGACGCTGAATGTAGGGTCGCACCGCACTAACACTTACGGACCGGCCACGGTATTGCTCTAAGCGCGACAGCAGTGAGCGGCAGCCGTACGTGCGAATGAAAAGTCCAATGTATGGCCGCCGCTCATCGCTGTCGCGCTTAGACCAATGTCGTGGCCCGGCCGTTAGGCCTGGGTGGACGCTCGGTGCCGAGCATTCAGCGGGGCGGGCTAGCGTGTATACTAGCTATGCAGCGTCGACTCAGGACACTTGTATGAGCTTCCATTGTTTGACATGCACGCCGCACGCCCCGCCACACTGCACGCCCAATATGAGCGTGCACTCAGGCCTTACACTTAAGGGTATATTATTAATAAGTTTTTTGCAAAAATGACATTTCTGGCACAAGTTTTTATCGCCGAGTCGGTTCTTTCAACAGTCATCTACTGCTCTCCGAGACGTTTCTAAAAACCCCTTACTCGATGGGATACGACGTTTTAAGACAGAGATCCTATGACCACCTTTCTGCTCCATCATCAGATCAGCTCCATGATACCATAATATTGCATTGTCACGTGAATTTCAGCTCAATCGGAAACCGGGAAGTGGGTCAAATTTAGTTTCTACGTTTTGATGCACACTAACATACTAAATAAAATAAAATAAATAAATATTACAGGACATTCTTACACAGATTGACTGAGGCCCACGGTAAGCTCAAGAAGGCTTGTGTTGTGGGTACTCAGACAACGATATATATAAATACTTATATACGTAGAAAACATCCATGACTCAGGAACAAATATCTGTGCTCATCACACAAATAAATGCCCTTACCGGGATTTGAACCCGGGACCGCGGCGCAGCAGGCAGGGTCACTACCGACTGCGCCAGACCGGTCGAAAAAAACTTGTAACAAAAGCGATACTCACGGCTAGGTCGTTGTCGTTGAGCGAGTGCGTCGAGTGGCGCGCGCGGGGCTCGCCCTCAGACTCCATTGACGAGAGCGACGCGCTGTGACCGTTAAGGGTACTGGAATGTGTTACCGCGTTCAACACAGACTCCACATTCCCATTAGTGTGGGCAAAGAGTTATTCATTAGAATCTACTCAGAGCGAGACATGTCTAGGGTTGCAAAAAAACGGTTTTTATAGCTTGAAAAAAAAATGAAAAAAAAAACGGTAAAAAAACTGTTTTTTCTGGAGTATGTTTTTTTTCTAAAGTACGAAATCTCAAAATTTGCAAAGTAGTTAATACTTTTATACGGTTTTTTTAGACTTAATGTTAACTATTAAACGAATTTAATCAAATAACTTTAATTTCTGGTCTTATAAAAATAACATTTACGAAATCTGTAATTGGTAGTTATCACTATTTACTGTTGGCAACACCACCGCCTCTCCACGCTACACGCAGCATCGGGGATTCCCCAATAAACGCTTGTATACTGAATGTTAGTTGAATTAAAATGTACGTTATTGTTATTGAAACACGTTACAACTCACGAAAAACCGTTATTGTCGTATTATTTGTTCATCTCTAAAAAAAAACATATTTAGAAAAAAACCATGGTGCTCGGTTTTTTTTCATAATTCTGAAAAAAACATTTGTTTTTTTTTTCTATTTACAACCCTGACATGTCGTAGGTAAACGCTCGACCGAGGCAAGTCTACATTGAACATTTGCCGCGCGAGCACATTGCCTTGCGACGTGCCTCGCCTTATGTGGACAGCTATTGAAGAAAAAGTGTAGTTTGAAATATTTGGTATTTGAATCTGAAAGCTGGAGCCCTCAAATATGTGCAAAGAAGATCGGCTTACTTTATACTTCGTCAACCTTATAGAGGTAATTCAGCTTGTCAAAGTTTTATGCATTTATGTATTTTACCATACTTTTTCAATAAAGAAATTAATGAATAACTCTTTGGTATTATATAATTTAGGATTCTAAGAAAATTGTGATTAATTTGCAACTTTCAGAAGAAATTTTTAAAAGTCCTTACAAATTATTTTCGCCAGGTTGTCTTGGTACCTAAATTAATATCGATTGCATATTAATAGTACCTACACATAATTTAATTAAAATAAAAAAATTGAACACCTCAAGCAGGATTCGAACCTGCGATGCGACCTTTGGAACACCGGTCGAGCCACTCTTGTCAATTGACTAGGCGTGGATTACTTGGACAAAACTTTACGTATTCATTATGGAAGAGTTTAAATTTTTAACAACATCAGGCAGGCAAGTATGGTCGCGCGATAAATGATAAAACATCTGGCCGTCCCTATCGCACTTACTAATAGTGCGATAGGGACGGCCTGATATTTTATCGTCTATCGCGCGACCATGCTACCCGTGCAGGCGTAGAAGCATGGTCGCGCGATAAATGATAAAACATCAGGCCGCCCCTATCGCACTATTTGTAAGTGCGATAGGGAGGCCTGATGTTTTATCATTTATCGTGCATTTGCATCAAGTTTAGCAATATAGCGAACTATGAAATATTTAAGTATTATTTATACTCGTATTACATGAAACAATCAAATGTGAGTGTGTTTAGTAAACGTCCCACTTTGTCGGTTACCATTAAGGCGAGATTTACTTGTATCTTTATGTGAATAAACTGACAAAGCAGCTTTATAGCAAACGACAAAGTCGAACGTTTTCCCGTGCACACTCACAAATATTTTAACCTTTTGATGCAACCGAACTTCCACCAAAAATGTGCAACGAGGATGATTTTATTGGGCCATGTAGGGTACGGGTATTACCAAAATAGGTAGGCAGATCATATCATAGAAAATAGAACAGATAAGCAAATAGTAAAGTCATATAAAAGTATGTTGCTGAACAATTTACCTAATCTCTGAATTGACATAAATGTAGTAAAAATGTAAGTATATTATTATAATACTAACTTTGAAACTGTAATGTAATGCATGATCTCAATTAGACCTAACTCAATTAGAATCTAAATAATAATAGATTAAGAGTTTTGTTCGTAAAATTCTATAAAAAATGACTGAAATAAACAGTTTAATTTTTTTTTTTTTTTTATATGAAACTTCTCAAGTGTCACTGCCACTATTTAAAGTCCAACGCTTTATGATACGTCTTATCAAACAGAGACAAAAAATAAAACGAGGCACATTTCTAATGGAAAGGCAGAGTTATTCCTCGATCGCAAAGGCTCATCTACATAGTCTCACCCATATCCTACAATCAAAGAGGATCGAGTATTAAAGAGAGTTACTGTCAAAGTAAAATGTGTAATCACAGTGAATAGACTGCCATCTCTCGACACAGGCTTTAAACTTTTGAACCTCAGTTTTGACAATTTGGCCCATATTCTTAGCTTGATATGTTTTCAAATGTCAAATATTAATATTAGCGCCATCTAGCCGAGCGTACCCCAAAGGTGTATCGCCATCTAGCTCACCGTACCTTTTTCTGTATGGTTTTGTGGTACGTTTTTTTCTTAGACTTTATCGGTCTATATGAAGTTATATAGGTCTTTGCTACAATCATATAAAGCTTCATTCATCCAAACAGTCTACCAGTATCGGCTGCTCAAAATTTCTGCTAGGCAACACTGAGCAAAAAGAAACCTAAAGGTAGGTTAGGTAGTGGTTAGGTACTTTACTAGTACCTAATCAATTTTAGGACAAGTTACCCTTCGGGTTGGAAGATCAGATGGAAGTAGCTTTCGTAAAAACTAGTGCCTCAAATCTTGGGATTAGTTGTCAAAGCGGACGCAAGGAGGATGATGATGAATCAATTTTAGGTAAGCCTGTGGGAATCGGCTTGTATGGATCAGCCGCTACTGCAGTCTACTCTATAGAACTGGTAGGTCCATACCTGCGCTGACGGCTGGCGTCGGGCTGGCGCGCGTTGGGCTCCAGTGCCGCCCAGGAACTCCGCCGGCCCTCCTCCCGTCGGTCCCAGAGGCCCCATGACCGGGACTCGCCTGGACAAACAAACACTTCATATAGAACACAGTCACAGGGAGAGCTCGGCCCAGCCACGACATTGGTCTAAGCACGACAGCGGTGAGCGGCAGCCATACGTGCGGATGAAAAGTCCTATCGCTGTGTCTCGCTCCAATGTATGGCCGCCGCTCACCGCTGTCTCGCTTAGACCAATGTCGTAGCTGAGCTGTAATAATTTCACCACGCCCTTTCCCCCCGTGAATGTTATAATAAAGAGCGATGGACTAGCAATTTGTCACTGACATATCACGATTACATTTGGGGCCTCTTGACTGCTAAGGGTGGTACTGGGCCTTGAACAGCTCCATGTGCTCTGCCCACCCTTTTTGGTAATGCAGACGACAGATCTCCTCAAATATCACCACTACCGTCTGGTAGTGTTACCCCAAACTTTTACTTGCAATAATAACTACTCGTAGATTTCAAGAAATCTCTGAACAGGTTTGAAGAGGTTTTTGTAAATACGAGAAATTTTCAAACCTTGACCATCTTCATCTGCGTTTTCAACGTAACAAATGCCACATGAAGTTTAAAGCCTCCGCCACACATAAAGCGTTTTGATATCGTAGCGTCAGCGGAGCGCAATGATAGCGGTGCGCCGCAATCCGTGCTCGTTAGTTCCCGCCGGCGTCCGCTGGGCGCAACGTCAGCGTTCGTCCGGCGCACCGCTATCATTGCGCTCCGCGAACGCTCCGCCTACGCTCTCAAAACGCGCATGTGTGGCCGAGCTTTAAGGAACTGAAAACGCCCCTTATCTGATGGAACTTAACCCCTTCTGTGATGGAAAACCACATTTTATTAATAAGAAAATGCAGGATAATGTATGTACTCACCGCTACCCTTACGGCTGTGTGGGTACAAGTCCAGGTGTGTGGGTGACGAGCAGTCCGGATCGCCGCCATCTTTGCAGAGCGACGGGCAAGACGTACTGAGACGACTGATGCCGCCCGCTTGCTGTAAACAAAATAAGTTTTTTTTTATAAATGAAAACAGGATGGTTCCTGATGATCAGAGGGCGGAATTGCTCATGGCAAAAATCAAACGTCAATAGAGTTGGAATGTTAAATTTTATCGACGTTTTCAGCAATCGATAAATTCAGTCTCCTTTTACATTTCTGACTTTAAACCTCTTTGATTAGCTATTCGACCATTTGATTTTGACCTCTTTGATTAGATTAAAAGTAAATTGTATGACATATAATTAGGGTCCCCCCACATCTAGCGTCTCGCGAGCGTCGCGTCGGGCCAACTGTATGAAAAAAGACGTCGCGTCGACGCGACGTCGACGCGGCGTCAGGCTTTGCCCATACAGTTGGCCCGACGCGACGCTCGCAAGACGCTAGATGTGGGGGGACCCTTACAATTACCATTTCTGTCACTAGTCCTTTTGAAACTAATTCACGTTTGAAAAAAATGGTTAATCCAAAACGAAAAATAGTCAACAAATGGATAAAGAAGTATCCTTGTCGTACTTACGTCGAAAACAACTCAACAATATACTGATAATTTCAGTGTAATCGATAGTCGATAGAATTTAACGTTCCAACTCTATTGACGTTTGATTTTTGCCATGAGCAATTCCGCCCTCTGCTGATGATAAACCTGCGTGTCGAATTTAACGGAAAACCAAAAAAACCACGGTGTATATGTATGTGTCACTTAATACCTAATATCTATATCTGACATAACAGGAACAAATTTTCTTGAACGAACCTAATAAACAACTTGAAAATTTTGTTCACGTTACAAAAACACAACCCACGAGTAATAAACGACTAATATCAGCATCAATGTATTATTAGGTGTTACTGTACCAGTAGGTCAGGGGTGGCAACGAACGAGCAACAGGGGCTGCAATCCAATAATAGCCCCGGGAATTCATAAAATGATTTCATTTCTCACTGACGGGGTGAAATGGAAATGCTCAGCATATTTGCTTCTTGCAGCTTTTATTCAATTAAGCCTGTTTTTTGTTCTGAGTGATTCAATTAGACGTTTTCGTTCCTATTTTCTTTCATAAATGATTCATTGTTTTGGTGTACGCGAGGGAATTGGAAGCAAAAACCTAATCTTAATGTAGGTACTGGCAAATACAGACATGTAATAATATGCCACATGTAACATCATCATCCTCATGCCCTTATCTCAATCACTCGGGTTCGGAGCAGCATGTCTTCCTCTTCCATACATCTCTATCACCCGTCATGTCATCATTCCATCCACCTCTTCCTCGGTTTTCCTCTCCCGTTACTTCCTTCCACATTCATTCGTAATACCTTTTTCGTCACGTGACTTTCATCCCTTTGCATTACATGTATGTTATGTTGCAATATATTACACAAGAAAGGCTGCATAGATATTCATAGAGCCATAAGAGCGTATCACTTATTTTTGAGGCCTTCGATGAGTAACATATTATTGGAGGTATATTTACAGTACGCGGAATAAAATACGAATGTCCGTGGACATTAGTAAGGCTTCCACAGTTCATAGATTAAGCTAAATAACTTAAATAGGTTACAGTGGACTAAAACAATCGTTGCGCTCAATTTAGCATAACTAAATTTATGTTTACATTGTTAATGAGGTTAACAACTAGTAGTAGTATTACAGATGATACAATTTAAGATCTAAAAGATCACAGTCACCGTTTTAGTTCGTTAGAAATTTAAAAAATAGTTGTGTGCTTAGCTAAAAAATCGAATTGTACCTATGTTCCACAGACACGTATAGCTGCCAGAGCTGCTATAAGCTGTCGTCCGTGGTGCCGCTGGTAACTTACCTGTTGTAGATGTATAAAAGACTAGCTTTTTCCCGCGACTTCGCCCGCGTCCGTAATCTTGTTTTTCCATACAAACTTTGGACCCCCATTTCACCCCCATAGGAGGCCAATTTTGAAAAATCCTTTCATAGTGCTCCTTATACACCTTATAAGGACCCTACGTGCCAAATTTGGAATCTCTAGGACCAACGGTTTCGGCTGCGCGTTGATGTCAGTCAGTAAAGTCTTTCAGTCAGTTTCTTCTTTTATATATTTATAGAAGATGTCTCACCATGAGCGGGAGCGGCGCGGCGCGCATACGCTGCACAGCCGCATGGAGCTGCCGGAGCTGTTGTAAGCTGTCGTCGAGCACGCCCGGGCTGTGCGGCGTGACGCTGATGGTCGGCACCTGCACATAAAAATAGCTTACAATAATACCTATACATCTTGTATGTAATATTTTTATTGACATGAACATAAGATTTTAGGTTTAACATCTTGTATTAGTGATGAAGCGTTCATACTTCCATTTCAAACAATTTTCTTAGGCTAAGGAATTTGAAAATGTAGCTTTAACTATCTTAGGTATTAACGCTTCTTCACACATCTTAAAAACAGTTACATACACGATTCACACTTAAATACCCATTGAAATATTAAACATTATTTTTTAAATTGCACAGCGATCCTACCGAATGCGCCAGTAGACTTCAATCTTCTTCATTAAGTTGCTGGTACTAGATTTAACTTAGGTTGTGTCAGGATATGTAGCGGCTGCCAGGTAACATATTACTTGCTTATACTGGATACCGCTGACGAGCCGTTATTGTCATGCTGGGGACAAAGGGCTCTGAACACACAACACACCGGGTAGGGTAGATGGGTCACTTACTGTACCTGGGCGCGTGCAGTCATGGCGGGCGGAACGTGTGAGGCGGCCTCGTCCTGCTGTCTGTCTGACAGGGTGAGGAGTCTAATGAACACACAACACACCGGGTAGGGTAGATGGGTCACTTACTACTACCTGGGCGCGGGCAGTCATGGCGGGCGGGACGTATGAGGTGGCCTCGTCCTGCTGTCTGTCTGACAGGGTGAGGAGTTCTGAACACACAACACACCGGGTAGGGTAGATGGGTCACTTACTACTACCTGGGCGCGGGCAGTCATGGCGGGCGGGACGTGTGAGGTGACCTCGTCCTCGCTGCTGTCTGGCGAGTCTGAACTGCCGCCCGCGCCGCCCTCGTCTGAAACAAAAATATATATTTGGGGTCAATCTTACACATTTACGTATCTACATTGCCCCAATGTAAGCAAAGGTTTGGGACACTTGACAATTTTATGTTTCTTAGAAAAATGCTAAGTAGTGGCTGTTTGTTATATGAAGGCCTCGGATTATTTTTCGCATGGTAAGATGAAAGAAAACTATGGAGTCGATATTAAAACTAAACTTTAATTCATATTCATACTCATACTCACTAATTTTCTTAGTCCCGTAATACTTTTGTCCCAGGTTGACAGATCCAAAATTAATCTTACTGAATGTAATTAAAATTATTTTTGTGGTGTGATTTGGGAAGCCTTTTGCTTGGTAAAGGGTTACATTTACCCTGTAACTATATCAAATTAGTTACTATTTTGTTTGGTTCAGACTACTTTGTTGCGGTAAACGTAATGCTAAGTACTAGTAACACATTTCTCATGATCGTATTTTAGATCTTTGTAAGGTTCTATCCAGTATAAAATTGCAGAAACTTGCGGATCAGACATAATTGTTTACGTAATTATTGCACGGATTGCAATAAATAATTAAGTGACACATCGCGTCGTGAATGATTGACATGACATTGACATGCAAATGATTTTTGATAAATCAGCTAGTACTTAGCATTACGTTTACCGCAACAAAGTAGTCTGAACCAAACAAAATAGTAACTAATTTGATATAGTTACAGGGTAAATGTAACTAATTTGATATAGTTACAGGGTAAATGTAACCCTTTACCAAGCAAAAGGCTTCCCAAATCACACCACATAAAT
Organism: Leguminivora glycinivorella; assembly: GCF_023078275.1. Classification (NCBI taxonomy): domain Eukaryota; kingdom Metazoa; phylum Arthropoda; class Insecta; order Lepidoptera; family Tortricidae; genus Leguminivora; species Leguminivora glycinivorella. The sequence continues at coordinate 28,616,019 of NC_062972.1, forward strand.
AATTTTAATTACATTCAGTAAGATTAATTTTCGATTAACATTTTCGATCTGTCAACCTGCACAAGGGACAAAAGTATTACGGGACTAGGAAAATTAGTGAGTATGAGTATGAATATGAATTAAAGTTTAGTTTTAATATCGACTCCATAGTTTTCTTTCATCTTACCATGCGAAAAATAATCCGAGGCCTGGTTATATGATCTGAATGGCACCACAACATCAATGTATGAAACAGTGAAGTGATAGAGTTATCTTTTTCACTTAAATCTTAAAGATTTGAGTTCTCTGTGAGGACTTATAAATCACATCAAATCTGAAATCGTTACTCAAATCTTCAAGATTTGAGTTCTCAGTGAAAACGCAAATAAAGCTACGATTTCTTTATCCTCAAGTCCTTTATTAAGCGATCAACAGAATCAAGATATATTAAGGAATCCAACATAATAAATCCCTCTTTCCGTCCTTTAATACGAACGGAATAGATCAAGGCCGAAACCTGTTGCTTCCTCCATTAAAAAACGCCCTTAATCTGGTCGTAACCCCGCGTTTACTAAGGCGCCGTAAAATGTTTACGATAAACATTTTGGCGATAAACATTTTAGTGATGTGTTTCGGATTTGGAAAGGTACCTTGCAAAGGCAGATCTAGCTTCGTACTCAGGGGGGTTACATGGTAAATTTGTATGGCCTGGCCAACATATTAGGCTCCAGGGGCCTACCTACCTACTGTATCTTCGGCCGGCAACCCCTTTTGTCCCGGCCACTGTAGTTGTAGTAATGTACTATTGTTTTTTTTTTTATTTGGTAAATGCGTTTATTAGCTAGATATATAGGCATGAGACAAAGTTTACCTTTCTTGTTTTACAAGCAACATAGATATTTTCCGATGTATTCCCATGGGATACGCGGTAAAGGGAATTTAGGAATGGCAATGGCACATCACTATTCGTATTCGCGCATGTACAAGTTTATGGTTATTAAGCCGCGACATGATGAGGTAATATTAGCTTTAATGTCGGTAAATTTATAGCAAACAATCGTTTTCGGTAACATAGGAATTTAGGAGTTTTGATTTGATAGGGTTTTTTGGCGGTTTGTTTACAAGACTTTTTACAGTCGATCTAGAAAGGCTTTGAAAAATCTAATCAAGAATAGACATAACTTATATTATGAAATTTATGAACCCTGACCTCAAATATATGACTACTAGCTTTTGCCCGCGGCTTCGTTCGCGTTTAATTCGAAAAATGCTCCATATTAACACTTTCGAAACCGGGCTCTACGCGGCGCTACGACATTTTCGCTACATACGGGGAAACCCATGTAATCGGCTACGCTTCTACGAGCGGTGTGCCCGACAGTCGGGTTCTTGGTAGCGAAAGTGTTAACTTCCACCACCCCCAAGTTTAGGGAAGTGAGGGGTCAGAAAGAGACAAAAAGTAGCCTGATGTCATTTTCCATCCCTTCAACTATATCCACTTAAAAAAACACATCATTTCGTTGCTCCGTTTTGCCGTGAAAGACAGACAAACAAACAGACACACACACTTTCCCATTTATTATATATAGAAAAACCTATATAAAAAATAAATATAAGAATTTTATATCAGTAGAAGTAGGTTACAGTCACCGGCAAAAACAAGTAATGATTTCTGGACCTTGTCGCTTTTAATCGTATGACAACTTCGTATGACATTTCAAACAAGATGTTAATGTGACAAGATACAGAAATCATCACTTATTTATGCCGGTGACTGTACAATGGATATTAATATTACAGTGTCCCCTACAATCATAATTTAGTAGGTATGTAATTACAAGTTTTCTTCCATTCGTAAGACGAATTAACACTTGTAAACACAAACAACTACACAATAGCAAACAATAACAAACATTGTGCGGTTTATCAAAACAGTGTCATCAGAGCTAGCCCCGGTAGAGTTGGTAACTTTGTCAACTCTACAACTACTTTACCTTTGTGTAACTTTTGCTCTACGCTGTGCCTATTTCGCTAAAACAATACTACAGTTGTACAGACCGAGGAAAATATTAACTGCAAAATATAAAACCAAAATAAAATCATTTTTTGAACATTATGAGCCAGTTGCATCAACCACATTTGACAGACACATCATCGTCACGCAGCAGACGTCTATGGAACTTCTCATACAATAAAATTTAACGAACGCTTTAACGGTGACAGACGTTTTGATGCAACCGGCCCTTATGATTCAAAATCATCATTAAAACGTCAATTCCACCAACCAGCTTTGGGCGTCAAGTTAAAATTTGTATGAAATTACTTTGCTTTGAAAATAATTTTGTCATTCGTTTTTGAAGTATCAGAAGAGCCTTTACCAGTTGGTGTGGTGAAAATAAATTTCACGATAGACCAACAATAGCTAAAACCCTACCTAATGACATCATTAACTATTTAGCAGTATCATTTCTCTGCTACTTTTGACATGAATTAATAAAAAAAGCATGCCTCAGTTATCAGGTTATCACAAAATCCCAAAAGTACGTGTCAAAATGCACACAACTCCTAATTCACACCAGTTAAGTGCGAATGCGGGGACAATAGGCTATTGTGCGAATTTAATTGGCTCATTAAACCCACAAGTGACTTTTACCGCGGTTTTAGGTGCCAGGTCCCCTTGCCGTAAGAGGACATTTAAAACCTCGAATGCCTAGTCCCGTATCCGTCACAGACTGTACTGTACAACCTTGTTCCTCCGTCCCTATTTCACCTTAGGACCACCAGACAATCGGCAATGCGGCATGGCTTCGCGGTTGGTATTCCAAAAATACGCACTAAGAGTTTCGCTTCAACAGTATTTTGCGAACCGCCAAGGAGTGGAATGCCCTGCCTGAGTCTGTGTTTCCACATGAGTACAATCCAGGTCTCTTTAAAGCAAGAGTAAATAGGTATCTCATATTAGGTAAGCGTGCTCCACCGTAGACCGCATCATCATTTACCATCAGGTGTGATCGTGGTCAAACGTCTACCTATTCATACTAAATAATTAATAAATAATAATACATACATATAATCACGCCTGTATCCCCATAAAGGGGTAGGCAGAGCACATGAACTACTAAGTATCAGTGCCACTCTTGGCAAAAAGGGGTTTAAAGAAATCAGACATTCAGAGATAAATAATAATAACAGACAATTTGGACTTTATTTGAAAATTCTAACGTTATTGATTTCCGTAAACTTTAAGGGAAGGTTCTTTACGTCTAATACGCTATAATGTTGTTAATACGAGTTATTAAAAAAATAAATTTAATGAGTAATGACTGAAGATGTAAATCACAACCTTTACTGCTTTCTATTGGGTTGGCACAAAAGTAATGACACACTCTACAAAACTCTATACATTTCCTTTCTTAAGTTAATTGTTTTCGATAATATTCTAGTATGTTGTAGAACATTCTAGGTACTTCTAATGTGAGGGTATATAAAGCCGCCCTCGTGATTGGTTTAGTTAGATTGAAATAAAATGGACGAGCGACAAGTTCGAACACTTTACTTATACGAGTAATTGTTAGGCCACAGTGCGCGGGCTGCGGCTGACAATATCAACACTGCATTGGGCGCTGGAAGTACAAGCCATGCCACGGTGTCCAGATGGTTTGACCGTTTTAAATCAGGAGACAGGAGCCTTGAAAGTCAGTCACGCTCAGGGCGACCACCTGCATTCAATGATGACGATTTACGCCGCGAACTACAGTCGAATCCTGATGCTACTACTCGTGAATTAGCGGAAGCACTTAACTGCAGTCACCACGCTGTGGAATACCATCTGCATGAGCTTGGGTACCTATCGAAAAGTTTTGGCTCGATGGGTACCGCACATCCTTACCGACGCCGTGTCGCCATCTGTCAATCACTTTTGCTGCGACCCCGACGTAAAGAGTTTTTGACTGATCTGGTTACGGGAGATGAATCATGGATTTATTATGAGAACGATACACGTCGTGCTTTTTGGCTGCCTCGAGAAGAAACGCCACCAACTCAACCGAAGCTGAGTCAAAAGAACCGCTTAAAAGTTTTGCTTTGTTGTTTCTGGGACTCGCAAGGCATGCTGTTTCATGAACTATTACACAATGAAACTGTAAACGCTAACAAATATTCAACACAGCTCACCGAACTATCTTCTGCTATCAAGAAAAAACGACGAAGACGAGCCACTGTAATTTTACTACATGATAATTGATAACGCTCGACCTCATGTCGCATCTACCGTTCGCCAACAGCTGCAGAACTTGGGCTGGGAGACGATACCCCACTCACCTTATTCTCCAGACCTCGCACCATCAGACTTTCATTTGTTTAGAGCCCTGAAACGACATTTGCGGGGTAAACAATTCAATGATTTCCATGATGTACAGGTGGAGTTGAACAACTTTTTCGAGGCACAGCCATCAAGAGTTCTGGGCGAAAGGCATCCAAACTTTGCCGGATCGTTGGCAAGAAGTCATAGATGCTAATGGTGATTACATCATCGACTAAGCTTTTTGTATTGTAATAATAATAAACAATAAAAAACGTAAACCAAGTGTCTCATTACTTTTGTGCCAACCCAATAATTAATATGAATATCGACATGCGTGCCGTGAGTACCGTCAGATACTTGACACCAAAAAGTCGTTTATTATGTATGAAAATGAAAATAATTTTTAAGAAAAAAAACCGCCGCCTTCGTGGTTCTGGTGAAAGCTACTTGCGAATGTTGGATTATGTAGAACTGTGTAGGTATTTTTTAAAACTGCTTTTAATACTTTAATTATTTGATGGCAACACAAATGAATATACGTATACCGTTAAGGTTTGAGGAATTTCCTCAATTCCTCATGAATCCAATTATATAAGAAATCGAAGCTTGATAAAATTTGACTTGAAAACTCAGTATTCTTAACAAACATAACTAAATAAATGTCACTGTTCTGAACTTAAATGCATGCTATTCTTATAAAAATACCAAAGTCACTATAAGTGTGCCGTTCAGATTTAAGGAGTTCCGTTCTGATCTTCATCAGCAGTTCCACTGCACCAAATGTCACTGTTCTGGACGTAAGTACATGCTGTTCTTATAAAAATACCAAATTCATTATAAGTGTGCCGTTCAGATTTGAGGAGTTCGGTTCATAGTCATAGGGCTTACGGCGAAATTATGGTCAAAAGCTGCACTTTATGCAGAAAGCAAGCCACTTTGCACAGTGATACTAGGGACCAATACAAATGATTTCATCCGAGGAAACACGATTTTCATCCACTAGAATTCAAAATGGCGGACACTTTCCAAAATGGCGGCCGCATATTTTTAAAAATTTATAGAATCATAACGGCTGCACTGATTTTGATAGTTGGGGTGTCTATCAGTTCGTATTGAAGAGTTTATTAATATAAAAAATTAAAATCATTAATAAAATTAAGATGGCGGCCTAATAATAGGAAAAATATGAAATTTTCAAACTTTTTTTTTCATTCTCGTGAAATTTACCAATAAATTTTCTATGACATGGCCGCATTTTTATGTATTTAAATTAAACCTGATGATATTATCTACATAATAAAGTAAAACTCATGAAAATCCGTTGAGTAGTTTTTGAACTATACCCATTTCAAATGGAGCGCGCGGATTTGAAAGACGTTTTTGCACGTGATGTAAAAAAAATTGGAATCATAACGGCTGCACCGATTTTAATGGTTGGGGTGACTATCAGTTTGTATTAAAACATTTATTCATATAAAATTTAAAATCATTTAAAAAATTAAAGATGGCGGCCGAATAATAAGAAAAATATGAAATTTTCAATTTTATTTTTATTCTCACGAAATTTACGAATAGTTTTTCTACGATGTGGTCACATTTTTATTTATTGAAATAAAATCTGATAATATCATCTGCAAAATAAAACAAAAAAAACATTAAAATCCGTTCAGTAGTTTTTGAACTATACGCATTGCAAATGAAGCGCGCGGGTTTGAAAGACGTCTTTGCACTTGATGTGATGATGCATCGTATCGTTTGGTACCGCTATACACGCAAGACTATTTATTGTGGTCACAACTTACTATATTACTATTCAGAATCAATGTTTTTAGTATTTATATACATTATTAGTTTTTTATTCCGAGTTTAGGTATATTTAGATAACCCCCCACTAGTAAACTTTGATGTCATAATTTTTATTTTAATACGTAATCATAAATATCTTAAATTTTCGAATAATATTATTGCTGTACAAATAAAAAAAATATCAATTAGTACAGACCTTTTGATCTGTCGAAATCACTTGGTATATTGATTAGCCGAAAATTGCCAATTTCATTGTCCCGTCTGGGTGCGAAATAATAATTTTAATATCTAAGAACGACACTGGCCAAACTAAATTTTACTTATATTACTATTCAGAATCAATGTTTTTAGTATTTTATTAGCTTCTTATTCGAGTTTAGGTATATTTAGATAACCCCCGAAAGATGTCAAATTTTTATTTTAATACGTAAAAGAACTTAAATAGGTACACATAACAATAATAAATAATAATTAATAATATCATTTTTGCAAAATACTTTTTATTTCGGCAGCTGCCTTTGCAAATGTTACATTGCGCAGGGTAGACCGACAACACGTACAGCGTATTGTTTCGCAGCCTTTTTCACAACCGCAATTGACCAAGTTATACCCATTCATACCATATCTCCCTGTTTTCAGACCACTGCAGTACCCAACTATCATTGTACGTCTTCCAACCCCAGGATGATGGCATAGGCACAGAAGTAATATCCAGAATATGGGGCGTTGTTATACGACACGGAGCGCAAGTGCCGATGTTGGTTACTAATTTATTTTTGGTGGTAAACAGTTTCTTGCTCACCAAGTTCAGGTGAACTTTTCAAGCATGGCGATTATTCCTCCAGGAAGACTTTGTAGTTACTGCGATGTTTCTATCAAAGCTGGTATAACTTCAGGGCGTGCAAACAATGTTTTAGAACATGATTTTTTCCTTTTGTATTGAAAAAAGAAGTGGTGTCAGACGTAAAGGCGTAAAAACCACGAAGAGCAGTCGGTCTTCCAGGATCCAAAGTGTTGGCTATTTTATAACTTATACTCTGGCAGGTTATTCTCATTTGAAATATTAAGAAAATATACTAGACAAGACTTGGAAATTTCCCAATATAATTATTATAGCTCCATAGATCCCATGCTTAAATGCCAAATTGGGACCGTTCTTAACACATATTTTAGTGAGCAAGCGTGGAGTTTACCACCCTGAACTCACTCGAGGCCTCTCCATGAGGCCAAGACCTTTCGAGGCTCTAAGCTAGGTCCAAACCCTAATCTGGTCACTGACTTTACGTCTATCCTTCACCCGTACTTCAGATTTCAATAGTTTTTATTTAAATACCAAGACATCTGTATCGGAAGATCTGATGATACGCGTGAGTCCCTGTTCCGCCATATCTTTTGCGCGAGGTACAATGAGGCTATCGGCTTCTTCCGGTTATGTTCCTATGGTTTACCCTGAAATAGCAGAGCAAATGTTCTCTGAGGAAGTAAATTGTTTAGAAAAAAAAATTCACCACACTAATAACATCAACAGGCTACAGTTTCTGGAAAAAGCCTTGTTGGTTGTCAGTGTCTTCCTGGAGGAATAATGGCCAAGCTTGAAAAGTTCACCTGCGGCCTATATATGATCCGTAGACTCCACATTTATCGGTGAACTTGGTGCGCAAGGCACTGTTTCTAACCAAAATTAATAACCAGCATCCCACCAACATCGTCAGCACTACAAAAACATACGCTCCTTGTCGTATAACAAGCAGACCATCTCGAAACGTAGACTAAGTAGACGAGAAGCAGAAAATAAGTTATTTTATACATAGATATTTCTGTAGCCCCCTACAGAAGTTGTCGAAAATTATCTCTGGAGTCCTCGGAAAGGACAATTGCTATTAATACAAATGTTATGTTATGTGCATTTGAGTTCTTTTAGGTATTAAAATAAAAATTATGACCATCAAAATTTACGGGGGTTATCTAAATATACCTAAACTCGGAATAAAAAACTAATAATGTATATAAATACTAAAAACATTGATTCTGAATAGTAATATAGTAAGTTGTGATCACAATAAATAATCAGTCTTGCGTGTATAGCGGTACCAAACGATACGATGCATCACATCAAGTGCAAAGACGTCTTTCAAACCCGCGCGCTTCATTTGCAATGCGTATAGTTCAAAAACTACTGAACGGATTTTAATGTTTTTTGTTTTATTTTGCAAATGATACTATCAGATTTTATTTTAATAAATAAAAATGTGACCATATCGTAGAAAAACTATTCGTAAAAATCGTGGGAATAAAAAAAATTGAAAATTTCATTTTTTTCTTATTATTCGGCCGCCATCTTTAACTTTTTTAATGATTTTTCATTTTTGTATGAATAAATGTTTTAATACAAACTGATAGCCACTCCAACCAATAAATCGCTGCAGCCGTTATGATTCCAAATTTTTTTACATCACGTGCAAAAACGTCATTTAAATCCGCGCGCTCCATTTGAAATAGGTATAGTTCAAAAACTAGTCAACGGATTTTCATGATTTTTATTTTATTACGTAGATACTATTATCAGGTTTAATTTAAATACATAAAAATGCAGCCATGTCATAGAAAATTTATTGGTAAATTTCACGAGAATGAAAAAAAAAGTTTGAAAATTTCATATTTTTCTTATTATTCGGCCGCCATCTTAATTTTATTTGTGACTTTAATTTTTTATATTAATAAACTCTTCAATACAAACTGATAGACACCCCAACCATCAAAATCGGTGCAGCCGTTATGATTCTATAAATTTTTAAAAATATGCGGCCGCCATTTTGGAAAATGTCCGCCATTTTGAATTCTAGTGGATGAAAATCGTGTTTCCTCGGATGAAATCATTTGTATTGGTCCCTAGTATCACTGTGCAAAGTGGCTTGCTTTCTGCATAAAATGCAGTTTTTTTCCGTAAGCCCTATGACTAATCACTCGCATTTCCCCACCAAATTGTTTTCCAATAGGTATCCATGTATTAATATTAACACGTTCGTTAACGGGGCGCCGCATACATTTGAATAAGTAGCTATCTATAAGCGAGACTACACGTGCCTACGAGATCCGAGTTTGTCGAAATTCTCCAGGTATTTGCGTTCAGGTTGTCACATGATATCCATGTTGCGGAATTTGATTAGAACTATTTTCTTCATACTATACTGAACCGTCACCGCATCATCAGGAAAACAGCGCCCTCTTCACATCTTTCTGGTAAAGCTTTACGTGAGCCGCTAATTGGCGCGGAAACGCTCTATATTAATCAAGCCAATAATGATGAATGAGGGACAACATGAATATCTTGCCCCTCATTAAGGAAAATACCGCCATTTTTCACTGTCTTCGGCGGCTTCTTTCAGCTACTTCTAGCCAAGTCCAATTGAACCAGGCTCTTTCTCTGAACGCCAAACGTTGGCCTTGCTTGACATGTTGTCAAACGTCCGGTAAAACGTGTTGAAATTCAAATATTACATAGTTATATGCACATTATAATTGTCAGCCCGGATATCCCATCTATCGCCACGCCGGTGGTTAGTGAGGCAGAAACCGATAAGCAACCCTCAGACGGAAAGGGATATTGGCAGGACGTCCCTATCGCGCGCGGTGTGGGATATTGCCAGGTAATATCCATACTAATATTATAAATGGGAAAGTGTGTGTCTGTTTATCCGTCTTTCACGGCAAAACGGAGCGACAAATTGACGTGTTTTTTTAGGGGGAAATATAAGTAGTTGAAGGGATGGAGAGTGACATATAGGCTACTTTTTGTCTCTTTCTAACGCGAGCGAAGCCGCGGGCAAAAGCTAGTCTATAATACTGTCGTTAAAACATATTTTTCACCACACCAACTGGTAAAGGCTTACTTTGCTATTCGAAAACAGATAGCAGAATTGCATTTTATTCACAAGAGTGCAATGTAATCTCATACAAATTTTAACTTGATGTTTTATGCTGGCTGGTAGAATTTACCTATAAATGATAATTTTGATGGATTTGATTTAATTTGATATTGTATAGTTAGATTTTGTTCACGTGCAGTTAAAAACAATAACTTTACTTTCGCTTACTCGGGTATCAATATTGGCACGTGCGGTTAAACAACAACTTTGCTCCTTTGTAAAACAAATAACTATTACAGTACATTATCGACACTTGAAATTTAGTGTAAGTACCTACTTCCGACAAAATATCCATTACGACATTTGGCCCATTTGGAAATGTCCCCGGACCGCCAGAGCAAAGTCGATGTGATGTTTTTCTTCCGCACTAGTTTGCGAAGTAGTATTTATTACTGGTCATGACGAAACTTCAATGGACCACATGTCTTCGGTCGCGTTTTAATTTATCGCCACTCACTTCGAATCTCCTCTTTTCCGCACTTGTATCGTACTGTTAATTGTGATTATTTACGTGTGATTTTTAGTGAAAACTTTCCCGCCAAAATAGGGCTAATGTGTGCTTTTACGCTGATTTCGCATACGCTCATTGGTGGAAAAGAAAGCCCTTTACGTGGGACCAAAATCGATAAGTACTTAGTAATCTTTTTATACGCTCCTTGTGTCTGATTCGTCGCTCTATAGGGCCCTCGGCTTTGAAGTGAATGTTGAGCTCTCTTTGTTACATTTTGTCCCAGAAAATATCTGATAATCTCGGTGTATTCTGAATAAATTCTATAAATAGGTACCGCCATTTAAATTAAACCTCTAGGTAGGCAAGTATGAAATTCTTAAGGACCGATACATGTAGACAGACTGCAACCGAACTACAAACTAAACTACAACTTTGTACGGGATGTACGTTTGATGACGTACAGTCGGCGCGTCCTTACTTACAAGAAAAATCGCTGTATTGCTTATCTACATTTTAGTTTATACTTCATGTTATAGAACTTACAGAGGTGCGACGAAAAGTGTAGGTACTTAACTATCTGTATTTTAGTCTGTATCTAAATACACTTTAACATAGCTCTTTCAACTCAGCCCAAAGAAATAAAAGGGCCACAAACGCCGAAAGTCGCAAATCGCAGAATTTTATCACTTTTACTCCAATTAAGGAATAATTAGAGTGACAAAGAAAGCCTAAATTTTGCAAACATCAGTTTAGCCCTCTGAAGTTTTATAAAACCTCTATTACCTTACAGAAAAATTACCATAAAACCACCATCGCCCTCACCTTGTCTACTGATGTTCCATACGAAATGCATAATGTAGGCCGCCGAGCGACCTACTTGCAGTAGCCAGTAGGTCAAGGTTCCCCGGGACCAGTGCATGGGACCCCTTCCTCCCGGTACAATAGGTGTCGACTTACTTGAGAAAGGACGAGGGGAAATAGCTGTCTTGGACAAGATGTTATCGTATTTAAGGAAATTGGGTGAATATTTTATCAAGTGTCGGCACTGTCTATCTGGTTATCATGTTCTTTATATCATGGGCAACGAAAAGAAAAATTAATATTTCTGTGTTTGGCCTTCGAATTTATTTGATTGCGAAAAGAAATATCTTATTTCTTACTTTCTTAGAAGGAACTCATATTTGTTAATGGCAACATCACGAAGGCGCGATTCTCCGTATAGATACACACGAACAGAAGAAACCATTATTATGCGAATGGAGAACAGTTCAAGTATCTAGAAAGAATATAATGATTGCTTTTAGGTAAGTTGTATCAAGGACCATAGAATTGGTTGTATTTACTATCATCCTAAGCAGACGAAGTACGGGCAGAAACTAAAAATATATAAAATAGTATTTAAAAAAATTGTGTCAAGTCATTTTTTGATGCACTGGGCTAGCAAATCCAATCGTCTTGAGTTTAAGAAGACAGTTATTCTTCCGCTTTTATGAATCTATCAATGGATTTGAACGGATTTATTGGACACTAGAATCCACAATGTGCAGAAGAGGACTTTTTGCACATTTGGATCCATCATTGTATTTAAAAAAAACTCCAAAATTCCAATTTTTATCCATTCATCCATCCATCACCACCACAGGAGTTGAGGTATGTGATCGAGGCGGCAGGAAAATGGCGATCGGCCATTGGCTTGTACAGCCATCACGGCCGATGTAGGCTGAACTCTGCCTCCTCAGGGTACCTCCTTAGTCGCTGTAACTATCATTTGCAAAGATACTGTGGCCAATATGAAGTGATCAACGGATTTTATTGAACACTTGTTAGAACAAACTAGTTTCTCCTTATCCGATGTTGTAATATATAGGGCTCTTCCTAAGCTGGTCAATTTCAGAATGGTTGGGCGGCATAAATATTTACATGCGGTCTTTACTTACATTTAGCTTAGTTAGAGCAGTGTGCGGTTAATGGAATATTGGGTCGGATGGGGATGAATGAACACATGTGAACGATTATAATGTAGATCAGTCAAGAGATTTTAACGGGTTACCGGTTATTATAATTCAAGGATTTTATTCATGTGCAGTGCTTCATGATTTGATTTTTAATATAATTAAAATTGTTATTATTTACATTATATTACCAGGAATTGTAGGTCCGTTTTTAGGGTTCCGTAGTCAATTAGGACCGTCTTTGTCCGTCCGTCCGTCCGTCCGCGGATAATCTCAGTAACCGTTAGCACTAGAAAGCTGAAATTTGGTCCCAATATGTATATCAATCACGCCAACAAAGTGCAAAAATAAAAAATGGAAAAAAATGTTTTATTAGGGTACCCCCATACATGTAAAGTGGGGGCTGATATTTTTTTCATTCCAACCCCAACGTGTGATATATTGTTGGATAGGTATTTAAAAATGAATAAGGGTTTACTAAGATCGTTTTTTGATAATATTAATAGTTTCGGAAATAATCGCTTCTAAAGGAAAAAAAGTGCGTCCCCCCCCCCCCCCTCTAACTTTTGAACCATATGTTTAAAAAATATGAAAAAAATCATAGAAGTAGAACTTTATAAAGACTTTCTAGGAAAATTAATTTGAACTTGATAGGTTCAGTAGTTTTTGAGAAAAATGTGGAAAACTACGGAACACTACACTGAGCGTGGCCCGACACGCTCTTGGCCGGTTTTTATAGCTTTACTAGCTTTTGCCTGCGGCTTCGCTCGCGTTAGGAAGAGACAAAAAGTAGCCTATGTCACTCTCCATCTCTTCAACTATCTCCACTTTAAAAAAATACGTCAATTCGTCGCTCCGTTATGCCGTGAAAGACGAACAAACAAACAGACACATACACTTTCCCATTTATAATATTAGTATGGATTAACGAAAAAAGGACGGATAATCTTATTTCGCGAGCGAAAGCGACCATGCAAACTACCGCAAACATAAAACTGGATTTGAAGATTTTAGACGTTGACTGATCAACTACAACAGCTAGGCACAAGTCTTGTACTCAAGCAAAAGGTAGCACGTTGTTATCAAATCGATATTAAAAATGTATACGAAAACGATACAAAACATGACCTAGTGGCCTTGGACCCTAAGGACCCATCCTGCCAAATAAAATGTTTACTCACGCAGCACAGTATTTCACAAACGAATAAAAAAGTTGGCAACTACACTATGTAGATGCAGTCAATACAGTCCAATACAGTCATACAACCCTGAATGCAAAGTATACACGACAGTGCAACTGGTGCAAGCAAATGAATGGTGTTACAAACGGTACAAGCAATATCGGAAGCTCTCTGCATAAACGAGAACTCTACTGAATAGACCCTTCCTTTTAAAGACCTCTTTAGCGGTCTCAAAGCAAAACCGTGAATAGGCGACATGACCTAAATAGTGCGCACTACTCACAGACAAATCTTGTCTCTGGCACTACTATTAACATGGATGCAAGTGTTGCTACACTTCAGTTACAGTCGCGATCAGAAATATCGATGCTGCCGAGGTGCTCAAAATATCGGAACACACTAAACTCCTTGACAATAGAGACTTGACAGACTTGTTTAGTTATGTGTCGCATTGTTCGCACCAATATATTTGACGGCGACTACTGACTACTTGATGAATGATGATATAATAGTACATTACTACAGAGGCCGGGACAAAGGGGGTTGCCGGCCGAAGACATATAGACTGAGGCGGGCAACCCCATTTCCCGCCGAGGTATGTATAGTGCTTTTCTCAAACATGGTATGAAATAAATAAAGTCTACTGAAAATAGTAACTTTGGATGGCTGTATCTCCTAAACGGTGCGTCGTAGCGCAAAAATAATCGAATTTTCGTTCCCCTTTGATACACCGTATACGCTTATAAAAAAACAAAAAGTTAAAAAAAAATTCAAAAAAAAACGAAAAAAATTTTTTTTGTATGAAAACGCACCCAAAATCAAATATTGTCTAGGGCCCGTACCAGTTGCAGTCGGCACGTCTATAAAGCCCCTTATAGTTTTTTTTTAATTGGCTAAATACCTGGATGTTATGTCACAATTATCTGTGTTTGGAAATTAAAAAAGAGGACTTTGCCGGCCTTGGCCTGCAAGGTTTGTATGAAATTCCATTATCTATCAATCGTCCTAGCCGCACCTGCAACGTCATACTTCGCTGCCAATTATAAGGCACATAACATCAATATTTCATACCATGTTTGAGAAAAGTGGTTTTAGATGAATTAGATATGAAAAGTCTAAGAAATTAGGTGAAACTCCTTTTGTAACAATATCTAACGAATCAATATCTAACTCTATTTAATCTAACGAATAACTTCAATTTAAATAGTTGAAAATATTAATGAACAAAATGCAACGCATACAAACATCTGTATATTTATGAATTGAAAGCATTACGGTATAGACGATACAGTCGCTTTTTCTTTATGCGGAGGCAAACGAGCAGACTGGTCGCCTGATGCTAAGCGATCACTGTCACCCATGGACACCCGAAACACCAGAAGGGTTGGAGGTACATACGTTGCCGGGCTTTACATTATAGGAGTGTTTTATAATCTGTCCCATTTTGGATTTCTTGTTCCTGACAGTTTTAGTATTGTACATTGCCTCTAGAAATAATGTAAGAAATAATATAAGGCCCACGGTTCTACCGGTTACACGTAGTCTTTACAATGTAATTTTAGGCGATTCTGAATTTGAAGACATGCATTTGTTAATTATTAATTTGTTTCATTTGATTACATACAATTTCAGGTAGGTACAAAATCAACTAAGAATTTTAAATTTTTAAATGTATAGTACGTACAGACAAAATGTATCTAATATAATCTATTTATTACTAATATCGATTATTTAATGAATATGTTATATCCAAATGAAATGGCGATATCTAAAATATTAAAGAAATTAATTAAAATATCTACTTTAGAATTGTGTTAATGACCATCATATTAATTATATCATTTGAAAATTGACGATATCTAAAATATTTAAAAAATTAATTAAAATATCGACTTTATAATTGTGTTAATGACCATCATATTAATTATATCATTTGAAAATGTATTTTTATTTACTAACTACTTATCTCAGTTACCAATTAAGTAATAAAATTATTTATGTAATTAATAGTGAAAAGAATGACTTGCACGAATTAATCCGTCTTATCTGGGACGACATACGCAAAAACTAATAAATATGTAAATAACATTATTTTATACTTATATTTTAATGAGACCCGTATTAATTTATTTATTACAGTTTTTTTTTCAATAAATCAGATTTAGGTAAGTACAATAGTCTTGTATTCCTAGGCTAGGGTCCAACATCCGATCCCAGCGGTCCAAAATAAAATGCATTACGTAACAAGTCAAGCAACAAGTAAGCCACAAGTACCACTCACCTCCTTGCCCTCAACTCGCTACATTTTCAACCACACCGATTTCCTGACCCGGCACGAAACACGCACATCAAGAAAAACACTTTAAAAAAACACAATCGATAAAACGTAAAAATAAACACGCGTCACTCTTTGAATATTTGGTAATTTTAACTTAGATAGTCTTCATAGCTCGCTAGGATTATTTTTAGGGAGCGATTGTAGCGAGTGGTGTAAAATTAGGGTAAAATCGAGTAATATTTTGACAGGGCTGGGAGCCTTGCCTTTGTACGGGGCGCGAGCGGCGCGCAGGCGTATGATCGATCCGCGGGAAGCCATCCAGGCCCTGTGTTGTGGAGGCTTGCCTAGCCTAGGCGAGGATTCTAGGGTGTCTTGCTTGAGTCAAGCATGGCAAGTGTTTCTCGTACAGTCAAGTGTAAAAATATGGGTGTACACAAGTTTAAAAAGATGTCCCATAGGTATAATGTCGGCGAATTAAGCCACATGGGAGATATTTTAAGTAATTTCCATAGACTCATATTTTTACTTGATATAGCAAATGCCAGGTTTTTATCGCATTATTTGACTCTCACATTCAACTTTTGTAATGCGGAGACGGAGATATCGTTGGCTTTCAATGCCTAAAGCGTCCTTATGTTTCGTTTGCAATAAAGACGAACGTCTATTGGATTTTTAGAAGAAAACATCCTTATTGCACTCATGAGGACCATTTTGTGGTGGAAAGACTTATCATCAAAAGCGTATATGTTAATCGCCCTTCTGGGTGCAATCGACTGATAGCCTAAGAACGGTGCGATATTTTTGAAAATAATTCTACAACAGTAGTTTTTTTTTCATATACAGCGTTTAATCGCAATTTAAAAAACCTATATTTTCGAATCCACCAATAGTTTGGAATGGAAGATATTAAAAAAAACTACGCCCAAAAAATAAGCGTTTTCTTTCAGCAAAATACCTCACAGTAATTTAATGGTGGACACATGTAAAAAAAAATCAGTTTTAAGGTTAACAACCCGAAGCCACCTAAATATATGACGGGAAATAAGACTTTTTTTAATGATATATAATTTTTGAATTTTTTCTAACGTGCTCTAGAGCAAATATAACAACAGATATTTTTAAGCAGAAATGAATAGCACATAATATTTCAGATATTTAGCATATAAAAACCACCAATATATTTATATGGAAATAAAAAAATCTAAATATTTGACCGGGCAAATTAGGAACAGATAATATTAATAGTACGAGGTTGACTTTTACTGTCCCTATTTAACAATATTAACAGCATGATAATCCACCCAATAAGTTTGATCTTTATTTATATACTTTAATTTAATAATATATTTACATTTTTTGCGTGGTTTGGTTTGGACCTTAGTGTCTTACATTTAGGAATCCATATGGCAAACCACCACGCCAGTGGAGCTGGGCCGAGAGTAGGTGATGAGCCGTGTCGCATGCTTTTTATTCTGTTCTTCTATTACTATACACAATAACGTAAATGAGGAGGCACACTGACATTTTACCCCGCCAGGCGGCGCCTATGCAAGAGTCTAGGCATGTCACTGTCATTCATATGTGAGAGAGAGAGAGAGAAAAACATAATTATCAGCTTCTCGCTCTCACGTCTCACGGACTAATAGGGTGGCGCCATTTGTCATATCCTTTAAGTGTTCCGTGAGTGTTCCTCCTCATTACATGCCTATTTCTACATAAGTAATATTTTAGGTAAATTAAAAACAGACGTTTTCCACCGATAATAAAGTCCAAAGTAATTAAAAAAATTACATATTTATTTTAGGCATCCGATTTGACAGTCGTCGAAAAGAGTATATACTTGTCAGTACATACATCTATCTCACGTTTTTCTCTTCTACCATTTGACAGATCTCCGTCATCTTGTGAAATGTATTCTTCCATTCTTCAGAATCGTTGAAGCAACGCTTGTTACAAACACGCGAAAGCTATGCAAAGTCTAATTTCGACCCATATGTCACGGCCAGGTATAGCTCCGGCGATTATCGTTAGACTTACAAGCCACAGGTCACGGGTTCAAATCTCAGTGTCGCATACGTAGATATTACAGCTTTTTTAATTCATTTTTTTAATTTTTAATTTATATTATAAGTTGATGAGTACAAGCTACTGCAATGACATTAAATACAAGGACGCACAATTCATAAAAAAAAATGTTTTAAAAATCTGGGTCTAAATTGCATTTAGAACATTCTTGTTGATGCTAATAACGTTAACTTCTTATCTGCTTAGGAAAAAAATCGTTCATGCCATAACCAACTTAGTGTATAAAGACCTAAGTATCAAAATTGCAAATGGAACTGCGACACACTAAAAACATTTTATCAAAATACCTTTTGTCATAATATGCTCAAATGACTTATATGTCAAAATGAATTGCGAACGAATATTGAACGAATGGAGCCGCTACCAATATATAATAAGTATGTAAGTATATATTAGATATTTCCAATTTATTCCATAATTAGAAATATGTACCTAAAAAAGGCCGCAATTTTACTTCTTCATTACATAAACTTTAAGAATACCCTACTGTATCATCTTTATCTTGGTCACTTGTACTCCGTTTATTACAATAAATGTATGTAATGTATGTATGTGTAAATTTCCTGAAATAAATGTCATATCTTGTTGTCACAAAAAAAAATTTTACAGGGCTTCCAAGAATCTCGAGCTGGAAGGATACAAATTAAAATATTTTCTATGAAAATAATTAAATTCGACAGCAGACAACTCAAAGGTTAATCGGATTTATTTATTATAGGCATTTGTTTTAAATTAAATATTAGTGGCTCTGATCTGATAGTAGGATATTCTTTAAAATTTATTTTCAAAAGGAGATTTAATGTTGGTAATGCCATTCAAATAATATTAGAAGTGTCTACGCGAGTGTTCGAATTTAATTATAGGATAGTACATATTGAAAGTACTGTAATATGGGTACAAAAGCCTGCCTATTGAAATATAAAATACATAGCAAATAGTTTTTTTTTAGTTTAGTACTTTTACAATATAGTATTTTTACAAATAGTATTTTAGCAAATAGACTTTTCGGCTTTTTATTTACACTACATACCGACCATACAACTGACTCTAATTAATCTTGGTTTTCAAAAGTGTAAAATGTAGACCTAAGTGCGTTTTCACATTATCCGATCCGATATCGGATGTCGGACCGATATCCCATACATTACAGGCGGAATCTTCGATTCTTCTATTGATATCCTTCCGACATCCGTTATCGGATCGGATAATGTGAAAACGGTCTAATAGCGACTCAATAATTTTTGTTCCTTGACGGTCATTCATTTGAACTAATAAAATTATTTATTTAAATCTATACAATTACAACGAGTATTATAATGTATTAATACATTCATTTTGTAATGTAATCCAATGAAATAACTTATAGAAATATATTCTACCCTTTTTGCTTGTTTTCCGATTACTATTTAGCCAATTTTTCATTGAGTCATACCATGGACTTTCAATAGGGACTGAGCTCACACTTTTTTTGCCATACTAAATTGAACTTAATCACCGGTGCAGAAAGGCGTTCTTATTAGACTAGTAAAAGTGTATCCACATGAGAGGGGCTGGTGTCCCTCTCGCACGTGTGACCAGTGTTAAAGAGATTACTATAGTAGTAGTATTTTTATCTGTATGATAACTAAGTTTATAAACTTCTTAAATGATTTTTGTATTATATCGAGGCAAGGATATTAATACCTTGTAACGAATTGGTAAGTCATTATTATGAAGCCATAAAACCAAAGATTTGCGCATTTAAAAAAAACCTTTAATTCGGTATTAGTAGATTTGGTAGTAACTTTGAATATTGACTGGTATCCCCAAATAATGACAGTGATGACGTCATTCAAATAATTTTGACAGTAGCAATAAGTGCGAGAGGGAGACCAGCCCCAACTTTACCCTCTCATGTGGACACACTTTTTGGCCTAACAACTCAATCTAGCTGAATAATATATAAATATATGAGTCATACCGGACAACTGTCACTGTACATTTGTAATCCTTAATACAAGGGCATATCGTCTAGCGATGGTTAGCTAAGACAGAGTATTGCGGTTAGTAGGAACGATGTTGAACCTTAGGTTACCTTCAATCAATACTAATACTGAAAGACAATTTTTAAACTTATTGCATTACATGTGTCTAAAAAAATTTCAATGAAATGGCCTGTAAATCTAATACTAAAAAAATCAATATTTAAAAAGAGAGGGTTGAAAAGGGTATAAAAGATTAAAAAATAATAACAAGAAAAAAAGATTTCCGCTGCCGAGGATCGAACCCACGACGTCAGGTCAGGAGCGCGCCCATCGTCTTACGCTACTATAACTGAGCTATTTAAGCGATAGTAAAGGTGGCGAAATATATTATTATACCGCGATGTAATGACAATACGAATGAATAACTAACTTTTGAAATAATGCAGAAAATGACATCGTCAATAGTAGAGTTTGTAGGTAAATGAAAAATATGAAAATACTTCTTTCAGTATAGGTTTTAGCGCTTCTTGCGTGCATTTAAAGGTGGCTTATTTTTTATACTTCTTTATTATGATCTTCACGAAAAGTCTGTTCCAATTTTTTTGCTGATATAATTTTTGCCGTGAATGTTCTTCCGAGCTAGTAAAATATTAAACTTCCGTTTTGTTTTTAGGGTGGTTTCAGTAGAAATAGTGTTTCAACACATAATGTATGTACAAAACAACCATAACTTCACTTGTCCTATTATTGCTTGTGTCATAACTAATTTAATTACTCCGCTTCTTGTTACTACGAAGTATCATTCACAAAAATAGGTGGTTTCTTAATGTGTTATAAAGGTCATAAATTAAAGTAGTCGAATTTAAAACAAAAGTCCTGATTCCATTTTCGCCTGATTTTTAGTGAATTAAAATAATATTTTTTTTATTCTATTATACGTTTTTTGTCACAAATTTTGGTGGCTTAACTAAAAAAACTATTTCAAATTACCAAACTTAATTTTTGGTGACATAAAAAGTACTGTTATAGAATTAAGTTATTTTCCCAGTAGTAGCAAGACCGGATGGTTCCTAGGCTATGATAGTTTCGCTGTATTTTTTTCCGTTTGTAAATGGCTCTACAGGTTGAGCAAAATAAGCCCTCTGTAAGCGATTGGAACTGGTCATTATTCCCGTTGATAACACAATGCTCGCCTCATACAAACCATTATTAAAGTCTGTGATTTGTCACGTATTAAGAGTTGATATTGATATTAATGAGACGAAAACTCGGTAAGTACCTAATATGAACAATAGCACGGATGTTGAACCATACACCTCGATCCGGTAGGGTTGCCATATACGAGTCTCAATAATCCTGCTGAAAATACAAATCTATAAATCAATTTCTGAAAATAAAAATCTAAAATTATATAAAATATATATGATCATTTATTATCTGTATGATATATATAATCATTTATGGTTATTTAGTAGGTATTCCATTTCTCGTCATTACGACATTTCCTGCACCTATATATTAAGCTCTTATAGATCTCTGTTTGGCCCAAAGGTTAGCTGGTAGAGAATGCCTTCTGGCGTTAAGCTCGCCTTTTGTAAATTTTTTTTACTGTGCAATAAAGTTTAAATAAATAAATAAAAGTCAGATTGGCCCAAAGGACAAAGGCAAATACATACTTGAACTTTATTCTTCGAGCCAGTTTCATGACTGATTGAGGAGAGTCAGCGAATAAGTACTGAGCTGATTTTGACCTATGTTTGCTAATGAGAGTATTGGTGAGAGTTTTGAATGATTCACGGTTATTTTCATTAGACTTATATTGACCGGGATATAGACCGTGATTACCTTAAGTCAATATAAGTCTAATGAGAGTATTGGTGGTTGCAAAAGGACACCACTCAGCATGTACTCTGACACTGATGGTGCCACAGCGCTGGTCTTCCTTGGAGCCCTGGGTCCCGTCACGGCATTCAATGTGCGAAAACGACAATCTTAAGTGCAGGAATCATTGTGGAACTTAGTCTTAAAATCGAAAGAAACAACAGAAATGCAACTGCACGAATATTTGACTTTTTTTCGCGAAAAGCCCTCAGGATGTGATAGTGGCACTCTGAGATTTTTGTATATTATAATTCCCTATTAACTATGACGATGGCCTTTAAGCCTTTAAGATTATTATATAATAATAATTACGTAAATATGATGTTATTATTTGATCACTGTGTCTCTGTATAGCGTCTGATAACAACATAATCAGTAAACATAAACAATGAGTCATCGAAAGTAGGTATCACATGTTTTTCTTACAATGATCTCGACTTTGAATTAATGTCTTAGAAAGAGACAAAAAGCAGCCCATACCACTCTCCATCTCTTCAACTACTTAACTCCACTTAAAAAATCACGCTCCCTTTTGCCGTGAAAGACGGACAAACAAACAAACACACTTTCCCATTTATAATATTAAGTACAGATTACAGATATTGCATTACGTAGCTAAAGTGATGAATATAATAGAAAATATTCCTTTCAATTCTGACAAAATGCCATTCATAAATATGGTAGAAGTTTTGATTGCTGACTGTACTTTTCTTACCACAAACAAATAATAATAATAGTAAATATTGTTTTGAGTCTTGTCGTACACAATTCGGTTGCATTGTATCATCAAGGAGTTCCCATGGCCACCCTCTGACTTCCTCATTAGATGAACTCAGAGTCAACCAAAAGAAGAAACAACGATATATATTGCGGACGAAACACAGTCAGGTGATACATCCTATCGCGTCAGTGCGTCCTTTTCTCACGTTAAGTAGGTGCGACAGAGACGCACCGACGCGATAAGCTATATTACAGTAGTGTGCCATGCCCGCTGGTAAAGTTGCTGTGCTATAGAAGATCATAAGTACGTATGCTGGCGTCATCTCTAAAAGTACTTAAAAGATCTCCATTCGACCGGCCAACTCCATTTTCCGTATATTTTATTAATATCCAATTTCCACAGTAGGTATATAGGGAAGCCGCGGGCAAAAGCTAGTCCATACTAATCCATACTAATATTATAAATGGGAAAGTGTGTGTGTCCGTTTGTTTGTCCGTCTTTCACGGCCAAACAGAGCGACGAATTGACGTGATTTTTTAAAGTGGAGATAGTTGAAGGGATGGAAAGTGACATAGGCTACTTTTTGTCTCTTTCTAACGCGAGCGAAGCCGCGGGCAAAACCTAGTAATCTATAAAGACAAATATTGTCCATTCCCATTCCCATTCGATTTAAACGAAAAACGAGCATGTTTGTTAAAATATAATTTTCTAGTATATTTCTCTTTTCTCGACATCGGTACTGGGTACCTGGCGGGTCCCCGCACGCATTGTAACTCGATATTTCCGTACCCAAGGCTTCCGACGCGAGGAATCGATGACGTCAGCCCTTTGTGCTCTTAAGGGCAAACAGAGTGTTTTATAAACTCTATGTATATCAGTGGCGGCTGGTGAAAATTTTTGCTAGGCAACACTGAGCAAAAAGAAACCTACCTTAATAACATTAGGTACTTTACTAGTAATCAATTTTAGGCAAGCCGGTGGGAATCGGCTTGTACGGACCAGCCGCTGCTGATGTATATTGTGTCATCATCCTCATCTCTGACTGCGTTTTACTGTTGAGTGTCGCTGGTGTGCTCTCAAGTGACTTACGTAGCGAACTTTTGCAACGTATGTGCGATCACACTCGCTGCAGGTAAGCAACCCTCCGACATACCTACATAGTTACGCTGACAAAAATATCTGAACAAGTCTCGATTGTTATAAATGAATCAATTTATGAAAAATTTAAAATAAAAGTGTGTTCAGATTTTTTTTCACACAGAGTGAGTAGATGTTACTGAACAGTAAAATGTACATCATGTACAAACATAATTATTAATATTATTTTTTTGCGTGTATAATTCATATTACCGATCCGATATCAGATTGATACCATTTTGTGTGTATTCGTTAAAATCGGCTAAGCATTTTTGATTTGCAGTGGACCACATGACACAAATACACTAATAAATAACTAAAAACGAATACTACCAGCAAGGACGATATAATGCGGGACAGACAAAGCCGATACAAAAAAGCGAACCCCTGAAATGTACGGCCCTTTTAGGCTTAAAACTACATGGCGCTGTTTCGCAGCCTGGGCCAAAATCATATTTTCCCCAAATATTTTTGGGTGTTTTTATTTTTTATAAGAACAAATGACATGCTTCTTTATTTTAATATCATGATATCAGTATCACGTCAATACACATTTTGAAAAAATAAATTTGTAGGCATCATCAGTGTAGTTATGAAAGTATTTAATAGGTGGCGCTAAAAAATCGAGGTACGATTCTTAGTATGAAGTATGTAAATCCTATATAAAATTATCCTACTACTAGCTATTGTTCTAAGTCAAGTAAAAGACACAAGGCTAACATTCTCGAAATACCTCATTTATCAATACTATGCCTATGCGTGCATTATCTTAAAACATTTATACGCTTCAACTTAAGCCTTCCGTGATTGCTGGAAGGTTCTATTTCATTCGCGGGGCCACAGAATCTATAAGGCAAGTAACTGTATCATTGCCATATGGTCTTACAAATGGTTTGGGTATATACATATACAATGGAGTTAGACTATAAATTGTTGGCCATGGATTGGTAGGAATGTGAGCTAATTTGTACTTGTTTTAGACTTATTTCAAATTTAAAAACAATAAATGTAATTCACATTCTACTTTCATTTTGTAGGCACCATTACTTTATGTACAATAATGTTATTCCCTCGTATTTGAAGGAATCTACGATATTTATTAGATACTGATAGTGCAATATATTAAAAAAAAGTTTAGTTTTTATAGGTGTATTTGTGAGTGTGCACGGGAAAAGTCCCACTTTGTCGATTGCTATAAAGCCGCTTTGTCAGTTTATTCATATAAAGATACAAGTAGGCATGCAAGCAAGTAGGCATGGGGTGGGAGGAGGTCACCCAAACTGCCCAAGACGAGTAAATGGAGAAATATGATTCGAGCCCTACACCCCAGCAGAGGGTAACAGGATGCAAAGAAGAAGAAGAAAGATACAAGTAAATTTGGCCTTAATGTTAACCGACAAAGTGCGACGTTTTACTAAACACACTCACATTTTTCATTATCTTACGTAAAATATAAATTATTTATCAAGATTATTTTCCAAACATATTACGCGCAATTCAGACATTGTCACAGAACACATCTCGATAGAAAAATACTATTAGGTAAGGAGAGCATAGAAAAAAGATTACCTGAAGACAAGAGTCCGACAGTCTCCTGCGATGGCACATCCATTGCTGCGGTTTCTTCGCAACTGTAACATGAAATAATTAGTGTTAGTTAATTCCAATAAGGCCTAGTTACCCTTTGGGTTGGAAGGTCAGATGGCAGTCGCTTTCGTAAAAACTAGTGCCTACGCCAAATCTTGGGATTAGTTGTCAAAGCGGACCCAAGGCTCCCATGAGCCGTGGCAAATGCCGGGATAACGCAAGGAGGATGATAATTTGAACAAGCAGGTCAAGCCAACAGTAGGGCTTTATGTTCAATTTATCAGTCCTGTTGGCAGGCCATTGAAATTATTTGTATATGTTATCCCAGCAGTGAAAGAGGCCTTCACCGAAGGGGTTCGTACATATATTATATTATTTGATACACTAGCAGCTGATAGCTGATGCGTGTATATCACTGCACTTGTTTTTAAGTTACTGTTTATATTTTAGTTTTAAATGTTTATCAAGTCTGTTTTTGAAACTGTTCACTGAAGGAGCAACCTCTCGCCAGCCCTCGTTGATTATCGATTCGTCTTTAGATTATCTATTACAAAATATGCTAATATTTTGAGTTATAATGTGGCACTAACGACAGAAGGAGAAGAAAAAACAACAAACACATACGGGTGAATCCACGTAAAAGTAACGTGAGTCACGACTTCATTGATTATTTACTTGAACTACAGCTGCAAATAAGAGGATCTATGCGTATATCAAACCAAAGCCCAAAGTGTAAACGAATTCAAGAATAAGTTAGACAAGCACAGTGCTAATTCCACATAACACCTGAAACCTCTACCGACAACTGGATACAGGCTTTATCAGTTACTACAACTGCCTGCCTGCTTTACAAATAATAATAATAATAATAATAAGCCCGCAGGGCAGCTTGTGGCGAGCTGTTGGGGAGTGACGACCCCACGGACCCGAGTGTTCCCGAGAGTCGGTCAGGGTCTCCGTCTCCGGCGTGTCTTCGCCGGCCGGAGTGGAACCCCAAGGGGACTCGCATGACTCTCAGCTCTGGCTTGCCTTCATTGGCCGTCCAGAGAGGAACGTCTGAGCTGTCGCTCCAGGGGTGGAAGTGTTAAAGGGCATAACGCCGCGAGTAACTTCGGAGAAAGCGCAGCACCACCTCTCGACACCCCTGAGCCACTCATGCCGGTGTTGCGCCTGGCCGTCTCTACGATGGCGAATCAGGTGCCCATCTACTGAGTGGCAAGTCACCGCCTGCCTAGATAACTTGTGCCGACAATGTTATGGCAGGTGTCCGATTTCTTTCTGCAATAGCCCAATCTTTTTTCCACCCAAACTTAAACCATAGACCAGTATTCTATCCATATTATTTACAATAGTTTCCAATGCCTGTTGAAACCGATTCACGGGTATCTATTCTTGTACCTGTGAATGGGTTCCAGCAGGCGTTCTACATGACATCAAATATCTCCAAACGGCCTCTACGTGTTGGATCTATATCCCCACGCACGCCTTATAAATGACCGGGCTCGAAAGACCCGAGACTTTAAAAACGGAGAAACACATAATAATAATATCAGGAAAGTAACACTTTTTTAGAGATAGATTATTACTCAACCTTGCATCGTGAATAAATGGAACATGCCATAAAATCGTGATTCATGTTACTGTTGCCGCTACTTGAGCCATATTCAAAAACTTAAACTACAGGTTCAAATCAAGCCGTAGCCATTAAAGGCTCTTGTTATTCTTCTTTAATGTATTATGTTTCAACATATTGCTTGCAACAGCTTTTGTAGATAATTAATAGTTTTATTGCTGCATTATATTTGTTATGCAACTATTTGTTACTCTATTATCTAGATTATTTATGATTACACCATGTCATGGTGATATTAATTAATCTATCAACTATGATACAATATTTTCTTGCATGACATGGAATAACTTCACAAATGGATTTTTAATGTTCGGAAGTGTTTTAAAATGAAATTGACTATACCAAATTACCTGTGTTGTTCACTGTATATCAATAAATTTAGGGTCATGTTTGATAACAAACAGTATCGAAAAAGACATAAATGAAAGTGTTTTAGGGAGGTTTTTAACTTAATTTCAGCTGAAGAACTAAATTATCAATAGGTTATACAAAATAACAAAAGGTCTGTCAACTCAAAAACTCACCAAAATTTACTTCCACTGTATTTCTGCTGCTAGTCCACGACCACATTCACATTGCAAAACGAATGTATTCTTACACAACAAGTATCTCGTATGTTTTTCCCAACAATTACCAGGAAATATTTAAACAATGGGATCTAAATTTTATGCGAAAATACACTTTCACATCATCGGGACAGCCACCTACACAACAGAAACAGTTATTCAACTTAGAACACCTTTTGAACAAGCGCCTAGTATTAGTCCGATTGGAATTATAAACATATCAATTCATCAATAACACTTTAGCACAATACAGCTTCCAAACAACTTTACTGGAATGTAGTAAAATAACTTTAAAACTTCCGTCGACTACTTTTCTACCTTTGACAGGTAGGACGACGGCAACGCCGACAAATTTTGGCTGTGACCTTTCCCGTGTGACATGTACACAACTTCGTGTTTCACCGTGCTGTCACAAAACGATGCCTCTCTTTCGTTCTAGTTTAGATTGATAGAGATAGAAGTATGAGAAACTTTTTTTGTAGTTGATTGGAAAACAAATTTAAAGTTGCCAGTATAGTCTTACTTACTTTTCTGCTTTTTAAGGTGAATTGGTAAAATTCAATTTGATAATGGCCAGTGTTATTATAATCAAACACATTTAATGTGTCATTAGAAATGGCGCTAAATTCTAATGTTCTATGAGAGGTCTACGTATCGCACATTACTCTTTGATATGTTACCTTTTTCCTTAGGGATCATCCATTAATTACGTCACACATTAGGGGGGAGGGAGGGGGTCGACGAAGTGTGACAATGTGTGACAAGGGGGAGGGAGGTGTCCTAAATTTCGTGACGTCACATTTCAAAACACGAACTCTAAACTGTTACTTTATGAAAACCTCATAAACACAGTATTTGTATACAGGATGTTCGGTAACCGGATGAAAAGCCAAAATTAGGCGATAGTCTAGGCCATTTAGAGCATTATTTAGCTATAAATGTCTTGGACAAAACTCACACACTGTCTTGGACAGAAGTTTAAAAAAAACGACGAATCAACTTCTCAGTGAAAACTCCAAAATTTCATACTAAATCGATAAGCGTACTCTTGTTACTGTAGGTAATTGTTTTGGTTTTATTTCGTGTTGTAAAATGTCTATCGTATACCATAAAATAAATTTGTCTAAGCCATGTACATATAGCTAAAAATGTTCTAAATGGCCTAGACTATCACCTGTTTTCGGCTTTGCATCTGGTTATAAAACTAAATATAAGATACCAATTGTTAAGTCGACCGATTCAGAATGTGGAATCATGGCGTTTCGGTGTGTTCAAGGCACGTAGGTTAAATAAATTTGTCACATACACACACCAACACGTGGAAAATATTAACTTCTAAACATCAAACAATTTAGTTTAATTCATATTTTTTTTTAAATTTAAGAATCAAAATTATCATTCAAACGTTTATTCTACCACCCACAGCCAGCTCAAGTTAAAATTTCTATGAAAATACTTGGCACTCTTTTAGATAAAATAAAACTTTGTCATTCGTTTTTGAAGTACCTATCAAGAGAGCCTTTACCCTTTGCTGGTGTGGTGAAGAATAATTGAAATACATAAATGGAAATAAGATTGATTTCAAACCGCTGTTTTCATTCAATAATTTCTACGTGTAAATTTGCAAAATATGTGACGTCACACTAGGGAGCGGGGAGTCTAACAAATGTGACCAGCTGTGACAAGGAGGGGGGAGGGGTAAAAATCATGTTTTTTAGTGTGACGTAGTTTATGGATGATCCCTTACAGATTGCAAAAAAAATTGTAAAAATTAAAAAGTAGCATGTCGTCTCATTTTCTCACATCTATTGATTTGAAAGAGACATTACAATGTTGCCACTTTTTAATTTCTACTCTTTTTACCAAGTTGTAGTTAATTTAAATTAGGAACAAGGATATTTTCTTTGAATACTGGCAACACCGTGAATTGAAAACGTTTAGTTACTGCAAAGCTTTGTTCATTATGGCAAATATTCAATAAAATACTTACTATAGGCACAGTATAATAAAGAGTACTATAGTACAGTATGGCCACTCCCGCTCCCCGCTGAAAGTGCCGCCTACCCCCTCTCGGTTACCTCACAGTTACCGCCTGTCAAAAACGCGAACTGTCGACCTGTCATATCTCACTCACACAAGCATGGTACGCGTTCACCTACACGAGCTTAGAATGTGTGCTAGGAACGCGCCTCTTTCATATATTTGATCGCCAGTGTCCGAGGTGTGCTATAGTCTGATTAGTCTGTCAAGCACAGACCAACCCCTATAGACATCTATTACAAGACGACTCGCGGTCGCCAGCCTTCCTAGTATTTGCACTGACTGATATAAGCGCGGGCGCTCGCCGTGCCCGATAGGCTTGTGCCGTTTCGTTCGTTGATCGGATCGCTCCGATCTCGTTCAATCGCTCCCACGAACTAGTTCGCTCTTTTAGGTCTTTTGCTCATTTAGTTCAGCAGACCAGCGACCACTGCGGTCGGAAAGATCAGAACGAATGGGACCGAATAGTGTCAAAATGATACGAATAGTCCACAGATAGTAACATTCCGGGCCCAAAGGTTGTAAGTAACCGAAGTTTAATATGAAAACTTGACTTTTTTTGATGCTCTGCTAAGTAGCTCTCGCTCTCGGTCGGCGCATTCACACACTCGTTCTCGATCCAAACCGCTCGCGCTCGCCGATCCTATAATGAACTAAATGAGCAAAGACCGATTCTCAGAGCACGGAAAGATTCAGTTCATTTCGGTCATTGATGGGATTTTATTCCTAACAGTTCATAGTTCGTGAACGACACAAGCCTAGTGCCCGATCAGTATCGACCAAGTAACAGACCCGAAAGCAGCGCGTGTTTTTCGCACAAAAAAATTGGAAAAGGGTATTTTGATGCCTTAAAGATGTCCACCTGTAGTGTGAAATGGTGTGGAAAGGTAACAAGAAGCTCAAATTTAAAAACAGACGGCATTACATTCCACAAATAAGTCATATTTATAATTTATTCAGAGCCGGCATAGGTCAACTTACATTGGCCACTTACGCGTCAGTAGAGGGACAGTCATACTTCTGTCCCTTTTCATCTGGCGCGACTGCCCGCCGTCCTTGAAACGGCCAATCACAGCGCGCTTAACACATTCCCCGCCCGCTCCTCGCACCCCAAACACTGGTGACTCGTATCGCGAACCAAATATACAAGACTGCCACTCTATAGGAGGTTCTCTGTGCTGTCAAGCCATTGTCAAGCCATGTGCCCGCAGAAAAAGCTGCAAATTGAAAAATTGAAAAAGGTGGTCCTTCTAGAGAAAATTTGAGTTCCACGCCTTTTCTACTAACAAACTTATTCCACCGGCTATATTCATGAAATATAAATTTATAGATGGTCTAGCAAATCTTGTCACTAAGAAAAGGAGCCAAATTCAAATTTTCTATGGGACCATAAAACCTGCACCCCTGCAATTTTCAAATTTTCCGTCTTTTATCTTTTTCTTGTGGCAGAGTGGTGTTTCCAGAGTATAGTTTTATTTTTCACCTATAGTTATATATTTTTTACACTTTGCCGTAATACTTTTGCAGATTAAATAACATTTTGAATCATAATAATTTACTTTTAGAGGAAGTGGAAAGTAGTATGTTAAGCACATAGTTGCAAATTAATTATATTTTGGGAATAACAATTGCTCGCATGTTCAGTACGCTCACCTCAGAATTCATTCACTTTTCGAATCCCTCGCTACTCTTGGAAAATCTTATGTGTCACGTAGGATTTAATTTATGCCCTAACTCGTACATATTATGTCATTTTGCTTACATTTCAAAAACGGCAAATGAATTTTTAAGTATAACTCTAGATCCTATCGTATACTTAAAGACAATTTTTTGCAATTTTGCACCGCGCACCGATCTTTAGCGGATACCATCACAGTTTAACAATTCAAATACTGTGGTACCGTACATAGATAAAGATTGGCCAGCAATGGTCATGCACAAGTTTACTCCTTAAAAAGTAAAGACAAAACTCGAGGCAAAATAAAAAAAAATACATGGCCGTAGAGGACTGTTATAAAAAGTTTGAATTTCGCGCGTTTATGTACTTTATTATCAGACAGGTAAGTATGGTCGCGTGATAAATTAATGATAAAACATGGCCGCCCCTATCGAAAATAGTATGTTCTATAATTTATCAGATATCGGTTGCATTATCAATTATCATAAGCAAATTTGGAATAGGTATAGCTCACGCAGCTAGTGGCAGGAAATGAAAAACACATCTAAAAAAATATTATTTATTCTGTTTCCGTTTTTAACATAGTGACTCGAAACTTTAAAAGTAAATAGGTAAGTAGATTGCCGTTAATACAAATAGATTTTTCCATATTTACACCTTTGGTTATCAGGTAACTACTTAACTAAATAATTACAAAAAATATTATCTTAAATTCTTATAATAATTTATTCTACTTACTTATGTTCAAATACTTACTACATACGTACATTTCTACGTTTGCGTATACATACATATTTAATTATTGCATGTCTTGAACATCATAATAATCAAATTCAACATTTTTATAATTAGTGTTACTAAAGAGTTTATACAAAAGTAAAAACTTAATTTATATCGGCGAGATAATTTTAATGCCACCAAGGGTAAAAAGGGTATTCCCTTCTTGTAAATATCCAAGCAGTCCAAGCACACAGCAGTTTACAAGATGAATTCATCAAAGAAACTACTTATATTCGCTCACAGACACATAATTACAACAGACCCGGCCAAACGAGATATCCGTTGCACACTTATCGAACGAAACGAATCGTTACTACTCGCCATGAACCCGACAGTCGGGTACCGTATCTACTCAAACCCGTATATCGGGTCGTCGGGTCGGGAAATATATCGCAAAACACCCGATACCTTAGTCGTCGACACTGAATATTAAAAAATAAACAAATAAATCACAGCGCCACATCTTTATACTTCCCCAAATCGTCCGACTCGTTTCCAACGGAATTATGGCTGTTCCTCAACCATTGCGCATAGAACGCCCTATCTCTCGCATTGGTAAAATGATACGGATCATGTCTTAGCAAATTCACTCCGTAGTCGTCTCTAGGGTAAAATCTAGGGTCGTAATCTGGAGGGTAGTGCATTCTAGGGTCGTAATATTGTTGTCTATAGTAAGGGTAGGCCATCTCGCTTTTGCAGTCAGCCCTGTCTTCGTACTCGTAGTCTTTAGCGGGGTATTCGTCGGCGAAGGCGCCCACTATGGAGTGTCTGCGTTTGTAGGGGTTGTCGTAGGGTCCGGAGCGCGGGCCGACCCAGGTGCCGTACATCTGCGGGTAGCCGGCGGGCTTGGGGTAGCCGCGGAGGCTGGCGGCGTACTGGCGCTCGGCGAGGTGCTGCCAGTAGGCGGGCGGCGGCGGCGGCATGTGGTAGCCCTGGGTGAAGGACTGCCGCGATGCGAGGTGCCGCCGCAGGTCGGGCATGGAGCCGGATTTGCCTGAAACATAGAAAGCACTTTAATAGACTAATAAAATAGATTTATTTATTTGGAAACATATTTCAATGACATTACAGATAAATCCAATGCGTCATGAAACTTAAATTAAAAAAAAAAGAAAAGAAAGTAAGTACGAACATGAAAAAGAAAAAAAAAACAATAAAGTTTACAACTAAACAATTGATTTGGGCGATGACGTAACAGCGTAGTAGATGACAGATGAATGAGATAATCTACGGTATTTTAATGATCAAGCTTTCCTTGCCATTGCCATATTGCAACATAGGTACAGTCAACCAATTGGAACCCTAGGCCACTCTACTACCATGTCAAAATGGCAAGCAGTAAAAGATTTCTTACAATCTGATTTATAACGTCACTATGACATAGTTCTACAGTGGGCTAGGGTTCCAATTGGTTGACTGTACACCTTGACAAAAAGGAGTAGAAATTTAAAGTGGCAATCTCGCCGTAGTGTAGTTTTGTTTTCTTACTTAACATGTTGATTTAAAAGATAATAAGAAAGATAAGATAAGAAGACTTTATAATTTCTACTCTTTTTTGCCTGGCAGTACCTATTAGGGGTACCTCAGGTCGAAAGAAATCCTAATGATCTTAATTTTAATAAGGTTCTTAGGCTTTTGGCAGAACGCATACTTGAATGCTTTCACAAAACACTTGAAATCATCGTCAATAACAGCTACTTAGTGTCAAAACCTGTGGCCTATGTAACGGTGACTGTTGGCACCTAATTTACACGTAGAAACAAAGCATCGTATATTTAAAGCTAATGCAAGGTACTTCAGACCATCTATACACACAAGTTCTCAATAAAACTCAAAAAGCGGTTATAAACCTAACGCAGAAACTATTAGAGTTGAGAATATAAGATACTGTCACGGTTTTTGAATCGTTCTGTGTATAAGGCATATGAATGTGGTCGTGAGAACTTCCACTAATGACCGTTGTGTAAGAATTATGGTTCAGAGCGATTGTCCGTGCCGGTGACAACAATGTGGTGTATGGGCAAAAGTTGAAACTGTAAAACAAAAAAAGTAGGTATACAAGTATATTGCAGTGGGTTAAAATGAGGAATGAAATTGACGTTTTATCACAACAGGTGGCGTCACTATTAACTGCTTAATTGTCTGCTGTCACTGTTAGCTTACTCACTGCCAGACTAAAATAGAGCACTGAAACCGATCCTTATTGATAACTGTCATCTTATATATCGACCACCCGCCTAGCGGGTAGTCCCGGTTGTCCGGCATCTGAGCAAAGTTCACCAGCGCCCACCAGGCGGGTTCTTGGCAGTGAATGTGTTAAATCATGTACATTCGGTCAAAGATTTTGTGGAGTTTGGTAAGATATACTTTGCCTAAAGCAGTCCCATTGACGCCATCTATCCTAACTCTAAAGTATGCCGCATGATGAAAGACTCCTACGATTGTCGGCCAAGAAGGCCATCGTTGGTAAAAGCGGCACGAAATAATGGCTGGGGTCGGACGTCGAACTCGCTACCACCTGCTGCACCGTTAGTCCGTTTTCACATTATCTGATCCGATATCGGATGTCGGAAGGATTTCAATGGAAAAAATCCAAGATGGCGCCTGTAATGTATGGGATATCGGTCCTACATCCGATATCAGATCGGATAATGTGAAAACGCACTTAATGCACTTCAATCACTTCAGACTTATTATAATTGTTAGTGGGCGTCAAACTTTGGGACTAGCCGATCTTTTCCCTCTCCTGGCTCCGGCGTTGGCTTATAGGTATATCTTATGATATCCTATCTCCAGCTATTTCATTAGGACAGAAAGAGACCGTACCATTGTCAGCCATGAAGCCGTCGTTGGTAAAAGCAGCCGGTGCTTCGGGCACGTAATGGCTGGCGTCGAACTCGCTACCCCCCACTGCAGCACCGTTCGCGTAACCGGCATTCCTGGAAAGAGAAACGATTTTTATAAGAAAATTTTGCACTATTTGAATAAGCGGGCATTCGGTTTTCTATTCCCTATTTAATTAACCAGTGACTTATTTCACCACAGCGACATAAATACACTGGCGATTCTGTGCCTATTTTTGTTAAGTAGATGTACAATACACGACGAAGTGTCACTGTCGGGAAATAAAAGTCCCTTTTGTGAACAGGCCACATCAGGCCTCCGGTCTTTTCTTACAATGTCGAAAAGAAGAAAATAGAAAATCAGCGCTTCTTTGTCATCGTTAGCTTCCTTCCACCTGGGTAAGAATATTGGCTACGCACTGCTCATCTATATTATTATGGAAGCCTTTATGAAATGTTGACTAAGCTAATGGTGAGCCCGCTCAATTTGCCACACAATTGCTAATTTGTATACGTTATTTTTATTTTGTAATCCTTGTGACATATGTATATTAGTGTTTAAATAAAATTCTAATAGGGAACTTTACTGTAGTTAAAATAAAATATTTTATACCATACACGAAATAAAGCATCAGGTAATTATAAGAAAAACATGGACAGAAGTTATTTTTAAATCAAATCTCTATTTAATAAGTCAGGTAATAGAAATATATAAAGTAACTGAGTTGACCGTGACGTCACTCAAATCGATTTCATATTTTTTTAGGGTTCCGTACCTCAAAGAGGAAAAACGGAACCCTTATAGGATCACTCGTGTGTCTGTCTGTCCCTCTGTTACAGCCGATTTCTCCGAAACTACTGGACCGATTTACTTGAAATTTGGTACACATATGTAAACCTGTGGCCCAAAGACGGACATGTAATTTAATTAAATGAAATTTAATCATAGGGGTCACTTTTGGGGGGTAAACTTGAAAATTAAAAATCAAAGTTATTAAAACTATATTGTGTTATATATCAAATGAAAGAGCATTTTATGAGCATTTGAAATATATTTTTTTTTAATTTTTAATTTTGGTACTTTAGAAGTAATTTAAGAAAATAGACAAAAAATGACCATTCCCCCCCCTTATCTCCGAAACTACTTAGCGTAAAATTTTCAAAAAAATACACGAGATAGCCCTCTACCTGTAGATTACAGGAAAACCTATTAGAAATCTACAGTCAAGCGTAAGTCGGACTTACGAGAAAAAACTCAAATTAAGATTTTCACTCACTGACGCTGCAAGCAGTTACTAAACGTCTTAAAATTTTGTAAGCGTGATGGACAGGTAGAAAGAAATTCATTTCTGTCTTTTTCTTTTTAGAAATTGTTCAATTTTTTTTTTCATTTGCCAAAATGACTTAAGTTCCTACTAAAAAGGAGGCGCTTAAGACCGTTTGTAAGTGGACTGAGCAAAATTTTGTTCAAATCGGTCCAAAAAAAGGTCTCTGTTGACGAAAACATAGAATTTGTGGCAACGACAGCCCAAATCTGAAGTCCATTTTGCTCTATCTCTTATCGTTTCCGAGATATATACGTAAAGTCTTGAAAGTGCGAAAAGTTAACTTTGCCATCACAGTCGTTCAGGCGCTCATGAGTTCTTTGTATGGAAAAGTCGAAAACCGACTCGCACTTGACCAATGTTCATAGAACGTGTTGTGGTTTTTTACGCGGGTCCGCGACTGACGACGTTCGAATGTTTTGTTCGAAAATGTTTGAGGGTGGTTTCTTTGAAACGTCGCCGGTGGCGGGTGGTTCGACGGGCGAAGGTCACACGCCGCACGCGACGGTCTGTATTCGTTTTGTACAATAGCAACGGACGGCGGGTGGCGTCTTGATATGGAAAATGACTGACTTCACTAAAGATAATGATGAACTCATTGAGGTAATACTAGAGAGGACACTGCGAGCAAAACGTTTGCGCTACAAACCCTGCACACAAATAAAATGTAAAAATGCCTTCCTGCGCAACAAGATGCTGTTTAAGCCATACGAGAAAATCGAATAAAACTGACGTGGCACATTTCATCGGTTAGTATACACGCTATGTTAATCGATCTTTATTTAAGTAATTATTTCAATGAAGGGACGCGCTCCTCAAACGCGAAGCTATCGCTGCCATTTTGTTGAACGAAATCATAGATTAATCGCATCATAATCGCACAGACTTGACATGTAGGTAATGAAGTATAGTAATTGTGATTATATTCTGTTTGTAATATATAAAAGAGAAATGTTAAATTTATTTCACGTTATACTTATGAATACTACACAGTTCTAACACGAGTTGTAATCGATATTTTCATACAATAATAACCTATGATTTTCTTCAAGGGCAATTAAAGTAGGTGATATGAAAAAAATCAATAATGTATTTTTGTTTCACTTAGTAGAACTTAAACATAGCACAATGTATGATAGTGCTAAAATTAAACTACTTACCCCCTTATTCATAAACGTTCACTAAAGTTATCAAACCGATAAAGTTCGTTTGTCCCTTTCTATCACACCAATACGCCGAAAAGGGACAAACGAACTTTATCGGCTTGATAACTTTAGTGTGCGTTTATGAATAAGGGGGTTAGTATTTTACAAAAAGTATAAAAAAGGTCTACACTAAGAGTGTCGCGTCTAGGTGGTCATTGGTCAAGTCTTACTCTATGACACGGTACCTCCCCACGCATGCGCCGCGCGCTGCCGGCCGGAGCACAGACTTTGTTTGGGGTGTAATTTCTAGTATGTTAGTACATAGTAATTCAATGGATGAATTGTACTTCTGTGAACTGTTTTCGATATACTTAATCGA
This sequence comes from Leguminivora glycinivorella, assembly GCF_023078275.1. NCBI lineage: Eukaryota > Metazoa > Arthropoda > Insecta > Lepidoptera > Tortricidae > Leguminivora > Leguminivora glycinivorella. The sequence continues at coordinate 28,653,659 of NC_062972.1, forward strand.
ATATATGATGTAAATTTTTCTTTACTACAATGAAAGTGTTTGAGTACCAAGTTAAAAATTTTACTTTCTTTTTGCCGGTTTCATACAAAAATATCGTTTGACTGTCTCTTTTTTTGGGTAATATCAATATTTATATGGAAACGGATTAAGTCGCGTATAATCTTCTTCCTCTAAGAATTACAATGTAAGTATTTTTACATTCATTTTGATCAGAGCACAACACAACAGTTCAAAAATCAGTCTACCAGAGCTTCTGAGTTCCGTCGCCGACGACGGGTGACCAAGGGTCAGAAAACCCACGCACCCGCGACCGACAGCGTGTGGCACAGCGGCACATGCGGCTCACATCCAAACATTCCAAACGCCGCCGGGCGCGTGTGACGGGCCAGAGAAACCAGGGCCTTAGGGCTAGGTGATTATCGCCGCGCCGCAGAGGACGCGCTGAGGGGGGGGCGGTGCCTACAGCACTTGTAGTTGTATGCATACCTAGCTCACGCACACAGACGCGTCCGCTGGCGCCGCCAGGGGCGGCTCACTCCGCTATCCTATCGCCGCGCTACAAGTATATCCTGGCGGCCGCGAGCTGTGGCCGCGAGTTCGCGGCCTACTCAGGGGTGGCGCACATTCTCACGGAATGCACGTTCGCACTTTCTATTGTTACTTTACGTCGCGAGGTTTTTTAAGCGATGTCCGCGGGTGGAATGGCTAATAATACTTAATTAAATAGACATATTGAATAAAATAAATACCAAAAGATATTCTTATACAGATCTACTACTGATTAAGTCCCACGGAAAAGTTCAATAAGGCTTGTGATGTTGGAACCTCGAACAAAAATATATAAATACAGCGTATATACCTAGAAAGTACTCAAGACTTGAATATAATAATATAACATTTAATGTGAGTATTAATTCGTTTGGATCCATTGGTAACCCTATCACCGGACGCCGCGCACGTGCGGCTCGTTTCTTTGTAAGAATGTTGTAGGTATTTAAAAAGGCGGCATTTCGGAAACATCAAAGCAGTGCGCCTTCTTTACTTGTGCTATTATATATTCTGTGGCGCCGCGCCGGTGTCCACGTGCGCTCTCTGCAGTGTGCGCTGCCGCTGCCACGAAACGTTTACCTACTCCGTGTAATACTGATAAAAGAAAGTATTGACATGAATTCACACGTTTCGGAAATGACTGTAGGTATTTTAAATATTTTAGCACAATATGTTTTTTGCCTCTTATTGCCTATTATACAATAATCTGGGCAACCGAGCTTCGCTCGGTTCTGTTTCGTATCCTTGACATGTGTCGCCATCTAGTTCAAAAATGAATAGTACCTACATCGAGCGAAAGAATTCTCAGCCTTAACAACACAACTACTCCACACGAGATGGCGCGCATTTCGCCACAAAAACTCAAATAGTGTATTTTCTATTCGTTTTAGCCTTGACCTGTGTCGCCATCTAGTGTTTGCAATAAATAGTACTTACATCGACCGAAAGAATTCTGTCTTAACAGTATAACTACTGCACACGAGATGGCGCGCGAAGAAAAACGCATGAAAACTCGAAAATTCGCGTTTTCCGAGACCTAAGGATAAGTTAGACCGATTTTTCACCCCCAAAAACCCCCACATAACAAATTTCTGCGAAATCGTTAGAGCGGTTTCGAGATCGTCAGTGTAAATAAATATATATATAAATAAATAAATAAATAAATAAATAAATACACAAGAATTGCTCGTTTAAAAGTATAAGATATAAGATAAGATAGGTATACATACCTACTATGGCAACTCTATCACAGCGCAGAATATGCAGAAGCCACATGGCGGCTGTCCTAAATCAAAACCTAGCAAGTGCATTGAAAATACACGTCCCCTGCTAGGTTTTGATTTGGGACAGCCGGTGGTGGTCTGCGACAGAAACTCAATAGACATTTTCAGAGTTTTTAAAATAAGTACCTAAGTAGGTACGTGAAGTAACATGGTAAATTAAAAAAATATCATTAGATACTTATTGCGAAGGTGTAAACAATTTCCTTCGTTTTGCCACATATCAATAATTACCTATCTATATTAAATTCATTAATCCGTATACAACTATACATTACATTTTTACAGTACGGTAATACTCACCCCGTTATTCATAAACGTACACTAAGTTATCAAGCCGATAAAGTTCGGTTGTCCCTTTCCGACGTATTGGTGTGATAGAAAGGGATAAACGAACTTTATCGGCTGGATAACTTTAGTGTACGTTTATGAATAAAGGTGTTAAAATTTATAGCTACGAAATTTTACATAAAACACCTACTTTAAAATAAAATAAAAAATGTTGAATTTGGTTAACATTATAAAAGACCTCACGCAAGCTGTGCTAATTAGTTCGCGAATTCGTCGAGAGGTGGCGCTAAACACAATTATGCTCATTAGAGAACCTATACTTCTAGCCTAGCCCAGTCTTTAGACTTATAATGTGAGTAACGTAAAAGTACCTAATAGTTTTGTAGGTACGGAACCCTCGGTGGGCGAGTCCGACTCGCACTTGGCCGGTTTTTTAATGGAAACCATCAGCAATAAACTTCATTTTCGGTTTAGCCCATGGTTCACTGGTAGAGTGTAGTGTGGAGTATATTCCCCGCTCATTGCTTGCTATATTTCGTTAAAGTAGTTGCAGAAATTGATAATTAATAAATAAAAATAAAAATAAATATTATAGGACATTCTTACACAGATTGACTGAGGCCCACGGTAAGCTCAAGAAGGCTTGTGTTGTGGGTACTCAGACAACGATATATATAATATATAGATACTTATATACATAGAAAACATCCATGACTCAGGAACAAATATCTGTGCTCATCACACAAATAAATGCCCTTACCGCTATAATGCTTGCCGCTTTATGCTTGCCTTAATTAGCTTAATAATTAGTTTAAGTCTAGGTAAGATTCATTGTAAACTCTCGCTATATCTGTATTCTTCGCATCGCCATTTTGGTTAATCATCTGGTACTTCACTGAGCCCCCACGTCACAGGCTTGACCTAGTGTGAGGGCTATTGCTAACCATACTGTATTTTTATCTCTGAATGTTTAATCCTATATTTTATCTATGTCTGGTAATGAAATAAACTTTTTGTATTTTTTGTATTTTATATTACTTATATAAGTTGCCGCACGCTGTATAATAAGTAAACCTATATCTCACACGTAAGTGACTTATCATTTGGTCCCCACGTCACAAGAGAGTGCCAACTGGCATTAAGTAAATGATCATCAAATCAATAATTTGCTTTTGAGATGGGCAACAGAGAACCTGTTACATACAAGTAATATGTTGGAGTATAGGTATCTACTATACTACAACAAAAAAATAATCTGCAGCTGCACAAATGATATGAAAGTGCATTCAAGCAGTTTCTTGGAATTTGCATCGATTTACAACATATTAATCAAAACATATTCATTTAATTTTAAATTGACCACAGGTGCACTGATTGACTCATGACTTCGTTTTGCTTAGTTACCTTTATTAAAATTTCGAAGAAATCTATATTAGAAGAATACTAGACGATAAACCATTAGTAGATATATAGGTAGTTATGCTAATTGTATCTTCTTTTCTTGTCTCAATGCATGTAATAAGTACTTCAGTGCAGTTTATGTTTTCAAATTGTAAAACTACAGCATGTTTCAGTTTCCTTTTTTTTAACTACTCAATGTTAATTTAATTTAAGATTACACAAGTGGTGTTTGCCTATAATTAGTTGTGCAATAAGCTTAAAATGCTAATGCATGTATACCTAACCATGTATCATTGTAACCGCTGTTGGCAGACCTTAATAAATAAAAATAAAAATAGACCATCAACCATTTGTAGACGATAAGACGGACAGACGTCTGACATTAATTACGTATACATGCCTGATAGGGATACAACTTAGGAGAACCATCGAATCGTTAAGGTGTCACTTCGTTCTAAGTACCTAAAGCTAGGTTTACACGGGCTTAGTATTTGTCATTAGTATTAGCGATTAGGGGCTTGTCAGCAAAGTGACAAGTAGCCGTCTACATATATGGGTAATAAAGAATAGTATTAGCATAAATTAAATATAACAAGATCATACCATCCCATACATTAAAATGCGACTGCCTACGAACGCGCTTACACTCCACCACACATAGATGGCGCCACAAAAAAGGCCTTGTTGCCACCGATTATTTGTAGATTGGCATTAAGTGTCAATTCCGAGCCGTAAATCTATGTCAAAATTGACACTTAACGCCATCTACAAGTATAATCGAAAGCTACAAGACATTTTTTTTGTGGCGCCATCTATGTGTGGTGGAGTGTAAGCGCGGTCTTAGGCGGTCGCATTTTAATGTATGGGATGGTATGATCTTGTTATATTTAATTTATGGTATTACTTACAAGATATTGCCATGGTAACGAAGTAAACTAATCACTGGAGTAATTGAACTTCACTTGTCAGTAATGTATACCACTTGTAAAGTGACAAGTATTAGTATTTTTTGTCGGGGCGATAGATGTCGCTCGCCGTTGTCGCTTTCGAGTCTAAAGTTTAGACCAATGTCGTGGCCAGTGAATTACTGCCTACGATGGAGCTGAGATACTTACCCAATGACTAATGGACATATAGAAGACTAGAACGCACTCCGGTATGAGCACTAGTATGACGGTGATCAGCCACGAAATCAGACACTTGTTGTTTTTCTGAAACAATCGATAAACATGACGATATCAATAATTCAATTAACTCAATAACATAAACATAAAGATAAACATTAGTTCTATTGCGATGCTAATTTAGGAAGTCAGTTTCCAAAGATAATTGATGTTAATGCAATGGTTATTTTATGTGACTGGTGCATAATAAGAGACATTTAATCACGAGTGTTGTTTTATAAAACGAGCCGAAAGGCGAATAAAAAAAATCCTCAGATTTCAGTGTAAAAGATTGCCTCTTGGAAGATATAGAGATAGAATAAATAGTAGTTATAAATTTAAGGTTTTGCATGCTAGTACAACCTGTATAGTACAAATAGCAGAATAAGCATCCAAATGTCACCTACCACCTAAGACGCTAATGTATATACTTACCTACTTATTCTTTACAAATAAACTTACTTACTTTCTTACTTATAACTTATGGTAACTTCAGGATTAGGTATTCAGTCAATTATTATTTTATATTATAACCATATTGTAGAGTACTCACACAGATAAGGCCGTGGACCAGAGTGACAGTGGCTGCTACAACTATACAGTAGCACAGAGACACAGGGATTCTGCTAGATTAGTTCTACTAATCATGCTGTAGAGTACCTACTTACCGCGTGGGGACTCTTACACTGAGGTATGTAGAACAGGTACTTACAGAGATAAGGCTGTGGACCAGAGTGACAGTGGCTGCTACAACTATACAGTAGCACAGAGACCACAGGGATTCTGCTAGATTAGTTCTACTAATCATACTGTGTGTACCTACTTACCGCGTAGGACTCTTACACTGAGGTATGTAGAACAGGTACTTACAGAGATAAGGCCGTGGACCAGAGTGACAGTGGCTGCTACAACTATACAGTAGCACAGAGACCACTAGTATTCTGCTAGATTAGTTCTACTAATCATACTGTGTACCTACTTACCGCGTAGGACTCTTACACTGAGGTATGTAGAACAGGTACTTACAGAGATAAGGCCGTGGACCAGAGTGACAGTGGCTGCTACAACTATACAGTAGCACAGAGACTACAGGGATTCTGCTAGATTAGTTCTACTAATCATACTGTAGAGTACCTACTTACCGCGTAGGGACTCTTACACTGAGGTATGTAGAATAGGTACTTACAGAGATAAGGCCGTGGACCAGAGTGACAGTGGCTGCTATAACTATACAGTAGCAAGCCATGAGTAGCGCTGAGGCCACAGGGAGGCCGCTTTGGGACTCCACCACCCATACTATCTCGTAGATTAGGGCTATCGCGTACGCTACCTGGAAAATACAAAGTAATCATCAGTTAAATTGAACCAGTAACATGGATACAGTCTGGTAAAAAAGAATAGAAATTACCCCTCTCAAATCAATGTGTGAGAAAAGGGGAAGACACGACGATATTACAACTTTTTTAATTTCTATATATGCAATTATGCATACCTAGATCCAGTTGGTAGGTGCGATTCAAAAGGAAGTACCACTCAAGGTATTATAACTTATTATATCATTTTATCAATCAAACTATATCGTTTTCGAACAATGCTTTTAAGATATCAATCCGATCGATATTATACTAAAATGTATCAGTGTCGAAAGTGTGTGAAATCCGTTCCAATCTAATATGCGTCGTATTTTAAGTTCGAACCGGGCCCAATATCGTTAAAATACATGTGCAGTATCAGCCGTTGCGTATGCGCAGTCAACTGTTTATGGTAAAAACATTCGAAAACATTTCTTAATCGCTGTCCAAACATGGGCAATGGGCATTGGGCATAGCGAAATTAGACCAAATGTTACAATTTGACGTGCGCAACAATGTGCCGCAAGCAATCAAAGTGTGACTCGTTGAATAGCGAGTTTTAATTAAGTCGAAGAGAAAAAAATATACTACTTACGCTCTAGCTTTGTCAAAAAAATCGGTACCGAATCTACAGAACCAAATAAGGAATATTACGGCAATGTTTTTCCACCAGAGTGCAGCACTTTGTACACACAGTATTGTAAACCATATGTAAACCTTAGATTAAAAATAAAATTGTAGAGTGCGTACTATGCCTTCAACGGTTTTTTACAAAGTTTTCGAACTATCACATAACATCAAGGCGGTTTTACAGAGGGCCTACCGTGAACCACGATTGAATTGCGTGGACGTGAATGACTTGCGTGGGAATTCACAAGTGCGACAAAGGGACAACGCGTCGAATAAAGTTCGCGGTAGGTCCTCCTTAATTTGTACATGGCGCCTACTAAGCAAACTTTTGCATAATATCCCCTAATGAAACATTAGTGAAAATATAACTTACACATGCCCATTGAGGTATAATGTACCAGAGAGGACGCTGCGAACAAAAAGTTTGCGCTACGAACATAAGTCCATGGACTTATGTTGCCTCAGTCAGTCTCTGCGCTACGCGTGGCGTGAGGAGGTTGTTTCTGCCTTCACACAAATAAAATTGTCGAACGAAATCATAGATTAATCGCGCAGACATGCCATGTAGACAATAATTATTGTGATTATATTCTGTTTTCAATACATAAAAGAGAAATGTTTATTTCACGTTATAGTTATGAATATTACACTTCTAATACGCCGCGGTCCCGGGTTCGAATCCCGGTAAGGGCATTTATTTGTGTGATTATATTCTGAGTTTGTTTTCATGTATATAAGTAAATATTATATATATCGAGTAACAATATGTTTTCTTGAGCTTACCGTGGGCCTCAGTCAATCTGTGTATAATGTCCTATAATATTTATTACATTATTATTAATTATTAATACGAGTTTTAAACGATAGTGTCATACAATAATTATGATTTTATTCAAGGGCAATTAAAGTTTATGAAAAAAATTCTATTATTTCACTCAGTAGAACTTAACATAACAACCACAATGTATGATAGTGCTAAACATAAACTACTTAGTATTTTACAAAAAGTATTAAACAAAGGTCTACACTAAAAGTGTCGCGTCTAGGTGGTAATTGGTCAAGTCGTATTCTATGACACGGTACCTCCCCACGCATGCGCCCCGCGCTGCCAGCCGGCGCATAGACTTTGTTTGGGTAATCATTTCTAGTACGTTAGTACAATATAGTAATTCAATGCACATGCCTAATAATTGCTCACTTGACATACCTAAACCTAAAAGGTAAACATAAAAAACAATCGATACAGTCTATCTCAAAGTGTTTACACTATTAACCACCTCATTACATAAAAGCAAGGTACAAAAGCGTATACATTTTTGCGGCTCAAGAGATAATTTTCCACCAAATATGGACTTCCGCAATTTAAGCTCCTTCCGTTAGATTATCGTTCTTGCCGCCGGATCTCTACCATTACGAGTATAGTATAGTAAGCATGAGTACTGGTTACCCTTGGCTAGTAAAAGTGACGAAATACTTGCCGATTTCATGCACTGCAGATTCAATACTTTATGTGTCGCGGCGGGTAAAGATACCCAGTAGGTACCCTGAATGAAACGCAGAAAATATAAGTTACATAGAAATCATAAATTTTCTTTCTTCTGCGCTAAATTAAGGTGCCGGCTTGAATGAACAGAAGAATATATACGTCGGACAGAAAATGTTTAAAGCTGCAGATTATATTTTTATCGAAATCACTCAATATTACTTGTTTATATACGTGTAACCTGCGACATTTCCTCTTTTATCATGAATAAAATCCAAAAAAAAACCGTGATTGTTTAATATTTCGCACTAACCCTAATATACCTTTATAGGTACAAGAATTTGTTTCAATTACTTTCATTATAATTAAGTTACGGAAGTTAACCTCGTTTATTAATTCAATTTCGATATGCACCAATTTCAACGCGCTCTTTCCCTTTGGCTAAACCTTCACTGTTCTAGATTAGTACCAACTAATTAAATTATTAATTCAGGGTACCTACATAGCCAACGTGACAAACGATTAGGCTTCGTAAGCGTCGTAACGCGACAGAGCAAGACTGCGTTTCGATTCGATCGCCACGTAGCGTCAACCATTGTCACTTCAGCGAGGCCGGTTAGATTTTGCTAATAGTAAAACAGTTCAGTTTGACCTATATATTTTTTCTATTCAACCATTGCCATTACTCATTAGACATAAAATGGACACTCTGGTATATCTGTTGGTTTTTCTAAAAAGCCTCTGCCTCTACTATCTTTAGTATAATCCAAGGCCTTTAGAACCTTTTCAAGGAATTGGTTTACATAATAGATAGACATACACAAATGCGTATGTCATTTAATTGTTAATGTACCCACACAGGAAGTGATACCTACTGCCGGAAAATATAAATAACTTTCACAAAGTTTACTGCCTACATAACCTAAATGTTATTACTCATTTAGTATTTTACACTTCAGACCGTAAATGAGTCGTTTACTCGTAAGTCGTAACCAGCTTCCGAGCAATGGACCGGTTGCCAAAGTTCACTCTCAATGCGCACGCGTCGGAGTTTCGTCACGGTTAGATAACGTGCGATATGGCCAGCCTGGTGGGATCTATGGCCTTAGGGCCGTTGAGAATCGTAGCTGTAAAGAGACGCTTTAAGAGGTGGCTTGGATTTTCCTTCAAATGCAAAGCTGTAGTACCGTAAATGCCTGAATTAAGGAGTTGAGAAGGAAAATGTTGCTAGCCTGTCGCTGCGTCGTCCACACCACAATTAAAACCATTATCCTATAGTCTTTATCCTATAGTTTTTCGATACCCACACGAGAGGAAAGGGGACGGTGAAATTCTTTACCCGTCACCACACGGGGACAAAATATCATCATAAATTATGATTCATAATCATGATCACGGATGGTTTCCCGTGATCATGCATGCAACTGCGTCGAAATATCGGGAGCTCGACAAAAATCAAAAAGGTAATCACGGTCTTTATCCCGGTCAATATAAGTCTAATGAAAATAACCGTGAATCATTCTAAACTCCTACCCCCCTATTAATAAACGTACTCTAAAGTTAACAAGCCGATAATAGTTATTTGTTATACAAGTTGTATTTTAACGCCGAGTCCTTTCTATAGTTGAACCACGAGCGACGCGAGTGGTTCGATCACACCAATACGTCGACGTATTGGTGTTCCACAGATATATTAATTACTAGATTCACCTACTTTTATCAATTTTAAAGGTTAATTTGACTTTATTCAACAAATTACTTTACCCACTAGTGGATAAAATGCGTTTTTACTTTGGTATTAAAGGACAAAACACGTGTACGAGCTAGTTTATCACACCAATACGTCGACGTATTGGTGTGATAGAATGTTGATAACTTTAGAGTACGTTTATGAATAAGGGGGTTAATGTGTACTTTTATGACTATGTGACTCAAGAGAGGTCAAAAATAAATGGTCCACCGCCTCCCATAGCACTGTAAACAACTGCCACAGATGAATGGCGTTAAAAAGAATGTCAGATCAGTAGATAGACTTCATTAACATGTACTCATATCAGTTTCGTAACACATTATACAGTTGAGTTACGTGAACCTTTTATGTTAATTTCTGTGACACATAAACAGTTGATGAACTTTGTAGTGTTATTTTGCGTAACCAATGTAACCATTAATCATTCGAGATCTAAGAATATACCGATTTTAATGGTTAATAGCTATGATCAATTGATCACGAGTATCATGACCTATAACAATGAAAAATGTGTCTAGGAGTAACTCTGGCCCAAGGGGTATTTGGGTCACACATCTTTCGATTACCGGCCACCAAAAGTTGTTGACCTTTAGTGCGTCTTCACACATTATCCGATGCGAAATCGGATGTAGGACCGATATCCCATAAATTTAAACCGCCATCTTTGATATTTGCCTTTGACATCCTTACGACATATGATATTGGATCGGATTAAGTGAAAACGCACGTAGGATTAGGAGGGCTAAATTTATTTATGTACATACGTACCTACCTATAAGTACTAACATAAGTACCTATCGACTGCTTCTGTGGCAATGTTTGGAGTCAGAAATGCAACGATATTGATAACAAATACTTCCCGCAAGGATTCTATAAGATTATGAATAAAATTTATGATGTTTACTTAACACGCACTATCTGGTCTATCAAAATCGATGGCAATTGCTCTGGTTCTATCAAATAAAATAATGAAAATATATTTACCAGCGCGTATGCAGCGATGAATCCCGACGCAGCCGTGACACTGCAGCAGAATATCTTCCTGACTGCCGGCTTCATTCGCGGCTTCTCTATCTCACTCAGTTCGTTGCTTGTCGACATCTCTGTCTCTTTCCCGTACCTTTCCGACATTTCTTGTCCTTTTACAAACTCATAGATTCTTCTAAAACACGCTAGCAGCACTAGTGAAAGAGCTAACCAAAGGTTTAATTATTTCTTTGTGTAGATTTCGTTTCACTTCGTCTTTGATTTGCGTAATCGGCTTCAGTCATGTTTAATATTGTGCAAATATTATTTGACCCCTAAAAGTGTTAAAAGGCGTGGGTATTTGTAAATTCATATGTCCGTAGATCTAATATTGTGTGTGAATTTCTTCATTCTTTCTCATAATGTAAGGTGACCCTTTAAGAATAGTTTTCGTGAATTAGATCTCATATTCTTTCAGCTGGTAAAGTTTGCTTCTCTCTTTGGAACTGCTACATCTTCTCAATGTTTCTGAGAAAACGGCTTCCTTGATTTCTCTTCAACTAGACCTGGAATCAAAATAAAGGGGACATTAAGATTTCGCAGTTATTTTCGTTACACAAAAGAAATGCTTTAGGTACTTCGCTTTACTTAGAGTAACGTGTATTGTCAATATTGAAGTCTTGAAATTTTTACATCATATACCTACATTAAAACAATGCACCTTTAGAAGGAACTTTTTATAGGTTTTTTCACACATAATAGGTACAGAAATCATACGTGTGTTTTTCATTCACCCATACCTACAGAAGAGACTTAAAACCTAACCCCGGCAGACGCCACGGCATCGGCACTGATTTAACCTTTGTCAGGCTCTTTGGAATTCCCATGGGAACATTCCTGGCCAATAATTACGCCATAATACAAAGGACTATCTATTTGCATAGTAACACAGCGTATGCAGTCTTCCTCTAAAGTTCCCAACCTTTTCTTGATATACCTAAGAGGTATTAATAATATCCATTGTAGTAAAGGGAAGATTCATAAGATGAGAAAGGTCTAAGTCTAAGTCTAAGCAAAAGCTTATTTTCATAAGATGAGAAAGGTCTAGAGACTCACTACCTAAGTTATGAGAAAGGTCTAAGTCAGACCTTTCTCATCTTCGACATGATGACATAGAGGTCAAAATTGACAGAAAAATGAGACTAATACAAGTAGTCTTGTTTTTAACCCCCGATGCAAAAACGACAGGGTGTTATAAGTTTGACGTGTCTGTCTGTGTGTGTGTCTGTCTGTCTGTCTGTCTGTGTCTGTGTGTGTCTGTCTGTCTGTGCGTGTGTCTGTCTGTGGCATCGTAGCTCCCGAACGGATGAACCGATCTCGGGATGTCGCGGTCGGGGGTTTCTTCAAAATTTTATGAGTTAGGTTATTTGCTGTGGTTTATGCAAGGTGGTATCTACTTTCCTGATTGGACTATTTAGAACTGGAATGATATCCGTTGTGTTGAACCCGAAGGGAGATGAGGAGATGACATTTTACAACATTTACTTTTAAGGTTAAAATACATTTAAAAAAAAAAAAAAAATGTTCCAGGTTCACATGTTACACCGTGTATAAAAGATGTAGCGTTATGAATAGTTACTACTAGTCATAACAAACCAAACCGTTGCTTTCCGTTAATAGCCAAGTATCCGTTGCCACAAAGCTTCCTCAAACCATAAATCATATGCAAATAATGATAATCGTGCACTAAAGAGATATTTTCAACTTCCTTTGTTGTAATGCGCCCGCCAAGCGTAAATCATAAAAGCGCACAGTGAACAAATACCTTCGCATAAGTAGTTACTTTTCTTATATAAAATCTGATCATAGAATTATTAATCTTTGGTCAAAGTGTTTGATCAAATGATCATAGATAAAAACTTCGGTTGTCTGTAGCTATCAATATTTTGAGATTTTAGCAAAGAAAGGTCGTTCACAAATTATATAGTTAGAGGTCAAGTTAACTTTGTCAAACATTGTTTGACTGATATGTATGCGGGTAGGTATATAAGTAAAACGACCGAATGTGGCTGTTGCTGATTTAATACTAAATAAGAGTGGTTTGACAAGGCACACAGCGAGCGCGTTGGTTATGCATCTATAGCTATAGATAGGTACATACGATGTAGGTACATGTATACACAACATCCCTCCCACACTAGTCTTGAACCCTGTCAACAATTAAAATAATTAAATTAACCTTAATGTTACTAACAATCACCTTATCTTATAATCTACTGGTTGTCTCGGGCGCAACTGGTGCCGTGGCACGGGTTGCGCGGCCGCCGGCGACTGCACGGCCGCAGGCGCCGCCGGCTGCGGCTCCGGCGCCTGCGCCTGCGCACCGTCCGCGGCGGCGTCCGCCGGCGCTCGGGCCCCGGCCCCTTGCTCGCCGACGTCGCCGTCGCATTCCGACCACACCTCATCCCCCCCAAGACTACATTCCTCTCTCCTTCGGAACCATTGGACTCTGAACCACTAGGAGTAGGTAGTGAGGCTACCTGGCACTCGTCAGTTGTAAACGGTGGAGATGGAAATGTTGGTCCCCGGGACGGTATATTAAATCTAAGATTTCCTTTATACTTAACTAATTGATCCGTATGTCTTACACAATAAGAATCAAAATCGAACATATAAACGTTATACATTTTATTTCCTATTTTACTTTTAATAATACCATGTTCCCATGTTTCCGTCCTGGCACTGTACCACCGAGCTAAAACAACGTCACCAGTTTCAAAACTCTCCCGATGCGGCGGAGGCTCAGAACGATTTGGTTTTACAGGTGGCGAAATTAAATCAAGTCTCGTTCTTAAATTCCTCCCGAACATTAGCTTGGCCGGTGTTTCGCCCGTGGTGCAGTGAACGCTGTTCCTATACTCAAATAAATAGCCCAATAATTTTTCGTGTACTATATCTAATTTCAAATTATCTCTTAAAATACATTTTAGCATATTCTTGGAATTTTTAACCCCCATTTCCGCTAACCCGTTACTGTTTGGATGATAGACAGGTGACGTAATATATTGAATATTATTACTGGAACAAAACGTAATAAATTCCTTGCAATTTATTTTAGCGTCATTATCCGAAACCAATGCATGTGGCAGCCCAAAGGTGGCAAATAAACGTTTGAGTTTGGAAATTAATTCTTGCGTTGCTGTACCGTTATTCATATAGATACATTCCAGCCATTTACTGTACGCGTCCACCACTACCAGGTATACTCTTTGCCCTATTGCCATGTAGTCGATGTGAATACGATGGTAGGGGCCGGGCGGCCGCGGCCAGGGCGCCGGCTGCTCGCGCGGCGGCGCCGGGCGCAGCGCGCCGCACGTGGCGCACGAGGCGGCCCACTGCTCGATATCGGCATCGATGCCCGGCCACCACATCCGAGCGCGCGCATTGGATTTCATTTTTATTATGCCTAAATGTGAGCTATGCAATTGCGATAACATTTTTTGCCGTAAGGTACTAGGAATAACAACCCTATGCCCGCGCAGTAAGGTCCCATTTTCAAACTGCAGGTCTGTTTTACATTGGAAATAAGGACTTATTAATTTACAACTTACCTTGCGTGGCCAACCTTTTTTAACATAATTAAGCACCGTCTTTAAGACAGGGTCAATTTCTGTAGCCTGCTCGATATCACTCGCGGTGACCGCCGGTAAAACCGAATCTAAGAACTTTAAAGAACTAAATTTATCAAATTCCTTATCCGCAGCGGTTACCGTCTCCGCTAACGGAGCTCGTGAGAAATAGTCGGCTACTACATTACTTTTACCCGTCGTATACTGCACAATATAATTATATGCTGATAATATAATTGCATACCTTTGAAGACGAAGCGCCGTGGTCACAGAAATACCTGTATTATTGTTAAAAATGGAAACCAATGGTCGGTGATCCGTCTTAAGTATAAAGGCTCGCTACGGCCATAAAGATATTGATGGAACTTTTTCACACCAAATATCAGGCTCGTAGCTTCTTTTTGTATCTGACTGTAGTTACGTTCACTTGCAGTCAGTGACCTCGACGCAAAGGCCAAAGGTCGCTCGTTGCCCGCCTGATCCTTCAGGGAGAGCACGGCTCCGAGCCCCGCGGGGCCGGCGTCGCACGCCAGCGTCAGCTGCGCCGAGGGCTCGAAGTGCGCCAGCGTGCGCTCGGAGGCCAGCTCCCGCTTCACCTGCTGCACGGCGCCGCGCTGGCGCTCGCCCCACTGCCACGCCGCGCCCGCTCGCAACAACTCGTGTAATGGGCTCATGATGCTGGAAGCGTTAGGAATAAAAACCCTGTAGTAGTTCACTACACCTATAAAACTCTGGAGCTCTGTAACATTTTTTGGTTCTGGCGCGTCGAGTATAGCCCTAACCTTATCAGGACTCGTATGCAGTCCCTCCTTATTTATTACGTATCCTAAATATGTGACACTCGGTTTTAAAAATTCACATTTTTCTTGTTGTAACCTAAGACCCGCGTCGCTCAGCCTAGTTAACACTTCGCGTAACCTACTGAGATGAATTGTTTTGTTAGGACCTGTTATGCATATATCGTCAAGCCAACAACTTACACCTTCGATTCCAGAAAGAAGTGTTTCCATTGATTTTTGGAAAATAGCTGGCGCTGGCGCTAAACCATAGACTAATCGAGTGTATTTAAAGAGACCCTTAGAGGTATTTATTGTTGTAAGTTCTTGAGACGAATCACATAACAAAAATTGATTATACGCATTTTTCAAATCAATCTTACTGTAACATTCCCCCCCTCCAATTTTGGCAAATACCTCTTCAATTCGAGGTAATGGGTATTTGTCGATTATTAAATCCTTATTTAATGTGACTGAATAATCGCCAGCTATCCTTACTTTGCCGTTTTCTTTTAAAACCGGGACTATAGGGGTTGCGTACAGTGAATGGTTAACTGGTACTAAAATACCTAATTTTACCAAGCGGTTTAATTCTTCTTCTACTTTATCTTTTAATGCAAAGGGTACTGAACGGGGTTTAAAAAATTTAGGAAATGCATTATCTTTCAATTTCAATGACACCTTAAATTTATTAAAAGATCCAAGCTCATCACGCCACAAATCAGAGTATTGTTCCAATAACCTGTTTACGTCATCGTCGTCACAGTGACTGATTTTATTTATCTTTGTACGTAATTCTAAATTAAACGCTGCCATAAAGTCTCGCCCAAGAAGGGGCGGGCCGTCATTTTTAAATACAAATATACTAATGGGCTTAACTTGGCCGTTATATTTAATATCTATAGTAAACCCACCCAGAGGAGAGATTTTATGGTCATCGTATAAACACATTGTAATATTACACTCTTCCAATTTGTATTTGGAAAACAATCGCTTGTACAATTTGTATGACATCACAGTCGCTCCTGATCCACAATCTAATTCCATAACTACGGGTATATCTCCTAAAATAACATTTAATTCAATCGGTTTGGTGCGTACGTACCTTAAATTATACATATGGCACTCCTCGCAAGTGTTTTGCTCGACCGAATTATCATCACACTCCATATTATTGAGGCGCACATTTTTACACACTTTCTTCAAGTGTCCTACGACTCCACACTTTTGGCAACGATAGGTCTTGTAACGGCACCTGTCACCCTCGTGACTCTTCATGCCGCATACGGAGCACCGGGAAACCGCTCGCTGGTCGTCGCGGTCCGCCGCCGGAGCCCGCGCGCCGCCGCGGCCGCCGCCGCCGCCGCCGCCGCGCCTAGCTCCGCCGCTGCCGCCTGCCGCGTACCGCCCCTCGCTACTCATCCGATTCAGGGGCTCCTCCTTGATGGTGCTGGTACCGGTCATCACAGCCTTCGCTTCCCTTGCAGATTCTGCTTTCTCCGCTATTTCCAAGGCCTGGCCAATCTTAATTGACGACGCATCTTGCTCGAATAACTTGTCACGTTCAGAGCCTGAACCTAGGCCTAGGACAAAACGATCTGCTAAAACCGTTTCTAAAGCGGAGCCGAACTCGCAGTAACTAGCTAGTCCTCTCAATCGCGCCGCCCATTCTCCCAAGGTTTCGCCTACGTTCCTTGTCGCTCCATAGAAACGTGCCTTATCTGCATATGTGCACTTCTTCTGCTTAAAATGATCGTCCAGGTATTTAATCAGCTGATCATAAGTAAGGTCATCTACTTCCGTAGGATATGCGAGGTTTCGCAACAAACGGAATGACTCATCTGTGAGATGAGTTATTAGAATCCCACTTTTATTTCCATCCTTCACATCGTTTATTTTAATAAATTGTGTCAAGCGTCCTTTAAAAATCTGCCACTCGCTGGTTTTATGATCAAAATCAGTCAAATTTCCCAAAAACGACATAACTAATTATTTTTTACACACGCGCGGTAGGTAAATCCTCGTTCGACACTGATATGTATGCGGGTAGGTATATAAGTAAAACGACCGAATGTGGCTGTTGCTGATTTAATACTAAATAAGAGTGGTTTGACAAGGCACACAGCGAGCGCGTTGGTTATGCATCTATAGCTATAGATAGGTACATACGATGTAGGTACATGTATACACAACATTGACTCAGTGTAGTTTGACGGAGTTTAGACGTTAAATCTGGAAAACGACCCAAAATACTGTTCTAAGATTACATATAACCTAACCAAAAAATTGAAATTTTGAAAAAACCCCCGACCGTGACATAGTACTCCGATTTTCAAAACATGGCTAAGAACACTCCCTACTAACTCAGCTTTCACACAAAAAAAAACTAAATCTAAATCGGTTCATCTGTTCGGGAGCTACAATGCCACAGACAGACACACACACAGACAGACAGACAGACAGACACACGTCAAACTTATAACACCCCGTTGTTTTTGCGTCGGGGGTTAAAAAAAACTTAAGATTACAAAATCTGGACCTTTATCAAGTTATCATAATACACAAGACGTGAAACCAAGGCCAAGGCCATCTTCGTAGGAAAGCAATAAAATTTTGTTAGCAAACGAACTCGAACTGTTCCGCGGTTAGAATTGTTAGAAACTACCAAGACCGCGTTGTGGAAAGCGTGGTACTTGTATCTATAGATTATAGAATATAAACAAAGCATGCCCTAGGCAGTTCCCTTAGTTCTTCTGCATTATCCATTACGATAAACTTATAGCGTGAACACGCTATCATTACCATACTAGCGTCAATAGACTGCCCTATGGGAACCACTGACAATGCTGAGAACAAGTAATTAAAAGAAGGTCGTCATTTAAAGAAGTTCTTTGTACTTCCGTCGTTATACAATAAAGCAATGGGGTAATTGAACTGACTTTAAGTAACCGATGATGATTTGTAGCGACGTTCAGCAGGGTTAGCACATAATTGCCGCGAAAATATGTCGCCGCGAGATAAACTACCCGTCCTTATGTCATTAATATAAAAATTTTACCTTCCAATAAAATTTGTATTATTTTGCCTGGTATATCCGAGGTCTTTATAGAGAGTACGTCGTAGACGTCGCATCGGACCGATAGATGGCGCCATCGTTCGTTGTAAGTCGCTCCGGCGTCTCACCGCCGCGATGTTGGTAGTCCCGTTTTTCCCCACCTGCAACACAAGGCCCCCCGCGCCCCGACTCGCCACCAGCCACCCTCATTGTTGAGGAGAAGTGCCGACGGTATATTAAGCCTACCAGGAAGGCATCACTCAGACCTCGGATATACCAGGCAAAATAATACAAATTTTATTGGAAGGTAAAATTTTTATATTATTTGTGCCGTTTGTATATCCGAGGTCTTTATAGAGACCTGTTTATTATCTCCTGGTGGCGAGTCAGCTGGCGCGCAAGCCTTTGGTAGCCCTATTGGCATAGCATAGAAGAATAAGTGAATCAGTTGAACCGATTTGACAGATGTATCAGTCGAAATAGCCTTCGATCCGCGAATATCTCGGTGCCAGAAACGCATAAAGAGATTTTCGTGATGACGTTTAGCTTTAGTCAGCGAATAGTTAGAGAAATGACATTATTATACATCGCAGATCAAAACCAAAAAAAAGATGTAGGCGAGGCTGACTTGAACAAGATACAAAAACCTTAGATACACTATTATTATTAACAGACACGTTATTTTATCAGGTTATAAACCCAATTTCAGACACAAAGTGTGGAAATTAACTGTAAAAGTAGTGTAACTATCTGTACTGTAGCAGGGTAACGTAATTGATACTGCTTTTGTCAACCCTTCGTAAAAATTATCTAAATCAATATTAGCTTTGATATGACTATTTAAAGTCCAACGTCTTACGTCCATATCAAACACAGAAAAAGGTCATCACTCACGCGCCCAAGGGCTATTTGTTACAATACTGGTATTTTCGATCAGACTATTTCGCGTCAAGCGAGCGCGGTTGCAAGCGAGACTCCTGAACTCTGAACTCTTTTTAGTGAGGGCATTTGAGGATACCGATCGCTCGGTAAAACTAGCCTAGAAGATGAAAAGTACGAGCGCTGTCGATTGCTACTACACTGAACGGAGGTATCAGTCGATTTCTTTAAGTCAGTCATTGACTCTTAGGGTAATCCATTACCTAATCCAAAACCCGATGCGACGGATTTCTACTTCGTGCAATGAAGGTCGACAGAGTAGACTGAGAGGTGGAGACGTCCGTGTCGCATCGCTGGTGGTTGCTGAACACGTCGTGGTAGCAGGTCAAGGGGTGAATTTAACACCGCCACACATGCGCGCTTTAAGAGCGTAGGCGGAGCGCAATAATGGCGGTGCACCGCACTAACGCTGGCGTTGCGCCCAGTGGGCGCTAGCGGGAACGAACGAGCGCTGATAGCGAGCGCAACGCGCGCGGGACGCGAGCGGAATGCACGCGCATTCAGCGCGCTGATAGCGAAGCGTTAGCGAAGCGGAATGCGCTTTATGTGTGGCGGAGGCTTAATACGAACCGTTGTACGGCGTAATGCAGGGCTCTCGCAGACGAAGAGGTACGATGACGGGCGAAGCAGAAGAAGGCGAGGTCACCGAAGGTCACTTACTTGGCTCCCAGGGGGTGCATACTGACCTCGTACGACAGTCTGTTGGGGTCAGCAGTTACTGTCGTAGTTACTCGTAACAGAAGAGATGTAGTCCTGCCATCGTACAGCATAACATAACATACAACTGAACTGTGCATAGCATATAGTGCTATGCGAACCTTAATCCGACTGCATGTCACTTCAGTCGCCAGCGCCACCGCCTGTTGAAGATTATTCTCCATCGGAAGAGCTTTACTTCGTACAATGTTCCGATTATTGAAGGTCTTATCGGGCTGCAGATGCAAGCAAAACAGGGGCGATTGGCCTACAGCTATCGGCAGCTGTACGAGGTAATGCTGGAAACTACAGCGGTGCAACCTTCCTCTGTAGACCACGAAAGTTGTGAAATTTATGAAATCAGGTTCTACGATCGAATCAAGCACTATATTAATTGAGTATAGTCGAGCCAGATGATAACTACTGAAGTACTCCTGAGTTCCTGGCCCCTTTCGCTTTGAGCTGGAATCTGAAGTTCACTAAGGCGAAGCAGGTTTATTTTTCCCAATTTGTTTATTAGAGGCTCGGCGAATAAGTTAATCTCTCGAATGGACAGGGGGCGCCACAAGCCTCCGGGAAATCATCGTGTACTTGGAACCCCCGCGGCCAGATTGCCGATCGGTTTTGGTGTCCGCCCGGTAAACAGACGCACGCTCAGGATGCAGGACGCTGGCTCGAATTCAGATCTGGACATTCTGAAAGGGATTTTTTTTTTTAATTCCGCAAACCTTTACGATGTCTTTGACCTACACAATGAGCGATGTACAGGAATCACAGGGTCTTCTTGCGAGGCGCCTCTCCGATTAGATAGCTCGCGAACATCGTCAGGACACCCTCGCAGCAGTGCGGCTCCTCGTCCGGTTATTGACGTCTTACCTCGTTCAACTATGGGTGTCCAAACCACGTTAGGACGTAGCATCTTTAGAATTTATCTGTTCTCACTTCGGCGACGGAGGAGTCCTTGGTCAAAATAGAGTGTAAATACAGTCGTACTTCACGGGAACTGGAAAGAGAAGAGTGGATACCATAGTGTACGGGATGTCAGCTGATAGCGGCGCCCGGCGTCACATTGGAGGGTAGTATCAGCCTGGTCAGCAACAGAGTCTGCAACGATACCGTAGCAGACGGTGCCTGGATAGTCGTGGTCGTGGCACCATTGTAGGGGAAGACAGTGTTCGCGGTGAGCGTGACATCTTAGGCGCGACGGGCGTTATCAGCGTGGCTGCTAGCAGCACCAAGGGCCCACATCAGCAATCTTACCAGCTTGTCACTGCAGCAGACGCTGTTATGTTCGGCGGTGAGATTGAGACGGCCGTCGTCAGCTCGAAAGGCGTCTCGATGCCCTGTCGCGTCACGCAGTATCGTGCTCGGTGGCCTTCTCGAGGTGGCCGCCGTCAGCGCGGGAGGCACCGGCGCCAGCGTGGCAGTCAGCTACATCGGTGAACAGCATCAACAGAGTTCGCGGCGTCGTCACGGCAAACGCGGCAGGAAAATTAGCGACGCCTTCGCGGTAGCCGCAGTATTGCGCTCGGTGGCGCGATGAAGGTCGCCGCGTCTACAATCTTACCTCGTGCGATCGAGGCGACATCAAGGCGCCAGCATGAGCGTGTCGGCCGACGACACCGGTGGAAAACTTCAAGTAGCTTGCGGCGTTGTCACGGCAGACGCAGCAGAAGGATTGCGACGCCTGTGCAGCGGTTAACAGTATTACGCTCCGCATCACCACTGAGGCGCCAGCATAAGCGTGGCGGCCAGCAATACTGGTGGACAGCTTCGGCAGGGTCGCGTCTCGCGTCGTTGTCACGGCATATGAACGCTCTACATCACCATCGAGGCGCCAGCATAAGCGTGGCGGCCAGCGATACTGGTGGACAGCTTCAGCAGGATCGCGGCGTTGTCACGGCAGATGAGCTCGCTGCATCACCATCGAGGCGCCAGCATAAGCGTGGCGGCCAGCGATACTGGTGGACAGCTACAGCAGGTCAGCAGGATCGCGGCGTTGTCACGGCAGGCGAACGCTCTGCATCACCATCGAGGCGCCAGCATAAGCGTGGCGGCCAGCGATATTGGTGGACAGCTTCAGCAGGCTCGCGGCGTTGTCAAGGCAGACGCACGCTCTGCATCACCATCGAGGCGCCAGCATAAGCGTGGCGGCCAGCGATACTGGTGGACAGCTTCAGCAGGATCGCGGCGTTGTCACGGCAGACGAACGCTCTGCATCGTCACCATCGAGGCACCAGCATAAGCGTGGCGGCCAGCGATACTGGTGGACAGCTTCAGCAGGATCGCGGCGTTGTCACGGCAGACGAACGCTCTGCATCGTCACCATCGAGGCGCCAGCATAAGCGTGGCGGCCAGCGATACTGGTGGACAGCTTCAGCAGGATCGCGGCGTGGTCACGGCAGACGAACGCTCTGCATCACCATCGAGGCGCCAGCATAAGCGTGGCGGCCAGCGATACTGGTGGACAGCTTCAGCAGGCTCGCGGCGTTGTGGCGGGGGCAGAAGGTGGCCGCGCTGGTAGCCTGCGTATTGACGACTGATCACTAACGGCACGGCGCTCGCGTCGGGGCAGCAGCAGACATACTTACAGCGTCGCACGCGACGCCTATGCGGCGGCCACAACGTTGTTCGGCGGCACCGCAGAGATGGCCATCGTTAACGAGGAGGCAACTTCTACGCAACCTCGGCGGCGCCGACGCGGCGGACAACACTGCTGCGGTCAGCGGCGCTATCGCAGCGCTACAGTAAGTTTCGGCGCCGACACGTGGCTTGGGGCCTCCGCACCGAATCGGAAATTCTTTCTAAAATAATATGAATCTGCTCACCCATTCGTCGGAGAAATTCAAACCTCCTTGGAGCGCGGTATTCCTCCACCGCGGCCGCCGCCGCCGCCGCAGCCCGCAGGTCGCGCAGCACGCGGTCGCGAAGCACGTGGTCCCCGGAGCACGTGGTCCCCGGCGGAGCAACTTACCTACGTTACCGCTTATATTCTCGCGCGAAACTTTTAATACGCGGATAACACTTCCTACTTTAGTCTCGGAAATGCGAATAGTTTAAAAGAAAACTGATTAACGGTAACGATTTTTGCAGCATGGAACTTTCTTACAAAAAAGTGGGTAGAATCATAAAGCACCGCTCGTTCATTTCTATAGTGAGAACCCCGAAAGACGAATAATGATCGCTAGCGAGGCATAATATATCTCATTATTCAAGACGAACGAGCGCAAATTAAAAGGGAAGAAAGAATTGACGGATGAAATTGAAAAATTTCATAATTCCGAAACGTTATAAGCCACTTTTTAAATAAAAACACGAATAACTCTGGTTTGACCAGAAATAACAAGGAAATAGAAACTAAAAGATTAATTTCGAGACACCATGCTGTAAAAATGTTCGAACGGAATACGCGACAACCGGTCACTTCGGCGTTCGACGAAACAATGTGGGTGGCTGGTGGCGAGTCGGGGCGCGGGGGGCCTTGTGTTGCAGGTGGGGAAAAACGGGACTACCAACATCGCGGCGGTGAGACGCCGGAGCGACTTACAACGAACGATGGCGCCATCTATCGGTCCGATGCGACGTCTACGACGTACTCTCTATAAAGACCTCGGATATACAAACGGCACAAATAATACATTTAGAAGAAGACGTGTGATCTTTCTCCCGGCGACATACTCTCGCAGCAATCATGTGCTAGGCCTACAGTGATAGGTAACATACATTATTACACGTGATAATGATAACGCTATCACGATGTGGGTGAAATCGAACAGAGGAACCCTAAAAAATGGATGATAATGAATAAATGACACATCACACAACAACTTACATACAACTTATTTTTCATCTGATGTCACCTGTACCTATTCCTACCCTACTGGGTGAGTAAAATATATTAGCAAGTGTCGTAAATGACAAAAGGTGTGTTAATTTTTTTGCGTCTTCAGGATTTCAGACACTTTGAATTCGTTGTCACTAAAATTACCCTGTTTATTGTTCTTACTGTTTTTAGTCCGTTCGACTAATAAGTAGGGTAAACTCGCCTCATTCGGAGACACGCCTAATTCGGTGAAACAACCAAAAATCGTCTTTCGGAATAGTGCTTCACAGCTTGTATCGCCGAATTAGGCGTGTCACCGAATGAGGCGAGTTTACCTTACATAGGTATATTTTTTCGACCCCAAAGACGTAATAAAATAAAACATTTTTAAACACAAAAAAAAAATTTCCTTTTTTTTCTCAGAAATGCGTAGTTAAAATTGTTCCGATTCCTCTTTATAACATACTTAAGTATACAAATATATGAGCTACATACCTAAGCAACCGTATAGAACCTCTTAATTTGCCATCGACTTTGAACATACATAACAATTGACCTTCATATGCTATTAATGCATACGTTCAAATTAGAAATGTATGAATGTTTGGTATGATTGTTAATTGCCCAGTGAATACTGAACTTGTTTTAATCACTTCGTTACTAGGTCAATGCTAGTTGAACCACAGAATATATAATAGCAGGGGCGGCTCACTCCGCGATTCTATCGCCGCGCTACAAGTACATGCTGGCGGCCGCGAGTTCGCGGCCTAATCAGGGGTGGCGCGCGTTCTCACGGAACACACGTATGCACTTTCTATTGTTACTATACGTTGCGAGTTTTTTTTAAGTGTTATATGCGATATCCGCGTGTGAATGGCTAATGCTTAGTTAAATAGACATCATGAATAAAATAGGAGAATCTTACACAGATCTACTATTGATTAAGTCCCACGGAAAAGTTCAATAAGTGATGTTGGGACTTAAATAAAAAATATAAATACTGTATATATACCTAGAAAGTACCCAAGACTGGAATATAATAGTATAACATTTTATCTGAGTATTAACTCGTTTTAAATCCATAGGCAACCCTATCGTCCGAAGCTGCGCACGTGCGGCTCGTTTCTTTGTTAGAATTTTGTAGGCATTTAAAAGGCGGCATTTCATTCGGCGTGAACATCAAAGCAGTGGGCCTTCTGTACTTGTACTATTATATATTCTGTGATAATAGTACAAGCTTGAACGAGTAAGTTGGTGCAGCAGATACCTAGAAGTTGGTGGTAATGAAGTGTCTGCATATTTACATTAGGTATGATTTTTTTTTAACAACGTCATCTATGAACTCATTAAGACGACCGGTCTGGCCTTGCCTGACCCTGCCTGCTAAGCCGCGGTCCCGGGTTCGAATCCCGGTAAGGGCATTTATTTGTGTGATGAGCACAGATATTTATTCCTGAGTCATGGATGTTTTCTATGTATATAAGTATGTGTATATTATATTTATATCGTTGTCTGAGTACCCACAACACAAGCCTTCTAGAGCTTATATCGTGGGCTCGGTCAATCTGTGTAAGAACGTCCTATAATATTTATTTATTTATTATTCGTGCCTAAACAATTAACTATAAATCATACTACATTTTTGTATAAATATATCCGTGATTATTGTTTTAGTCATCAATATTGACAAAAAACATGTATCGCGGTCGTATGATGGTCACAGTTATCCTTACGATGCCGCAGACGTCACTTTTCAACACCGCGCCATAGACAGAGACGGATAGTCATCATCAAATTATTACGTGGATAAGCCAGATCATCATATTCGTGTTGATATTGAATGTAATTAACATTTGAAGACACGTTTGTGACTCATCCGGGCTTAATGAAGTGTTTTCCAATCACGAGGTGATTTAATGTTTATATTATTACGTTTTTTTGTTTTAATAAGAATTCAATTGTGTTGTAAATATAGATGATAAAGGTAGACGAGGTAGGTACCTGTTGTTTGTTTTAGCAGCTTAATTTATGTTATTTATATATATACAGCTCAGCTCTTTAGAGAACTATGGAAGTTACGCTTTCATTCAAGACGATACAGGAGTGAAAATGCTAAAATGGAAAGGCCCCCTTTCAATTTGGGAATTTTAGTTATATATACTAATGTTATTAACTAGATTTATTGAAAAAAATTGTCCATTAAGAACAACTCAGTTAAAAGATATTGCGAAAAAATCTTTAAACTCGAGGTTCCGCTTTCGACTGTTTCCTCCTTCAAAACTTAATCAATCGTAACGATATATGAGAATCTGAACAACAATGAAATAATCTGTGTCGGACCGGACCGTTTAGTTTTTTTGGCTAATTGTTACCAATTTTGAGTATATCACACCTTTTTTGCGCCACAATGAAAAAAGCCGTTTTTGGAAATTTTTGATTGGCTGTAGCGTCTTTAAAAATAAAAATG
Organism: Leguminivora glycinivorella; assembly: GCF_023078275.1. Classification (NCBI taxonomy): domain Eukaryota; kingdom Metazoa; phylum Arthropoda; class Insecta; order Lepidoptera; family Tortricidae; genus Leguminivora; species Leguminivora glycinivorella. Next base: position 28,679,909 of record NC_062972.1, read on the forward strand.
TCAAAAAAATCACGATGGTCTGACACAGATAAAAATAATAATAATATGTGTTAAAAAAATCATATATCTTCAAAAACCAGGAAGGAAATAGTCGAGAGCGTTTGTATGGAGAATTGACCCCACCTGTATTATCTTAACTCAAATTTGTATCGCGTCGATAGGGCGATAGTGTGTTAGTGACCTCAATTGTCTTCTGACAGTGTCACAAATAAACATCCTGTATATAGATTAAATAAAACAGTTTCTATTAAACCGCAGTTACCTGTCAAAGATAACATAAATGCACGAAGCGAAGCGTTGCGCCGCAAAGTGCAATCGGTTCGCATAACCGCAAGAAACTAATAACAATGCTGCATTATTTAACATCCTTCCGCGTGTGTAACAGTTTTTATGGGCTTATAAAAATTAAATGCACTGTTTACGCTTGTCTGTTGACCGAGCGAGACAGCAGGGTTTCGTTTCAACTTGAGCCTAGATTTTTGAAGTGAAACTTCTATTCTAATGCGACTTCCAACTGACAGTGTTATACGTTTAAAGCTCACTACAGTCACTACGCGTTTATCGCTCAGTATTCCCAGCTTAAATTTTGAAATACCCGTTCCTATTTAAATTTCCACATAACGAAGTTTCGCTTCTTTCATCGCGGAAGGATTCCACGCACTATTTTTTTTTTGTTGGTAGGTATGTCTAGATGGGATTTTTTTTTTATTATAGGAAATCAGAAAAAGGTATATTTAGACAGTAACACGTGTCCCACAAAACGGTTTACACAGTTTGACTGTGGGATCACAGTCTCTTCGCTAATCTAAGAATAAAATAACACTTACAAACTATCAATTAGAAACTTAAATAGTCTTTCGGTTTGTTCATGAAGTACGTTCATAACCACATGTATGTATACAATACAGTACTTAAAGTAAGTAATCTTATTTTATCAATATGTAGGTATTGTAAAATTATAATCAAGTTACCGCGACTGATAGTCCATTTTCATTCAGGTTTATTTTATTTGGGAATAATTAATTAAAATGAGCCATAAATGTAGGTATTATTCGTACTTTAATGTAATTACTAGGTAATTTCTTTATTGTTAAATAAATTCTCGAAGATAATTTTTTTTACAAATAATTAGTGGCGACCATCATCATCCTCCTTGCGTTATCCCGGCATTCGCCACGGTTCATGAAAACCTGGGGTTCGCTTTGACAACTATTAAATTAGTGGCTACCATTCCATATAAATTAATTTATTCGATGTGAGAGGTTAACTTAATAGGTAACCGTATAATAAGTACCTAATTATTGTTTTAGAATAGAATAGAATAAAATAGAATAAATTTTATTCGTAAACACACAAAACAGAAAAATATTACAAATAGGAACACATAACACGAGAAGGTGCCACGAAATGGTTTAATCTCAGCATATTGCTGGCGACTTCCAGCGCTGATCTTCCGGTCCATTCGGTGAAAAACAATCACGACAGGTAACATGAACAAAATTATGGAAAACAACATAATACACACAAAAAAGACAAAGATATTACATGCTTTTTTTAAAACTATAACTACTACTGAACGAATAATTTACAATGTTTGGTTGTCTGGGTAAGTCAGTACAGTATCGTACCGTTTTAAAGGGTCGGACACCGCTTTGGCCGTGCATTAAGCTTGCCAACCAGCGCCATATTGCGGTCTGCGGTAGCTAATTAAACATTTTATTACTACTTTACCTATTACAATAGAACTACTTTGAAGTTCTACCTCACTGACCTCACTGTGGTCCAAAAATGCATACATCTCAATGTTAAAATGTTCCCACACGGACTGTGTATGTGTGTACATTTGTACAATGACTTGCCTTTTGCATTTCAATGACCTCCTTATTAGTAGTTATTAGTTATACGTACCTACCTGCCCTCAAGGGTTTCAGAAAACAAAGTTATGTGAACGAAAATAATAAAATTGTTTAGAAATATTTGGGCCCCCTTTGACCGCCGTATTTCGATATAGGTATCCGATCAGACAAAGTGCACTTTGTCCCAAGAATGTATATACTAAATAATACTTAAATTAAGAGCTTTCAAACAAGATATGTCTGATCAGTACACATTCATGGGACACCGCCCATACAAAAGTGCCCGTTCTCCTTTTCGTAAGTACGATGTACTTAAGTTACTGTACTGTACTGTTTCGTAAGTACCGACGATGACACGAGCACGAGCAAGCTCGATGAAAAATTCTAAAGATAAAACTATGTCTAAGTTTCTGCATTGTAACGATTTTCATAATGTTCCCAACTTTTTAAGAGGATACGGGAGCGAAAATGCTAAAATGGAAAGGAGCCCCCTTTCAACTTGGGAATTTTAGTTAAATACAATATATGTTAAATAAAAATATATGTTATTAACTAGATTTATCGAAAAAAATTGTCCATTAAGAACAACTCAGTCAAAAGAGATTTCAAAAAAATCTTTAAAATCGAGGTTCCGCTCTCGACTCTTTCCTCCTTCAAAACTTAAACAATCGGAACGAAATTTAAGAATCTGAATAACAATTAAATAATCTATGTCGGACCGTTTAGCTTTTTTGGTTAATTGTTACCAATCTTGAGTATCACACCTTTTTTTGCGCCACAATGAAAAAGGCCGTTTTTGGAAATTTTTGATTGGCTCTAGAATCTTTAAAAAGCAGAATATCAAAAAAATCAAAACGGTCCGACACAGATAAAAATAACAACAATCTGTGTTGAAAAAATCATTGCTCTATCTACAAAAACCAGGGAGGAAGTAGTCGAGAGCGTTTGTATGGAGAATTGACCCCTACCGTATCGGTCTTAAATGAAAAACGTCAAAAATGCGATCCCGTTACGTTATGGATACTCAGAGTAAAAAGTGACGGTTTGGGTTCAAATAAAAATAGTGCGTAAAGTCCCTCCGCGCGGAAGAAGTGAAACTTCGTAAAGTGGAAATGAAAATAGGAAGGGGTATTTCAAAATTAGAGTTGGCAACACTGAGCGTTAAACGTTGTCAGTTGGAAGTCACAATTAGAAGTTTCACTTCAAAAACATTTATTTTGACACTGTCCTACTTAAGTATTCGATTTTTAAATTTTGTTCCAATAAACCTACCCTGACCATGTCCTATTTAAATACCTATCCGATTTTTAAATTTTGTTCCAATAGACCCTGTTCTAAGTACTATAAGTTGGAACTATAAGCATAACGGCAACCTTAATCCACATAAATCTAGCTCTATCATTTTTATATCCAACACTTTATTAGTAATAAATACACCTAGATTTATTTTACCGGGTAAGTATGTAAATATCTTCTAGCAGATCACGGAATTGGGTCAAATCTTTTGAAGGCCGTGAATGTCTCAGATTATCTACTCGGTCTAATCTAGGTACTTGTTAGCCTAAGCACGATTTTATCTAGGAACAAATCTTAAACAACTACTTTATTTTAATTTATAACATCTTGCAGTAGCTTGCAAACGCACATATATACCTAAATCTCTTGAGTCTAAGATTGTATCAGTGAGGTATTTTATTTTTGCGTTCGTGGCGGTGTATGGTAGCAGTAGTGACTGTAGATGAAAGTATTAAAAGCTATTGGAATAGCATTATGCTTGAGTAAATTTATCAATTTATCAGTTCAGTTCTGACTGAAATTGAAGTAAATTGTACACAAATTACCTAATTAAAAAGATCTCAAATAATTAAGCGTCGCGTTTCATCGTCTAATTAAAAAAATACTTCCGATTTGGACAAGTGAGGTATCATGTTAGAAGCATTTCGAAATTTCCACAAAACGTTTCTGGAAACTGGGTGGACTAGATGGGATGGAATACTACCTATTGCAATTTAGTGCTACTAAAAAAACTGAATGTCATTAAGTACTTTATTTGTTATATTGTACAATAAAGTTTAAATAAATAAAAATAAAAATGTCCACCATCATCGTCATCGGTTGGCGAGATAACTGACCACTCCACGCCGCCATTGCCACAACGGTAGTTCTCGCCTCCTACCGTATCGGCCCGATTGCCATTAATATCTGTTGGTGTTGGTTATGGAATCGAGAATTACTCGATTTGAGTTAGAGATAGTTCTCGTTTTACTATTGGGTTCATAAGTAATACATATGGAAGTGGTATTCCGAGATAGGTAAACTGACTGTTATTTGTGTGTTTCAATTATTTCAAATTGATATTTTTATGTTGCTCTAGGAACCGAGAAACCATTTCTGGGGTTATACATATTTTAATCAACAAGGCTAGCGACGACGACATTATGTCGCGGCTCTCGCGGCATAGACTACCCGTCCTTATGTCATATGAAATTCGCGGTGAGGCCGGTGAGATACTATCGTGCCAATCATGTGCCAGTCCTGCTGATCAGCAATCATGTCATACTTAAACAAAGGATACTATAGACTAGACAGCCAAATAATAATACCACTACCGAACGAGATGGTCAGATACAAATTATAATAAGAGTGACAGAGAGCAAAATGTTATTTTTTGTCTTTGTCATAGTTTCACTTTTCCGCCGCTGCCACAAACGGGTTTGTGGCAAACAATAAGGACGTGACTTGTCAAGCTTAATTATCCGCCCAAATTACGTAGGTTGTTTATGGTAAACTGTCAGCCATTTTTAAAGTGATTCTTAAATTCGCTCCATTATTCTATACTGTCCCTTACGGGTGTACGCTTGCGTCAAGTCTATAGTATCCTTCGTCTGAGATGTCATATGTTAATAAGGCACACAATACCACGCAAAAAGTTTTCCATCTCGCCAATTTTATTACGATAGCTATACAATCTTAATAGTGTGTCTAGACATTAGGGTGGCCCTTACTCGGTAAATTTTAAAAATTTAACAATAAGAACAACGGTATGCGTCTATCTAAATATTGTATTCTACCTTGCCACTTTTTGGCTACCTAGCAGAGTATGCTACACAATCTTAGAGTAGACACTGTAGACAGTATCTTACTAGCCCAGAAACTAACAATCGTCCCTAATCTACCCCAACAAACAAAGACTTATCAACGAAGATACGTCGCACACTACAACAAAGCCCGAGGTGAATGAACAAGATAAGGACTTTCCCCGTCCCTGCTGAAAGCGACGCTGATCAATCTGACAAGCGGGTATACGTGCTTGCGGAAAGGTTTACTAACAAATTACTCTATTATGTAAGTACTTTACTGTATTCTTTCGCTGAGTTTGGATTTACAACCAGGAAATTAGGCGGAAGGAAAAGATATGAGTGATATGACAGAACGCACGAAAATTTTGATTAAACTGTAAAGAAAGTACCTATTTGTGCCTATTATTTATTCATTTATATGAGCCTATAGAACTCTTGCTACTGTCGCACTGTCCCAGTCTTACTGCTGCTAGAAAAATTTAACTTGTTTCACATACATATATCCTATGACCGGCCCGTCTTCTGATGTTCCATCAAAATCAATATCAAAATTTAGTGGTCTGGTACTATAGTAGGTAACGTCGTCAAGTAAATTGTTCCTACCTCCGCCATAAATTAATCTTCTGCTAAGGACCAATCGAGGGTTTACTGATGAAACCCGATTTACCCGATAAATCGAGATAATTTTTCGTTGAAATAAGTTTACTCAACTTATCGGGTTTCACCAGTAAACCCTCAGTGCAAGAAAATCTTTGGCAGACCTATAAGTGTGGATTTCAGCTAAATACCTGCAGCGCTAGCATGATTGGCACGAGATTATGTCACCGCGACATAGATAACCTGTATGTCACTGATAAAATAAACGTGATCTATGTCGCGGCGACATACTGTCGCGTCCATCATGTGCTAACCCCGCTGCACAGTACATAGCTATTCTCATAAGTATAAGTATAAGTACGCCTAAATTATTTTATTTCACTTAAGAAGCAACAGCGAAACAGCAACGCAACATTAATAACTATAATAAGCACCTATACTATAGGATGATTGGGTAAGATTAGCTCTAGTTACGCAGCATTACTTCAGCTACTGTTATGTGCTATTACTGCTCACTAATTACTAGCCATAGCCACTGTAATGTCTCTCTATTACGCTATATACATTGGGTTGGCTCGCCAATACACACCGCACGTCCGTCCTCTATCTCACTCGGAGACCGACTCCATATGTACTCGAGACACCTATACACTACATCCCTTTCTTGTTTAAATTTTTTTTATTTTATTTTTATTTATAAATATTTAAATAATAGGTCAATTTAGTTTTAATTCAAATACTTGCCATGCTGTGCCTTGTATCTTTTTTTTTTTAATGTACTACTTTTCTTCTAATTGTCTGCCCACTTTCGTCATTCCTAACTTGATCATCTCCGTCTTTACCACTTGGTACTGTATGTGAAGTAGTGTTATAATTAGGGATTAATTTTCTATCTTTAGTCATATGTTTAGGACATTCCGGTCTGAGGGTTGACTCAGAGCGGACGCTGCACCACCACCTGCAGTGTATACTCAAACATACTTGTGTGTTTTATTAACTACAATTCCTAGATGTCAGTCTCATTCTTTCTTCTTTAAGTCTGTTACCTTTTCCAATTCAGACTGTTTTGAAAACTAGATTAGTACATTTTTTTTTTTTAATATTTATATACATATATGAGTGTTTTTTTTTCTTCAATAGCATACAATACAATATAATTGTACAATGCAAGCATCGCACATTTCTCGCGTCAGCATTAAAATTAATATAATTATGACTTGATTAGAATTGCTTTGCATTGCTTGATTGCATTTGCATGCATTTAGTTATGTTTTATTGCAAATAAATAATGATTGATTGATTGATTGATTGCTGTATTTACGATTACGTTATACATCGATTTATGCATTAGTTTACGTTTATACGTGCTCCTAGCTAGTACTCAGTATTCCTTGGTTATCAATAAATTTATAAGTGTATCAAAAATCAGTGTTTCTATCAAGACTACAATCAATCATCAAGAATCATATCATCTAAGGTGTACGGCTCGTACAATAATATTTCACTAATTTCATACCTTTTCATGATTTACATTTTTTTAATAGGTCGCTTGTCAGGCGTCTAATGTATATTAGGTAATGTATTGATGATAACTGATTGTATCGGCCCTATACTTCATTATATGCACCTATTATTGCTAGTAACTAGTAAATAGTACATATAAGTATTTAGTTATAGAACCTAATGTATCTGTAGCCTTACCATGACTTTTTTACGTGAAAAAATACGTTACGTTTTCAGTGAGAGTTACGGAAAATGTATGGAAAAACTGAACAGCGCTCCAAGCGGAAACGCTCACGTACTAAAATTTTCATCGGTACCATAAGTTATTAACGTGTTTACTCCGAGTTTTTAATACGTTCCTAACTTTACAACTAAGGCGCTCTCTTTCTGATTGTATGAAGTCAATAGAACCAGAACTATTTGACAGTCTCTAGTGAAAACTCAATACTTTACGTGAGTAATCATGACAGTCACTAACGTAAAAGTAAACCACCCAATTCACTCTGATGTGTCATTACTGTCAAATTATATAACAATCCCACAACATTTTCACGATTATATTTGCAATTTTAAATGCAATTAATTATGACTAATATGTATTAATTTATAATAGGTATTACGTGAAATTAAAGAACAGCTTAAATGTAGCAGTTAGTCAGTAGTTCGATAAAAAGATAAACCAGTGATGAAACCAGTGCTTGATACTTGTACATAGGTCATTACCTACCTATTGGGTTTGCTGAATACCATATGGCTGGCACAAAATGATGAATAAATATACCTAACTAATGAGTTAGGTATATTTATTCATCATTTTGTACTGTTTAGCTACAGTTGAGATGATTATATTGGTTGCTTTCAGAAAAAGAAGATATTATTGAGAACATGCCAGCCATATGGTATTCAGCAAACCCAACGTAGAAGATTGTTCAAATTGATAATGAATGCGGCAGTTAAGAATCAACTGATTACCTACAGCAGCAGGCAGTACCAATTCATGGGCATGTTAGTTCCTCAATGCACAATACTTGTACCTATAGTCACCATAACACCATATCTCGTGGGTATATATTAGAAGTGAACCAAAGGAAAAAACTTCAAAAAAATATTCCTATTACTGAAATAAAGTATCTCATTCTGTGACTTTGTTTATTTTGTAATATTCTTGAGTAACAGGCTAAGTATTTAATAAATTGACGTGAAACGAATACTAAAAACCTAAAATTCAGCGTTTACGTACATATAAAACATCAATTACAACGACATCGACATAGGTAACGACAACGTCGGTAAGGTATAGAACTTTTGAAGGCTATTAGGCCATTATGGGGTGTATATGAAGATTATTATTTTGATACAAAAGTGAGTAGAAAAAGCATTTTGAAACAAGTGAAAATTGTATCTAATTTTTTGGCAGGGCACGTAGCCAAATGCACAAACGATTATGATAACATCGTTATCGTAGCTTAGCTATCTCTATCACTTTTCCGTATTGACATGACAGAGCTAGACTGAATTTCGATCGGCGTTTAGCGCATAGATTTAAAGTCCATGGTTTAGCGTCAACGATTGACATTTCAGCTAAGTCCTTGTGTCAAAATTGACAAAGCTAATTTTTTTTTTAATTTATTGGGAGCATTGGCAACTTGGCCATCAGCGCAAACATACAATATTTAATACAACATACAGCAGAAGAAACAATTACAGGAATAACAATTACTTTGTTAATCATAAAAGTAATATTGCACATATTGAAATGCTAAACTTATGACTATTTAGTAACTACATAATACAATGTTTTATGAATGAAAAGAAGTATTTTTGAACAATTACAAATTATTTACAAAGCGCCAATAGTGTGCATAATAAACTCATAAATTATAGGGTTTAAAACAGCCTTCAAGTTCATTTCCTGGTTCTTTGCTTGGCTGAAAATCCCGGGAATTCCCGGTACTTTTGGTACCGGTATTTCCCGGGAGCAAACCCTAATAGGGATAGGGGTAGGGTTAGGGATAGGGATAGGGGTAATCGGTCGGCAATCGGTAATTATAAGCGATAATGCGAGAAAGTACTTTTTACCCACCGACAATAGTGCCGAGATACGGAGCTATGTGAGTTCTATTGTACAGTATGTAGTTTCCTCAGTGTATATAGAATACATACCTACTCGTACCTACTACCTACGCTGTGGTCGCTGTGTAACATTTGTACAACCACTGCAAGCATTTCTTTTTTAAAAACAATAGTAATATGAGTAATCGATAAAAACGCAGAAAAACGTCTGCATAGAAACCTACGGATCCAAATGAAAATGTTATTATTTGTATATGTTTGAATAAGAATTCTTTTAGTACGCGAGCGAAACCGCGGGCAAAAGCTAATTCTATATAAGATGCTATGTACCCTTTTTCTGTAAAAAATATTTCTGTCTTTACTACTTGAGAACATCACAAATAAACAAAGTCAATTAATGAAATACTTTATTTTAGGAACAGGATTATTTTTTGGAGTTGAGGTTTTTTCCTTTATTGGAGCACTTCTATACATATACCTGTGATCGCGAAACAAAAACACCTATAAATTGGTACTGCTCCCCTCTGCTGCCCTAAGGTTTTGAGTAGCGTAACTGCCAGAGTGCCACAGTATTAATATCAATTGAACCATCTTCCATGTTGACTGAATACCATACGGGTTTGTTTGGAAATATTGATTTCAATCATAGCTTCCGTCATCTTTCTGAAACCAAAAACTGCTTTGAGCAATATAATCATCTCTATTGTAAAATAGTACAAAATGATGGCCAAAAATAACTCATTACCTTACTTGATTTGTTCACTGGTTTATCTTTTTATTCAATTTTAGCTAATCTTGAATTTCACGTAATATTATAAATTAATGCAATATGTTAGTCATAATTTTATTTAAATCTGCAAATATAATCGTGAAAATTCCGTGTGATTTTTGTATTACTTGACAGAAATGTCACGTCAGAATGACTTGGCCTATGGTTTGAGGCCTACTACCGAATACCGAAGTTATCGAAATGTGGACATGCGTCTCTTTTACTCTTATCAGTATAAAGTGAAAGAGGAAGAATCCCTCAGTGCGTATGTTTCGAAATTTGCAGTAGACCCTATATTGACAGATTTCGATAGGTAAATTACATTTACTTATGATTTTAGTTCCATCGCGTAAACACCAGAGGCGTAGCATTCGCCTATAGTTCTTTCTCCGTTTATTGATAAACTTAGAAAGGGATAGAAGCAGCTTCTTTGGCGTGAAGTTAGGCACAATATATTGTAAACAAACGTAAACTCACTTACTTTCTGAGTAAAGTAATACGGCTCTCACTTGGGCAGCCCATGGTAACGGTACTGGAGCCTCGTCTGCCGACAAACCATACTCTGGTTTGGCAGAAGATAAATTTAGTTGTAAGTTAATTTTTGAATAAACATTTATTTCATTTTATTTCATTTTTCATTTCATCTAATGCAATTCATAATACTTACGGATATTATAATGTTTAGTTAGATCTACTCATAAATTTAATTATAAATTGCAGTGCATAGTTATTAAAACTTTTACTGTCTCCTATTTTTTTTTCTGGATCGAAAGGGCTCGTGATTCATTTCATGTAATACAATACTATATAGAATATGCATTAAAATCCGATTCAGGGTCACGTATCCACTTTATCGTTTTATTGATTTTGTTTCATCATGATCAGCTTTCTTTTTCGTAGATACTTTGTACCACACAAAGTAATCAACGATTAATTTTCTAAAATAGGTAGCTGTTCATATACTATTTAAGAAGTGCTTACCCAATTGACCCAATTATACTAACATCCGATTTATATCTACACAGTATGTATATATTTTAGATAACACTTTTCTTTTAAAGTAATTTGTTAACATCTTTTTTTTATTATTATTATCTCTTTATCTATCTTAAGATCTTAACTCTTAGGCTAGGCTATTTTATAATATGATTATTAAAGAAATTACAAAACCACTTTTTTTTCTCTTTTTTTTTTTTTTTGGTTGATTGTCGATTGACCATAGTCACACCTGATGGAAAGTGAAGACATAGTCGAAGATGGAGCTCACCGATTCAGTAATACTTAGCATATTCACTTTTATCTTAAAGAGACCGAGGTCGTATTTTTCTGGGAACATCTATGGTGGGAGTGCATTCCATTCCTTTGATAAAATATTATCTAAATTATTACCCAAATATTATCTCCTTGATTTACTTTCTTTGTGCTGTTAACCGAACAAATCAGCATGCCCATTTACAAGGCATCTAGTCATACTGAAATTGACCGGAGTAACAGGAGTAACAGAATACTTATACAGCTCACCGAACTACGAGGTAGTTTAGTAGGTAAGCACAGTGTTTCTCCCAAGGTACCACGATTTGATTTTGTTTTTGCAGCTGTGTCTTTAAATTCCTGCAGGAGATGTTATATCTTGACAGACTCAGCGTTTATTTATGTGTCACACGGAGAGAAAAACAACTAGATTTCATGTTCGTTCAACATTTCTATTTTTTTTTTTGTTAAAATTGCGCCTACGTGTTCTTTCATTCCAACTACAAGTTTGATGTTGTTAAGTGTAACTACCTTCTAGAATTTTTTTTTTTTTTTATATGCCACGTCGGTGGCAAAGGCAAACAGTTATAGGGCCTCCTAATTGAAAGCGGTCACCGTAACCTATGGACGCCTGCAACTCGAGGGGTGTCACATGCGCGTCGCCGACCCATATAGAAACTTGTATACTCCTTTTTTTTTAGAACCCCATACGGTAGTTCATCGGGAATACCTTGACATAGCTCATTCCACAGCCGGAGCGTTCGTGGGAGGAATTATTATTGATTTTTTTTTTTGAACCAATGTTTTATTTAAACCAACAAGTCGATTTTGTAAAAGCATATGTCACATATTGTTTTAAACATATGTTTACCTGATTCAATAAGATATATTTTAACAAGTTTGACCTTGTTGTTTGGTTCGTACAAATTCGACTTGTATCATCAATATTGTGATTTATTCCCTTTACTAAAATACTATTGTTTCAAACAGATAAACACGCAACAAGACGAGTTTGTTAGATTCACAAGGCAAACTCTCAGTTGTACCCTTAACTTCACATCCGTCTATCAATCCATTTATATATACTTAGAATCATGTTCCCTAACCTCTAAATAATGTGCATTGTAGGTAGTTAGGTACCTAGATAATTGACGTGAAGCATTGAAATTTGTGATTATTTAACATTTTACAATCACTACAGACAAAGCTGATTCAGCCGCTGATTGTTGTCCTTTTGTTAATTTTCTTGACCAGACGAAATAAGGTCACTAGTGAGATTTATTTTATAAATTTACAAACTTAGGTTACTAGTTCGCTTGGAAAATCTTTAATATGTATTCACGAAAGAGAGACCACATTTCAATATCCTCCCGTGAAATTACGCAAACAAGTTCAGCATTTTTGTTTCTTATTTTTTTTTCTATATTAGTTCAATAGAGGCTCACAGATCCATTAGTTTATTTGTTTTAACTGGACACCTGACTTATATGAGATTCACCTACATGAATCTCTGCAGTATGTACCTATTACCCTAACTGATAACGAGTACCTTCAGTAGCAATATATTTTTGTAATGATTTTCAACTGACGTAAATTGTCTTTGAAAATCTATCATAGATCAACTTAAATAGGCATGTCTTTCTCTTGAGGTCACCCATACCTGACAAAGCCTTGTTGACGGTAAGCAGAGTTAGCAACTTGTTTTTTTTTCCGCGTTGAAATATATCAAGCGTTCGCTTAATTTTATTCAATTCAGCTGCACCACTACGTGTTTTTATATACAATGCAATGTCAAACCAATGCACTGTCTTTTTTTTCACTCTTTTCACTCTGATTGACGTTAGCGGCATCTAGGTATATAAAGAGTGCTCTTTTCCAGCGCTCCCACCGAACTCCTATTGATGTAGGATCACCTTCGCTGTCAAATGCCTCCAACGACAATTAAGAAGCCATACTGGACTTTCTTGGGGCAACCTGTACCCAATTAATTTAATGATTCTAATAACACAAGTCAAAATACCTATATTCTATTGAAAATATTTCAACTTATGCTATCTCAAAGTACTCAGTCATTGTACTTGAGTGTTTTACTGGGGTAGTTGTCTCAGACTCTCTGGCACTGGAAGCCTTGGTATTTTTTCTTTCATATGTGTAATTTATTTCGGTTTCAATTTAATGATATTTATTGACCGACGTCAATCTACTATTATGACAATTGAAGGCTCAGATAGTATTTATCATCTGATCTAAGCGTCATTTAAGCGCACGTTCAACCAGTATAACCGTAATTTACTTCGTGTTTAGGTTATTATCATTAAGCTGATATTTGCAACAATTCAATGTTCAGCTTTTTTTTTCGTATTGCTATTTAACTACTGTTTATAACAATTTAATGATCAGTATTATCTGCTGTATCCAACTTCGCAATTTAATGTCTTATTTTCAGCCACAAATGGCATAAAATCTCTTAGTATTTAAGTGCCAATTAAATGGTCGAAACTAAACAACACAATTGTATGTACAGAGTGGACCTCCATGTGCTGTTTCCAAATTCGCAATTTAATGCCTTATTTTCAGCCACAAATGGCATAAAATTTCATAGTATTTAGATGCCAATTAAATGGTCGATACTAAACAATACAATTGAATGTGCAGAGTGCACCTCCATGTGCTGTTTCCAAATTCGCAATTTAATGCTTTATTTTCAGCCACGAATGGCATAAAATTTCATAGTACTTAGGTGCCAATTAAATGGTCGATACAATTGAATGTACAGAGTTGCACCTCCGTTTAATGCCTCTTTTTTTTTTCTGCCGACTTTACTGACAAAGTAATTTAATACTCAGATGGAAACTGCTTATCATAAGTGCTTCAAAAATGTGTTTTTTTTTTGTTCTATACCGTGTTTTTTTTTTTCGTTAAATTTGACACGTCGTTAGGTTCATTATCAAGAACCATCCTGTATATCACTTTTAGGTAAATACGCAATAAAAAATGTTCATCCTTTTCATCCATACTATCCATACTAATATTATAAATGCGAAAGTAACTCTGTCTGTCTGTCTGTTACGCTTTCCCGCTTAAACCACGCAACCGATTTTGATGAAATTTGGAACAGACAATCTTTAGACCCTGAGACAGAACATAGGCTACTTTTTATTTCGAAAAAAAGGGATGAAGGGGTTGAAAAAGAGGTTGAAAGTTTGTATGGGATTTCTTAATTTTAAAAGATAAAACCATGAAACTTTATATTTTAGCACTTGATAAGAAATCATTAAACATCTTGATAAGGTCGAACGCGATTAATTAACATTATTTTTACCTTTTTTTTTTTTTTTTTTTGTGTGTCGTGCGGTGGGAAATAAACATTAACTAAAAGCGGGTAGATTATATTTATTTGTCTACATTTATATAAATTAATATCGGGTAGTTTTGTGTTGTTTACATCTCCGGTGACATTTTGCTGGGACGTCAGTCTTCCGCGACCACGGCCAGTGCAACCTGGCTGAAACGTTGGGAAAAAAGGTAAAAATAATGTTAATTAATCGCGTTCGACCTGTATGTGACTTTAAATATGTGTACAAAGCGCGAGAACTTAAAGTGTTATCTTGATAAGGGATAGGGATAGGGATAGCGATAGCGATAGGGATAGCGATAGGGATAGCGATAGCGATAGCGATAGCGATAGCGATAGCGATAGGGATAGAGATAGGGATACGGATACGGATACGGATAATATGGGTATCGTTAGAGGTATACGGATAATCGGTCGGCGGTCTCTTACAATAAATGTGCTCTAAGACGATCGTTGTTTGCTTGCTTGAAGATTACGTTTGCGATAAGTATAAGCAAAATGTAAAAAATTGTAAGGGATTATTAGAAAAAAGTACTTTTTACCCACCGATCATAGTGTCGAAATACGGGCTATGTGGGATGTTTATAAAGGTTTCCCCAGCGTATATAGAATTACCTACGCTGTGGTCGATGTGTAATATTTCTACAATCATTGCAAGCAAAAGTATTATGTGCAATCGAAATAATCGCAGATAAATATACCTACAGAGAAACCTACGGATCCAAATGAAAATCTTAATGAATACTTTTATTACGCGGGCGAAGCCGCGGGTAAAAGCTAGTATATAATAAAAGAAGAAACTGACTGACTGGCTGACTGACATATCAACGCACAGCCGAAACCGATGGTCCTAGAAATTCCAAATTTCACAAATTTGGTACGTAGGTTCCTTATAAGGTGCAGAGGAACACTAAGAAAGGATTTTTCAAAATTCACCTTCTAAGGTGAAATAAGTTGAAATTGGGGTCCAAAGTTTGAATTATTTATTTCGCGGGCGAAACCGCGGGAAAAGCTAGTTCCATATAAAATGGTGGGTCAACCCTGAAATGTATGGGGTCCTATACATTCCACAACTCTTCTCTATCTATATTTTTGTCGTGTCGCGTTATCATTGAAAACCGACTTGTCTTTTCATGGTTGCTTCCTTCCATTCGTTCCCCAGTTCGTGACCTTTTCCCGTGACAATCGTCACGGCCAACCGGCGAACTTTTGCCCTTGCTTTGTCAACAGGTGGGATGCTCCGGCAGTCAATAGAAATGACGTGGGTGGTAACTGATTAAAGACGCTAAGCGGATGGTAGGCGTTTGTAAATTAATTTGTTAATATTAAGTACCTAGTTAATTTTTGGTAAATGTAAGTTTACATTTCCATATATATATATTAAAAAATATAAATAGTTACATAGATAACTTTTTTTTTACAATTTTATGAACACAGGGAGTAGCCGCCGCGAACACTTAAGCGAGGAGGCTTTTGTGGTGACTTGTAAGGTAAGATAAGACCCAACAATTCAATCCGATATCGGATGTAGGAAGGATCTCAAATATGGCGTCTTTAATATACCTAAAGTATAGGATAGATATCGGTACTACACTACATCCAATATCGGATCGAATAGTGAGAAAACGGTTTTACGTGATTCAGTGCGTAATTTATGTACCTAAGGGCCACTTGCACCAACGAAAAGGGAAGTATTAAACTACATTACTTAGGGACTATGATTCTAATGTCTAATTGATACATTTACGCTAACCCGTTTTCTGATAAAAACTTTTTGAAGGACACTAGGCTATTACAATTGTTATGACAGATTCTAGGTATTAAATAGTATCTAGTCCTCTTGCCGTAATAGTCATCAGAAGACGGGAACAGCACTCTAACCCTGAGTTAAGTGGTTGGTGCAAGTGCGTCTTAGAGTCCTAAGTAGACAATAAAAAATAAATTTTAAATCGCAATGTGTCGGTCACACCGTGACAGTGGCGCCCGCATATTGCAGTGACTTTCTGGCATGTATGCTAATATCTTCAGTCGGTATTTAAACAAGTGGCATTTTGTTCGCCGCTCCACTGACCCCGATTACTAACGATTTATTGCACGGATTATATCACTTTTACTACCTCGTATCTTGCATATCCGCATTATTCTAGTAACTACTTTCGAATTAACAAAATAAGGTTCAAAATTAATGAAGAGGTGGAATGTGAAGCGATTATGTGAAATTGAATTGTAGTGGTACGTAGGAATTGCGTATTTTGAACGATATCTAGTTTATTGTTATTGTAATTTGATCAATCGCTATGTTGTTAATTAAAACCTGTCTTTGATGTATTCAATAATATCTACACCGGTGTAAACTTCTGTGGGTGTTCTATCTATCCTATTTATTTATTATGTATTTATCCAATTAGTTATTAGTTTGATCTGAATTCGAAAATTGATGATGGGTCAAAATGCGTTAAAAAAATTCTGTAGCAGTAGGTTTATTGTATTTGCGGTTTTTCATCGCAATTTAAAGACCCTCTATTTTCGAATCCACCAATATTTTGAAACGGAAGATATTAAAAAAGACTGTGCCCAGAAAGAAAGCGTTTTCTTTCAGCAAATTAGCGGATAGCTCTCGGGGTATTGACATTAATACATTTTTTTTACATGTATGTTATTCACTAATTCCAATTTGAAATTATTTTTGAAAATCCAATGCATCAAGTCATCCATTCACCTCATCACCATCAGCTCAGCTTTGTTTCAAACACCTTCAAGTTACATACAAAATACAAACAAAAAATAAGTATGTCTAATTGAAAATCTCTTGTTTCGAAGTTTTTAAAACTATTAAATCAACACAACCAACACGCAAAGGACCAGTTAGTCAGCCAACCGCATCTTTTTAAAATTCATATCATAACCTAAGTTCATATTTGTCTCCAAACCAATCGGCTGGATTCCCATCACGTTCTTCCATTGAACCTGGCGGCCTAGCCGAATGACAATCGCTGACGACTAGACGCCGATCGAAACGTAGTCTGGCTCTGTTGCGCTAATATGGAAGAGCTAAAGAGATAGTTAGCTATACCTACGATAAAGATAGCGTTTGTGCATTTGGCTACGTACCCTGCTCACGTCGGCTCTGAGGAAGTGGCTCTAACTGTACTACGTACGGTGAGCTGATGTGGACCTTAGATGGGTTTAATTAGGTCGATAATCCAGGCCATGATAAACAGGTTAGGGCTGGAATTCTGTGCAATTGTCGTGTCGTGTCAAATATGAATAAATAAAACAAAATAAAGTCTGTACATTTTGGTACGAACTGAGTTTTTATCATCATGAAGTAACATTTCGTAAGTACGTTAAAATGTGAACCACACCTTTCTTGGCCTCCGGAATAAAAATTGTCAATAAAATTGTCAGAATCTTTTTAATTAAATAACTACACAAATTAAAGGTCAATAAATAAGAAAAAAAAACAATAAATAATCGTAGGGCAGAATATGAAAGTACAACCTAGCTATTTATATCGTGCACTAAAAACCTAGATGCATTTAGAAGTTGTCGCGATCTAGATATTTTTGAAGGTATATATTTTGACACCATTTTATTATCACTTATTTTTTAGAGAAAATTTGCTCTGGCACCATATTATTTATTGACATTAACTTAAATCACATAAAATAGCCACATTCAAACTCAAAACTCACTAGTTCCGAACTACATTACTCTAGTTATTCAAATTGTATAACCTGGCGTGTGAAGCGGGTTGAAATGATAATGCTTTGCGCAAGCGACGTGAATGCGCTCAACTTTGGCGACCGGTTGACCCTCTACCTACACTCTCCTACAGTATAAGCCAGTGGTGAGCAAAGTACGATCCGCGGGCCATGTCCGACCCGCGAAAGGATTGGCTCCGGCCAGCCACTGGTCCTTCAAAATAGAAATATTTCTATTTATGGAAAAAAAAACTACACATAAGTAGATACAAATCAACAACAGAAAATTATTTACACATAACATCACGAAAATGGTCCTTACTTAGCATGGTGTTAGCCTGGGGGGCCAACGCTGATCTTCCGTCAAGGCCATACCGAATGATACCACGGAAATAGTGTGTGATATGGCCTATGGCCAGCACTGTAGTAAAATCGCATTCTTGTTTTTTACTACTGTGCTGGCCATAAATCAGTGTGCGTAGCCGAATGTAAAAAAGTATTAGTCTTGTGATAGAATATACGGTGACATTTCGACACCATGTTTGCCGCAACAAGATCTACACCGTGTTTTTTTGTTTTCCGTTTAATTCAACAAGTAGCTAGGTTCATTACCAGGAACCAGCCTGTATATCACTTTTAGTTAAATTCGCAAAAATTTTTTTTAAACCATTTTCATACATAACATACGAATTTATTACTGCGAGAGACCCTTGAGAATAACATTCAAGTTATTAGTGTCAAGAGATTGACGGCACATGTCAAAACAAATAACATTAGGAATTGGTACAGGCTGTCACTCACGTGTTCAGTAATTATCTTTATTTTGTTAATAACTCGATAAACGTAAGAGTTTCTTAGAGATATTAATTATATTTGATCTAAAGAACCTTCCCTTAAAGTTAACGGAATTCAATAAAAACAAGGTGTATAATATCAATCTAAAAGGTATAAATATAAGTTTACAATAAACAACAACATCAAACATCAAATGCAGCAGAATCTCATTTCCATTCAACCTTTGGAACTAATACTTAATTTGCTTACAAAACACCGCATTGTGGATTGTGAAACGTAACGTGTAACCTACGAATATGTAAATTATCACTATTACTGCTATCTGCGTAAAAATGTCTAGTGAAATAGCGGACACCGCGTTTTGAAGCATGAGCTATCAGATATACACGGTGTAACATGAGAAAACCGAATAATTTTAAAAGCGTATTTCTTTATGTCATATAAACTTATTTGGAATTCGCCTGCTTTCAGAGTTATAAGCATTTAAAAAAATAACAATTACATACTTATTATTTCTCAGAACAAAACGCTGTTTTGATGGCGATGATTCCGTTATCGGGCATAATCTAACTAATTATCCTCGTTGAATAGATATCAAAAAGCAATTAGTGACACATTGTAAATAAAGTATTTTTTTAGAAAAAAAAATTACAATCTTTATTTTAAGTGCCAGTTTTACGAATAACGTGTACTTTTTATGTGAAAATACATAAAGAAAATACACAAAAAAAATTTTTTTGCGAAATTTGCTTGACGTCATATCACATTTTATCTTTATTTTGCCCTCAGAAATGCGTGGTTAAAATCTTTCGGTGGTGTTTCAGTAATGTTACACCGTGTATATACAAATATAAATTGATGATTTGCCAAAATTAGCATAAGCTAAAAAAATATAAATCCGTCGGCCCCAAACTAAGCGCACCCTCTCTCGGGGAATCCGAAAAAGTGAGACTTTATCTAAACGAAATACGGATCCTATACTTATATAGTCATCAGATTTTTTTAAATAGGCATACACATGTCTGTGCGTAATTAATAAAGGCGTTATTTTAGATTTTTGCCTTTGACATTTTTCATATGATATCGAATCGGCTAATGTGAAAACGCGCTAAGGCTTAAATTAAAAATATGTAAAAAACAACTATGGAAACGGATTATATCGCATATAATGGATTTACATTTCATCCGTTTATATAATCCGTTTCCATAGTTTTATTTCATGAGCATCTATCGCGCGAACCGGACAATACTTATTAAAAATATGTACATACTTAAAGTCTAGAGTAATATATTAAGTACAATAGTAGGTTTTTTTTTTTTTTTACAAAAAAGACAATGTACACAAGCATATCATTAAAGTTTCGCCAAACTGTAAAACAGTTTGTTGGCGATGCGCTCCATCTTATCTAATATTCTAATATCTAAATAACAATCCACCTATTAGATATACACTACCTACAGACAGTACATCTTACTACTACTTAAAATGAAAATTGTTCTTAAAGTAATATACATATATTATGACTTATGACTGAATAAATACACGTAATTACTCTGTGCCTACAGTTTACAATGCTATTTATTGCAAATGAAGTAGAAATATTTTAAGTAGATATGAACGGATATTTTACAACGTATAATAATCGTTTTTATGC
Source organism: Leguminivora glycinivorella (assembly GCF_023078275.1). NCBI lineage: Eukaryota > Metazoa > Arthropoda > Insecta > Lepidoptera > Tortricidae > Leguminivora > Leguminivora glycinivorella. The sequence goes on from NC_062972.1 coordinate 28,700,547, forward strand.
TGTAATTATGCAACACTAAATAACTCTGGCATAACATTCTTACAAAAATAACGATTGCCATTGTGTTTGTTAATGCGAAAGAATAATAATGTTTTTTTATCCGTTTTAATTGTTATAATAGTCTCTTAATTCATTTACAAAAGCTATAAACCATTAAAGAAATAATTTTAAAAGGTCTTCCAGTCTACCTGTGGTGATTGGTATACAGAGGTGGAAAGATAAGTCAGGCCCTTAAAACTACCTTAAATCATTATGCTGGCTCATTTTATGTATACATATAAGTATGTATTTATCCATATAAGTATGTCGTCGCCTAACACCCATAGTTGTACAAGCTTCGCTTAGTTTGGGGTTATTTTTAAAACGAAACAAATTGCATTCAAAGATTTTGGGCATCTACTGTATAAAACCTGTGTGGTGACGGGTTAAGAATTTCACCACCCCCTTTCTTCCCGTGGGTGTCGTAGAAGGCGACTATGGGATATGGGTCATGTGTTCTGCCTACCCCTTTATGGGATACAGGCGTGATTGTATGTATGTATGTATGTATGTACTGTATAAAAAGAAAGGAACCTCGACACGATAAGAAGATAGATTTTTTAAAATTGTCTTGGCTAGGCACCCTGGTCTTTCTATGGCTAGGATGAAATAACAATCAGGGAAACTCTTAAATATGTACATATCGTTTAAAAACACGTCATCATGAACTACATTTTATCCATGAAAATACGAATTCCCGCTCCGACACGCGTTGAACTCTTTTCTATTGAGGTCCTACCACGAACCACATGTTGTTCATTCGTTCTCCTCTCTATCGCTCATATGCAAGAGTAACAAAGACGCAGATAACGAAAGTTTCTGAGGTACGCACTCCGTATATAACAGGAGCAAACAAATACCTGTTTGAACAAGTGGTATCTCATAATAGTCATAACATCTCGAATCTTGTTGTAAACAAAGGTGACTTCATTCTTAACACAATACGGATTTTTAGGGTGCCGTACGCAAAGCGAAAAAGGGACCCTACTCCGTCAGTCTGTCCGTCTGTTACCAGGCTGTATCTCATGAACCGTGATAGTTGGACATCACAGATGACGTATTTATGTTACAATAACCTAACCACATAATTAAAATTTTGAAAAAACCCCCGACTGCGACGTAGTAGACCGATTTTAATGAAACGTGGCTAAGAACACTCCCGACTAACTCAGCTTTCAGACAAAAAAAAACTAAATCTAAATCGGTTCATCCGTTCGGGAGCTACGATGCCACAGACAGACACACACACAGACAGACAGACACGTCAAACTTATAACACCCCGTCGTTTTTGCGTCGGGGGTTAAAAACGTCAAAAACATCAGGGGTTATAATACGGAACCTTTCGTGTACGAGTCGGACTCGCACTTGGCAGGCTTTTTATTGATAGTCTACTAGTATCGTCAGTTGTGTATTAGAACTATTATTTATAAACATATAGAATCGGAGTGCGTAATGTTTTTACAACACCGTTAAACGGGGTGTTTTAAAATACAGGTGCGACGTCCTATAGAAATTTATTTTAGGAATTTTATAAGTTCCTACATAAGGCACTGGTCCCAATGCGAGCTAGTAAGCTATGAACTATCGGCTATAAAAACGAATAAAAGATAAGCACACCCGTGCAAATAAAAGAGACACGGCGATTTTGATAGCTCTCACCGCTGAGCGAGTAACTATAAACATCGCCGTGTCTCTTTTATTTACACGGGCACGATTATCTTTTGTTCGTTTTTATAGCCGTTAGCTCATAGTTTAGGTACTAGCTCGCGGTGACCAGTGACTAAAAGTTACTACTTATATAAAATTCCTAAAATAAATTTAATAGTCTTTTAAAAATGCAAACTTTCCGAAAGTCGTCGCAAGTTTTACGGTAGTGTATGTTTGTCTGTTTCCTCTTTTTTCCTGTAAGAAAATCCTCGTAACTTTAATGAGAAATTGGGGTAAAAGCAATGAAATATTTACTATGAATTCCAACAAGTCTCATTTCTTTGATGGGGAACTTTTGTATTCATTTAATGCTTCTACATGTAGTTACAGATTAGTCGTATTACACATGGATCTCTAAAGTGAATCAGAAGTAATAGGTATTTTATATGCAGCAGATGCCTTTGCAGCTTTAAAATATATTTAGGTGACGATGTAGGTATGTAAATACTTAGGTGATGAGTTTGACAGACTTTATCCTTAAAAGTTTTAACTTATAAATATACATAGTTATCGTTTCCTTCTAGTTTCTTAGAACCGTATTCAATACAAATATAGTACTTATCATCTTAACATGTTTTATTAAGAAATTTTATTAACAGTTGTAAAATAAATCGAATAATTGAAGACAATATACAAATTACGTATCGTTATTCGTTACAAAAGTTGCTGTAAACGTATTTAAGTTTTATAAGTATCACTAAGTATAAACTTGAATCTCATACATCCAAAGTCCACTCGTAAACTCAGCAAAAGAACCAGCTAATAAAAACAAAAAAGGCAAAAAGCTTCTCAAACCTCCCGCTGGCCCTACGGCCTGACAAAAAACATTTCGCAACACAAGTTATTCATACTTAATATTTAAATTAACAAACCTTCCAACAACGCGCGAACGCCACTATAAAGAATCCTTTAAAAATAAAATCACAACACACTTCCAAAGACAATTAAAACACTGGCCGGTTTTAAAAAATAAACACTCGAAACGTATTCTTTTTAAAATTAACTTTTAAAAGTTTAAACATTTGAAAATCGAACGCACGTTCGCGTCGGCGCGCCGCGCGGTACTGGCTTGTGATTGGCGTTTAGGACGCGGGAATGCATGTGTCAAAGTGACGTTAGAAGTTCAGAAGTGTACGGCTACAGGAAAATACAGAGAGTTTTGTACTTCATTACTTTATTTTAGAGTTCAATTATTTTAGTGCTATATTTTCAATTGAATCTTTTGAATTTGGAGTTCCTTAATTAAAATGGAACTTAAAGAGCAAAACTGTGCAGTCAACGAAGCACTTTAATGCATAGCTGGTAAGGTTTCAAACATAATGACATGTTTCAGTAACTTAATGATGTTATCATGAAAAATGAGCAATGTGTCAAAGTGACGTTTACCAAACAGGTTCGTATGTAAATTATGGCGGGTTTTAGTAGAACTTTTAATTGTTGGCGCTGAATTTATTCATGATGTAATTAATTGGTTGAGTCTAACTATAGTTTTTTAATAGGTATCGATACAATTTACATATCGTCACTACTTTGGAAAAATCTCGTATCTCACACTGCCCTTCAAAATGAAAACGCAGTACCTAAGGTATCTATGTGTTCCATACATACGACAATATTCTTTTCGTCAATATTCTTTATTGACAGAAGAAGATACAAGTTTTTTTCAAAGTAGTGACGATATAGTGGTTTTTTCGCACTAGTTCGCAAAGTAGGCCATTTCTTGTCAGGCCAAAACTTAACCATATTTACCTACTGAAAAACGTCGTACAATATACGTGCGAAGAGGATATTCCTAACTCGTGAAACAACCCAAAAGAGTCGTTCATGAAGAGGTCAATACTTTCCATACACATCAGTTTCCATACAGAGACGAGGACGGTCGGAAGTTCCAAACCGTTACCGTGTTCAGTATTCATGTTGAGTGCGAGTATTCGGGCTAGGCCTGCTTTCTTGCGCGGACCTAGTTTTTAGACCATGGTCAGATATTTATAAAATTGGTGCAGTTAAACATATTTTTCTATTTTTCCTTTAATTTAAAAATATGTTTCTACAGTTTTACAAAAAATCCATAAAATTTTGTGTAGAGAACTGTATCTATCAAATTCCTTAATGCATACTTTTTTTTAAATACCTAGCAAACCTCACGTGGACATTCGTTATTCGTGGATTTACCATCCCATAGTAGCTTCGACACGGGTACGTGCATGTTAATTTGAATTTATTGTTTTAAATGTCAAGGTCACTTTTTCAGTAATCTTAATCAACAATGACAGGCCGGCCAGGCCGCATACGAGGGGTTAATCGAAGGTTACTCGACAGTCGACACATTTCATTCTAGAACGAGGAGGTTCAAGGATTTCAAGGGGAGAGCGCGTTGGGAATCCACGAGTAGGTAAATATATTTGTTTTGGTTATATAAATGGACTTGCAATTTTGTTATACATATGTATAAACAGTCAGCAAAATATTGGCACTAAAAAAAATGCGGCAAAATGAAAATTGTAGGGCATACAGGCCAATTGTCTTCATAAAACGCGTGCTTTTTCTAAACCTTGACGCTGGCGGAATCATCGACGAGCTATAATACTTAAAAATTGATTGAAAATGTACGGGCGAAGGTTTAATTCCTATAGAACATTTTAATTATCGACAAATATTTGGTTGGCCGCCTGTAGCTGGAATGTTTTCATTACAAGGCTAGGAAATTTAAAGAGTAGTAGTAGGTATATTAATACATACTTATATACATAGAAAACATCCATGAGTCAGGAACAAATATCTCTGTTCATCACACAAATAAATGCCCTTACCGGGATTCGAATGTGCTAGGCCAGAGATGATTTGATTATTCATATAAAGACCAAAGACTTTGACTAGACTGATGAAAATTTCAACTGCTCCTTAAGGCACACCTTGATAGGACAATTACATAATATAGAAATGCACAATAACCAACAACAACGTTAATGAAGAATCGGGCTTCTTCCCCGTCTCATGCGGGGTGAAGCAAGGTTGCGTCCTAGCACCCACTCTATTCGCACTATATTTTTCAGTCGTAGTACGAGAAGTCTTACAAACATGCCCCGAAGGTGTTCGCGTCCGCTATCGCGTCGATAGCAACATTTTTAACCTGGCCAGATTTAAAGCACGCACAAAAGTCTCATACACCGTAATCACAGAGATTATGTATGCAGATGATTTGTGCTTTGTGACTGAGTCCCCGGAAGGCATGCAAAAGCTTATGTCCAGTTTCGACGAGTCTTGTTGCAGATTTGGGTTCAAGATCAGTGTCAAGAAGACTGAGGTGATGTCGTTAGACGTTCTCAGTCCACAGGCACTGGTCGTCAAGCTCGGTGAGGACCAGCTGAAGCAAGTGGACAAGTTCCGTTACCTGGGGAGTACATTAACAGCTAAGTGTGACCTTGATGCCGAAATTAATAGCAGAATTGGGGCTGCAGCTGCTGCTTTCGGCAAGTTAGACCACAAGGTCCTTAGTTCACATGATTTAAAACTGGCTACAAAGATATCCGTGTATATGGCTGTCGTGCTGCCTAACCTTCTTTACTCTGCTGAAACGTGGACTGTTTATCGCCGGCATATTCGCATGTTGGATCGATTCCATCTCAGATGCCTACGCAAGATACTGAAGATCCGATGGTCTGATCGTGTCCGGAATACCGAAGTTCTGCGTAGAGCAAATGTGGGTGGAATTGAGGTATACCTCATGCGCCGTCAGCTTCGGTGGAGCGGTCACGTTTCGCGAATGAACAACCAGCGTGTGGCTAAGCGCATCTTTTACTCTGAGCTTGAGGAAGGCAAGCGGAAACAGGGCGGCCAATTCCTCAGGTACAAGGATGTGCTTAAACGGCACATGAAAAAGTGTCGTATAGAGCCCTCGCGATGGGAACAGCAGGCAGCCGTACGCACTGAATGGCGGAGTAAAATAAATACTACGGTAATGGACTTCGAACATCAACGGCGCTCAGAGCTAGATTCCAAGCGCGATGAAATAAAAGCCCGACCACCTGCGGCAATACAATATAACTATATTAATGGTGTGCTCACGTGTCCGCAGTGTCCACGAACATTTGCCAACAAGATCGGCTACGTCAGCCATTGGCGAGCACATCTGAGACAGCAACGGACTTGAAAGCAGTCGCCGTGGCCGTATCGGCCGTGGAGTCATTATTATTAACCAACAATAAAAGGCTCAAAGGGTTAAAAAGAAGGTTAAGAAAAAAAAACCACCCCCTTTCTTCCCGTGGGTGTCGTAGAAGGCGACTATGGGATATGGGTTAAATTGTGGCGTAGGCGAGAGGCTGGCAACCTGTCACTGCAATGTTTCGTTGTCTTTCAACCCCTTATTTGCCAAGAGTGGCACTGAAGCTTTAGTAGTTTCATGTGTTCTGCCTACCCCTTTATGGGATACAGGCGTGATTGTATGTTGTTGTTATGTATGTAAGAAAAATAAACAAAGATACAATTGTAATTTGTATTTATAAGTCCTTTACCTTCAGACAATAGGTTTAACGAATAGGTAAGGCACTAGATACTTTTTGAATTTAGTAAAAGGCCACCTTGTATGTCTGCAGAATGAGTAAGTCACATCACAGAAATAATAACGGCACAAATCAACTCGGAATTCACAACAAAGGCCGATCGCAGATTATCTGCGCCCACGCACGCACAATGCGAGTCAATTAAGAGCCAAGTTTATACGTTTGCAGATGATCTATGCTCGGAAAAAGGTGGGACCATACGCTGCGGGACAGCGACAGGAAATAGTAAATGTTTATGATAATAAGGATCTTGGCTGAAGCTTTTAGGGTCGGTGGAACCAAACCGAATAATCCGTGTAGAGCTTTCGTTAATTTTTTGTATGGGAATTTCCATATCGTCACTACTTAAAAAAAACTTGTATCTTCGACTGTCAATGAAAAGAAAATTGTAGTATGTATGGAATGCATGTAGACTTACTGCGTTTTAACTTTGAGGAGCAGCGTGAGATACGAGATTTTTTCAAAGTAGTGACGATATACTTCTACTGCGTTACGTTGATGTGTTTGTTAACTGTGGTTGATTCAACTGGCCTTTAGTCTGTTTTCAAGAAGTATTTTTATAGGTATTTTTTGCAATAGGTACCTACTCGTGAAATCCTTAAAAAAGAGATTTTCCTTGTCTCTCTTAACCCGAGTGAAGCAAGGCAAACAATTTTCCAAGTCCACGTAATAGCCATTAGCCCAAGGTGTCAAGTCAGGCTTCCATCACCTACAAACTACAAGAATCCAGCATAATATGACCTTCAACTCACCAGAATATATACTGGTTTAGGGCTCAAGTTATAATAGATATAGGATAATGTTTCTGTCTTATTTCCTATTGCATCCACAGCACGTCGCAGTGACTCACGAGTGTTCCCACGGAACAATGGTCCTGCCTCCCACTCTAGCCTTGGCAGTGTGAGAGGAACAGGTAGGTTCCATCACAATTGACACGAGCCTTGGTTTGAAAAGTTAAGTGTGCTCTTTTGTTTATGTTGGCCCACACGAAGTAGGTATTTTAGTGTACAATTCCACAACAAAGTCAACTGTGTCTATAGAGTAGGTATCTACAGTGCATCCACACAAAGACTCACATAAATAAATAAGAATACTCACATATCACTTCTAAACTTTATGTCGAAGCCCTAAGGTTCACGAAAGATAATAATTATGTGCTGTCACTGTTCAGTGTTGGTGTTACATAGGTACATTGATGGTCTCACGACCTAGTTGTCTGCGGAGACAAAATACAAAGGGATGTCGCCAAGGCTGGCTATTCAATTCTAATGGCGATGTTTAAGGAATGCATGGGACTGTTTAGCGTGGTAAGAAGCTTTGACTGTTCTAGTACCACGAGGATTATCTCATGACCTCCGTAGAGGATTGGCAATTTGGCATCCGCTAAATCGCAAAATATACCGCCGGATCAGCATCTCAATGTCACAGTATAAAGCAGTAATAACTCTTCTAACAAACTTCACTCCGCGCGGTGTGTCGAAAACTACTCTCCATATGCACCGAATACATGCGAAACTGGTAAGTATTGGGCTGGACAGTCGGGGCCGCGTTCGCGCGCTGTGTTGACGTGTTGAGTTCGGGAGAAAATGACGTCAGCACCGAAGACATATTTTCGTTACTGTAGTGTTTATGGGTGTATGGAGAACAGTTCTCAAAATGCGGAAATGTCAGAATGTTCTTTAGAATTCCTAGACACCCAGAAAAGTAAGTGGTTGTTATATTTTTGCAGTGTTAGGTACATTATTGCTTACGTAAATGGCGTAAAAGTGAGATTTAAAGCTAGAATGACACATTAAAATCAATAAGGATTTAATCTGTAACGACATTTAGGTAGATGCTGCGATCTATCTAGCTTGAAAGTTTGGTACCTACTTAAATATTATGCAAACATCTATTCAAACATTTTATGTAAATACGATTTCGTCAGTATTTAAGAAACAAACGCGTACTTGAATCTTTATTAGATAAAAAGGTAGAAAGAGCGTTGGTACTAGCATAGCGCCATACACAGTTACTACGAGTAGGACAGTAGCACAGGGTACAACCCTGCGTGACCTTGCGCAGTAGTTACGACCGCGTCGCCGCTGCCGGAGATTAACTACTGATTTATCCTTATACTGTGTCAATGTGCTGACCGCGATCATCGAACACATTGGAGCCCCTAGATGGGGGCAATAACTAAGATTCCTGACCTTTAGCACAACTTGCCTTATCGCGCGCGAGTCCATACATCAAGCGCGACTTCAAGTATGGACTCGCGCGCGACAAGGCAAGTTGTGCTAGAGGGTCCTGCTGGTTTCAGAACCTGTCCTATACCTAGTTAAAGATTTCAATTGTTGATGTTTCATGGTTCATAATGAAAAATAAGCAACAGTTTGACTGTCTGTGTCACACCTATACAGAAGAGCGATAGAGAGGGATAATTGCACTACGGAGAGTCAACGATTGTTATTCTTGGCTAGAGGGCCCGTAGTAAGAGCTAGTCAAGGGCGTCATCAGGAGGCGCAGCTGGATTATAAAACATTGCAAAACTATATGACCTTCGTCCTCCCCTCCGCTAGGCCTTCAGCGAAACCAACTTGCCCCGTCTGGCCCATCGACTGCTGCATCCTTTCAGGAATTTAGAAGTATCTACAATCCACAAAATTCCAACAAGAATAGTTTCATAGGGTTAGGTACTTTGACTTAGTTAACACCATATCGGTATAAATATTTACAATTAAGTATTTCGCATAAGAAAATCAAAATGCTTCGCCTATTGTTTTATCCAATGACACATGAAAGTTTTAAGGACGCATATTATGCGCGTTGACTCATGATGACTCAGGCAGGCTTCTACCTACCTAGGTAGGAATCTGCGTGATGGCACCCACAATTTGCGAAGCAGGTGAAGGTTCGGAAGATTGATAGTCTGATTAATTACATCGCGTAGGCTAGGTAAGGCCGGGAAATGGTATAATTAGGTATAGTGTGCTTGCATCGCTGGTAATAGCCGTTATTGTGATGTTGTGACCCTGATTATGCATGTAGGTTTTTACTTGTAGCATGCTAAGTATATTTTTTTAATCTGATACCATATAGTGGACCTAGTGCCTTGATCAATTTGGTAGGAAGAAACCTGAAAGGTGACAGCCTCAATCGTGCCGTCGGAAACTTTTTAAATTGTCAAATTTTCATTTAGGTAGAACATTTTTGAAGTAAAACGACACTGCAGGAACCTAAAATTTCCTTCAATAAAAAATGTGGTTATTTTGAGCGCCAGCGAACGTTACGTGTGTGTTATTTAGTGGTAGTTTCTACCTACTTATGTTGGGTCGAATGGAACGTGACAAAATGTCACCGGTAGCGTACTGTAGTTATTATATGATATGTGCCAGAGAACCGACGACCACGTAAGCTTAACTCATATTAGGGTTCCGTAGTCAACTAGGAACCCTTATTATAGTTTCGCCATGTCTGTCTGTCTGTCTGTCCGTCCGTCCGTCCGTCCGCGGATAATCTGTGACCCCCCCCTTTTTTTTCATTCCAACCCCAACGTGTGATATATTGTTGGATAGGTATTTAAAAATGAATAAGGGTTTACTAAAATCGTTTTTTGATAATATTAATATTTTCGGAAATAATCGCTCATAAAGGAAAAAAAAGTGTGGGGGCCCTCTAACTTTTGAACCATATGTTGAAAAAATATGAAAAAAATCACAGAAGTAGAACTTTATAGGTTTAGTAGTTTTTGAGAAAAAAAATACGGAAAATTACGGAACCCTACACTGAGCGTGTCCCGACACGCTCTTGGCCGGTTTATATTTTTTTATGCAGGAGCATAAAAACCAGAAAATATTGGGATCTTTTAGAAAAATAGTAGCCGTATTTTCTGAAATTATAGGTTGTTTAAAAATAGTTAGACGTATAATTTAAGTAAGGCATTCAAACAGTCAAGTCAACGCAAGCTAAAAGATGTCTACTTTTGAACTAAAATTCAACTTGAATGTACATACATACATATAATCACGCCTGTATCCCATAAAGGGGTAGGCAGAGCACATGAACTACTAAGTCTCAGTGCCACTCTTGGCAAAAAGGGGTTGAAAGAAATCCAAATTGTGACATTGCAGTGACAGGTTGCCACTTTTTCACCCATATGGGTGAAATTGTGGCGTAAAACTGTGGGATATCCCACAGTCGACTTCTACGACACCCACATGAAGAAAGGGGGTGGTGAAATTCTTAACCCGTCACCACACAGGCAGGCTACTTGAATGTGTTGGGAAGAATAATATTATAATTAGGTACACTAATCTAATATGAAGATAAAATAAAACAAATTTTGCTACACAGAAGAATATATTTAGTCATAACATACATATTATTTTAAGTAATGTCATATTCACGAAATACATCGAACAGTAACAAGAGAAGCTGGTATCGAATTAAAAATATCCAAATACATAACAGCATATATTAAAATCTAACGCTAAAATTAAGCGGAGTCAGACATATTTAAACAAGATATTTTTAAAGTTTTTTTCAATTTTTTTGAATACTTCGTCAATAATACTAACTATGAAACTATACTGAAGGCTGATATTACATTCTTCCTCATAAATTGCTCTAAATACATAAATAAAGTTTAGATATGAAACTGAGAACTATTATATATCGTGAAGCTAATTATTTTTTGTCTTTTTCACGCAAAATGAAAACAAAAAAAGAAAACAAATGCCAATGAGTACAATATGGATCAATTTATCTGGGACTGAGGCACTGGTCCCACCGCGAGCTAGTAAGCTATGAGCTATCGGCTATAAAAACGAACAAAAGATAAGCACTCCCTCGTAAATAAAAGAGACACGGCGATGTTTATAGTTACTCGCCCAGCGGTGAGCTATCAATATCGCCGTGTCTCTTTTATTTGCACGGGAGTGCTTATCTTTTGTTCGTTTTTATAGCCGATAGCTCATAACTTACTAGCTCGCGGTGGGACCAGTGCCTGAGGCTGGTCCATCAAATGCAAGTAAGCGACGGGCTATCGGTGATAGAACGAACAAGAGTAATTTATAGTTCATCGCTCAGCGACGAACTACAACTCGCTCGCGCTCTGATCGGGTCTCTTTTACTTACACGGAAGCGACTATCTTTTGCTCGTTTGTAACGCCGATAGCTTAGCTTACTCGTGTTTTCATTAATATTATGTATTTCGATAAGATACATACACCGTATAGACAAATACTAGCTCCACGACATAAATGTTATTTTTTCTAATATGTATCTAAAAGCATTGATATTTAATAACAAGATCTTACCTATAATGATACAAATTTCGTGAAAAAGATCTGTTTTTAACATAGTTGCCGTACTTAAGAATATGTCAAGGCAAGGATTGTACATGGTGAGAAACGCTGTCAAAAGATACTTTTATATCTATTACACTTATACGTTATACATATAGGACATAATATAGTGATTCTAGTACACGAAGCGAGATATACTGAATTGCGTCTTGTATAGATATAATTCAAGTAGATACAGTACAATCAGCAGCTAAAGCGCCAATATATTTATATACCACATATTTTTTGTTGCTGTACGTAGGCGGTTGTTGACTAACATATTTTGTATCTGCAGAATAACTTTGCATATCTTTGTTAGGTTGGCAGTTGGCACTAGGTGACTAGATACACGTCAGTTACTATATGACTTAGTTTGTTTAATTCTGTGTGCTTACTGTATGTAAAACATATGAACCGATTTCAATATAGTAATCATAAAACTATTAAAGGCGCAATCCAGCATTTTCTTCTCGTGCTATATCTATACTACTATAATAAATAATCATGAACGTCACATTTAAAACAACAAATTTTGACACATTTAAAACTCTTTAACATTTGAAAACAATACGTATTTTAAGATCTTTCAAACAAAATAAACTCTCAAAAAATATAAAACCCGCTTGGCTCAAAGGAACTCAAGGGTCGTCGCAAACACGTGTGTGTCGACAATAACAATTTTATTTCGCCTCCTTCTAGAACTTGTCAAAAAAGAGTAGAAACGGAACGCCATCTTTTATCATAGCAACACTTACAGTTGTAGTGCGAAGAGGGTTTCCTTCGTATTTTTCCGGAAACGTTCGTATTTGTCATGCTAGTTTAGGTTTTTTTTCTTCTATTTGTGTATGCATTGTATAACTGTGTTTTTATACTGAAATAAATCCTATTCTATTTTATACATATTGTACTGAGACTGCCTGAAATAGCATGACACGTTCGTACGTTTCCGTCACAATACGAAGGCAAATCTTTTCGCACTACATCTGTACTTATTCTCAAGTATACAAGTGACTCAATACTTGCTACATGCAAATTGATTTTCATAGCCGGTGGTGCCCCTCCACTGCACTCTTTTTTGCCAAGCTCTCTAACTCTTCACATTCCCAATATCACTATGTGATGATAAGTACGTTGATTTTACACTAGGCGATCAGGTGTAGCAATGCGGTTAAATGGAAGACAGAAATCATAAAGGTAGATGGGCATTTTCAGCACTTGGATCCCCCCAATTAGCGTAAGTTGTTAACAAAAATTAACACGCTGTCAGCTTTGTGACGACAACTAAGTATAAAATCTGTCTAAAAATTTGATTTTTCACATTCTGAATGTAGATTATCGCTTAAAGTTTATGTAATTAACACAAAACCAATATTTTTATACAAATTTCATGCTTAATTATCGTCACAAAACTGACAGTGAGTTAATTTTAAATTTGCATGTTTTTGATGTATACCCTACTTTTTAAAACATTTATGAACCTCCTCCAGGTCTTTTATCCCTTATACATGTTTACTACCTATGTTATTTGATATATGATTGTGTGTGTTCTGAACAATAAATAAATAAATAAATTTTTGTTAACAACTTACGCTAATCGGGGGGTCCCAAATTCTGAAAATTCCCATATATGTTTTTTATTCGAGATAATATATATGCCCGGTAGATACTTAATTTTTAACTGACCGAGCATTAGCGAAGGTCTCCGATTCAGCGTAGACAAAAATGTATGCGAGGGATGATCCTTAATCGCGTGTGATTCTAGTGAAATTTTCTGAACAGGGCACATGTATTTTCAGTATGGGTAGATGATGTATGTGAAGTAGGGTTATTTAATAGTCAGTATTTTAAGGTTCAAATATAGTTATTTTTTCAAATTAGCATTTTTATTGCCCGAATCTTCTCTAGCGCGGATTCTATTAATACCTAATTTATTATTAAATAATTTTATTTTTCAGAGATTCATTTTCTCATATTTCAATTTCGTTGTATGCTGGCGCCGTGCTACTTGGCATACCTAATTAATTACTAATAATGTCATCCAAATCACCAATCATTAAAATTACATTAGTTATACATAATAGTTTGCTTTTAAAAAGCGATACAAGTGAAATGAAGTTAAAAATATATAATTTTAACAGGTATATGTATTCATCATTGCCTCATTGGTAGCAAACAAGCCTACACTACAGCCTGCCTGATGATATCACATTGCCAAACCTGATCAGTTGTGTCACAGCCTTCCTGAAGTCTTGATGGTAATAAAATTTGCCATGATTCTCTGTCCTGGTAAATAATCTGCGTATTCGTCAAATATTATACATTCAAATTATCTTTACTAGAATAGATTACAGTAAGAAACTTTTTGTTGCCTACTAGTAATCAATGTAAGTGTTCATAAAGTTTCAACTTCTGACTACTTTCGCGATAACAGAAAAAAAATCACGTTATATTTTAAATGTCAAATTTCTGATTGACCTTATTATCTTGAAACTCAGTGATTAAAATACCAGGACAGAGCAAAGCGTGAAAGGTGATAAAACTAAGAGGCGGGAATGATGGTCTCACTATAAGATACGATGGAATACATATCATAGAGGTTTGCTATAGTTTGCTCTTAATACTATATGCCTGCGTTCGCGTTGAAAAATAGTTGCAAATATAATGGAAATTAAAAATATGTCATTTGTAACCTTGAGAGGAAATCGAGATATGTAATACTATGAAAGGGATTAAATAAGAACTCATTTTTAAAATAAACTCATAAATATCAATTTTGTGCCATTGTGTGATGTGATGATGCATTTTATTAGCCGGGTTTACACTGTAGTAGTATTTTAAACAGCTGACTGAGGGCCGCCATTTTGCCGGGCAAATTGGCTCGGGCAAGGTAAACGTGCGCATGGGATGTTTTGCCTCGCGAGGGTGGTTACTCAGTGTGGACCCGGCTATTACTTTAAATATTTAAAAAATAAAAATATGTACTTTTCTGAACGCGAACGCAGTTCAACAATTTATTTAGTTGTTATAAGTTAGCCTCTTCTATTCGTTTCTCAGTCTCAGGGAATGTTTGTTGGTAAGTCTCTTCGTTGCCTTACAAAATATATTGTTTTTTCCACGACAAACTTTTATAAAGATTCATAAAAAATATTTAAAGAAATTATTTTCTTCCAATTCTCTTTCCAGAGTATTTTCCAACACCCATAATTATTATCATATTTACTTATAGCTATACGAAGCATTTAAATTTAAATAAATTGGCCCTAAGAGTCACATATCTAAAAGAATAATTTTTATTACAATAAGATTCCGTAGTATGGAAATTTTAATAAGGAATAACAGGATAATTTCGAATTTACAATAATTTAATTAAGGAAAGTCGAAATACGTTTCGATCGATATAAGTACCCCTTATCGTTTGATAATCTTTGATCACATCGTTTGTGCGTCACTATCATGAGTAGTGTTTTAATTAATTATTTAATACTCATTTAAATGGACAACAATTTAAATGTTCTTTGAGCTATGCTTTCCCAGTTTCTGCATTGGTTAGGTAACAAGCATCTTCAGTCTATAAAGGGTTATTTATTAGTTACGTTCCAACAAAACTCACTTACATTTTAATTCAGCATTGCGTATCATTTATTGCTGTATAGATATTTACGAGACTCGATACATTTCGTTGTGCGCAATGAAGGCGGCACAGAAGGTCCCAGCTCAGTAAAACACCTAATAAAATCTGAAATTACTCACATTGAGTCCCAAGACACCTATATTATAACTAGGTATTAACATTACACCAATAATGACAACCTTTATCTGGTGACTTAATTCTTTCCAGTTTTGAAGGAACTCAACTAAAAATAAAAATTCGTTTACAAATGCACGCAAGTTTAGGGACGGATGTTTATTCATATATTTTATTGAAAGTAATCTCTAATAAATAAAATGTTGTATTGCTTTTCGCAGTTCGATTTGATTGGTTAGAACAGCGCTTCTAATGCAAGTAAAATTGAGCTTTTATAAATACAAACGTGATATTTTTTTTGTTTTATTGTAGCGTAAACCGAGGATACTATGATTGACGGTATTGAGTGGTGGTTCCAAGCTGACAGTCGAGCAATTTGAATCCTAGACCACTATAGAACCTTTTCTCAGTAAGCGTCAAAGTGACGTCTATGGTAAATAAAGCACAGTGTCATTAAGATATGGTTCTAGTATGGCTTTGGCGTAACGTTTTCGGATGAATTACACTTACAATGGGGCTCTTTTCAAACAACAATTTTTGCTTCTTCTGTAACCACTTTCTTACAAATTAATTTTCTAGTTTCATTTCATACCAGAAGGGCCAACATTTAAAACTAGTCGAAGTAACCTTGGTTTACGGCATTAATAAAACTTTTACACCAGAAAGATAAACGTTAACACGAACATTGCTACTCTTTACTAATAATCAATGACATTTTTAAGCTTTTATAGCCCCTAATTATGCACTCTTGTCATGATTTCAATGTGTCTAATACATATGTTTTTTAAGTGCTATGATATCGAGGCTCTTATCATAAGGACGTGCTTGCGAATAATAATTTAAATTATAAACTCCTGTAGTCAATCTTTATATATTTGTTTTTAACATCAAATTGTATCAGCTGTTTTACACAAATAAATATAACGAATTTTTACACAGTCAGAACAATAAATAAAGTTATTTAATAAATTTAATAATACTTAAGTCGCAGATATTTTGTAAAAATATGATTATTGACGTTTAAAATACATACATACATACATACATACAATCACGCCTGTATCCCATAAAGGGGTAGGCAGAACACATGAAACTACTAAAGCTTCAGTGCCACTCTTGGCAAATAAGGGGTTGAAAGAAAACGAAACTGTGACGTTTAAAATAAGATGTTAAAAAATAAATCAGGTACGTAGTACTCAACGCAAGCACGTCCATGCCAGATGAAATGTCACTGATCAACCAATGATAAATGCTGCCACATGATCTTCTATTCTACCTGCATTTATTAAAAAGTTTACACTAAAATATTAATAGATACCTAAAACAGGGCTCATTTGCAATTTTGGAAATTCATGATCCTCTTTGCAATAGCAGTGGCACTTGTGTATAATAAAATAACTGTATTTAATACAGTCATGAGATTTTTTCTCTTAAAGCTACACAGTTGATATATTTTATATGTATTTGTAATACTTTTGTTTTGCGCAATGTTGGGCCCGCTGTGGTATTAATGTGTAGATATTTACAATATGCAGGCCTTTGACTAGATGTTTAGCCACACCAAAAGATTTAACAACAGTTTTATAAACATATACATTCACGTCGCTTTGGCTAATATGCGACCCCAATCTTACTTCATTTGCTTAATGATATCACAATCTGTTATTATCACACAACTCACCGAATCGTCTCGGTTGTTTGGGCAAGTCGGAGTTTGGCCCCTTTTGGCGTGATATCTCAATGTTAACATTGCATTATTACAACTACATGATAAATTCGCTATTTTGAGAGATGTTGCCAGTAAACATATCATTCGGCTTTTCTCAATGTTCTCTAAAACATGGTGAGAAGAGAAAAGTAGGTCTCGACAAAAATTGCGTCATGACGCTCTTATCTTTTGTATATATGCAGTGACAGTATTGAGCGTCCTTCCATCGATGCCTTGCGATTCTATCCCGACATTCCCGATTCGTATTATGAACATCGCATAGAATAACAACATTTAAGAATTGTTTCACAATTCGTGAACTAAACGTAGCAAATAAATAAGATACAAGAGTAGCTACGAAATATTAGTTTTAAAAGTAAACCGCAAATGCCACTGAAGAGAGCCGTACTTTTCCCTTTCCATCATGTCTAATAATTACGCTACAATTTCTAGAAACCTCTTTTGTTATAGAAATTACGAAAACTGTATTCAAAACTCGTCATTTTAAAGCTTTTGTTTCCTTTAGTCGAGGTGGGGACTGCTGCATGAATATGAAATGATCTCGAAAAATCAACCCTACATGGTGACTTTGAAGTTTATTCTTCGAGTATCTATTAAAGTTAGTGCATACCAATATTCACACAGCTTATACTTATTTTTATATACTTTCTATCACACATAAATTCGATTCTTAGGACCAGTGATTGAATACAGTTTATTATGTAAGTAGTTTGGTGACAATTGACTTTGTTCTTCTTATTCCTAAGTCATTTCGTATGTTAAACGCGTAATTTTCATTGAAAATCTAAGCTGTGTTGAATTTTCTCAGAAATTATACTAGTTATAAAAAGAAAATGTATCAGGAACTTTGTTTCATTTTCTAACTATGCAAAGATTGCTTTGTCTATGATTTTAAAGCGATTATCGATAATTTGTCCCTTTATAAGAGGTACATTTAAAGGACTGATTTAGGCCCTTGAGTATTAAGTATAAATTTCTTTATAAGACATTTAAATTTCAAAGCGCTCAGGAGAGCTTTTATACAGGTTGCATTTTTATTCACCACTATTTTTATTTTCATTTATTACAGGTACAAGTTGATGAAGCCCGCTCACACCGGATGCGTATGCGTTGACGTGAGTGCGCGTTGTGATATACATAATCTTATAAGAGATGGCACACCGCCTGCGTGACGTGTGCGTGGAGTCTATGCACACGCAGCTGGTGTGATGGCATTGAACAAATACCTTTAGTAATTTTCGTCGATCGCCAATATTCGAATTTTCGTCATTTTTGCTCACATTGCCAGGCTTCGATGTCACGTTGTTTGGCACTCTCATTTGTGAGAATGCAACCTGTATAAAATTATAAATAATAAGAAAAATAAAAACAAAACAGTGCACATGATATTAGAGTGGGTGAAATAATAGTTTATCATTTTTTGTTTATTTTTTAAGAGATAATACTAAAATATTGTTACATATATAAGCATAAATATATATAATTACGTTGATTCTATAACACTATACCTATAATAATGATTTATTTTATGTCCAAAATACATGGCATTGCCTCCCCTACATGATTTCATCATAATTTAAAAGGATTAAATGTACAGCGGGGCAAATCTTGACTGGGGGGGGGGGCATTATTACACTATGATGATGAGTTGTACAGTCAACTAATTGGAAAATAATGCAAACATAGTAAAACATGGAAAAACTGGACCAGTTACATTTGCCCCCACTAGATTTTGCCCCGCTGTACCTTATTAATTTTTTTATAACCTATTTTCGTGCAAAAGGAATGAAATACACATGATACATGCAACCTAATGGGGTCCTGTACAATACTGAATACATTACAGTAATAGTGACAGTCGAAACACCTATTTTGCACCTTAAATTTGTGGTAAAAAATGTGTGCCATTGTTAAGCTGCGTTTTCACTTAGTGTTGTGAACAGTTCTGTTCGAACATTCGTTCGTCCGTGCGCAGATGAAAACACTTGACTTCCATACATTTCGGTGCGCTAACAAACGAATGCTCGCTCAGAACTGTTCAGAACACTAAGTGAAAACACAGCTTTATAAAAACTTAGCCATCTAGACCGTCATTGATGTAATGCTGGGTTTACATATTAATAGAATTATTTATTAATATTTACATACTTTCAGAACGATGTTATCATAGGACCCCAGGAGGGAAAAGTACACAAATTCGTTATAATAAAATAAGTCTATGCTTATACTAAAGCTATTAATTTTAAGACAATATATTCGTTTATACTTTATAAGTTTTATAACTGATATATTGCTTGACCATTTTATATGTTTTTACCAAGATTGAATATTACGAGTAGATACTATTGACATTTGTGTCAATTGATGTAAAAAAAAAATACTGTAGCAACCCAATATTATATATCTGTGGCAATTTTGATAGAGTTAATTGTTATGAATATTACACAAATTTAAATCTATTTGATTTACACGTGATTTTTATATGAAGCTGATTTTAAGCTCTATTTCTTTGAAATCTATTTTAATTAAATAATATAGTTTTCATCACACACGCACTTTAAATGTGCTATTGCACGCAGGCGGAGCGTGAGTTATAGAAAAATCGTTCTCCCAAGGGAATAATGAAATTCTTTGTACCGTACTTAACTTTTTTACATCTATTTACATATTTATTACATTGCGAGTGTGATGAAAAACATTGTGTGTACTCGTAACTCGGGGAGTATGAATATTACTAACTCGAGTCTTTAAATCGCTCCGGCAAGCCGTCGCGATTTAACTTACTCTCGTTAGTAATATTCAACTTCCTCCCCTTGTTGCACAATGTACTATTATCATCCGTATCACTAAAAAATAAAGTAATCCATGAACGAAATACGTCCTTTCACGGCTTCAAATTTTTTAAAGTAAAATCATATTTTCGTGCCGTTTTGTTTATTCTAAGACATTGTATCTGAATGCACAAAGATTGAGCCAAAATTTTTATAGGTGTAGCGATCTTACTTTTTTTAAGTCAAAAAATTGGTGCAAATATCCATATTCACGGTACTGTGTGCTGAACGTGGTCTTCAAAAATATACGAGTAAGTAACGGGAGATTCCACACTAAACTGTTTAAAGCGCTTTATAAGGAAGGAGTATAGACTCAGTAATCTAACTTCGAATATTATACAATAGGTGCTCGTTTCAAATTTAAAACCATTAACGAACGCTCCATAATAAACATGCTTTATTTATAAAGTGCATTTTTTTGTTCGAAGTTGGATTACACAGTAAAAGTCGCAATGAAGCCCTATAATGCTGACAAGTAGCTTATACTGGCTATACGCTATAAGCCGAGACCTATATCGATATTTCTTTATATGTATAGTAGAGATGGGCCGAATACGGATATTCGGCCGAACATTCGGTTCAGCTGTTACCGAACCGAACATTCGGTTCCGTCATATTTTAAATCCTGGCTTAGAGTTAAAAACTTTTCAATGATTGGTAATGGGTACTAAGGCTCTTAATTTTCCTACAATTTAGTGCATAAGAAAATTTTGGCTTTTGTTTCTTAAGCTACGTTATTTTTATTTTTTTACATAATTATTGTAGGTACTTATATTTGAATTCGAATGCATTTTTAACTCCCTTCGGTGGTTCCTTAGAATGCTGAAATAGGATGTCATTATCCAATGAATTACGAAACAACTTACGCTATTTATTTACTTTGTTTATTAGGCAAATATTCGGCAATGTAACCGAACTATTCGGCCGAATACGAACATTGAAAAACTTAACGAATATGCCGGATACCGAATATTTACCGAATATTCGGCCCATCTCTAATGTATAGGTATACGTACTACTCGCGTTTAGGTCTCGCTTCGGTCGGTGAAAGACAACGGGAAACTGATAACGCGAGCTCAAGGGTTTTCGTCTCATCAGTTCGGTCGAGGGCAAAGTGTAGTGTGGGGTCTCCGGACGCGGTCACAGTAGAGCGAGACAATATATATGGTAGAACGAGACAGTAGTGATCGCTACACCTCCTTGTCGTATAGATAGGACAGAAGGCAGCTTACGTGACGCCGAGCGGGCGGCGCGCCTCGCGCAGCACGTAGGCGGCGCGCGCGGCCGGCGCGGCGCGCGCGCGCAGCGCGGGGTGCAGGCGCGCCCACGAGCACGGCTTCCACAGGAACTCCGTGTACTCGTTCACTTGCTGTGCAGAATACGAGACCGTTACGAGTTACATTATGTTTTCGGGAATATGTCAGTAAGGGATAAATTAAAGGTAAATAACCTAACCACAACATTAACATTTTGAAAAAAAAAACCCCGACATAGTGAACCGCTTTTCATGAAACATGGCTAAGAACACTTCCGACTAATTCAGCTTTCAAAACAAAAAAAAAACTACATCTAAATCGAATCATCCGTTCGGGAGCTATGATACCACAGACAGACACAGACACAGACAGAGAGACACGTCAAACTTATAACACCCCGTCGTTTTTGCGTCGGGGGTTAAAAATACGGACGACACGAATTACGATAGCTACAATCGGAGGTCCGAAAAAAAACCAAAAACTTTTATTACTAATTTAATTAAAATCAAAGATACAAAAATTATAGCCTAAGTGCGATGACAATTGTTCGAAGTCTGAATCAAGAGTGCGTGCTAATAGAATTGCATTAGTTAGGTAAAGTCGTGTTATGCTGATCTTGCGCCTCGTGCGGCAGGTCGGTGAACGTGCGCAGCTGACTCGGTGGTTGTCCTTATGGTGCAATATGTAATTCCTCCATCCACAGATCGGCGATTATTTTCCCACGTTTAGTGAAAATATCGACGGGAGTTTATCCTGTGTTCGGTGTGTCTCTAAGTTTACTGAGGCTCCTTCGTTGAGTGTTCTGCTACTTGGCTCTGGTTTTGGTGAGATTTCAGTTGAACGGTGCCTGTAGAATTTTCTTAAGATTGCGAACGTAAGTGCGCCTGCACCTAGTATTAGGGTGACGTACAGCGGTATAGTTGTGTGGTATAACGTGTTTGACGGACTCGCATCCAACTGGAGAGGAGTCTCGAATATGAGGTTACTCTCGGCGTCGTGTAGTCCTTTGAGGTCCATGGATTTCAGACTGATGTGAGGATGTACCGTATTAGCTTGATCGTTAGCTTCGCGGGGGATGTCGGCTAGTTTTATAGGATGTCCTTTTATTACATCCTTGTCGTTGGTGATTGTAAACTCCGCTGTTCGTAGATAACATTTCAGTGGGATAGTAACTAGATAGCTTCCTTGTAGTGTAGTGAAATCTTCTCTGTTGCAGGATAACTGTATTTTCGTTGGTCGCGGAAGTGAGATGATATAATGTTGACCATCCAGTTCCTCCATGGCTGGCCTTGACAGGGATACTGTAGCGGGATGGCAGGATCCTTCCGTGTCTTCATTCTTGATCAATCTGTTGATGCAGTCTGGTGATGTCCGAAGTTGAAGGCTAGCTCCTTTCTCGCAGACATAGTGGTGGTTAAACTTCGGGCATTCTGCCTCCATGTACATGAATGAATCCTCATGTGTTGCTAGGAAGGGATATGGTGGGATGAGGACTTCTTGGTTTCGATTGGGTACAATGGACAGTCTAAATAGGTCGAAAACCTCCGACGCTATTATAGGAAATTGAAATGTAATTACTATTTCGCTATCGGTGTAATAGGATCCCGGGCGTATTATGTCATAATATTCTCGCAACTCTAAGTCTAGGACTCTATCGCTACCGTATAATAATTTTAACTTGTCTAACATGCTTCTTAGAACGCTAATCTCTATCATAGAATGATGAGCACTAGAACTACGGATAAATGCTAAACTATTTTCTATTCTTAAAAGCTCCTGGCTCAAATCTTCCACGTTTTCGCTTAAAATTATTAAAAGTTGGGCAAATTTTGCATATTTAATTAAACTATTTTCTCTGTAAGCATTACTATCTAAAATTACCTCTAAGGTGGCGTTAATTTTCTTTTGATTTTCCACCAGGGTGTCTAATATACTGCCTTGGCGACTTGCCCAATCCTTGCTTAGGCTCACGTGACTATTTAACTCTGAAACTATTTTATTCTGGTTCAGTTGTAAGTTTTTGATAAGGTTATTATAGTTAATGGCATCCGACTGGTCTAGGTTTCCGCTGATGCTTTTAATTACTGTCCCCAGTCCGTTCACGAGACCTCTCTTAACTCGTGCCGGTTCTAAGGTTTCAAGCTGACTTGCCACTTTCTGTAATTTATTTACTAGATATATTATTTGATTTTCATATAAAAGGTACGTGTCGTTAACTAGTCTAGCTTTGCATATCTGTAGCTGTCCAAAGGTTAAACTAATTTTATCTTTTATTTCGTCAAGTTGTATATATTGCAGGTAGGTATGGTAATGAGTCGTAAGTCGCATGGGTCCAAGTTTGTAGGGCAGAACTCCGGGTCCATCATCTAGGCTCTCAAGTTTTATCTCCGAGCCCTGCATCAGGGGAATTGTCAGCAGCAAAAGAACTCTGTAACAAGGGATGATCTCCTTTAGGGACGCGTTTTATGCGTGATTTAGCTACGGGTCCTCGTTTTTTGAGGTATAAATGTGTATTGGGAGATCGGCTAGTACTGTATCTTGGGTATAACGAGGGGCGGTTTTCTGTCGGCTTGCTAGGGGGTTTTTTATAAATACTTGTTGCTGCGGGGTATATTCTGGTTCGGGTTCGCGGCTTTTATTCCTACTCTCTATTAGGGAGGTTCGATTTGAAAGGGATGTATCATTAATTATATCATAAACTTGTTTCATTTGCATCTTATGGTTTTGGACATACTGTTGCAAGAGTCGTTCGGTTATGTCAGTGTCGAGAGGGTTTCTGGGGTCGAAATGACCTGTCAATAAGTCGAATGGTCTGCACTTAGTGAAGCTGTGAATAGAACTATTATAGGCTATGATAGCATAGGGCATAAGGTTGATAATAGGTTCATCCTTCTGTTTTAATTTTAGTATGCGGAGATGTTCGAGAAGCGTAGAATGGTAACGTTCTATGATACCGTTATCATTTGGGGAATGAGCCAAAATTTTATGGTGATTTATCTTGTGGAACCTGACAAATTCGGCAAAGAGCTGGTTAGTGAACTCAGTTCCGTTGTCAGTAATTATAGTGATGGGAACTCCATGATGCGTGCAATATTTCAAAAGGGCTTGAAGGATACTAACTGCGGTTCCGTCTCGTAAATGATATGCTTGACCATACTTGGTGAAAACATCCATGAAAGTTACGTATTTTTCATTGTGAACTGTAAATAGGTCCATATGAACTGTCTCAAAAGGCTTAGTCGCGGGGGGTACGATATTGAATTTAGGTCTTACCGAATTTCGGTCATATTTAGCCTGACCGCAAGTAGTGCATTCGTTAATGAATTTCGTGATTTGATCTTTCATTTTAGGCCAATAGAATTTCCGGGAGAGTGCTAGGTAGCATTCGGCAATGCCACGGTGATTGGTTTTCCCATCGTGGTAGTTATTAATGATTTCCTGTTGTCTAAGATAATCCTTTACATTTTCCAATTCTACTTTGGAAAGCACAATATTCATAGTGGAGCTTTTGAAACTGCTCTGGATGATGGGGATGATTTTATACATGGCGAGTGGGGGCTGTATAAGCAGGGCGGTTTTGACCTTCGGGTTGACGTACTCTTTGATAGCGTTAACAACGTCTGTCTCTAAATTGAAATTTGATACTTGGACGGATGCGCGGGTGTGAGTGTCGAAAGGTTTAGTCACGGTCGGTTTCCTTTTTACATCATCTACGACTGTAAGCACGATCTGTCTGTGAAACTTGTTGAGTGGCTCATCGGTAATTGGTACTTCCAATATGGGGCTCTCTTCGCTGGTATGCACAGTTTCTGTGGAAGAATTGCCTAACGTCTCCGGTATTTCTGTAGGGTTGGGTAGTATTGAGCAAAGCTCGTCGGCTACGATGGATTCGATTTCCTCATTGTGGATTTCCACTCTGGATAGGGCATCGGCGTTTGTGTTGGATTTACCTTTTTTATATACGACTGTGTAATCATATTCACTTAGCCTCAGTCTCCATCTGGTGAGACGTGAGTTTGGTTCCTTTATATTCATGATCCACTGCAAGGGCTTGTGATCAGTTAGAATTTTGAATTTACGTCCAAAAAGGTAGGGTCGGAAGTACTTTGTGGCCCAAACTATAGCGAGTAACTCCTTTTCAATCGTACTATAGTTAAGCTCACTCTCGTTAAGGGTTCGGGAAGCATAACATACTGGTCTATCAGACCCTATTGGGCCTTGGGATAAGACAGCGCCCAAAGCGACATTAGAAGCGTCTGTTGTCAGGATAAATTCTCTGGTAAAATCGGGGTATTGTAGCACAGGATCATTTGTAAGGAGAGTTTTGCATTTTTCAAAACAGTTAACATAGTCAGAGTTAAGAGTAATTTTGTTTCCTTTCTTTAGGCAAATAGTAAGGGGCTTAGTAGTATGGGCAAAGTCAGGGATGAATTTTCGGTAATACCCAAGGAGGCCTAAAAATTGCTTAATTTCCTTTGGTGTCTTAGGTATCGGGTAGTTTTGTATCGCAGAGATTTTCTCAGGGTTCGGCTTTATGCCGTCCTTGCTTATTATATGTCCAAGGTAAGGTGTTTCAAGTTTCAGGAATTCGGACTTATCCATCTGGATCTTAAAATTTGATTCTCTTAACCTCTGGAAAACCTTTTCAAGATTGGTCATATGTTCCTGTAACGATGTACTGAAAACAATTATGTCGTCGAGATACACGAGGCAAATTTCGTTTTGGAGGCCTCTCAGCACGTTGTCCATGACCCTCTGGAAAGTGCTGGGTGAATTACGGAGGCCCATCGGCATCCTGAGATACTCAAAATGACCTTGCTCTACGTTGAAGGCTGTCTTTGGTATGTCCTGGGGGTCCATCTCAACTTGATAAAACCCGCTGGCTAGATCCAGTGTGGTAAAATAGTGACATTTTCCCAACTTATCTAGCACATCCGCGATGTTTGGAATCGGGTACTTGTCCTCAATTGTTTTATCATTTAACTTGCGGAAATCGACCACAAGGCGCCATTTTTGCTTCCCTGAAGCATCCACCTTTTTGGGTACAATCCAGATAGGGGAGCTCCAAGCAGAGTCGGAGGGTTGAATTATTCCTTGCTCGAGCATCTTAGCTATCTGATCTCGAACCTCCTGTCTGTGTATAAATGGATACCGATAACTTTTCGTATAAACTGGTACCTCGTCGGTAGTCCTAATTCGGTGTTTAATTTTATTGGTAAATGTAAGGGCTTCTCCCTCAATATAGAAAACGTCGGCATATTGGGAACAAAGTAATTTTAAATTAGTCGCCTCTTCCTCGTTCAAATGTTCCGTGCGCAGGCGCGATACTACGTCCTCCGCGCGTGTACTAGGGCACAGTTCGGTGCGCATGCACTCGATACTATGGAGGTCAGCTTGAGCTGGCTGGTCGAGCGAGAAAATGACGTCATTCGGGGATTGGTTTTCAACCTCTATATATCCACGGCTGTTTTTAACCACTGTAAAACAGGCATGAATCATGCAATTGCTAATTATCTGGTCTCTTACTAAGACCTCACCGTCTGCGGTGTTAATCGGGGCTTTTATTATTTTCGACGTGCCTGCCGGGATTATTTCCTCGAAGTAATTATTTGCTTGGCTCGAGTGATATACTCGTATCGGATTGCTTGAAGTGCGGGTGAATAAAGTGTGTGTTTTAAAGTCAACATTAGCTTCCCAACTCGTTAATAAATTATATCCTATCAGACCATCAAAATAGTCGTGAAAACGATATAAAAATAGTTTTATATCACCAGTGTCATTAAGATCCGGGAAACAGGGTATCGTTAGCGAATAATCATTTCGGCTCACGGCGTGAACGTTGGTGACCTCGAAAGGGTCGTACTTAAGGGGAAAATTTGGGAAATAGCGTTGTACTGCCTCGGGGCTAATAAAGGACTCGTTAGCGCCAGTGTCTATTAAAAGTTTGAGTGGTGGGTCGCTGATCTGAATATAAGGCAGTTTCCTTTGAGACTGTAGATTTATCTCTATTTTGGCTCTCGTGAGCTGCTGTCCTTTTGAAAATTTGGCTGTTCACTAGTGCTGGCGGCAGGTAAAGTCTCGTTGCTGTACTGATAATCATAATACTCTGCTTCGACGTTGGGATCAACGGCGGGATCAGATTCCGTATAATCATCATATGTCACTGTGGTATCGTAACTATATTCCGGTTGCATGTAATAGTTATCATAGTATGAACCACCGGCATTGTATGAACATTCGTTCATGTGAATTTCGCGTGGTTTAAAAGAGGGCTGATTTGACATGGGCAATACCTTTGGAGAATAAGCCTGAACTCCACTCATAGGCTTAGGATTCGATCCGTACTGGGGGTTATTCCTAGGGGTAGTCGAAAAACGTTACTTTGAGGGTTGTAATTAGGGGGACGGGCGCCGAACATCTGTTGCGTCCTAGTGGGCATACGGTTTTGAGGGTACGCTTGCGTTGGGTTAAATTTAGGTGGTTGCGTAGCTTGTTGCGTCGGGCGCTGACCAAAAGGCAGTGACCAATTCGGTATCTGGGGCGAATGGAATGGACGTGGTGGCGTAAACCCTGCGGCTGGCGAGGGCAAAGCTACCCTATTAGGTTGATGCGCTTTAGCAGTATCTCCCCGCTGTTGCACATACATTACATTGAGTTCTTCCTGGACGAATTCTAGGGCCTTCTCAATCGTTTCTGGTCGCATGCACCTAATGCGTGATCCCAAGGGTTCCTTCAGGCCGCGTACAAAAGCTTGCATAGCTATCTTTTTATAAAGAGTCCGTTTAGCTTCTATAGTAGTGCCTAAAGTTTCGTGTAACGTAACATACGTCATCATTGTACTCAAAAGTGTCTGGCAATGGTCGTAAAACTCTTGGGGTGTCCTATTACCCTGGCTGGATATTGAGAGGTCATTGTATAACGCTGTCTCGTCACGTTGGTCAGAGAAATTGTTAACAAGGGCTGTCCTAATACCTAACCAGTTATCAGGAATGCCATTACTATTAATAATGCTTGCAGCAGTACCAGTTATTTTATTTAGTATTCCGTTAACAACAACATAGATTGAGCAATTCTCTTCCGGCTTCATTACGTACATAAGCGTCGACTACTTGATCACATATTTTAATGAATCGCGTAAGGATATTAGGATTGCCGTCAAATTCTGGGACTAGACGCAAGGTCTTGTAAACATCCTCTGGGGTCGCGGACATTACTGTATCGGACTCAAGTAAGGTTACTGAACTATCTAAGGGACTTCCTAACTCTAAGTTGTCTATATTCCTACGTAAATCTAGTGTTGCCCGTCGAACCTGACCCGGTGCAGGTTCTCGAGATCCCGATTTTTTGGGATGAAAAATTATGGAAAATAAGGATATACAGTATAGGGAAGCAAGCACACAAGAACAATTCAGGGGTACTCACATATGCTTCATTCTTGGTCCTTCACGGGAATCGATAGCTGGATTCGCCTCCGGTTTGCAGCTCGTAGATTCTGGATACTCGGCAGCGGTGCTTGATAGCCAACCCGGGTGGCTCGCGAACGCGCGGTCTCGATTTTTAGAAAACCCGAAATATTCGCGAAAACGACCCGCGAGTATCCTACCGACTGCGCCAATTACGATAGCTACAATCGGAGGTCCGAAAAAAAACCAAAAACTTTTATTACTAATTTAATTAAAATCAAAGATACAAAAATTATAGCCTAAGTGCGATGACAATTGTTCGAAGTCTGAATCAAGAGTGCGTGCTAATAGAATTGCATTAGTTAGGTAAAGTCGTGTTATGCTGATCTTGCGCCTCGTGCGGCAGGTCGGTGAACGTGCGCAGCTGACTCGGTGGTTGTCCTTATGGTGCAATATGTAATTCACGTCATCGGTTGTTTAGGTAAAGCGGAAGGAAGAAAGATGTTCCAAAATTTTCAGGCGCGTCCCCAACATGCACGCGCGCCATAGCCGCCTGCTGCGGACGCCGCTGTCGTCCATACACGGCAGATATTTCCAGCTCAGACAGCGATTTACGGTGATGTCAACACACGAGCGAGTCTAGCTGTAGAGACTTGTGTTAGATAAAGACAGAGATAGTGTATGACTCACTCTAACAAAGCTCGCGTCGACAGTATCAGGCGCGTCCTCAACATGCACGCGCGCCATAGCCGCCTGCTGCGGACGCCGCTGTCGTCCATACACGGCAGATATTTCCAGCTCAGACAGCGATTTACGGTGATGTCAACACACGAGCGAGTCTAGCTGTAGAGACTTGTGTTAGATAAAGACAGAGATAGTATATGACTCACTCTAACAAAGCTCGCGTCGAGAGTAGCAGGCGCGTCCCCAACATGCACGCGCGCCATATTAGCCGCCTGCTGCGGGCACCGCTGTCGTCTATACACGGCAGATATTTCCAGCTCACACAGCGATTTGCGGAGCCGCACGAAACCAAGTACGTCGTACTGCCATACCCAGTAGCCTGAAAGTTGAAAAACAAGATTTAGAACACAAATATACAAAGTCTAGGATTATTTCCGGGACCACAAACAATACGGCAATAGACCATATGCTAAACACCTTAACGAACAAAAGGTAATCGTAGTCTCTCCCGTGTAAAAACCGGCCAAGGGCGTGTCGGGCCACGCTCAGTGTAGGGTTCCGTAGTTTTCCGTATTTTTCTCAAAAACTACTGAACCTATCAAGTTCAAAACAATTTTCCTAGAAAGTCTTTATAAACTTCTACTTTTGTGATTTTTTTCATATTTTTTAAACATATGGTTCATAAGTTAGAGGGGGGGGGGACGCACTTTTTTTCCTTTAGGAGCGATTATTTCCGAATATTAATATTTTCAAAAAACGATCTTAGTAAACCCTTATTCATTTTTAAATACCTATCAAACAATATATCACACGTTGGGGTTGGAATGAAAAAAATATCAGCGCCCACTTTACATGTAGGGGGGGGGGTACCCTAATAAAATATTTTTTTCCATTTTTTTTTTGCACTTTGTTGGCGTGATTGATATACATATTGGTACCAAATTACTAGTTGACTACGGAACCCTAATAAAAGAGCTATCATCGCGTCTCTTTCATTTACACGGTAGCGACTGTCTTTTGTTCGTTTCTATTGCCGATAGCTCATCGCTTAGATACTCGCTTTTGACTAAACCAGCGCCTTAGTCCAGATTAAATCCTGTTAAACTTCTCTACCTGTCCTCACTAAAAGTCAAATGCCAAAAGAAGATGTTCATTGTTGCAAGCCATTGACGGTAGAATGTTTGACAGTTATCTATGTAGTGACAGAAGTCGTTAATATTTTTAACCCTTAAATGGATGACCTTGACAAGGATTTGTTCAAATTTCAATTTTGACATGTTGTCAATAGAAAAATACGTGATGCATATATACATCACTATGCATTTAAGGATTAATGACATTTTAAACTAACCATGTAACACAAGTCTTCTTAGTTGAGTACACTGCCAGCACATCAATATGATTGGATTCACGTTGCATGATTCATACTGAAAAATGTACAAATATATTAAACTATAAAAACCTTCAACTGTTATCAAATTAAAGAATCAGCAAAATCGTTAATGATTTATCAGTTCAGCCTTGGATTCAGCATGTGTTGCAAACATATGGTTTTTTCTGATCTTACCTCAGGAGCGCGCAGTGAACGTATGACGTGTGGGCACGACTCGTGAGGCGCGTCCACAACGACGAACTCGCGTAGCGAGTCCTTGTGAAGCCGCACCACATGCTTGATGAGGGGCGGGTGTAACTGCAGCAAAAAAAAAAAATAGGTAAAGCTAGGAACATACTACGCGGACGTCCGCGGTCGCGCGACCGCGACTGATCAGTATGCACGGTCTTCGGGACGTGGCTTCGGCTGACCAAAACATCCAGCGAGCCAGATTTCGATCGGACGTCCGTGCGCTCAAGGCCACGTCCACGACCGACGACCGATAGCGGTCGCGCGACGGCGGACGTCCGCGTAATATGTTCCTAGCTTAATGTAAGTTGATTGCTTGTGTCTTATCTTATTTATTTAATCGTATGGCAAATTATATCTAAAAGCAATCAGAGAGTAGCCTTCTCTTATCTTAGATGGCCTTCACAACTACAAAAGTTTTTGGCAAATATTTTGCCATTGCCAGCTTCATCAAGAAGTTAAGTGGTCAAATATAACTTGTAAGATTTTATGATAGCAATGGGACAGTGGGCTATTTCTCCACAGGGACATTGAGACTTGATACTGACAATTCTGTGCCTATTTCTGGGTTGATAAGTAACATTGTTACTCAGCGTCTTAAATATTTCCTTGTTGAAGAGGCAATGAACGGCGAAGTGTCACAGTCGGGCGACAATAGGCTAGTTTCCTATACTTGAAATAAAATATTTTATGCAGTGCACGAAATAAAGCACCACATAATTAGAAGAAAAATATGGACAGTAGTTATGTTTAAACATAATTTCTATTTAATAAGTCAAAGAGAAAGACAGAAAGTAATGAATTGACCGCGGCGTCACTCCTCAGT
Organism: Leguminivora glycinivorella; assembly: GCF_023078275.1. Lineage (NCBI taxonomy): Eukaryota > Metazoa > Arthropoda > Insecta > Lepidoptera > Tortricidae > Leguminivora > Leguminivora glycinivorella. The sequence goes on from NC_062972.1 coordinate 28,732,275, forward strand.
ATTTCATAGTAATTCCATATTACCAAATCGTTTTGACAGTTCTTAAAAGAAGCTGATTTGACTAGTAGGAAACTAGCCTATTGTCACTATTCTGAAATAGGCCACATGTAGATGTAGCAGTAGATATAAAAGCTTGTAATAAATATCGCGGTACACGCGCACTGGAATATGAGCTGACATAGCTAAACTGTTCTTATAGATTGATTAAAAACTTACAGTTTTACAAAACAGCAGCTTGAGCGATGTGAGAGTCAGCCCCTCGACTAAAACTGTTTCCATGACTTCGTCGATCTTTTTCTCTGGCAATCCAATCTGAAATCATATTATACTGTAATAATAACCATAAATAAAATAAAAACGTTCCTTTGTGGATATTTTCCTACAGTAACGTAGAATTTATGTCAAATGCGGCCATACATTAAAAAATAAAAAATAAAAATAAAATAAATATTATAGGAGCGAGACACAGCGATGGGACTTTTATAATATATAAATACATTCGCACGTATAGCTGCTGTGCTCACACACAAATAAATGCTGTCGCGCTTAGACCAATGTCGTGGCCGGGCCGTTACGTTCTCGTGGTGAGCGAGCAACGAATGTTTCTACGAATTCCAGTACCAATATGCAGTGAAATCATGTGAAAATCACCAGTGTGGCAAGAAATTACTCAGGTCGCGGAGTGGAGCGACCACTTCATCAAAGGTTTTGGAATTGAATGGAGCTCCATAGCTACAATAAGTTTAATTCATTATACGCGATTTAATCCGTTTCCAGTTTTATTTCATGAGTTAGCTATCGCGGTAACCGAAGACAATATTATACAATAAGTTATTTAAAAAACCTTAAAAAGGAGTGTTTTTAGTATCGTGTATCGTGTGACTCACCAAGTTGACAGCGACGTCTAACCCGTTAGGGTAGAAGGTCTGAACCCGGCGCCAGTCCACGGAATGTGCTAGTTTCTTGTTGCATATGATGATGCTGAGCTGGCTGAATGATGTGAGCTGCGAGAGGGTTTCTAGAGTGTCTGTTGTCACGAGGTCGTAGTCCACTAGTATGTGCTGAAAAAAAAAAAATCATAATTAATTTCGAAGTTTACGCACATACAATACAGTCAACCAATTGGAACCCTAGGCCGCTCTACAACCATATCAAAATGACAAGCAGTAAGAGATTTCTTACAATCTGATTTATAACGCCACTATGACATAGTTCTACAGTGGTCTAGGGTTCCAATTGGTTGACTGTACAGTCGCCATTAGATGTATCGCATCGGCTAAGATATTCCCAAATATCTGAATACGCCTTCATTATCAAACCTTAAGTGTTCAGGTACTTTTGAGCATCTTGGGCGCTCCTATATGTCTGAGGAAGCCTACAATTCCTTCAAAAATGTACGTTGTTGGGCTTATAAGGTCAGTTATTTAACGTTAAGTTTCTAATGGATCGGCAACGCGCATGTGTCACCCCTTGAGTTGCAGGCGTCCATAGGTTGAGGTGACCATGTGCAGCAGATGAGGTGGTTTCCATCAGGCGGACCGTATGCTTGTTTGCCACCGACGTAATATAAAAAAATACCTGTAAGCTGGAAAACATCATCGCCTCAGCATTGAATCTGGATAAAACCGCGTCGGCAGGTGACGAGGGGTCAAAGCGAAGCCCGCGGGAGTATAGTTTCACATTGCCATGCTGCAAATAAGGTATAGGTACATTTCAATAATAGTCATGAGATTTTCAGGTGAAATCTGACGTTAACTGTAACATGGACACTGACCACAGACCAACCCCTATAGACATCTATTACAAGACGACTCGCGGTAGCCAGCCTTCCTAGTATTTGCACTGATATAAGCGCGGGCGCTCGCCGTGCCCGATCAGTATCGACCAAGTAACAGACCCGAAAGCAGCGCGTGTTTTTCGCACTAAAAAATTGGAAAAGGGTATTTTGATGCCTTAAAGATGTCCACCTGTAGTGTGAAATGGTGTGGAAAGGTAACAAGAAGCTCAAATTTAAAAACAGACGGCATTACATTCCACAAATAAGTCATATTTATAATTTATTCAGAGCCGGCATAGGTCAACTTACATTGGCCACTTACGCGTCAGTAGAGGGACGGTCATACTTCTGTCCCTTTTTATCTGGCGCGACTGCCCGCCGTCCTTGAAACGGCCAATCACAGCGCGCTTAACACATTCCCCGCCCGCTCCTCGCACCCCAAACACTGGTGACTCGTATCGCGAACAAAATATACAAGATTTCTACTCTATAGGAGGTTCTCTGTGACACTGACTGACTTGCCTAAGTACCGTATAATCGTTCTAAAATGCGGAGGGCCTTTTGAAACCTCTCGCACGGTATGTTTTAGTTTTGAGGCGTCCGCTAGCTGACTCGTGCAGCCAGTGGCGCCAGCAACGCTCTTAAACACATTTTTTAGTTTCTGTTCTATCATCGATTCTGAAGGGGCTTATAGTTTTATGTTTTTAATGGCAACTATCCGAATCATTACAAAGAAGCCATTGAGATATTAGGTTAAATCGGTGATCCATCTAAAATTCCGCGGTTGAATTTTTTTTCGGTGAAGTAACAGATGAAATATTTCAAGAATAAAGACTACCTAAAAAACCTCCATCTAGGCAAGCGAATATATCAGAATCCAAAGGTATAAATTAGATATGGGCCGAGGTTAGTTTTTCAATGTTCGTATTCGGCCGAATAATTCGGTTGCATTGCCGAATATTTACCGAATAAACAAAGTAAATAACTAATGAAGATCTTACGTATTCCATTGGATAAGAAACTCCTATTTTAGTAGCTTTCTAAGGAACTACTAAAAATAAATAATTGTCTATGCGTCAAAATATAAATACAAAGTTGAAAAAACCGTAGTTTAAGAGTTGAGAAGAGTTCAGAGTTGTTTTAACTAAGTTTAAAATAAATCCACTAAATCGTAAGAACATATGTAGTTCTAGTAACATATGTAAACATTATCAGTCATTTAATAGTTTTAATCTTAACATCCGCCTTCTAAATATGGCGTCACCGAATATTCGGCCGAATGTTTGGTTCGGTAAGAGCCGAATCGAATGTTCGGCAAAGTCCATATTCGGCCCATCTCTAGTATAAATCGCCTGGGGGTGTTCCTACACGCGCTTTTGAGCGGGGTTCCGAAACACGGCTATAGACGTCCCTTGCAAAACCTCCATCTAACCAATACCACACATTCAACAATATCTTTACTTACAATTTGTCTCGGCTTCTTGTCATCTACCGCGTCCATTTCGCAGTTGAGCAGCGCGAAGTTCCGTATGCTGTGGGAATGTTTGAATAGCAGGCTCTCTATCATTACTCTGGAACATAAAACACTTTCCTAAGTATTTATAAATGTATCCTAGAATACATTTTATAACCGTGTATTTTTTTATACTATGGACATTCTTACAAGGAAACTACTACTAGGTACTACTGTCCCCCTCCGATTTCATTAATTTTTATGTATGTTATAGAGTACTCAAAAATAACACATACGTATTTTTTTATAGCGGCCCAAACTAATTCTGTTGGGAGAAATTGTCCTTCAGAATCCTGAAAAGTGACAAAACCTTCTAATTTCTTCAAGGAGATTTGTTCAATCATATTTATATACGCAAAAATAAGGTACACGTATTTTGCGTTTTCATCTCAAACTCATATTTGATATAAAAAAGACATGTCAAAGTTTCATATTTTTCATTGTTTTACTCACCTCCTTTTTAGTACCACGATATCGTAAAATTATCAAACTCCTAACCACTTCTCATTAGTCCAGGCTCATCATCAAATCGGAGGGGGACAGTAGGGTACCTTTCCTTGTTAGTTCTTACACTGATCTACTAAGTCCCCGAAGTAAGTTCAAGAACTAGCCAAGTCAAATCCTGAACTTGAACTACTTTAAAAAAAAAAATTATTGATGTCAATTATTTTATCGGCGAAGTATATTGTTTAAAAAACTAGACTTTTTAAATTTATGTTTTTACGAGATTTAGCTTAACTGGAACCAATCATTTTATGATTTTTTTAATACATCATACAAATCACACACATATACTTTATAAACTTAAATAAGTATTAATCAATGAAAAAACGCCCAAGTCCACCGGTAGACGAGCCGGGAATTGAACCCGGGTCTTCAGCTTACGCGGCTAAGGATCAGATATGGTATTGCTCCGTAACCAGTGGCCCATTTCTCGAATCACCAAGTTACAAGTTAAAAAGAGATTCCGCTTATAACTTTTGACTTCGAGAAATGGGCCACTGGTTTTACTCTATGGAATTATGGTGCGATCGCCTGACGATTGATATATTTCGATAAGCGATTCACCCCGAGACTAGGCCGTGCCATATTAAATGTCATACCTGTCTAGTTTGACGTTGCTATGCGCCATCTGCACGCAGCCGGGTCCTATGAATACTATCTCTAGGAGCTTCAGTGTGTCGAAGAATCTGCAAAAAAAAACAATATTTTATTACAATTGTGCCCTATATAAAAATAGATTTAATATTTGAAGTTTTTATCGCTGACTGTATCCTTCAGACATTATTGCAATTTATGCAAGGGATTCGGCTTGGTGCCCATATCTAGTGATATTAAGGGTCGAAACGAGACGATGTCTTTGGACTTCCAAAGTTGTAGATCGCCCTTTTTAGGTTTGTTGCATGAAAAGCGTGTAAATAAATTAATCGATGAAGTTTTTTGCTCGATCCAACGAGACAATATATTTGATAGAGACATATCATGTATCTCCTGCAATTCATATTAAGCGAATACAAAATCACCATTTTTAGCCATCAGGTTCATTGATACTAGTCTTCTAATTTGTAATTCATCACGATACATTTAAATTTAGGTGCAAAGCATGCATATGAAACCGTAACGATGCAAATATATGTGCATACGTTCAGATACTTATCTGTATCATTGATCATATCGTTTTCTGCCACCATTTGAGACTTCTGTATGATACAAAAATGGATTTTATGAAGTTTAGCTTATGTTAAAAATTAGAAGTAGACAATGTACCTACACAAGGGGTGTTATAAGAAACTTAGTATTTGCATAATGTTCGATTGTGGGTAAAAAAAAATACATAAATCCATTTATAAGTGTAATCATTACGTGAGGAGGGAACATATTTCTTTTTGCTGGTTTCGATTTGCGTGCAAGTAAAAAAGTCGTGAAAGTTGGTGAATTTTTTAGGAAATTGCATAAACGGCTGTTAGTGGTTTAACTTAAAATATCCGTTTAATTAACTTTACGTAAATAACCACGATACAAAATTTAAATTTGAAATAGGGGACCGCTTTTCTGATGAAACTTTTTTGATTACATGGCTAAGAACACTCCCAACAAATTCAGGTTTCAAACAAAAAAAGAAACTAAATTGGTTCATCGGTTCGCAACAGACAGACAGAGTCTGTGACGTCTTTTCGCGTAGGGGACGGTAGATAGGTAAACTCGTTGGTCGATCGGTAATCAATAATTAGCACATTAGATACCTACGCAACTAGGTCAATAATTTAAAGGGTTATATGTTCTGTAAAACGTTGTACGATACATGTGCGAACCGCGATTACTGCGAATAGGTAATTCGCTATTCCTGTCGATTTAAAACTTATTTTATCGCTAATGTTGGAAAAGTTTAGTTTATATGATCACTTTGCAATTCTTTTGCCAGAAAGTCAGAAATAATCTATTTTTCTTAGACATAAAAGTACACAGTGACAGTACACATCAAAATAAAAGTTTTTTTCTCGAGGATGTCATAATTTAAGCCCTTAGAAGGACGAGCGTAGTGAGGACTATTAAAAACTGTTAAAAAAAATTCTATTATTTTTGTGCTTTGTCCGATTTTGACAAAAAATGTGTCAATTGAAAGGTATTGTTTAATGTAATCGAAAAAAAAATTTAAAAAAAAAATTGCTAAAAACGTGTAAGAAAAAATTAAAAAAACCTTAAATTTTCGTATCACGCTGAATAACTGCTAAGAACGACAGATAAGATATACAATATCGATATATGAGTTTTTAAAATCAAAGACAAATAAATTCATAATTATAAACTGAAAACCGAATCGAAATCGGATCAGTAGTTTTTAAGATACAAGTTGCCAAAGTTGGCTTAGTTTGTTTATATGGTCGCTTTTAAATTATTCAGCCAAAAAGTCAGAAATAATATATTTTTCTTACAGCTAAGAGTATGCATTGATAGAAGACATCATAATAAATGATTTTCGCTGAGGAATTGAATTTAGTATGCAAGGGCCAAAAACATGTTATTGTATGTGGAGATTTTAATGTTAACTTGCTCGAGTCATCTAGTAATACTGTTAAAATGTTCTGTTTGTTTAAATCATTTAATTTATTTAATTTATTTCTTGAACCTACCCGGGTAGGTGTGACTAGTGCAACATGCCTAGATAATATTTTTTGTAACTGTGAATGTATAGATAAGAAATTATTTAACTGTTTTCATTCCGATCACAGCGGCCAAAGGGCAGCTTTCTTAAACGTTATTCATGATACTCCACAAACAATAACATATAGACCCATTACTGGATCTCGCTTGGAATCATTCAAAAATTAAATTCTACATGGTTTGTCTATAATACCATTTTCGCATTATGACTGTAATCATTTGTATCAAGATGTTTTCAATGTAATTCTTAATCAATTTAATAACAATTTCAAAGTGAAATATATTAGTGGGTCAAAAGTTAAAACAAAGTTTAGTGAATGGGCTACTGTAGGTATTCACAAAAGTAGAAAAAGACTTTATGAACTTTATGGTGAGAGAGAGCTGAACAAGAATTCAGAATTCCTGGACTATGTAAGAAACTACTCAAGAATCTTCAAGAAAGTGTGTTTAACTGCCAAGAAAAACTTTATTAGTTCTAAATTGAAAGTGTCGGACAACAAAGTGAAAACAACTTGGAGTATTATAAATAAAGAAGCTGGTAAATGTAAATCACGCGATTGTCAAGTCAACATTGTATCAGATAATCAACAAATAGTGTCGAACAGCGATGTTGCCTCGGCATTCGAAGATTATTTCTCAAATATAGCCGTTAACACCACAAAATGTTTACATTCTTCTGCGGCTCAAGCCCATTCATTACTTTGTGCTAATGTTAAGAAATGTAATAATTCATTTGAATTTAGTCAAGTAGACTCTGTAAATATTGTTAAAACATTCAAGTCACTCAATTTAAAGAAAACGGAAGACTTATGGGGAACATCAGTTAAAGTAATTAGTCATGTCATAGATATAATAGCACCTTACTTGGCCGTAATATATAATATTTCAATTTCACAAGGCACCTTTCCAGATCTTATGAAATGTAGCAAAGTCATACCGCTTTTTAAATCGGGTGATTCGAGTGATATAACCAATTTCCGTCCCATATCAATACTTCCTGTACTAAGTAAAGTCTTTGAGAAGCTAATGTTAAATGATCTACTGGGACACTTCAACAGACATAGATTACTTACAAGCAAACAGTTCGGTTTCACAAGGGGCCGTTCCACGACCGATGCTGCTTCGGTACTCATTAAACATATATATAATTTTTGGGAAAATTCTTGTGATGCAATTGGCATATTTTGTGATCTTTCAAAAGCCTTTGATTGTGTGGATCATGGAACGCTCATTTTGAAATTAGAACACTATGGTTTGTCTATAAATGCCCTAAACTTTATGTCTTCTTACCTTAGCAATAGAACACAAACAGTAGTTGTTAACAAAACTCGCTCTAGCGGGACTGTAGTCCAATTAGGAGTGCCACAAGGCTCAATTTTAGGTCCATTCCTGTTTTTGGTTTATATAAATGATTTGCCATGTATAGTGAAAAACTTTTGTGAAATAGTACTTTTTGCTGATGATACATCACTGCTTTTTAATGTTGACCGAAAATCTACGGATTACAATGTAATTAATAGCACGTTAGCTGATGTACTGCAGTGGTTTACTGTCAACAATTTACTTCTTAATTCTAAGAAAACCAAATGTATTCGATTTTCTCTGCCGAATGTTAAACCAATCGATACAAAAATACTTTTGAATGATGAATGCTTAGAGATGGTAGATACAACACTGTTTCTTGGTTTAACATTGGACAAAAATCTACAATGGAGTCCTCATATAAAGAAACTAGCAAGCAAATTAAGTTCAGCCGCATACGCCGTTAGGAGAATCAGGCAACTGACTAATGTCGAGACAGCTCGCCTAGTGTATCATAGTTATTTTCACAGTGTAATGTCATACGGTATTCTGGTTTGGGGCAAAGCAGCTGACATACAGACTATCTTTGTATTACAAAAGAGAGCCATTCGTTCTATTTACAACTTAGGAACACGTGAATCAGTAAGAGAACTCTTCAAAGGAATTAATATCTTAACTGTAGCTTCCCAATACATTTATGATAGTATAATTTATGTTGTTAAGAATTTAGACTGTTTCACTAAGAATTCTGATATCCATAATTATAACACTAGAAACAAAAATAAGCTTGCCATAAAGAAGTTTCGTGTCCGTAAAGTACAGAAGTCATTTGTTGGGCAATGCATTAATTTTTATAATAAGTTACCTGACACTGCTTTGAGATTACCCCTCCCAGCTCTTAAGAACTACTTAAAAAAATCATTGATGTTAAAGGCTTATTACAGAGTCGAGGACTATTTGACAGACAAACATGCATGGCCCGAACCAGAAACTACAAAAAACGAATAGCAATTAAAATAATTGTATTATGTATAGAGGACACAGTTCAGATAAGAAAGCACATCAAATATTTTATATTTTATGTTGTGTAGGTAAATTACATATTTAATGATATTGAGATTCATATTATCTTTTTCTTCTATGACAATTTGATATGTTTTCTCTGAAGAAGAACGACGTATTATTAAGCAATAATATAATTGATTGAAATTGATTTCCATAGAGTACCTAGTCTGTTCATATTCTTTGATGAATACTTTTGCATGTTAAATTGTATGTTGTTATTTAATGCATGTTAATTATAAGATGTAATGTTTTGAAAAGAAGTTGCCCGCCGAGTTTCTTGCCGGTCCCATAGTGGATACCCCCCTCCCAACTGAGGGGGGACTGAAATCTTCTCGAGGCTGAGGCGTAGGGTTAGAGCCGGCGTAGCTTTATTTGACGTTCATATGCGCATTGTAATATGCCTACTTGAAAAATAAATATTTCATTTTCATTTTCATTTTTCAGGATATAAAAATTTCATCCCTTAGGAATCCGAGCGTAGCGAGGTCTGCAACGAAAAACAACAAAAAGCAAGTTTTTTTTTTATGTTACATAAATTAATTTCTTTCAACTGACACACGTTTTGTAAAAATCAGACCACCCAAAAAAAAAAACTTGTTTTTGTGTATCGACATTGTATATCTTATCTGTCGTTCTTAGCAGTTATTCAGCGTGATACGAAAATTTAAGTTTTTTTTTTAATTTTTTCTTACACGTTTTTAGCAATTTTTTTTTTATTTTTTTTTCGATTACATTAAACAATAACTTTCAATTGACACATTTTTTGTCAAAATCGGACAAAGCACAAAAATAATAGAATTTTTTTTAACAGTTTTTAATAGTCCTCACTACGCTTGATGTGTAGCTACTCGTTTCGAATTCTTATTTTTCCCCACTTGTAATGTAAGTGCGTTTTCACATTATCGTATCGGATGTCGGATGTATCGGATCATATCGGATGTAGGACCGATAACCGATATCCCATACTTTCAAGCCGGGGTCTTTAATTTTTGCCTTTGAAATCCTTCCGACGTCCCGATATCGGATCGGATAATGTAAAAACGGACTAATGTGCTACTTCCGAATTGCAAAACGGATACGCCATTCAAAGTAACAGTTGATAACGCTTAAAGGGAAAAACAAACTGAAACCCAAACATCCTATAGACTAAGAGCCCAGAGCCGCCAGCCTTTCCTCTTTTTCTCAAGGTTGAAATTTTGGGAAAATGAATAGTTAGTATCGACGATATTATAGCTAGTTCGGTCCAACGACCATCTTTTTGCTACAAGGTTTTTTTTAAACAATAACTTTACCTAAATTCTCAAGGCTGATTTTTATATGTGTTAGAACATACTGTTAGGAATTGATAATAAAAAAAATGGCCGCTGAGCTGAGCTAGCTAATACCTATGCACATATTAAACGTCGACAGATGTAGTGCAAAAAGATTTGCCTTCGTATTGTTACGGAAACGTAACTACGAACGTGTCACGCTATTTCAGTCAGTCTCAGTACAAGATGTACTGACATTGACTGAACTAGCATGACAAATACGAACGTTTCCGGAAAAATACGAAGGAAACCCTTTTCGCACTACATCTGTAACTCTTAAAGACTGTACACGATAAAATCCGGCCATGCATGATATGGGTTTTTTTTTTCCCCTCACTAGCTCGGAAACACGTGTTTTGTCCTTTAATACCAGCGGGTAAAAACGCATTTTATCCACTAGTGGGTAAAGTAATTTGACCTTGAATAACGTCAAATTAACTGCTTTAAAATTGATAAAAGTAGGTGAATCTAGTAATAAAGATGATTTACCACCTGTGGAACTACTGGAAACAGTGATAAACGCATTTTTTGCGTTGTAGTTTCCTCGTACACTCGGGTGCAAATGTATTTTACTTCTCGTGTGTTAAAAAACTCGCAAATTCTCGAACCACTCGCTTCGCTCGTGGTTCAACTATAGAATCCTTTTACTTGCTCGTTTTTCAATTCCACACTCGGCGTTAAAATACAACTTTGCCCCCTTGTATAACAAATAACTATTCCCGAATCCACATTTTGAAGTAATGTTTGTACTTTTATTAACCAGTATATCTTAAATTGTGTAATAATAGTAGCTATTCGTTGTAATGCATGAGTATGTGTGAGTTTTCGCCGAATACAGTCCATAGTAGATACATTTCATTTTTTGTCCAGCGTTTTTTGACACTCTTCACAGGCTTCCTATCCCACTTTTCACAATAGTAGATATATTTTTAAAAGCCGTTTTACACGCATTAGAATGTCCAGGCCCAAAAAAAAATAGTTATTGTAACTCATTTCGACATTTGGGAGTCAGGAAGGCTTTCTACTCCAAGCACTGAAAGTTGTTTTTGTATGGGTAAGCCAAAAAGTGTCAAAAAGTAGAACTCGGCAAAGTTAGGAAACCTCAGAACTTTCTTAATCTTATTACAACCAGAAAAATGTTTACTATTGTAGAATCAGTATATCATCAGGTATATTTTGGCTAATATAATTAAACATTAAAAAATCTTTTTAACATGAAAGTTTTGTAAAGTTTCCCAAAGTGTCATCTATCAAAAATGAGGAAGGTCTGACGGCTCTAGGCTTTTGCTCTACTATAACATTACTACGAAATGACTGAACAGTGCATTCATCTGCGCAACAATGATAGCGATTCATTACATAATGTTGCACAGTCACGTAGTTCAATAATTTTCAGTTTGATGCGTAATGGAGATAGTGTAGCGGATGAGGAAATCATAATAATTGTACTCATTGTTTTTAAATAACACAATTTATCAGATAATGATTGGATCTTGTGTTTATAAAGTTAGATTTATGTTTTCGACTTAGGTATTGGTTTACTGTCGATTTAGAGATTATAAATTGTCACTACTTTCAAAAAAACTTGTATCTTCGTCTGTCAATGAAAAGAAAATTGTAGTAAGAAATTACACTTAGAATAAATTTAATAGCGAAAAATCTTCGGTGAGACTTCAACTTACGATAGAATCGTTCGTAATGTCTGCCCGTTAAAAGAATTCGTCTACTGTAAGACCAAGTGTTCATAGTTATATTCGTTCCTACTAACCTAAAAACCGGCCAAGTACGAGTTGTACTCGCGTTGCAAGGGTTCCGTACACTACAAGAAGGGCTTAAGCGCCTCCTTTTTAGTAGGAACTTAAGTCATTTTTGCGAATAATCGATATTTCGAACAAAACGAAACAGAAATGAGTTTATATGCAGCGGCAGTGAGTGAAATTCGTAATTTGATTTTTTTTGTTTTAAGTCCGACTTACGCTTTACTGAAAAACTACAGACCCATCACGTGCTTGCCTACACTTTACAAGCTCCTTACATCCATTTTGAGAGCAAAAATTAACGCGCATATTGTCGCTAACAACATTCTGGCTCCCGCTCAAAATGGATGTAGGGTTGGGTCCCGTGGTACTAAAGAGCTCCTCCTCATAGACATGACCATCTGCCAACAAGTTCGGCGGAACAAGGGGGCCATTTCGGCCGCTTGGATTGACTATAAGAAGGCCTATGATTCGGTGCCTCATTCATGGCTGAGAAGGGTATTGGAGCTGTATAAACTTGATGCAGCTTTAATATCCTTCCTGGCTGCATGTATGAGGCAGTGGACCACAGTCCTTCGTCAACCAGGAGGCAGGGATGGCCCCCTGGCCCGCAGGACTTCATAAGGATTGAGCGAGGAATATTCCAGGGTGACAGTTTGAGTCCATTATGGTTCTGCCTAGCTCTGAATCCCCTCAGCACGCTGCTGAAGGATTCTGGGCTAGGTTGCCGGCTTCGGAGAGAGGGTGAAGTCATCTCTCACCTTCTGTACATGGACGATCTCAAACTATTTGCACCGAACACCCAAGACCTGATGGTGCTATTGAAAACCACAGAAGTTTTCAGTACTGCCATCAGAATGGAGTTTGGTGTCGATAAGTGTGCGGTCATGCATGTGCAGCGGGGGGAGGTTGTAAATTCAGAAAATTTACAACTTTCTGAGACGATGTCGTTCAGATCTATCTCTGAATCAGAAACCTATAAGTACCTTGGTATGTCACAGTCGTTGGGTATTGAGGATGTTGGCATTAGACGGTCGGTGAAGGAGCGCTTTTTCAGTCGGCTGACAAAAGTCCTTAACAGTCTTTTGTCAGGAGGCAACAAAGTGCGCGCCTTTAACGCCTGGGTAATGCCTCTACTCATATACTCCTTTGGCATACTACGGTGGACCCAGACTGAGCTGGACGCCCTGGATCGGAGGGTCCGCTCACTGCTTACCACACACCGTATGTTACACCCGCGCTCGTCTGTTATGAGATTGTACATCCCACGGAAGTGCGGAGGTCGAGGCTTCCTAAACGCCAAAGATCTCCACAACCGTGAGGTGTACAATCTCAGGAATTACTTCCTTAACAACGAGTGCGGGATGCATCGTGATGTGGTGGCAGTGGACGGAAACCTCACGCCGCTCTCCTTGGCGAAACAGAACTGGCGCAAACCTGTGGTACTAAGTACTGCGGACCGCAAGGCGGTATGGGAGAGCAAGCAGCTACACGGGCGGTTCTACAAGGCCCTCACGGGACCCGATGTAGATCTGCTCGCATCGGTGAACTGGTTACGATTCGGGGACCTCTTCGGAGAAACCGAGGGTTTTGCCTGTGCAATTGCGGACGAAGTTATGATGACGAACAACTACCGGAAATATATCCTGAAGGACGGTACGGTCGACATTTGTCGGGCATGCCGCCGTCCCGGAGAGTCACTCAGGCATATTATTTCCGGTTGTTCTCATCTTGCTAACGGCGAGTACTTGCACAGACATAATCTCGTAGCCAGGATTATTCACCAGCAACTTGCTCTTCAATACGGCCTTGTGGACCGCGAAGTACCGTACTACAAGTACTTACCTGCGCCAGTTCTCGAAAATGGTCGTGCCACGCTCTATTGGGATCGATCTATTATCACTGACAGGACTATTGTAGCCAATAAACCTGACATTGTGATAATAGATCGACTGCAACGCCGGGCAGTGCTCGTTGACATCACCATCCCCCATGATGAGAATCTCGTGAAAGCCGAGAAGGACAAGTCCAGTAAGTACCTAGACTTGGCTCACGAGATAACCGCCATGTGGGATGTTGAATCAACGATCATTGTTCCGATAGTCGTTTCAGCGAACGGTCTCATAGCGAAGAGTCTCGACCAACATCTTAAGAGACTCTCGCTAGGTGGCTGGATCAAGGGCCAGATGCAGAAGGCGGTGATCTTGGACACAGCACGGATAGTTCGACGGTTCCTCTCTCTGCAGCCCTAACCACCGGCAGCTTGGGCCCTGCCCCGCTGCTGGCGGCACCCTAGGTTAGGTTTTTTATAATGTGTTTATATGTGTTTTATATTGTTTTGTATGTGTTTTTGTATTTTACTTTTATATTCATATTATAAACAGCCTAGCCTAAGAAAGAAAATAAATAAAGAGTATAATAATAATAATAATTACGCTTTACTGTAGATTTCTAATAAGTTTTCCTGTAATCTATAGATTAAAAACTATTTCGTGTATTTTTTTGAAAATTTTACGCTTAGTAGTTTCAGAGATAAGGCCCGGGCCCCCTTGGTCATTTTTTGCCTATTTTCTTAAATTACATGAAAATTACTTTACTAAAAATGATTAAAAAAATATATTTGAAGTACTTATAAAAAACTCTTTCATTTGATATGTAACACAATATAGTTATAGAAACTTTGATTTTAAATTTTCACTTTTACACCCCAAAAGTGGCCCCTATAATTAAATTTTCTTAATTTAAATTACATGTCCCTTTGGGTCACAGGTTTACATATGTGTGCCAAATTTCAAGTTAATCGGTTCAGTTCAGTGGTTTCGGAGAAAATTGGCTGTGACGACGGACAGACAGACACACGAGTGATCCTATAAGGGTTCCGTTTTTCCTTTTTGAGGTACGGAACCCTAAAAAGCATATATTTTAATAATTAATCTTATATTTCGGACACTAAAGACACAATGCGAGAAAGTGGACCACATAAAACGTTTATACGCATACTTAACACTTGCGTAACATACGTAAAACTTGGCAGACTGTCGTGTTCTTTACTTAGTTTTATTTTTTCCGTCTGTTTCCTAAATAATCAATACGTGATATAAAACTTCATTACGCAAGGATTATAACATAACCAAATTAAAATTTTGAAAAAACCCCCGACCGCGACATAGTGGACCGGTTTTCATAAAACATGGCTAAGAACACTCCCGACTAACTCTGCTTTCAAACAAAAAAAAACGAAATCTAAATCGGTTCATCCGTTTGGGAGCTACGGTGCCACAGACAGACACACACACAGACAGACAAACAGACAGACAGACACGTCAAACTTATAACCGACGCAAAAACGACGGGGTGTTTTATAAGTTTGACGTGTCTGTCTGTCTGTCTATCTGTCTGTCTATTTGTCTGGCTGTGTGTGTGTCTGGCTGTGTGTGTGTCTGTCTGTGGCATCGTGGCTCCCAAACGGATGAACCCATTTAGATTTAGTTTTTTTTGTCTGAAAGCTGAGTTAGTCGGGAGTGTTCTTAGCCATGTTTCATGGAAATCGGTCCACTATGTCGTGGTCGGGGGTTTTTTCAAAATTGTAATGCTAGAACCGATTCAACGTTGATAGGTCTTGGGGAAACCCTAACAAGATTTTTCCGGTCGGAAAACGTCAATTTTCGGCGAGTTCTGCTGAATTTGCCGCTTTCCGGTTCCGTTGATTGAACAGAAAAACAAAATATCGGTAGCCGTTCTTCCTGTCAGACTTGTCAGCAATGTATGTATATTATAACCTACCTCAACCACTATTAATAGTACATTACTACAGAGGCCGGGACAAAGGGGGCGAGGCCGGATAGGTCTGAGGCGGGCAACCCCATTTCCCGCCGAGGTATGTATAGTGCTTTTCTCAAACATGGTATGAAATAAATAAAGTCTACTGAAAATAGTAACTTTGGATGGCTGTATCTCCTAAACGGTGCGTCGTAGCGCAAAAATAATCGAATTTTCGTTCCCCTTTGGTACCCCGTATACATACATACATACATACAATCACGCCTGTATCCCATAAAGGGTTAGGCAGAGCACATGAAACTACTAAAGCTTCAGTGCCACTCTTGGCAAATAAGGGGTCGAAAGGAAACGAAACTGTGACATTGCAGTGACAGGTTGCCAGCCTCTCGCCTACCCCGTATACGCTTATAAAAAAACAAAACGTTAAAAAAAACGAAAAAAATTTTTTTTGTATGAAAACGCACCCAAAATCAAATATTGTCTAGGGCCCGTACCAGTTGCAGTCGGCACGTCTATAAAGCCCCTTATAGTTTTTTTTTAATTGGCTAAATACCTGGATGTTATGTCACAATTATCTGTGTTTGGAAATTAAAAAAGAGGACTTTGCCGGCCTTGGCCTGCAAGGTTTGTATGAAATTCCATTATCTATCAATCGTCCTAGCCGCACCTGCAACGTCATACTTCGCTGCCAATTATAAGGCACATAACATCAATATTTCATACCATGTTTGAGAAAATGATTGTTATGCTATTAGTCAGCAAAATAACAAAATATATACACAGGACATGTTGACATGGTTCAATTATTAACTCTTGCATGCAGTCCGTGAAGTGTATTTGCAGTACATTTGTGTTTAATTCCCTTTTATACAGTCACCAGCATAAATAAGTGATGATTCCTGTACCTTGTCGCTTTTATTCCTTTGACAATTTCGTATGACATTTCAAACAAAACGTTAATGTGACAAGGTGTAGAAATCATCACATATTTATACTGGTAACTGTACAATAAAGTGCTATAAGTACAGATATTACTTACTGTGGCATTATTTTGTGCATGAACTGCGTGAGCTCGGCCCGACTGCAGTCCGCAACGTGTATTTGCAGTACGTTTGCGTGTTTCTTAAATATTCGCGCTAGGAACGCGCATTTGTCCAACTGCTTCGCGTTGAGTTTCAGAGTTTTCCTGTGGAAAAGATTTCGAATATTAATTGGGAAATAACTACAATTTGAAATATAGTTAAGCATGGATAACGGTACAAAAAAAAAAACCAAAACAGGAAAGATACTTTAACTTTGTTACTTAATTAGGATGTATTAAATAAATAATGATGACGAATTCAATTTAGAATTAAATTGATAATAATCAACTGCTTGCCACCCACATAAAACTTCATATTACAATAATTATAAAAGGTTTTCTGTGTTTTGAAACAGGAACACCAAAGGAATGTTGTACAATAAAATCAAAAACATAATAGAATAGAATAGAATAGAATAGAATAGAATAGAATAGAATAGAATAGTTTATTTTCTAAAAGTTTTACAATCTTTAGTTACCAGAGGCCCCCGCACTAGGTTACACCTGTATCGCGGGGAACCAATTACAATTTTGTATCTGAGTTTCGTTAGGTACATGCAAACTATATCTAAGTTAATACAAACATAATTATATTAAGGCTTATATTCAAATATTCTACACTAGAATTACAGATTGAAAGGTGAGTTGTTAAGTGACTCTATACAAAATTGCTTCTGTCTCTATGTAACTCAGTGACTGGAGTAGTTTAAAAGTCGTATATTTGGCCTCATTTACACTACTGCCTTTTATATCACAGTACTTGAGAATAGCGTTGTAGGCTGCTATCTTAATATAATCCCCAAATCGTCTAGCAAAAGCAGAGGATACCTTTGGAACCGGTAACGTAAATACTCGTTTCTTAAGGAGCGAATTGTAACAAGTCAAATGCTTGGAGGAGATATGTGCAAGCAGAACTACTTTATGCAGGAATAATTGACGGACGGTTAGAACTTTTGCTTCAGCATAAAGATCTGAAGTTGGGAATCGGAAGGATTTCTTTAACATTACCTTTAAGACGGAGCGCTGAGCTCTTTCAAGTTCTAGCATTGTTGTCTTAGGTGCTCCGCCCCAAACTGAGATGCAATAACTGATAATTGGTTGACACAGCGCGATGTAGACCATATAGAAACAGACACAGAATACAGAAACAGAAACAGATATAGAATAGAAACAGACAGCCTGGCGAAGGAAAAAAACAGGACTCGAACTTATTGACAGTAACCAAGGAGTGAATGGGTGACAACTCACCTCCGGCCCTCGTACATGAGCAGGCCACTGCGCCAGTGTCGGCTGGTGGACATGACTGCCAGAGCGTCCTCCAGGCTCAGGTGCTCCAGGATGCAGCCCAGAGGCAGCTTCATCCTACTGATAGCAGTAAACAGGAGACAACTCACCTCCGGCCCTCGTACATGAGCAGGCCACTGCGCCAGTGCCGGCTGGTGGACATGGCTGCCAGAGCGTCCTCCAGGCTCAGGTGCTCCAGGAGGCAGCCCAGAGGCAGCTTCATCCTACTGACAGCAGTAAACAGGAGACAACTCACCTCCGGCCCTCGTACATGAGCAGGCCACTGCGCCAGTGCCGGCTGGTGGACATGGCTGCCAGAGCGTCCTCCAGGCTCAGGTGCTCCAGGAGGCAGCCCAGAGGCAGCTTCATCCTACTGACAGCAGTAAACAGGAGACAACTCACCTCCGGCCCTCGTACATGAGCAGGCCACTGCGCCAGTGCCGGCTGGTGGACATGGCTGCCAGAGCGTCCTCCAGGCTCAGGTGCTCCAGGATGCAGCCCAGAGGCAGCAGCGGCAGGCAGCTCCATCCTACCGACATCTGCAAGGAGAACTTTCTTTCTTTGACAATGAAAATATGAACTGCCAGCGTATTATGCTTTCAATTTTATCACTTATCCACGTGGATAAGACATCTGTCACTCTTACACTGACATACTTGCCAAACCGTGACAGATGTCTTATCCACGTGGATAAGTGATAAAATTGGTAGCATGATACGCGGGCTGGACAAAATAATAGATCAATTTAACCCCAATTATTTTATTACCTAAGTAAAAACCTAATAAATAAGATTTGAAAATTAACATTGTCAATTTGTGTGTGTTGTTTACCTCTGTAATAATAGTTATTTGTTATACAAGGGGGCAAAGTTGTATTTTAACGCCGAGTGTGGAATTGAAAAACGAGCAAGTGAAAGGATTATATAGTTGAACCACGAGCGAAGCGAGTGGTTCAAGAATAGAATCCTGAACTTGCGAGTTTTTTAACACACGAGAAGTAAAATACATTTGCACCCGAGTGTAACACAAAACTTTTCCCCTCACTATAGCGAGAAAACTACAACGCAAAAAATGCGTTTATCACTGCTTCCAGTAATTCCACAGGTGGTAAATCATCTTTATTACTAGATTCACCTACGTTTATCAATTTTAAAGCAGTTAATTTGACTTTATTCAAGGTCAAATTACTTTACCCACTAGTGGATAAAATGCGTTTTTACCCGCTGGTATTAAAGGACAAAATACGTGTTTCCGAGCTAGTGAGGGGAAAAATTTATTGTAATGTATGTGTTCCTATGTACATTTCTGCGGTTGTGCAATAAAGTGGATTTGTATTGTATTGTACATAGCTCTAGTTTGGTACTTTGTAAATTTACTTGTCTCTCAGAGTGAAAGTCAGTGATGAGGTAATACAAAAAGAAAAAAATACTGTCACTATCTATCTGGTGAGTTTATAAGTATAATTTTAAATTATTCATTCATAAAATATATTATGCAAAATATTATGAAACTTTATTATTTTTTTCATGGAGTGGTTTTGTAACTGCAATAATTTGAATGCTGTAAAAAGGTGGAACTGAAAGTAATTTGACTATACTCATGTACTAGTTAAGTATAACTATGTGAAGAGAGGAGAAATAAAGATCAATAAAGGTATGGTACAATAAGGTAAAGGTAACTGGAGGGAGGTATACATAATCTTATGCAAATCAACCTGATCTTATAAATATACTAGCTTTTACCCGCGGCTTCGCCCGCGTAATAAAAGTATTCATTAAGATTTTCATTTGGATCCTTAGGTTTCTCTGGTATATTTATCTGCGATTATTTCGATTGCACATAATACTTTTGCTTGCAATGATTGTAGAAATATTACACATCGACCACAGCGTAGGTAATTCTATATACGCTGGGGAAACCTTTATAAACATCCCACATAGCCCGTATTTCGACACTATTAATCGGTGGGTAAAAAGTACTTTTTTCTATTATCCCTTACAATTTTTTACATTTTGCTTATACTTATCGCAAACGTAATCTTCAAGCAAGCAAATAACGATCGTCTTAGAGCACTTTGATTGTAAGAGACCGCCGACCGATTATCCGTATCCCTCTAACGATACCCATATTATCCGTATCCGTATCCGTTTCCGTATCCGTATCCCTATCTCTATCCCTATCGCTATCGCTATCGCTAACGCTATGGCTATCGCTATCCCTATCGCTATCCCTATCCCTTATCAAGATAACACTAAGTTCTCGCGCTTTGTACACATATTTAAAGTCACATACAGGTCGAAAGCGATTAAGAGCGTTATAACATTTCGGCGTCGGGCGAAATTAGGTATTTTACCCGCCGCGCGAGCCCAATATGCCGACCCTTTCTAGCACGTCTTATCACTCGCTCGCACTACAATAATGGACAAAACAATCTTGATCCTTTCTATGGAATTTTGATAACAACCACAATCTACTATCTCGATATAAACTTTTGGTTTCTAATAAACATTATTTTGTACGAAAATACGAGAATATAGCGCGAAATAATATCAATTATGTTAAAATTTATTTAAAAAATTAAAGTAATAATTATAAAAGTAGATCCCATCCCAAATATTTGCTTTTGTTATATGATAAATATTAGAGTAAAGTATAATTATATTAATATGATGATAAAATAAGACAAATACAATTCTAATTACTTCAAGGTGGTGCTCAGGGTCTGATGATGGAGCCAGATGGTGGTCACCAATACCAATGAACAATATGACTATACAACTTCGTGGTTTACATGTCATTCTAGCATTTTCACTTTCACATTTCAAGTGCATATACCACGAGTATAGGTTTTCGGGTGTGCTGATTTAAAAATTAATGACCGATTTGGAATCTGACATTGCTGACTGTCACTTTGACACAAAAGTCGTCATGGGTGTCGTAAAATAGGTTTTAGGGGTGCTGATTCCAAAATTAATGGCCAATGTGGAATCTGACATTGCTGACTGTCACTTTGACACAAAAGTCGTCATGGGTGTCGTCAAATAGGTTTGCGGGGGTGCTGATTCCAAAATTAATGAACAATGTGGAATCTGACATTGCTGACTGTCACTTTGACACAAAAGTCGTCATGGGTGTCGTAAAATAGGTTTTAGGGGTGCTGATTCCAAAATTAATGACCAATGTGGAATCTGACATTGCTGACTGTCACTTTGACACAAAAGTCGTCATGGGTGTCGTAAAATAGGTTTTAGGGGTGCTGATTCCAAAATTAATGGCCAATGTGGAATCTGACATTGCTGACTGTCACTTTGACACAAAAGTCGTCATGGGTGTCGTCAAATAGGTTTGCGGGGGTGCTGATTCCAAAATTAATGAACAATGTGGAATCTGACATTGCTGACTGTCACTTTGACACAAAAGTCGTCATGGGTGTCGTAAAATAGGTTTTAGGGGGTGCTGATTCCAAAATTAATGAACAATGTGGAATCTGACATTGCTGACTGTCACTTTGACACAAAAGTCGTCATGGGTGTCGTAAAATTGGTTTTAGGGGGTGCTGATTCCAAAATTAATGACCAATGTGGAATCTAACATTGCTGACTGCCACTTTGACACAAAAGTCATCATGGGTGTCGTAAAATAGGTTTTAGGGGGTGCTGATTCCAAAAATAATGACTAATGTGGAATCTAAGCGTGACCAGCTTCCTAATCATTTTAATGATCCCAATGTTATTAATGATAACTTTTTAAATGTGCCTGGTAGGGATAAGGTATCTTTGTCCACTATGTTGGACTTTGAACAACACCGCTTCAGTCAATCCATGTTCACATTGAAAACTGTCGACGAAGGTCAAGTGGGAAAATATATACTATCTGTTACCACAAATGCAGTTGGCGCAGACGGAATCAGTAGAGATATGGTGTTACTTACTCTCCCTCGTACTTTAACAGTATTAACAGCCATAATTAATCGTTCCATTATGACTGGTGAGGTGCCATCATTGTGGAAATATGCCCTAGTCACACCTCTGCCAAAGGTTGACAACCCAAGTGAGGTCAAAGATCTTCGGCCGATAAGTATTTTGCCTTTTCTTTCGAAACTACTCGAAAAAGCTGTTTATGAGCAGTTATACAAGTATATAGAGGAAAACAAAATCCTTCCTAAATTACAATCTGGATTTCGTAGGGGTATGGGGACTGTATCTGCTCTTATTGACGTAGTTGATAATATTATTTATGGTCAGGATTCAGGCAGGGGCACATGTTTAGTGTTGCTAGATTTTTCTCGAGCATTTGACTGCATAAATATCGACTTGCTTTTATCTAAGCTAATATATTATGGAGTAGATGTAGGGTCACTCTCGTGGTTTAAAAGTTACCTTTCTGGACGTATGCAATCTGTCAAGATATCAAAGTGTGATGGTACTTTATTGGTGTCTGATTCAAAACCTCTATATCGCGGAGTTCCACAGGGTTCCATTCTCGGTCCTCTGCTTTTCATTATATATAGCGCTGACATTGTTAACGTTATTGAGCATTGTCAATATCTTGTATGCTGATGATGTTCAGATGTATTACTCGGCCCGTCCTAGTGAATTTAGTGACTCAATTGAAAAAATCAATGAAGATCTCAACAGAATTTCTGTTTGGGCCGAAAAAAACAGTCTGCTGCTAAACCCTACGAAGTCCAAGTTCATGATTTTGGGAAGTAAAATTCAGATTTCGCGAGTATTAGATGGCAATCCTCAACTTAATATTAAAGGCTCACCAATTGAGCGAGTAGTAGAGGCCAGAAACTTGGGCATAATAATTGACAGTCAGTTAAAGTTTGAAAAACACGTCACACAATTGGTTAAATCATGTTTTTTTAGACTGAAGATATTGTACCGTGTGAGAAGCTTTTTAAATGAACAAGTTCGTCTGACATTATGTGAATCGCTCATACTGTCAAAGCTAAACTACGGCGATGTGGTGTACGGACCTCGTCTGCAGCAGAAAACTCGTAGATTAATTCAAAGAGTCCAAAACGCTTGTTATCGGTATTGCTACACAATTCCTCCAAGGAGCCATATCACGCCGTACTTGAACAAATGTTCGACTCTAAACATGGCATCACGAAGACATTTACACCTTGCTTGTCTTCTCTTCAGTGTTATAAATTGCAAATCACCTGAGTATCTATATTCTAAAATAAATAAATCTTCTTTTCATCATCGACACGGCACTAGATCCACTCGACGTTGCATTTTAGAAACACATCCTCATAGGACGATTGCTTTTACCGGTTGTTTCAGATATCTTGCGACCAAGTGCTGGAATGATATCCCCCACCTTTAAGAGAGCTTAAATCCAAAAAATCTTTTAATATTCGTTTTAAAAAATTCTCCTCGAAAAGCAAGCAAATGGTATTCCATTCGGGTACTTGGTTGCAGATTTCCGGATATGATTTGGTGGGAACAACGATAGTCTTAGGAGGCTTACAATCGGTCCACACGTGTGAAGTTACCTGCTACTTTACACCATACACATTTAACATTTACATCATTCAGAAAACAACTCATGATATGCACATAACACTTACACTATACACTATACATTTGTTCACATTTGTTTACGATTTAACGTTGGCAATAAAACTTAAATATAATTATACTCTGACGTGACCTAGGTTCCGGCAGAAAATCAGTGCTTTGGTCGAAAGAGCGAAGCGTATCACTGAGCCGAGACCCTTTTGTCCTGCTGCAACGCACACAGTTGTATTCTGTACTTTTATTTTTTACTATTGTTTGTTTGTTTTTTTCTGTCTTTTATTCATTTTATTGCTGTCTCTTTTTATTATGTTGCGATTAATTTGTGTGTCTCCTTTAATCTGTATATTGTGTGTGTTTGCAGTTTGCCAAATAAATGATTTATCTATCTATCTATCTATCTATCTAACATTGCTGACTGTCACTTTGACACAAAAGTCGTCATGGGTGTCTTCAAAAAGGTTTCCGGGGGTGCTGATTCCAAAATTAACGATTATTTTGGAATCTCACAGTGCTAATTGTAATTTTGACACAAAAGGAATCATGGGTGTAGTCAAATAGTTTTTAGGGGGCACTGATTCCAAAATTAATGAAATGATTTAAAAAGTAATGACCGATTTGGAACCTGACATTGCACATTACCCCTGGAAAGGAAACCTATTTGACGACACCCATAACGACTTTTATGTCAAAGTGACAGTCAGCAATGTCAGATTCCAAATTGATCATTAATATTGAGATCAGTGTTAGGCACTGAATAAAACATAAAATTATTATTGAATGAAGAACTGTATTTCCACTTTTCTAACTACTACAACTTTTATAAGCTTAATCTATTAAGTTCAACCGCTAGCACGCTGTGCTAGGTATGCGGTAAGTTCTGTACTGAACTCTTTGACAGATGTCATTACATATAATTATTATGTACCGTCTCGTACATATTCCCAACCGCAAAGGTTTTCTTATAATTAAAGGGCTATGTAATTAAACTTAATTAAATATCTATTGGCAGATCACAAACTATATATATGCTTGTACGTATGACAGACCCTTTAGGTGTCCTAAATTTCTTTTAATTATGATACTCTTCATTTTATTCAGACTTGCCGCAAACCTTTTCATCCCATCATTGAGGTGGTCGGGCAACTGAGAGTTCCAATCTAGTTTTTCCAACCATGTCTGCTGTAAGAGCAGCTTTGCATTAACTATGGCCGGCCCGACCAAGCCTAAAGGGTCAAAAAGTCTGCTGACAAATGATAATAAACCTCTTTTTGTGTAATTGTCACAAACATCATGTCTAGGGGCAACCATTATAATAGTGTCAGAAGCCAAGTCACATTGAATGCCTAAAGTTTTCACAATTGGGTCCTTTTCATTGGAAAAGTCTACTACTGCCTTAGTTCGTAAGCTAATTGGGATATCATCCAATAAACCATCAACATTTGAGCACCACTTGTGCAGTTCAAAGCCACCTAACTTTAGTAAGGCTATCAATTGTGTCTTGGCTGCCAAAATTTGGTTCATATCATTGGCTACCAGGTTGACATCGTCAACATATGTGTTATATAACAAGGCTTCTGCGGCCAGGGGATAAGCATCTTTATACCTATTTACTAACTCTAATAGGCACCTAGTGGCCAGAAACGATGAGCTTTTTAAACCATAACTTACAGTTTGTAGCTGAAGGCATTGTATGTCTGAATTCTTATCTTTACGCCACAAAATATTTTGTAAAGGCCTGTGCTCTGAAGTTAACGAGATAGCTCTGAACATCTTTTGTATATCACAATTCAAAATGAATTTATATAGTCGAAACAATACTATAATACTAAATAGATCATTTTGCACAACGGCGCCGTTTAATAAAACATCATTGAGTGAGATTTTAGCCAAAGTGGGCATTGACCCATCAAAAACAACCCTCAGAGCAGAAGTTTTGCTGGAGGGGTTAAAAACAGGGTGATGAGCTAGGAAGTAAACTGCTTGACTATCCAAGTTATACTGTGAAAGGTCAATATATTTTGCGTGACCTAATCGCACATACTCATCTATGAAAGCTTTATATTTTAAATACAACTCATCATCTTTTTTAAATCGCAACTCTAAATTCAAAAATCGTTTCAGAGCACATGACAGTGAATTGCCTAAGTACAAGTCTTTAATATCTTGCTTAAGGGGCAACGCCACTTCAAATTTATTATCATTTAAGACTACAGTGTCTTGAAATATTTTTTCAGCTAACTCTTGTTCAGAGCTGGCCTCTGTGAATGTCTCTGGGACCTTTTCAGTAGACCAAAATTGAGATACAATATTATCTAATTTACCTATGTCACTGTTGTGTGTTAGCTGTTGACAGCAATAATTTGATACTAAGTTGAATACCGGGGCTGTGTCGGAAGCACCAGCCAATCCAGCAACGTTAAACCCAAAGCGTGTATTCTGCAGGATCAGCTTGCTAGGCAGGGCTGGCAGCTGCTCCGGCAAAAGCGCATTTGTTTATACCCGACTTAAGCGGCTTGGCCACTTTAACACTACTCGCAACTAAACTAGACCGGCGCCCTGAAGGCGTCCGCTCTCCCAGGGACTCCAAGGCAGCAGCCCGTTGCTCTCTCCCGCGAACACTTTCAGATTTATTGGAGGCAGCCTAAATGGCGAGGCATTACAGCCTCCAGGAGACGAAAAGGATGGTTGCGGTGAGACGCTCGACGTAGAGGCGTCCAATGCCTTGTTTACTACACCCGCATAGAACGATTTGAGCAGATCATATTTCTCCTCGAAGTCCTCAACACGTTCGGAATCCGCAGGGTCCAACAATGAAATTTCAAGGTTGAGTTCCTTATATTCTTGAAAAGTCTTTTCAAGCCTATCATTCTTCTGCTGGTATAGCAGAGGGTCCGCATCGCTGCTAGAAGCAGCCTCCGCTGTCGCCTTAAAGGCCATCATCCTTGTAATGGCCGCCTTTGATTGTCCCCTGGCCGCTCTTAACCTTTTGAGATCGTCGTCGGCCATATTGTGACACACAACACGACTTCCTGAAAATTGTTAGTAAAAGCTCGAAACACTGTGCAAACAAAATGGCGAAGATGCAAAGCTAAAGAGAAACACAAGAGTTTATTTATAATAACTTCTATGGCGTCGCCGAATGAACGATGCGGAAGTGAAGTGAATGAGCTCAGGAACAATCCCCGCCCGGCTGCTATTGGAACGGAACGGGTGAGCTGCGTTGCGCAGAGCCAATGAGCGCACGCGCTTTCCACACGAAGTTGGCCGCAGACCGGCCGCTGGCACCTGCGTTTCGTTCTTGCAAATTATGCGCACCGGAATGAACCTTAACTGCTCCGGTTAATTTTCGTGCACCACACTTGCTAGCAAATAATTTTGCATAACCGAAACGCAATATCGTGAAGTTGCATGAAGTCAATCACCATTGGTTCATTTCCACCGGAAACGTATATACGGAAGTGAATTAAATTTAAGCACTTAAGATAAGAGTTCTCAACGAGCACTCAATAGTCCCAATACACTTGGTACCAATATTCATTCAATATGGCGCATATGGAAGCCAGAATGACTTGTAACACAAAATTGTCTATATAGATAGTCTTACACTGAGACCAATGTTAACGCAACTTGCGCTGAACACGAAGTGGTAGTCCATAAAGTTCACTGAACTATGAAAACACTAAAATGTAACTAAACAAAGTTAGTTCATACGCGCACTGCACGTTTGAAACACGCTGTTCATTGAACACGCCCCGAAAATCGCATTCGGTATTAAATTTAAGTCCCATGGAGCATCGCAACCGGGAAGAGTCTGATGACAACTTGCCACCAGTATATAACTACGTGTACACGCACTGCGGTTAACGTAGATGTATTTGCAACTTGCAAAAAAGTTTGAGCACAGAACACCACATACACGCATCAGTCCAGAAAGTTCGCGCACTGCACGATGTCGACAATATTGAGTCAACCGCTGACACTTGCACAGTCACTGGCCACGTACATAGTTCGCAGACAGCCTATTGAGTGCTAACGGCCCTTCGAAGGACCAATTTATGTTAGGCACTGAATAAAACATAAAATTATTATTGAATGAAGAACTGTATTTCCACTTTTCTAACTACTACAACTTTTATAAGCTTAATCTATTAAGTTCAACCGCTAGCACGCTGTGCTAGGTATGCGGTAAGTTCTGTACTGAACTCTTTGACAGATGTCATTACATATAATTATTATGTACCGTCTCGTACAATCAGTACCCATGAAAACCTATTTGAAGACACCCATGATCACTTTTGTGTCAAAGTGACAGTCAACAGTGTCAGATTCCAAATTGGTCATTAGTTTTCAAACACCTCCGGATACCTATTTGACGACACCCATGACGACTTTTGTGTCAAAGTGACAGTCAGCAATGTCAGATTCCAAATTGGTCACTAATTTTGGAATCAGCACCCCCTAAAACCTATTTTACGACACCCATGACGACTTTTGTGTCAAAGTGACAGTCAGCAATGTCAGATTGAACATTGGTCATTAATTTTGGAATCAGCACCCCCTAAAACCTATTTTACGACACCCATGACGACTTTTGTGTCAGAGTGACAGTCAGCAATGTCAGATTGAACATTGGTCATTAATTTTGGAATCAGCACCCCCTAAAACCTATTTTACGACACCCATGACGACTTTTGTGTCAGAGTGACAGTCAGCAATGTCAATTGAACATTGGTCATTAATTTTGGAATCAGCACCCCCTAAAACCTATTTTACGACACCCATGACGACTTTTGTGTCAAAGTGACAGTCAGCAATGTCAGATTCCACATTGGTCATTAATTTTGGAATCAGCACCCCCTAAAACCTATTTTACGACACCCATGACGACTTTTGTGTCAGAGTGACAGTCAGCAATGTCAGATTGAACATTGGTCATTAATTTTGGAATCAGCACCCCCTAAAACCTATTTTACGACACCCATGACGACTTTTGTTTCAGAGTGACAGTCAGCAATGTCAGATTGAACATTGGTCATTAATTTTGGAATCAGCACCCCCTAAAACCTATTTTACGACACCCATGACGACTTTTGTGTCAAAGTGACAGTCAGCAATGTCAGATTCCACATTGGTCATTAATTTTGGAATCAGCACCCCTAAAACCTATTTTACGACACCCATGACGACTTTTGTGTCAAAGTGACAGTCAGCAATGTCAGATTCCAAATTGGTCATTAATTTTGGAATCAGCACCCCCTAAAACCTATTTTACGACACCCATGACGACTTTTGTGTCAGAGTGACAGTCAGCAATGTCAGATTGAACATTAGTCATTAATTTTGGAATCAGCACCCCCGCAAACCTATTTGACGACACCCATGACGACTTTTGTGTCAAAGTGACAGTCAGCAATGTCAGATTCCACATTGGTCATTAATTTTGGAATCAGCACCCCCTAAAACCTATTTTACGACACCCATGACGACTTTTGTGTCAAAGTGACAGTCAGCAATGTCAGATTCCAAATTGGTCATTCATTTTGGAATCAGCACCCCCTAAAACCTATTTTAGGACACCCATGACGACTTTTGTGTCAGAGTGACAGTCAGCAATGTCAGATTGAACATTAGTCATTAATTTTGGAATCAGCACCTCCTAAAACCTAAAATCAAGTAATCGTGTAATCCGGAATCGATTACGATTTCCCCATCTCTGGGTTTAGTTATATGGTTCATTGGTACTGGTGACCACCATCTGGCTCCATCATCAGACCCTGAGTACCACCTCTTGTCAAAGGTCTTGTTGAGACGAACCCAACGAGCCTAAACACGAAGTCGTTTACTTACATGGTTCACTGGTACTGGTGACCACCTTCTGGCTCCATCATCAGATCCCGAGTACCATCTTGATGTGTCTTATCATCTTGACCGTATTGTAATTTTCAAATTTTTATCATCACATCGTTGTAATACTTTAACATTTAAACATAACAAAGTATTACAAAAGCAAATATTTACGGATCTAGGATCAAATTCGTTGGTCGCTGTTTACACACACACAATGCGAGGATAGCCCGTGTAGAAACAAGGCGTCCGACCCACACAACAATAAATATTCTCGACGTTTGCGATGAAAACTCGGAGACCAAAGTGACATACGTCTTACCTCCTCGAGCTCCGGCGCGGCACTGAAATCGCAGGCGTCCGTCGCCGGTAAAATAGCGACAGGAAGGCTAGTTTTCAAAAAATTGGCAAAAAATCATGATAAAATATTATAACGACAAATGGATAACAGCAGTTTAAGCACATTGTGCAGATTATTTATATACTAAAATAACTTCGATAACATGTAGATTTTCGGAGAAATGATCACTTGTTTCGATGTATTTTCAAGACAAAATTGAGTTCGTTTTACTTTCAATTTCTCAATTTCAAAGGATTAAATGATAAATATTGTTTAATGGGCCTTAAGTACAAGATATTTGGAACTTAAATTTACCTCATTTATGAGAGTGATCTTATCAAATTGTACATAATAAGAGCTCCGAATTCTGTGCTTCACGCGGTTTTTCCTAAACGAGCATCAGAAAAACAATCATTACTAATTGAAAAAGCGTTTTTTTTCATATGTTTTTTATTTAACCGACAGTTAATAAGATGTTCTAACTGAAACAAGTACTTTCACTGTCTTTTAGTATGAGTAAAGTGTACAATTTTGTCGATAAATATTGTGCATTTTACAATATATCGCCTTTTTTTGTCATAGCGCTCTTAATTAACATTATTTTTACCTTTTTTCCCAACGTTTCGGCCAGGTTGCACTGGCCGTGGTCGCGGAAGACTGACGTCCCAGCAAAATGTCACCGGAGATGTAAACAACACAAAACTACCCGATATTAATTTATATAAATGTTCGGGGTAGACAAATAAATATAATCTACCCGCATGTAATTATTTACGACATCACATTAGAAACCTCAAAAATAACAGTACTTCTCCACTATTTAATGGATGTTATTATACATATAAACCTTCCTCTTGAATCACTCTATCTATTAAAAAAAACCACATCAAAATCCGTTGCGTAGTTTCAAAGATTTAAGCATACAAAGGGACATAGGGACAGAGAAAGCGACTTTGTTTTATACTATGTAGTGACATCGCTATCCCTATCGCTATCCCTATCATTCATTCATTCATTCATTCATTTATTCCTTTATCAAACATAGTTTTACATGTCAACAAAATTACATATAAATACAATTATTCTTCTTTGTTATTTTTTGTTATTAAGTGTCTACAGTCGGCACTTATAAGTTACATAGTTAATGCAAACATGCTGTCGAAGATACATTTCAATTTTATAATTCAAAATGGTTGGTATAGTGAACCAGTTCAAGAGTGCACGTCGTTGAAAAATTCGTCAACAGTGTAATACGCTTCAAGCATAAGTTTATTTTTAAGTTTATTTACGAATTTACGATTATCGCTATCCCTATCGCTATCCCTATCGCTATCCCTATCCCTTATCAAGATAACACTAAGTTCTCGCGCTTTGTACACATATTTAAAGTCACATACAGGTCGAATGCGATTAATTAACATTATTTTTACCTTTTTTCCCAACGTTTCGGCCAGGTTGCACTGGCCGTGGTCGCGGAAGACTGACGTCCCAGCAAAATGTCACCGGAGATGTAAACAACACAAAACTACCCGATATTAATTTATATAAATGTTCGGGGTAGACAAATAAATATAATCTACCCGCATGTAATTATTTACGACATCACATTAGAAACCTCAAAAATAACAGTACTTCTCCACTATTTAATGGATGTTATTATACATATAAACCTTCCTCTTGAATCACTCTATCTATTAAAAAAAACCGCATCAAAATCCGTTGCGTAGTTTCAAAGATTTAAGCATACAAAGGGACATAGGGACATAGGGACAGAAAAAGTGACTTTGTTTTATACTATGTAGTGATTACCCGCGGCTTCGCCCGCGTAATAAAAGTATTCATTAAGATTTTCATTTGGATCCTTAGGTTTCTCTGGTATATTTATCTGCGATTATTTCGATTGCACATAATACTTTTGCTTGCAATGATTGTAGAAATATTACACATCGACCACAGCGTAGGTAATTCTATATACGCTGGGGAAACCTTTATAAACATCCCACATAGCCCGTATTTCGACACTATTAATCGGTGGGTAAAAAGTACTTTTTTCTATTATCCCTTACAATTTTTTACATTTTGCTTATACTTATCGCAAACGTAATCTTCAAGCAAGCAAATAACGATCGTCTTAGAGCACTTTGATTGTAAGAGACCGCCGACCGATTATCCGTATCCCTCTAACGATACCCATATTATCCGTATCCGTATCCGTTTCCGTATCCGTATCCCTATCTCTATCCCTATCGCTATCGCTATCGCTAACGCTATGGCTATCGCTATCCCTATCGCTATCCCTATCGCTATCCCTATCCCTTATCAAGATAACACTAAGTTCTCGCGCTTTGTACACATATTTAAAGTCACATACAGGTCGAAAGCGATTAATTAACATTATTTTTACCTTTTTTCCCAACGTTTCGGCCAGGTTGCACTGGCCGTGGTCGCGGAAGACTGACGTCCCAGCAAAATGTCACCGGAGATGTAAACAACACAAAACTACCCGATATTAATTTATATAAATGTTCGGGGTAGACAAATAAATATAATCTACCCGCATGTAATTATTTACGACATCACATTAGAAACCTCAAAAATAACAGTACTTCTCCACTATTTAATGGATGTTATTATACATATAAACCTTCCTCTTGAATCACTCTATCTATTAAAAAAAACCACATCAAAATCCGTTGCGTAGTTTCAAAGATTTAAGCATACAAAGGGACATAGGGACAGAGAAAGCGACTTTGTTTTATACTATGTAGTGACATCGCTATCCCTATCGCTATCCCTATCATTCATTCATTCATTCATTCATTTATTCCTTTATCAAACATAGTTTTACATGTCAACAAAATTACATATAAATACAATTATTCTTCTTTGTTATTTTTTGTTATTAAGTGTCTACAGTCGGCACTTATAAGTTACATAGTTAATGCAAACATGCTGTCGAAGATACATTTCAATTTTATAATTCAAAATGGTTGGTATAGTGAACCAGTTCAAGAGTGCACGTCGTTGAAAAATTCGTCAACAGTGTAATACGCTTCAAGCATAAGTTTATTTTTAAGTTTATTTACGAATTTACGATTATCGCTATCCCTATCGCTATCCCTATCGCTATCCCTATCCCTTATCAAGATAACACTAAGTTCTCGCGCTTTGTACACATATTTAAAGTCACATACAGGTCGAATGCGATTAATTAACATTATTTTTACCTTTTTCCATATGAAATATAATATTCATCAGTACATAAAATCGTATTGCCATAATGTTGCAATGAAGACTCCAAGACTTTGGTATTGATAACAGACATATTTCATTGATCTACATTTGCTGGCATTGTCTGAGGCTAAAAATAGATTTACAAGGACACTCTGAAGGTTGTTAGCAAATGAAGAAGGAAATCAAGGACTTGATATACTTTTGATTTCCATCTCTTTAAAGAAGAGGATACGAAATCAAATATTCTTCTGCAGTTTTTTTTTATAAAAAAAAATATATTTCGCAACAAATCTGCATTCGAAATGTAAACAATATTAATGCAAAACGAGTAATAACGTCATATACCAATATAACTCGCGCGTAACTAACAAACCATAAAAAACTAGCACATTATAACTCTCAGCTGGCGGACAAGGTGTGACGACATAGAAACAGCTGTTTATGAAAATATGCCAATTATTACTCACAACAAAGCCAGAAACTGCGCACAAAACTATTTACGCCAAAGGAAGGAACCTAAAAAAGGTGTGTTAAGGCCAATAATGTGATATCCGTGAAATTAATTAATATTAACGAGAGAAATTGCGACGAATTAAATCGAGAACAAGAAAAGGTCAATAGTGGTACCTTGATTGTATGTGTTGTTTTCCTCCTGTCTTCGTTGGATACAAGCTTAAAACTGTATGACTATTCAATAAGAGAATGTTTCGATGGTTTTTACAAATTATACTTCACTCTTTAACGCGCAACGCAAAATAACGACCAAACTCGAACTCGAATGATATCAAATGCCTGGGAACATGGTAAGCGTTTTTTGTGTTCGCTACCAAGGTGAAGTTGCTATGTTAAATGCTGTTGTTTTCCGAGCAACTGAAGTTCATCGAAAAGTTATGCAAATAGTTCAAGAGAATAATGCTATAAACTAAAAATAGTTTTAATGTAGTATGTTTTGTATCACACTGTTATAATCAAAAAAATATTTTATTCAATCACTCGGCACTCCAAGCATGCTTTTCTTTGGTTATATATGAAAAACTCTTTACCAAATACTCGTTCGAATACCTAATTTGATTTTTTAGGACAGCAAATTTAAAACATAAGGTGCAGTAAATTTAGTAATAGCTCCTAAGTATACTAAAATTAGTAATTAAAATGTCATATTTATTGTTTTAGAATAGGTTGGCTTTTTTGCGTTATTAACTAAGTTGACTTAAGTATTCGGTAGTAAATTTAAAGTAAATTTCTGAACGCACTTTCAGACAGAAACTTCAAAGATGACAGCTGACTATAAATGTTGCAATGGTCAAAAATAAAAAATATAAAAAACATACAAAACTTTACATTATCAGGAAATGAATAAAAATAAGCAATATTTTATTAAGAGTTTATGATAACACATTGTAAAGGAAAACCATTGCAAATCTGATTATAATCTAAAACATTTTTATATAATATTTATTCAGTTATAGCAATACATGTAAAGACGTAATGGCGGCCAAAAATCAATTTTGAATGTGACATGACAGTCGAGGTCGAGGTTGCGGAGTTTTGTCGCAAAACAAAGCGAATAAATAATTTATCAAGTAAATAAAGCACATAACAATTTTTGTTTTGGACGATTACGGTGGCATGACAATCGATATCGTTTTATTATAATGTAATTGGTTTTTCCGTGTTAAATTCTTTCGATGGTGCATTTTCTATGTTAATCGATGATGTAAGAAACTGAAGGTCTCATTAGTGCGTACTTTGTTTTATTGTTTTGGGTGACTTGTGGTGAGTTTTCGAGATGGAGGGCGAGGATGGGGGGATGGGGAGCCCGGGAGACGATTACGAGAGCAGTTCCCATTCTACGCCTCAGGAACACAAGTCGTTTGCTGAATTCGCGAAAGATAAATTGGACAGTGGTGAGTGATTCCGGCTTATTGGATTGTTTTTACCCCTTTCTTTTGCCGGCATCCTGTGTTAGAGAGTTATTAATTGCCGGCTGGATGTAATGTTGAAATAAAGTCATTTCTTTGCTTTTTGTTGATATTTTGTAAATGTTTAAAATATTCTTGTAAGTTGCTTAACATACATACATACATACATATAATCACGCCTGTATCCCATAAAGGGGTAGGCAGAACACATGAAGCTACTAAAGCTTCAGTGCCACTCTTGGCAAGTTGCTTAAAGTTTTGCTTATCCTAATATTTATATTATGTATACTGGATGGAGAAACAAACACATTTTTATATGACTTATAAATAAAAATAACTTTTAAATTTAAAACAAAATCAAGTTTTAAATTTAAATAAAAATAAAATGGTGTGGAAGTTGATCAGAAGACATAACAATAGTATCAATGACCTGTATGACTTTTATGATTTTTGTTTTTCTTTTACTTAATGTTTATATTGACATTCAAATTAGAATTAGTTTAGAATTAATACTGACAATTAACGTTTAATAATGTTGTATAATTAATGTGTAAGTGTTTTGGTTCAGCGCTGTAAACTTGCATGTGATTTATAAATAAATAATAATAATAATAAATAATAATCAACTCCCACAAATAAAAAAAGTTTAATAAATCATTAAAAGGCTTATTTTTTTTGACAGTTTATCATTTCAATGACTGCTTTGGCGTAAAACACCTTTTTTTTTTGTCG
Organism: Leguminivora glycinivorella; assembly: GCF_023078275.1. NCBI lineage: Eukaryota > Metazoa > Arthropoda > Insecta > Lepidoptera > Tortricidae > Leguminivora > Leguminivora glycinivorella. The sequence goes on from NC_062972.1 coordinate 28,767,909, forward strand.
GAGTAGGGAATGCATTCACGCACTGTCCCCCCGACTACGGGAAGGAATGGGGGGTGTGTGGGACTCCCAATTTCGGCCCCCTCTCCTATTGAGAGGGAGGGGGCATAAAACACCTGAAAGGAAACTATTACAACTGAGACCTAATTCTATTTGTCATTAACAGCCAGCAGGGAGCTCCGTCGCCGCCTCCCCATGGCGGGGCAACTGGGGGCCCATCTGATGCATCCCCGACGCCTGCTACTGCACTCCACCCCCACACAGCATACTGATGTGGTGCTCATTTTTCCTAAAGGTATGTTTTATATTCATGAAATGACTTGGATAGTCAGCTGCTAGAGCAGTGGTCGGCAAAATACGGCCTGCAAAACAATTACTAGCTAGGGTGGGTCATTTTCACTTTTTTTTTATTTTCTTAGGGGACACAGTCACAAAAAGGTGCCATTTTGTAATTAATTAGTGCACAATTTTTTTTTTAATTTTTATGTTTCATTTTTTGCCTCCGGATTTCAGTTGAAGTTTTTGTATTTTGTATGGAGTAGGGTGTAAAAAAGGTTTTAACTTTTGAGGTTTTTTTGTTCATTTATTTTCTTTGAACCTTTAGCATGCTATTACTATGCCAATAATGGTATACCTTTATAGCAAAATTTTAAATTAGAAGACAATACATAGATATACTCCGCACACCACACAAAATGTATTAAAAAATATATGAAAACTTCAAAGTGGATCCGGAGGCAGAAGATGAATTCCAATTCCAAAATAATTTGAAATACTGTTTATTTGCATTAGTTGGCAAGTTTTTGTAACTGTGCCCAATGAAAATATAATACTTTTTTTTTCTCCATACAAGAGTGACCCACCCTATTACTAGTCCCGATGCAGAAGAGTTCATCTAGTAATACAGAAATATTTTGTTTATTCTAATAACATTTACACATGTAGGTATATCACGACCCAGTAGTGAGAAGTGTTAAAGTACTCTAATATAGTTTATTTTGATTGTAAAATAAAGTTGCATGTCACTTTTATTGTTAAGAAAAAGAACTTTAAAAAATGTCTTAATCACATTCTCCTCTCCTATAGCAGTTCTGCACGCATAGGCTTTAAGATTTGTTTTTAGTTTATTAGCAGAACTTAGTTACTTTCCTTAGGCCACCTTACATCAGTCATGTCTTATAATACCCTTTGATAAAATATAAAATAAAAATCGTCATTTTCTTCCTTTCAGTATCAATAACATTTCTTGTATTTACATTTAGTTATTGTACAATACTGCCATAAAAAAAAAAACTAGATTAGTATTAGTATTAAACATTAATGATTTTTGAATTAAGACATTATTTTTGTACAAAAAGGAGAACCTCAAAAAACGGTCCGACTAGATGAAAACATATGCATCGGGGCTAGTATATCCAGAATGTGTGTGATAAAATTCCTTCATTTCTTCATTATTTTGGTCCTGAACGAAAAAAGTTTGCCCACCACTGTCAGTGCCGAGCCGTGCGCTCGATCAGAGTAGAGCGAGTTTGAGTTTCAGTGCTCAAGGTAAAAGTTGTCCTGTATAGAAAAAAAATCGCGAGCGCAGCGAGCTCGAAATTTTTTCCTTAGGCAGTTATTTCGGTGTTTTGTCAAGTATGAATGCCCTTCGGTTTCCAAGTGCTTTGAACTTTTCTCATGGTCACGCTCACGTTCCTTTGATTCATACAAAGTTGCGCATCTCTTTACGATTTTGGCGCCCCTTTACCATTTGGCGCTTAGAGCGGCCGCTCCACTCGCTTTACCCTTAATCCGGCCCTGACCACTGTACTTGAGTGTGTGTGGAAAGGAACATCACTGAATGTGTAGAGCCCCATACATTCCGTGACTTCTCATTCCAAACTAACTCTAACAGGAATGCTTTAACCCTTTGACTGATGTGCATGACAAGCAATGCACTCAATATTAACCATCATGTATTCTGACAAAGTTTATAATGATATGTTACACACTACAACTGCAATATCTGTTGGTGAGCCTTTTCTCTTTAAAATTATATAAATTAAGGATGATGTTGCAGATTCATTTTATTCTAATAGTATGGAAAGTAATTTGTAGCATAAAAAGTATTATATTAAACTGAAATATATACCATATACTAAAGAAAAGCGATTAAGCCCACTGGTGGCGAAGCCGGGAATCGAACCCGGGTCTCCAGCTATCGCGGCTGACATGCTCAAACGACTACACCATCAGCGTCAATTGATTAGACTTACTGAAATTGAATAGACCTTTGACCTTCGGTAGTTGTGTTCAATAAAATTGCCTTTTTCGTTAAACAGGAAACTTTTACGTTCTGAACAAATCCGAAGTTTGCCTTTTCAGCATAATGCTTTAAAAGTTTGCCAAAGAACACTGTTGCCAACAATTTGTCGATTCGGTAATACAATGCTAGTTTTAAAACATGAGATTACTTTGACTCTTGTTTTTCTTCCATTTGCGCTATGACATGGGGTTCTTCAAGAAGCAGGTATTTAGGGTTCTCAAAGGTTGGCAACGCATAAGTGGCTCCCCTGATGTTGCTTATGTCCATGGGCGGCGATGACTGCTTACCATTAGGCGGCTCGTCTGCTCGTTTGTTGCCTATTTCATAAAAAAAAAATGGCACTGGTCCCACCAAAAGCGAGTAAGCTATGAGCTATCGGCGATAGAAACGAACAAAAGATAATCGCTCCCGTGTAAGTAAAAAAGAGACAGCGAGCGATTTATATAGTTCATCGCTCGGCGACGAACTATAGCTCGTTAACGCAATCATCGCGTAGGGACTAAACTCTGTCAAACAAGTCTGTCAGTAAATAAGAACAAAGAAAACTATAGGTATCCTTTTCTTTAGCACCCTAAAGAGAAGGATGCATATAGTTTTCTTTGTTCTTATTTACTGGCAGACTTGTTTGACATAGTATATTATCTTTTTTAGGGTTCCGTAGCCAAAATGGCAAAAACGGAACCCTTATAGTTTCGTCATGTCCGTCTGTCCGTCTGTCCGTCTGTCCGTCTGTCCGTCTGTCACAGCCGATTTACTCGGAAACTATAAGTACTACAGTGATGAAATTTGATGGGAATATGTGTTGTATGAACCGCTACAAAATTATGACACTAAATAGTAAAAAAAAGAATTGGGGTGGGGCCCCCATACATGTAACTGAGGGATGAAAATTTTTTTTTCGATGTACATACCCGTGTGGGGTATCAATGGAAAGGTCTTTTAAAATGATATAAAGTTTTCTAAAAACATTTTTCTTAAAGTGAACGGTTTTTGAGATATCAGCTCTCAAAGTCGTAAAAAGTATGTCCCCCCCTCTATTTTTATAACTACGGGGTATAAAATTCTAAAAAAAATAGAGGTGATGCATGCTAATTAACTCTTTCAACGATTTTTGGTTTGATCAAAGTATCTCTTATAGTTTTTGAGATAGGTTGATTTAACTGTAATTTTTTTGCTGCTACGGAACCCTTTGTGCGCGAGCCCGACTCGCACTTGGCCGGTTTTGTTCGTTTCTAATAGCTCATAGCTAACTTGCTTTTGGTAGGATCAGTGCTTATAGCAGTCGCATTCGTAAGTCAATGCTTGCGCCAATTCCTTGAATTAGATTACCAAATGCGGACCCTAGCTCCTTTAGTATGCCACTGAGAAAGGCTTAAGGCGAGGAGGAAATTATATGTAGATGCAGCCATTACAATGAACGATAAAAGAGCAGCCTGGTTTTCGCAATTATATAAATTATACTATGAATAATAAGGCGGTGGACTGGATGCACGCGGCAGGCGGCGCGCCTCCATAACAGCTCCATTCTAGTTACATTTTGATCGTGCCGGTAACGGGCCGAGTGAGCGGTGGTTCGCGCGACACGGTCGAAATGTACCTATAGATAGACTTGTATGGAGCCGGGTTGTGAATGTTGTGATGTGGTTACCGGGTGCGTTAATCAAAAAGACATAATTGTATTATTGAGTTGATCTGATGCTGAAGACAGGAGATGGATTGGAAATTTGTGATTAAACTACGCAACCTTATTTAGTATGAAGCTGTTATGGAAATTTGTGATTAAACTACGCAACCTTATTTAGTATGAAGCTGTTAAAATTCTCTAGATGCGGAGTATTAGTTGTCCGTAAAAATTACAGGAGACAACATGACAAATTAATAATAGACATAGACTAACCAAACTTAGATGAATATTTATATTGAACTATATGTAACTATATGTAGTACTAGCCTATAAGGCTAATATGGCTAAATGAACAATAATACTTATAGTTCAATAACCACTACAATGCAGTACATACCTACAAGTAACACGCTTAGGTAACAAGAAGTTTATATCCTTACGGCTGAACTTTTCTTGGCATCGTACCAAACATAAGTGTAGGCGGCATGTCCAATTTGGTTGTGTAATAAATTTAGTGCTAAGACCTAATAAAAACTTATGTCCTCTTACTTAACCACTGTCCTTGTCTATTTAGGGTGAAGTCACATCTTACAATGCTTCAACATCATGAGAACGCTTACGCATCGGAAAGCTGAAAAGCATGCAACTAGCGATTTCTCAAACATAAAATGCGGCTCAATGCCCTTGGTGGAAACCCATTACACCATATCATGCTATGACCGTGCTATGAACGTGTCAGACAAAAAAATATTCTTTGTATTACAAAGTATGATGCTATGCATACTAGCCCGTTCCGTCACCGATCATACCCGTAGCGTGCCATGCACGGACCGTCAAATATTGTCGGCGAGGATATTTTGCCGGTGTCGAAACGCTCCGTGAATGGCACGCAACGGTGATTTGATTTGGAACTGCGTTGCTCCACCTAGCTCTTCTCAAACGTCCCCCCAAGTTCGGTTATGTCATTACCGACAAGTACTGATACGCCTATGCCAACAAGTCCGTACTGGAATGAGCCAACTAGCCTATCGAACAATCCTGACTGGAATGTTGATACTGAAGACTACAAAAGTTATATTATTTTTTTATTCGCTTTGTTTAGAATTTTTTTTTGTTTATAAAGTAAAATGTGATATATTATTTTTGGCTAATAAGCTGTAAACCGCTAAAATCAGTAGCTAAGTTACCAAAATAAAAGAAGTTGATTCTTTTTCAGCATTTCAATGTAATTTTGTGTTTCATCCCAAGTAGAACCTTTAAAAAAGAAGCCAAATTATAGTATAGTAGATTGTCACAAGGAAGCAAAATGAGATATTTCACTACACCTGTAACACCATTATTATTAATTAGTATTTTACTTACCGCAAACACACTGCTAGCTTTTCTCTTGATGTAAGACTTTCTCTAAATGTGGTGTTTCTTCTTTTGATAATATGTTACATTTGTTTAACAATTCATTAAATTGATATTGCGACATGCGAAAGTACATATAAAATTTTTCTTCGTCATCCACTAGGTGTTTAAATAATGTCCAATATTCTCCTTCGACTTTTCTTTTTTTCAAAGAGGTGTGGACCCAGTATCTTCGTTGTTGTCCTCTGTTGTTTTCTTGATCTTCTAAGTCTAATATAAAGGCTATCATTACTAACTCCCTCACGGTAAGTTTTCTAATGGGCATTGTAATTGATTGATCGGTAATTGATTTGTCAAAAGTATTCAATTGCTCTTCCAGATAGTCTCGATCGCACGAAAACACACATGAAACTACATAGATCTGTAACGCTGGGTATGAACGCTTATGCTACGGTGATGATACGCGGACACTACAGTCACTATACTCGCCTATGCTACGGGGATGATACGCGGACACTACGGTCACTATACTCGTCTATGCTACGGGGATGATACGCGGACACTACGGTCACTTAACTCGTTATGCCCGGATATGAAATGATGTGGACACGTTGTAGTGGGCATAGCCATCCGTGTCGCGTTACATTCCGTGCCTGACACGTTCATAGCACGGTCATAGCATGATATGGTGTAATGGGTTTCCACCTTAATGCGCAAACAAATAACCAGAAAAAGCTGGGGATTATAGTACACAGTGAAAACTGTTTGACTTATATTTTGGAAGCTCTATTGCCTATTATATCCGTTCGACATCGACACTAAACTTTGTTTTTATATCCCAGATAAATTGACAGTCGATTGCCCCAATTTGTCTACCCGATCCGTAATTTAAGGGCGAAACACGGGATCATTGGGTAGTAGATCGGCCAATCGAATTCGAATTACTTTTCGATAGAAAGCGAATGTATTCCAAGCTGCCTTAGAAAAGTCGCTTGCTTTTGTATGCCTGAAATGTTTTCGAGACTAGGTTTATAAAATCACGCATGCAGAACGTCCGAAAATCCCCTTTATAAAATACTCAATCATCATAAAGAAAAGTCTATCTAACGTTCCTTTCTCTATCATTTATCATCTAGTAGCATCAAAGGGTAATCTGAATGTCAATGGCCTCACAAAGGCGGTTATGGAGACGTTCCATGTAATTCACAGGATCTATAATTGACACAATTTAGATATAAACCTTATGCAGACTACATAAGGCTTAACTTGTTTTTAGTACATAATTCAGCTGGGTTTCAGTCCACGCTTTGCCAGGGCATTACTCCTACATTTGTTATGCGATACATTAGAGAAAGCGAGGTTAGGTACAGTAAGCCAAGAAAGTGGTTTACCACTTTTTGACTCTATTTCAAACTCATAAGGTCGAAAAGTGGTAAACCACTTTTTTGGCTGACTGTACGGGTGACAGACTTTTCATTAGATACAAAACCGGCCATGAGATCTACATTTATAATATTAGTATAGATAGAACTGTGCTCAGTTAACAGCCGCATGGCCTTGGTATTTGTGGGTGTCGTGGAATTTGCTACTTCCATACATAAGTACAGTAACTATAATTAAGCTATTCGACTGTTTCCCTTTTAGCGCGACACGTCATCACAAATATTCGCCAATCCTCTTTTTGGTGGCAGCATGCACAGGTCTCGTAATGTAAGCAAGGACCTCGCTAAAGATACGGGCGAGCTTTGCTTATGTGCATATCTGCCGCCAACAGTTTTCCCTTATGACTCAGCCACAACATTGGTCTAAGCGCGACAGCGGTGAGCGACGGCCGTACATTGGAGCGAGACATAGCGATGGGACTTTTCATTCGCACATATGGCTACCGCTCACCGCTGTCGCGATTAGACCAATGTCGTGGCTAGGCCGTTAGTTGCCTTATACCTTATACGACACACACGGGACGAGCTGGGGTGCTTCTATTGTTTTCTAATGCCGGCACCACACGGCACGATCCTCCTCTACATGTTCGAATTCACCTTTGGAAATTTAATAAAATGTACATATCGTCACTACTTTTAAAAAATCTCGTATCTGACGCTGTTCCTCAAAGTTAGAATGCATTCCATACATACTTACTACAATTTTCTTTTCATTGACAGACGAAGATACATGTTTTTAGGGTTCCGTAGTCAACTAGGAACCCTTATAGTTTCGCCATGTCTGTCTGTCCGTCCGTCCGTCCGTCCGTCCGTCCGTCCGTCCGTCCGTCCGTCCGTCCGTCCGTCCGTCCGTCCGTCCGCGGATAATCTCAGGAACCGTTAGCACTAGAAAGCTGAAATTTGGTACTAATATGTATATCAATCACGCCAACAAAGTGCAAAAATAAAAAATGGAAAAAAATATTTTATTAGGGTACCTCCCCTACATGTAAAGTGGGGGCTGATTTTTTTTTTCATTCCAACCCCAACGTGTGATATATTGTTGGATAGGTATTTAAAAATGAATAAGGGTTTACTAAGATCGTTTTTTGATAATATTAATATTTTCGGAAACAATCGCTCCTAAAGGAAAAAAAAATGCGTCCCCCCCCCTCTAACTTTTGAACCATATGTTTAAAAAATATGAAAAAAATCACAAAAGTAGAACTTTATAAAGACTTTCTAGGAAAATTGTTTTGAACTTGATAGGTTCAGTAGTTTTTGAGAAAAATACGGAAAGCTACGGAACCCTACACTGAGCGTGGCCCGACACGCTCTTGGCCGGTTTTTAAAAGTAGTGACGATATATCTTCTTATTCTTGTATTCGAATCGAACCCAACTCAAGCGAGCAGGTTTGTCCTTAGAGGGTTGTTCTATCTGGGTCGCAACATTAGAGAAGCAAGCAGCAAATGGAGTAAGACGAAAACGTGAATACATTGAGACGAACCGTATCAGACCAGAGTAGCATGACAAATCCAGGCTTAACTCAAATAATGGCTTTAATAAAGCACATAAAGTCTGACAGGCTTTATTTAGTCTGTACTTAGTATGGCGCGCGTAGAAAATGAACTGAAATGATTTATAGACTTAAGAGATAAGATAATTCGTTTTTATTAGCATATACATGTCTGTAGAATCCATTTTCAAGGGATTGTATTCTAGGGTTCTTTCAGAAAGGACTGTAGTTACCATCTCTATCTTATTAGAATGAATGTTTTCACTGTTACTTGTCAACCAGAAATGCCAACTTCACTTAAATTGGAAAAACTTATTCGATAGCAAGAAAGTCACTTCGATAGCGTCAGCCATCTAACACTTCGGTATAATGGGTTCTTGGCGTTGCCGGCGGGCACGATAGCTCAAGAGTCACGACACCTTTCAGAGTTTTGGCGATCGAAGGGATAGTAACACTTACACGTTCTTTTAAAAATGACACAGAAAAAAAAAACAATTGGTGTTAGTATATAACTATAACATTCCCGCAACTGATAGGGGTATTGTAACATATTTTTTTGGTATAATTATACTTGACCTTGTATGGTGTAAATGTCCGGCCATCTCACGAAAAATCTCGCGTGATGACTTGATGAGTCTAGATTTCAAAAAGTCTCATAGTCGAGGGATGAAAACGCTTTTTTACTGAATGCCCCAAAAGTACGTTGACTTAGTTTATTACTCCTGCATTTTATTTGAATTATATTTTGTGGAGATATAGATTTATATTATGTATAAGAAATGCGGACGTTCATGTCGCTCCCGGATAGGTCTTTATAGTCACGAGAGGAGTTGTCTCTCACATTCAGACGCTGTTTAAATCATCTGTCAAGATGTACGAGGCCTTATGATAATGATGATGATATTTTGTAAAAGATGTGTAAACAAGATTAGAACCCGAAAGCTATGAAATGATTTGTGAACCTATTTTTTATAAATTAACATTTACGTTTGTACTAAGCCTACCATAAGAATATTGGTGACTGAATAGCTTTACTCTTACAATATAATATAACGTAGCAACTCGGGTAAACATGTATATCGCATTCCATATAAAATGTTCGCGGAAAAGTGGATCCGTCTCGCTATCATTTGCAGTTTGCACCTAGACGGTTTTCTGCGGAAATGCTACAGTGATGCAGTGGTGCGAATATAGGTCTGGCTTTGGCAGGGGTTTCAAGGAAATGCTTATAGCACACCTCGGACACTGGCGATCAAATATATGAAAGAGGCGCGTTCTTAGCACACAGTCTAAGCTCGTGTAGGTGAACGCGTACTATGCTTGTGTGAGTCAAATATGACAGGTCGACTGTTCGCGTTTTTGACAGGCATTAACTGTCAGGTAACCGAGAGGGTATGGGAGGCACTTTCAGCGGGGAGCGGGAGTGGCCATACTGTACGATAGTACTTTATTATACTGTGCTTATAGTATGAATTTTCTGAGATGAACTTTTCGCTTTAGCCGTAATCTGTTAAACAAAGGCCTTTGTGTCTATTGTTTACGGCGGCTAGCTCCCGTTTAAAGTCTCAGTGTAGTTAAAAAGCAACTATCATGATAGTAATAAGGTTCAAATCCATAAAAAGCCCTTTCGGAGATAACACGTTTTGTCATCTTCAAAAAAAGTTACCTGCATACTGCAAACTGTTTAATAAATTTGAACCTTATTGCTATTACGATAGTTGCTTTTTAACTACACTGAGACTTTAGCACGTGCTGTGGAAACGGGAGCTAGCCGCCGTGAACAATAGAAACAAAGGCCTTTGTTTAACAGATTACGGCAAAAGCGAAACGTTCATCTCAGAAAATTTATACTATTATGAGGGCAACTGCATCTGAGCATAGATTGAGGGCCAGTTGCATCAACCACATTTGACAGTCAGATCATCGTCACGCAGCAGACGTCTATGGAACTTCCCATACAATAGAATTTAACGAACGCTTTAACGGTGACAGACGGTTTGATGTAACCGGCCCTGAATATAAGAAGATTCCCATACATTAAAATGTGACCGCCTAAGAACGTGCAAAAAGTAGATGGTGCCACTAAAATGCCTTGTTGCCATCGAATACTTGTAGATTGGCGTTAAGAGTCACTTTCGAGCCATAAATTTCTGTCGAATGTGACACTTACCTAACGCCATCTACAAGTATAATCGATGGCAACAAGGCATCTTTTTAGGCGGTCGCATTTTAATGTATAGTATGATAAAATCTTCTTATATTTAATCTTATGATCTGAGGCTAACATTTTATAATAAATGCGCAGCTGTGCTTATTTCAAAAGCATTATTCGTTCAGGTCGTCATTCATCGTTATGTACCTACATTTTCTTGAATAAAATGAGCTTAATTGCACAAGTATTTGATGCGCACTCATCCATACTAATATTATAAATGGGAAAGTGTGTGTGTCTGTTTGTTTGTCCGTCTTTCACAGCAAAACGGAGCGACGAATTGACGTGTTTTTTTTAGGTGGAGATAGTTGAAAGGATGGAAAGTGACATAGGCTACTTTTTGTCTCTTTCTAACGCGAGCGAAGCCACGGGCAAAAGCTTGTATTTCATAATCTTTGAATCCGCCTAACTTAAAACTGAGTCTGATTCCAAGGCAGTGCACGCTCGGTAGCTCGCTATAGTGTATCATACGATCACAGGGGGCTAGGTCAGGGGAATATGGGGGGTGGGGCAGAATAGTGACGTTTTTTGAGCTGAAATAGTCAAGTGTTCTAGCGGAAGTGTGCGGGGCAGCGTTGTCGTGGTGCCAGAGCAGGTGCCGGGTTCCTGACTTCGGCCGCTTGTCACACCAAGCTGACAGTACTCTTGGGGCACAAACTGTCACATACCATTCTGAATTAACTGTCTTTTGATCTTCTAGCACTATTGTAGCAATATGTCCCGTCTTGCAGAAAAATGAGGCAACCATTTGTTTTTGTGTACTTCGGGTTCGGCGACATTTTGTTGGCGTCGGTTCATCTACAAAACACCATACTGTGGACTGTCGCTTTGTTTCGGGATCGTAGTTATATAGCCATGTTTCGTCACCTGTAAGTATATCATATACGTTTTTTTTCTCGCCTGCGTCGAATTTATCTATCATAAATTTGCACCAATCCATGCAACGGGGTTTCTATAAATCGGTGAGCTTGTTGAGGTTTTAAACCTTTTTTAAAGTTTTCATTCTGCACACGTAGCGATACTAGATGCAATCGTAGAATGCTGTATTTTAGTTTTATACGCAATAACGTGCAATACAAGTTTGAATAAATAAATAAAATAAAGATTAGGTATATGGATTATTATTACTCAATGAATGTATGGTTTTATGTTGTGTCTTTATCGAACTCCTATTCTCTAATTGACAATGTTTCAAAATTTTCAATGTCCCTAAATCGATAATCATTTTGAGATATATGCCTGTAGATCACCAAAATATATTTTTTAGTATTTTTTTTCCGTATTTTTAGTAGAAAATCTTAAAAATAGTTTAAAGGGGAAGTAACGTCACATAGCTGATTCAGAGCTGCCACTATAACCAAAAAAATCTTCCGGTTGGGATGTCACTTGTTTGACTGTGAGTGTGACACTTATCACCGCTCGTAGATAGCTCGTAGTTATTCAATATTTGTTGACTGTGACACTTGACAGTCAGAGATCTCGGACTGTTAAAACTTTTTTTTAGGAATGATTTTGTCGTTTTCTTAGATGTATGAAACAACACATGTGGCGTCATTTAGATGATTTTTGACGTTTCTATTTAAGCTCTTTCTGCTCGAAGTAGTAATAAAAAGGGATTTTCGCACTAAAATAGCAGTTTTTTTGGAAAAATAAAAAATACGTGTATCTTCTAATATTGAGTTCTTTAAAACGCTACGCTAAATTGCTACAAAATGTTGAACGGAACGCACGTAATGTTTACAAGACAATTGGCTTAGAAATTAAGTAGGTACTCCAACTATACGAGCACAGTGCTATTGTGTAACATAAAATACTTCTTAACTCAACTATTTCCCAACTCCCCATGATTTCCCCAGACGACGTCCTACAACATTAGTCCATACCACCACCACAATCGCAATTTAAAATAACGCTTTGCATGTTAAGTCATGAAGAGCTAGCACTAAAAAGATCAACGATTTCAAGAGCAACTAAACTCGTCTGCTGCATGTAGCGTCTTTGCGCTGAGCCAGACACCAAAGGAGAGATCAAATAAAACACGCGAGATTCAACCAATAAGTTGTAACTTGTAATCGAGTGAGAGAATAGAAGACCATATCTACAAGAATCACAACCAATATTTCAATAGTACCTACACGGGAAACGTCCACTTTGAAGTCTTACAAAAGATGAAAAAATTTGGCGCCCAACGTGGGACACAAAATTGTCACAACATTTTTCCTGCTATAGATTTGACTAGCTCGAGCCTTCTCACGTATAAGAGGAGGCCTGTACCCAGCAGTGAGACGTATATAGATAGACTATATAGGCTCGACTATTTAATTTGTTACAGTTTCGTTATCAATGTTTTTTTTTATACTACGTCGGTGGCAAACAAGTATACGGCCCGCCTGATGTAAAGCGGTCACCGTAACCTATGGACGCCTGCAACTCAAACAATGTCACATGCGCGTTGCCACCCCATTAGAAACTTGTACATTCCCTTTTGCTGTGTTAAGTGTGTACTCCTTTTTGCTGTGTAGCAAAAAGGAGTGCACAAGCTCCAAGGAGGGTTCGTGTTGCCGACGACTCAAAGGACAATAAACGGAACAAGTTAGTTCCGTAAGTCCTCCCGTCTCATGTTATCATTGATCTTGATGTTGTCTATTTCCCGGAACTAACTCCTTGGTTAGAGCTTAGAGCAGTTTTACTTTGAATATCAATAGCGTGTTTAGTCGATATTTGCTTAGTTCGATTCTCGTTATCGTACGTAAATGTACCCGATGCCATAACTTTAGTGCCAAGACCTTTACATTAGTAATGATAAACATCTAGGTTGACATTTTGGAGTAAGCTCTGCGATAGAATCTGAAATAATGTTAAGGTCGTACGAAGATATAGTTATTTTATCTTATTTGGTCGAAGACTAAGAAAATGTAAGAAGACTCGGTAAAATTTTGTCCTTGAAAAATAGTCCCCGTAGACCTCATAACTGACACTTGTCTGAAATATATGGCAAAAAGTTACATTACTTCTCCTTTAATATTTGCATATCCTACTTCTGGCATGTTGCAGAATTCTTCTTTCAAAATTTGTTACACTATATTTTCCAGCTGTATATAATCCAGCAACCTTCAAATCTAAGGTGCCTGCCTTCTGGACGAGCCCGCGCGCTCCACCGTAGGCCACGTCTTTGCCGCCGCCATGAGTAGGCCCAGTTATAATAATAATAAAAAAAACTTCTACTACTCGGTGTGCCGTGTGTATAACTTTTGTCACTTATACTTGATGCATTAGGTACTTCCAATTCCGTATGGTCATAAAAAGTTATGATCCCATGACATAGCTACTAGGTTAATGAGTCCTTTAGGAACTGACAAGTCACTTAACGACCCGACCCACACAATAGTAATTAATTAAACTTTTTGACGAGGGTTGCTCTGATTGAAGCGGAATGCTTTCAGGGGTTGAATGACGACCACATCTATTGAGTGTGATATGTAATCATTGGATCGATAGGAGGTATAATCCTTTGAGTGATTGATGGTATGATTATGAAGTACCTTGGGTACTCGTTGTATCTGACTATATCGCACTATTTGTAATAAGAATGAGCTTTCGTTCGATATTAACGTGCAATCGGTGCAATGCTCATTTGCTCAACCTTGATATTCGGAAAATTGCGGGGCACTTCTAGATAATAATACAGAAGAAGTGGCGTATAGGAAGAGAAGCCAATATTCAGATGTGGACGATTAAAGGCTAAAATGATGATGAATGGTATTGTCCCAGTAGATATTCTAAAATTAAAAATATCGTAGTATGTATATAATTTTTAAATTTCCTGTGTTTGTATATCCTGTATTTATCACAATTTTCCACCGTTTCCATCAATATTTATTCAAATAAAAGAATACAAGAATGATAATCTGGCAGAGAAACGTTATGGGTACCACGCCACGCTTAGCCTCTCTTTATTAGCATACGTTAGTTAAAGAAAGCACACTCAAGGAGAGAAAAGCCTAATTGTTGTACAATTTTCCATTAAAGGTTGTCGACAACACACAAATCGATTACGGCGTCAAAATCGCTAAAGATCTGAAATAGAAAGAAGAAATCAAAGAGTCTTTTCTTATATACCTAAGTCCAGCAGTCTTAATTATAAAATAAAAAAAATTATATAGGACATTCTTACACAGATTGACTGAGTCCCACGGTAAGCTCAAGAAGGCTTGTGTAGTGGGTACTCAGACTACGATATATATAATATACAAATACTTATATACATAGAAAACATCCATGACTCGGGAACAAATATCTGTGCTCATCACACAAATAAATGCCCTTACCGGGATTCGAACCCGGGACCGCGGCGTAGCAGGCAGGGTCACTACTGACTGCGCCAGACCGGTCGTCAAAACAATTATGCTCAACTATATACATTTCTGTTACACAGGTCTACCAGACAGCATGCTGCTATGGCTGCTCCAGAAACTTCGCGGCAGCAGACCACGGCTGCGTGTCTGTGTGCGCCAACACGCGTCTTCAGGCTGTTCCGCCTTCTACATCACCGCTGATGATGACGTGTAAGTGTCTCGCTCTCTCCTATACCATAACCATACGTATGATATGGATGGTAGACCTGCAATAATACGTTATACAATACAACGAAGTCTATTTTTTTTTGTAAAGCCATGAGTACGCGCTACATTTTTTCGGACTTCGAACAATATTGCAGGTGACAATGACAAGTGTATGCGCTGGCTGAAAAATCTCTTCTAAAGCCTAGTCCAGCATAGCTAGCGTGTCCTAGGTTACCCTACAAGACCAGTTCTAGCTCAAATAATATCGGGTATACTCGTATAGTCAACCAATTGGAACCCTAGGCAACTCTACAACCATGTCAAAGTGACAAGCAGTAGTAAGAGATTTCTTACAATCTGATTTATAACGTCACTATGACATAGTTCTATGACAGTGGCCTAGGGTTCCAATTGGTCGACTGTACCAAGCCCCCTAGTTCTTCATCCACTCCAGCTATATCCGCTGAAAGGATCGTCTAGATACCTGCTACGTACCTACAGCTACCTATCTACATCTCCCGTCATTCTGCGGTATTCTACAGGCATTTATTTGACTCGGTAAACTCTTCTAAAACAAAATTGGTTGTTTGGCAGGCTGTTACAAACGGCGGAAGAGGTGCACCTACCCAAACAGTTGAAGCCCGAATTCGGAGGTGGCTACAAGGAGTTCAATGTCCGGGACATGCACTGCTTTCAAAAGGTAATACCAGATACCGTGTCACAAATGAAAATAGAGTCCCTTGTTCCGTTCAGTGGTGGCATGCCTGATTCTGTGGCTTAGTGAAAAGGGATAGAAGTCTTGTGAAATCAAATGTAAAAGGGTGTAAGTTCCACATAATGACTAGAGCTCGGACGTAGGGAATTGCCTTATCATAAGGCCTGATTCGTAACGGATTTGTCAAATTCAGAGTGCTTTTTCTTGTATAATTTCTAGCTTACTTTATATATACATTACACCATTCAAATTGCCAGATTCACAAAATTATTATGTTAGAATCATGTTTAAAAGCAATTCTCAACTAACTAGATAGATAAAATTAAAGTGATCGCTGAAAATAATTCGGCGACAAATTGCTGTCAAAAACTTGATTCCTGTTGACGAAACTTGCATTTAAATCATTTTCAACACTACCAGGCAACCAACATTATACCTTATCTGAAAGGCAATTTCTTTACGATTCCTATGAAACAATGATAATGTAGATGAGTCTCCAAATATCCACTTTACTAGGAATTCAGTCGATGCAGTGTCCGTTACTAAGCATTTAAAGCAAAGTAACCACTTTTCGATAAAAAATCTACAACAAAAACTGCTGAACGAAGCTGTTCGCAGATTTTATTTAATAATATGATCTTTCAACTTTATTCTGACAATAGCTGGATATCATCCACCACAGCTATGAAGCCAGCAGCCTGCTAAAGCCAACGCTCTTCAAATCGGGTAAAAAACTTAATTTAACGAAGTCTCATAGTATTCACCTATTAACCGGAATAGGATGGAGTGTCTAAGAAATTCATTCGTTTAAATGACACCAACCATAAGCCACCAAAATATTTAAAAAAAGATAGTCCTTGATAGGACTAAAACTAAGAATGTGTCGAAAAACACTGTCGGATGTACGATGGAGGGCATACAACAAAACTTACAACATGAGCGAGGAGAAATGGAGAATGATGAATTTACTAATAAATAATAAATTTTAAATACATTTTAAACACATTATAGAAAAACATACTTTGATTCGGCCGGCTCTGGTACCGTTAAAACAGTTTTGAATTTGACAAATCCGTTACGAGTCAGGCCTTATGACGTCGGACATGTCATGATTGAAAGAAAAATGGCTACCCCTCGCCGATGGTGATCTCTGATAATAACACTTATGCCTTTTCACTAGGGCCAAGTGCGAGCTAATTTTTATTTTCTTTTCTTGATTTTTTTACGGATTGCCCTTCTGATTGTAAGCAGTCATTGTGTTCAATGGACATCAGCAATTTGAGAGCCATGCAGAGAAACAAACCAAAAACGTGTTTTACATCCTAGCCCGATATGCTAATGGCTAATAGATGCGATCATGCACCTCTATTGATAATCCTTTAAGTAGGCATTGATAAGTAAGTACCTACTTAAGTTTAAAGACGGCTAATAGCTTGTTAAAAAAAAAACCCCTAACCCCTTATTTGCCAAGAGTGGCCCTGAAGCTTTAGTAGTTTCATGTGCTCTGCCTACCCCTTTATGGGATACAGGCGTGATTGTATGTATGTATGTAATAGCTTGTACTAGAATATCGGACACTTCCTTAATTAGTTTGTATGTTGCTTGTGGCAACCATGCGTTCAAAATACTTGCTTTCGAGTGCTCAAATAATTATATACCTAATTTATTATAACTACAATGTTTTACTTATTGATATTCTCACCAAATGACAACATAGTGAGATCATTATAGTATCAGACAAACTTGTATTGTATATCTCAAGGTTGTATACAATCATGACTCACTTAAGAGTTTTGAATGATTCACGGTTATTTTCATTAGACTTATATTGACCGGGATATAGACCGTGATTACCTTTTTGATTTTTGTCGAGCTCCCGATATTTCGACGCAGTTGCATGCATCATGATCACGGAAAACTGACGAAGGCGGGTGGATGTTAAAGTTGCATAGACAGCGCGCGATCTACCCTCCTTCTCGCGCGTTTTCTGTGATCATGATGCATGCAACTGCGTCGAAATATCGGGAGCTCGACAAAAATCAAAAAGGTATTCACGGTCTATATCCCGGTCAATATAAGTCTCATGAGTCTCATGACTCACTTCTATTAAATAAGTTTTCTGACGTGATATGTCGTGTGATGCAGCAATATAAGCATGGTTTTCAGAAGTTCATGCTACTAGATAATTTATGTGTAGCACGACATCTCCAACGACTTTATGTTTGAGTATACAATACATAATTATATTAAACAAATATAATAATAGAATATAATAGAATATAAATTTTATAAACAACGTCATTCAATGATTTCATTCTCAATTGAAATCAGATCTAGTGAAAACCGAAAACAAACCCTGAAGTCAGTTGATTTCCGAAGATAGGACAGTCATCGACGAAACAAAAATATGTCTTATCGTGTAGACCTATAAGGGTCGGTTGCAATAAAACGTCCGTTACCAAATTTAGTCGTTTTTTTTGTATGGGAATTTCCATTGACTTCTCTTGCGTGACGTTGATGTATCTGTTAACTGTGGTTGATGCAACTGGCCCTAAAATCGGGGCCTTCGACGAGTAACATTATTTTTCACAACCCCGACTGGTAAAGGCTCTCTTAATACTTCAAAAACGGATGAGAATATTGGAATCTTTCGCTTTCTCGGGTATCAATTATGGCACGTGCGGTTAAACAACTTTGCTCCCTTGTTAAATTAATAACTACTTATTATTTGTGTGTTCTCATCTAAATATCGTCATTTTGTTTATAAAACTGTCTAAGTAATTTATCCAATTATGTTCTTTGCCTATCAGGGATCCTCAGCCACGGAACTTCTCAACTCACAAGAGCGTGGGGCTCTAGTCAAGCATGTTTTAGAGTCAGCTCGCGCAGAGCCGGGCGACGAACATGCATTAGAACCTGCGTTGACATTGCGACCTGGACAGAGCATTGGTGAGTGGACCTTGTTTGTACATCTATCAGGTCGAGTATAGAGCAACCTTGGTACTTGGTACTATTATTATAGCTCCTTCTGGCAGGTTCATCAACAGCCTCAACTAGTGCCATTTACGTCTGTCCATCAGCCCGTCTCGATTCAAAGTGCCGTCCGGCACAACCATTACTTCTAGATTCCGTTTTCCCCTTCCACGTCAAACACGTTTTTCATAATGTTGTCATACGATAATTACCATTTACCTCGAAATCTGTCAGTAAAGTACTATATTTTAGGTAATTTCTTTAAACATTATTTACAAAATCATGACATTCGGCCATCCGACAGCGTGCAGTCGCCTGACGCACGCCCCACACAACCAAAATCTTACCAGGGTGGCTAGCCGAATGGCACAATCGCTCACGAAACGCTCACGAAACGAAGCGCTAGTAGATATCTATCTCTATCGCGCTTGCGTATTGGCGCGACAGAGCCAGCGGCGTATCGCTTTCGTTTGGCGTCGGAGAAATGCCATTCGGCTACGGGGCCTGTTCTAGAATATATAACTGAAAGACTTGAATATAATTATGAGGCATCAATTAATCAAGTATTACAGATTTTTCACATATACATTGAACACATTTATTTATACTAAACAATCATGACATTCGGGAGGTTAAGTTTTTGTTTAAGTATCCGACTCGGCATGTCACTTTTGTGAAATTGGAGAAAAAGATTTCATTTTATGATTTTCGTAATTTCATAATAAAATTAATTAACCAGTGTGAGAGACCCTTAGGAATAGGTACCATTCAAGTTAGTGTCAAGCAACTGACGTTACGTCATAACAAATTAATCCTAAGAAGAAGTACCTTTAGGCCGTACAACACTTATTAAGTCAATAAATTATTTCTTTGAATAACTCGATAACAGAGTTACGACACTAGTTTCTTAGAAAACTTGATTCTACTTTACCTAAAGAATCTTCCCTTAAAGTTAACGGAAATCAATAAAAACACGGTGTACTTTCACAAAACTATCAAAAAAAACATTAACTTCACACGTGTATCCACGAAAAGTCAGGAAATTATACTTCTTGCCTTGTTAATGAAATAATGACATATTGATTCTTAAAGACGTGTTTACCTCACGCAAAAAACAAAATGTCACACATAAAACGGTCATTGCGTCATACAAAAGACATCATCGTATCACATACAAGACGCCTCTGCGTCACACAAAGGACACCTCTGTGTCACATACAATACGCCACTGCGTCACATAAAAGACACCTCCGTGTCACATATAAGACGCCACTGCGTCACTCAAAAGACACCTCCGTCTCACATATAAGACGCCCCCGCATCACACAAAAGACACCTCCGTGTAACATATAAGACGCCACCGCGTCACACAAAAAACACCTCCGTGTCACATATAAGACGCCACTGCGTCACTCAAAAGACACCTCCGTGTCACATATAAGACGCTACTGCGTCACACAAAAGACACCTCCGTGTCACATATAAGACGCCACCGCGTCACACAAAAGACACCTCCGTGTCACATATAAGACGCCACTGCGTCACACAAAAGACACCTCCGTGTCACATATAAAGACGCCACCGCGTCAACCAGAAGACACCTCCGTGTCACATATAAGACGCCACTGCGTCACACAAAAGACACCTCCGTGTCACATATAAGACGCTACTGCGTCACACAAAAGACACCTCCGTGTCACATATAAGACGCCACTGCGTCACACAAAAGACACCTCCGTGTCACATATAAAGACGCCACCGCGTCAACCAGAAGACACCTCCGTGTCACATATAAGACGCCACTGCGTCACACAAAAGACACTTCTGTCTTTGGTACGTGACGGTGACGGTTATACCATGCCGACCAAAACTTTTCAGTGTACATTTTTTTGTGTGTAAATCCCTAATAACAATCGATCACCACCACCCATGTATTCCCGAAACATTAAACGAGTTGTCGTTGATTTTAATTGCATGGGGATTATCGCAATGGTTGGGATGTTTGGCACAGCAAATATACTAGGTACGTATTTAAAAAAAAATGGATGGAAATTAGAACTAGACGAGGAGACAGTAGCGGTTATGATTAAAATGCTATCATTACTAAAAAAGTCCACTGTTAGTTAGCTACCCTCAAATATTTTAAAATACGAGTTGGTATTCTAGGTAAAGCATTATTACAAACAATCGAAACAAATAAAATAACACTAAAAATAACCGTCACTCAGTCAAAAACGGTTAGTTAAAAACGGGTAGGTACGTGTAAAAATATCAATAGGTACCCATAGATTTAGAATATATTTTTGAATTATACTTTTTGTTACACGTTTTCATTATTATAAGACTATATATGCCACTAAACTATACTAAACATCCCATTGAACCACTTTGAACGTTAAAATCTAAACCAAGATGTAGGTAATCACAAATCACACAAGAATTGAAACACATTGTTTTTATAGACCGACGGTTATGAGCGTGAAGATCTTTAGACACTTCTGAGATATTATAGCTCCTTCTGGCAGGTTCATCAACAGCCTCAACTAGTGCCATTTACGTCTGTCCATCAGCCCGTCTCGATTCAAAGTGCCGTCCGGCACAACCATTACTTCTAGATTCCGTTTTCCCCTTCCACGTCAAACACGTTTTTCATAATGTTGTCATACGATAATTACCATTTACCTCGAAATCTGTCAGTAAAGTACTATATTTTAGGTAATTTCTTTAAACATTATTTACAAAATCATGACACTATCGTAGTAGCAGACGCAAGAGCGAGGGGCTAAAGTAAAGCATCGATTGGATAGGAGTGGGTGCTCGTGAGGTGATGAACTCGCACTAGATTATTAACTACATTTAATTATATTAAAATATATTTATAAATATTGACTGAAATCGAAAATTGTAGAAAATTGTAGAAATTGTAGTAAATCGAAAGTTATGTATTCAACTAAACAATTAGAGATGTTTTCCTTAAATACGTGGGTCAGCGATATAGATTTAACCGAGATTTTAAAGTTTGATATTCCTAACATAAATATACCTAAACGTCAATGTAACCGCGTTAGTTTGAAAAAAACATGTATTGACTTTATTAAAACGACCTATTCAAATTATTATCACATATATACAGATGGTTCTAGGGATAAGTGTGACTCTGGTCTGGCCGTATTGGATCCTCAGACAAATAGTAGTATTAAATTGCAGCTCAAGGTCAAGACGTCATCTATGAATGTTGAATTGCTGGCAATCGCAGAAGCCCTCTCTTATATTGAGTCGTTCGAAACGGGCAGCTTCGTAGTATTTACAGACTCAAGAAGCGGTTTACAACACTTGGCTCGATGCACCTCGAAGTATCGAGGCGCACCGATAGCCTATAGTATATTAAGGTCAATTCGTAAATTGCAAGCAAATAAAATAATAATAGTTTTACAGTGGGTACCGTCACATATTGGAATACAGGGTAATGAGGAGGCAGATCGACTCGCTAAACAGGCGGTTACGGACGGGCTTGTTACTAGGTGGTTACCATGTCATAGTGATCTTTTGTATGGAGTCAAACAAAAGTGCTTTGATATGTGGAAAGAGTATTTTAACGAAAGGTCACTAAGCAAAGGTATCTGGTACCGAACTATACAGCCAAATTTGCTGCGTATTCCTTGGTTTGTAGGTTTAAATATGGCTAGATCAGATGTCGTTAGGGGCCGTCCATAAATTACGTCATTCTAAATTAGGGGGGGGGGGGGGTTTGGTCTGCGGATGACGGTAAATGATAGATGGGGGGGGGTGTTTCGAAATTGACGTCATTCTTATTTATTTATTTATAGTTTATTTTTCACGTACAAAAAGATTATTTCTAAAAAGAAATTTCTTCCAGCACACCTAGTAAGTGAGACTGCAAATGTGAGAGGCGGCTAAGGCGCATACAATACTAAAATAACTCATAATAAACATACATAAGTAATGCAACATAGATGTACACAAATACAGTAATAACTACAGATAAAATACTCTAACAATAATATTACATATAATACTAGCTGCCCGCCCCGGCTTCGCCCGTGGTACTTAAATGTATTATACATATAAACCTTCTTTAAGAATCAGTCTATCTATTTAAAAAAACCGCATCAAAATCCGTTGCGTAGTTTTAAAGATCTAAGCATACATAGGGACAGACAGCGAAAGCGACTTTGTTTTATACTATGTATTGATAATAAACACAATACTTAAATAATAACTACAACATTACATAATTAATAAAAGTACATAAATACTATACTTATACTTAAATACATGTCTCATACTAAGGAAAGATAATGTTCTTGTGATATTTTGCAAGTCGCCGCGCGCACTGGCCGCTAATGGTATTAATTATTGAACTCATTATTTATTTATTTATTTATTTATTACAAGGTCAAGGCATGTCTACATTATTTTTTTAAACTATAAATAACATCGTACCTATGAAAATAGTTTGTATGCGACACTGTGTTTATTAAACGAAGATTGGCGGCAACTCGGCGAATAAAAGAAATCGGCGCTGTTTAAACAAAGTCGGCTTTCGGCGACAGGAAACTGGAGGTCCTGCGGCCCCTCGTCGTAGTGCTCGAATCTTGGGACGGCGAGGAACAGAAGTCCTTCAACAGTTGCATGACGGCGTAACGGGACAGGCACTTGACGTTGAGTGGGTTGAAGACGTGGATGAATCGAGCCAAAACGAATATCGGGAGGATACGGAGATATTACCCGTGATCCAGAATTTAAAAGAATGGGTGAAAACTCCGTGGGAGTTATCCAAAGAAAAGTAAAAAATAAGTAGTTATATTATATCAATGATTATTGCCAAAGTAAAAATAATAAAAGATGATTCTATAACCAAGTGTTTTAATCATATAATACCCTATTTTTCTCAAATCTGCAATGTTTTATTTTGTCAAACTGGTAATGACGTCAATTTTGGGAGAAGGGGGGGGGGGGTCATTAAGATATGACGATAGGATGATTATAGGGGGGGGGTCTAAAATCTGAAAAAATCGATGACGTAATTTATGGACCCCTTACTGCTCTCAGCCCCACATACCGCTAAATAGTTTCGGATTTATAATGGGTAAGAACCAGTCACCAAACTGTACTGAATGTGGGTTAAAAGAGGATGTGCTCCATATATTGGCGGAATGTGTCCGAAACGAGGCTGAGAGGATCCATTTCATGCAGAAATATGGATGTGATTTATATAATATAGGTGAGGTTAACACAATTTTGGCCTACCCACAATCGGAAAAGGCAATAAATTTGTATGAAGTGGTAAATATAGGTATTAAGCGTAGAAATTAAGAGTTTACATGTTTTGCTATGTCACAATAAGGGTGACATTTTCATTTGTGAAAAAACCCTTTTTTTTCAATAAAGATTAAAAAAAAAAAAAAACTACATTTAATTATATTAAAATATATTTATAAATATTGACTGAAATCGAAAATTGTAGAAAATTGTTATGTATTTTGAATTGTATAGTGATCTTTTGACTTGGTTAAATTTCATTTGTCTAAATTTTAATTGTATTTTATATCCGACAGTACTATTAATTAGTTTATTATAATAATATGTTGACATTTATTTACTTTGTGTATGAAATGCGACAGAATTTTTGCACACCAATAATGGTTGAATGTAAATGGAAACTACCTTATCATCTTTAACATCTTGTAACTATGTACCTACATTCTTGCAAAATAAAGGTTTCTTTCTTTCTTTCTTTATTTCGTTGATCGCGTTCGTGTAACGGCGTTGGTTGCATGAAACAGCCTTGCGCTTAAAAGAAATATTGTGTCGAAATGACAGATACTAAGTTAAAAATTTTACGCATTGCAAGAATCGAGAATTGCCATCTTTTGGGGGACACCGGTCCATGCGCTGCTGAAATTTACCAGCCGGCGCAGCCGAAGTGACAATCGTTGACGGTATGTGGCGATTGAAACGCAGTCTGTTCTGTCGCGCTACTATAGAAGAGCGATAAGGAGAGCTAGCTACGAAACGCTTACAAACCGTGCGTATTTATTGTCCTAAATTCGCAAGCTTAACGGCCCAGCCACGACATTGGTATAAGCGCGACAGCGGTGAGCGGCAGCCATACGTGCGAATGAAAAGTCACATCGCTGTGTCTCGTTCCAATGTATGGCCGCCGCTCACCGCTGTCGCGTTTAGACCAATGTCGTGGCTGAGCCGTAAAGCTTCAGTGGCTTAGTTGATTAAAAACGATGAACTTGCGATCCAAAAGGTCACAAGTTCGGGGCACGTCAAAAGCGGTAAGCTATTCCATTTATTTTTTAATTAAAATACCTGCTTGTTTCCACACAAATTTCAGTAACAATAAGGCGCTTGCTTGCTACCCGTCTTTCAAAAAGGTCACGGCCAACTGCTACTTTATAGGGCAGTCATTACACTCACTTGAAATAGAACACTAGAATAGGAAACACTTTGGCAGAGTGCCATTTTAAGTCGTAAATTAGCATTTGCTAACTATCTCATTTTTAGTCTACTGGAAGCGCTGTGATTTTATCAATCTGTGTTTGTATGTACATATATGAATACTGTGACGAGATTTTTATTTGCTCTAAACTGGTTTGCGGGTTTTTAGGGGTACTTATTTAGAGGTATTTTATTGGTCTTTTGGCACAGCTGCGTATTATCATTCACCGATGTAATAAAAATTCCGTATTCTTATAACTCATATCATGCGAGATATCATTTTGTCAATTTAGCATTCAAATTTTGTTTCGAATGTACAGTTGTTGACATGGAAATCATGTGCATGTATTGCGCAATACCCCAACAGGAGCGTCCATTTACTGGTGTAGTGGGTTTAAGAACTTGCGACAGGTGTATTGAATACAAATCGCCCGCCATGTCCGATCTCCTTCCTTCCTATATCTGTGATGTGTCTGTGATCAAATCTGACCCATTTTTGGTGTCCCATTTGCTTTTTAACCCCCTACGCAAAAACGACGGGGTGTTATAAGTTTGACGTGTCTGTCTGTCTGTCTGTCCGTCTGTCTGTCTGTCTGTTTGTTTGTGTGTGTGTGTGTGGCATCGTAGCTCCCGAGCGGATGAACCGATTTATATTTCGTTTTTTTTATGTTTGAAAGCTGAATTAGTCGCGAGTGTGGCTTAAGATATATTTCATGAAAATCGGTCCACTATATCGCGGTCGGGGGTTTTTCAAAATTTTAATTTTATGGTTCGGTTATCAAAATCAGTGCGATGTTTCCCAATCAGGTCAAAAGTTCTAATGTCGCTACTTAACTAGGTCACTGTTACCGAACTAAATGAATTAAGGAAAAGTGGTCATTAACATTATGTCCAGTTCTTTGATTGCGTGTTTTCCACATTCCCTGTCAAAAGTAGTAGGTAGTAAGTGACTTAGAAAACTCATTCTTTTGTCTCTTTTGTTGTTACTTTTGGGTTAAGCAAACTAAGCTTTTGTTTTCAATGACCGATATTTCTTTGGAACTGTTTGTTTAACTTGACTTTATAGTCACGCATGGGTTTGTGATAGTAATCTATTACTTGTCGTCAGGGCTGTGAGGTAGTAATAATACTTTATTAATTTATTATTTACACTTCATACCCGATGTAGGAGCCATTTGTCACTGCCGGGCGACAATTCTCACCGTTGTGAAACAGGCCACAGTAAAGGAAGAAAGGAAGGTTTATATTGCATGTCAGGTTGTTTTCAAGTTATACCAAAGAGGATCGAGTATTATAGTCTATAGAGAGTTACTGTCAAAGTAAAATGTGTAATCACAGTGCATAGACTGCCATCTCTCGACGCAGGCTTAAAACTTTTGAACCACAGTTTTGACAATTTGGCCCATATTCTTAGCTTGATATGTCTTAAAATGTCAAATATTAATATTAGCGCCATCTAGCCGAGCGTTCCCCAAAGGTGTAATGCCATCTAGGCCAACATAGTACCTTTTTCTATATGGTTCTGAAGTAGGTTTTTTTCTTAGACTTTATCTGTCTATATCTATACGGAGCTCGGAGTTACATATTATGTCGTTGGTTATAATAAGAAACATCAGAAATCTTGAATCATTTCGAACAAACTGTTTCAAAACTGGAGCAACAACAACCCTGTCTAAAATGTTTTACAAGTTAAATTCTTCAAGTGTTAAAATTCGCTACGTTGACGAGATGTGTTGAAAATACTTTGCTTCCCATTAAAATGTTCTAACAAGTCTAACAACCAAGAGAATTCATTAGTGATTTCCTGATTTCAACTCTGAGTCTTAGGTTGTAAAATTCGAATATCTTTGGTCCGAAAATGTTCATTAAATAATATTGCCACTTTAGCTTGAAAGGCACTCGAAATGTTCAAAAGTTACCTGCGTAGCTTTTTGACGGTTTTCATGGTACTTATTACACGTGGCGTTTTAAGCCTACTTGAGTAATGCCGCTCAGTCAAATAACTTTTCATCGGCAAATGCTGAGTGGCAACCATTTTGGGACATATTTTTAAACGTTTCTTTCTTTCTTTCTTTCAATTTTTTTATATGACCCCTTTCCAATTTGTGCACCGTGATGCACAAAAGCGTCAGTTGACATATTCTTTTTTTTATGCAATAGGAGGGAAACGAGCAGACAGGTCGCCTGCTGGTAAGCGATCATTGACGTCCATGGACACCCGAAATACTAGAAGGGTTTTAAACTCAAATAATTTTTCTTTGAACGCTTTAACCCCTAAATACATAGTATGCTTAGACACGGATATAGTATAAAAAAGAGTACTATCGTGCAGTAAGGTCACTCCTGCTCCCTGCTGAAAGTGCCGTCCACCCTTTCTCGGTTACCTCACAGTTACCTCTTGTCAAAAACGCGAACAGTCGACCAGTTATATTTCAGTCATACAAGCATAGTACGCGTTCTAAGACCAAATAAATTATTTCATAGGAAATATTTTTAATTTGTGTTTTTTTTAGGACACACTACTATTATTTAACTATAAACTGAAATGTCATATACAAAGAAAAAATGACCAAGGCCTTCAAGTGTCCGTGTGTGACATTTATTTCAGTTTATAGTACGCGTTCTCACCTACACGAGCTTAGACTGTAGGGTAAGATGGTTGACAGTGGATCACTCTATTTTTCAGAGGCCATATCTCAGGAAAGGTTTGACATATTTACATTTTGTGTGGACTTTTATATACATAATTTATTTAAGATTTATTGTGTTGTAGTTTAAAAGCTGTATTATGAGCCATGTCGGGTCACTAACGCTTTAAAAAAAAAAGGAATTTGATCCACTGTGCAACAGGGGGTGTGAACAATGAATATACCAGTGGTCCACAGTGGACCAAAGAGAATCGTATTAGAAAGACAAGGGGAAAAATAATGAAACAGAACATGTATTATTTTTTATTAAAATAGTCAATAATAAATATCAAACCTAGTAACATAGGTGTACTGACCATCTAACTAAAAGATCTAATTTCTATGAATTTTCAGTTTCGGCCACTACAAGCTGTCAACCGCCATACAATAAAACAAAAATAAATATTGGTTGTTATCTAACTTAACTTTATAATGTAAGAAAATTAGACCAATAATTATTATGCGTATATAAATAATTAACTACTCAAAATGCTTTTATGAGATCAATATTTCTGAAATTAACATTTCTGACCATACAACATAAGTAAGAGCCACATAAAAATAGTCTTCCAAGATTTTCTAATGGCAGCCAATGCTTTTTCCACTGGTTCATTTGGTATTCCGCCTTCTTTTCTACAGGTGACCCTTTTTCGCAGCAGTCTGTAACATAGCAGTGTGTACTAAATCTAACCCATTGTGTACTTGATCCATATGACCCAGTGTCAACCCACACGCCAAAAAAATTAAATAATTTAAAACAAATACAAAAAATTATTTACAGCGGAAAATGTTAAAGCACACAATAACTTTTTAATCAAGGTAGTAATAAAAACGATAACAAGATATTCAATGACACATAATTCGAAATTATACGATAAATTCCAGCTTACGTAAATATGTTGCCCGCGGAGTGATATCACGTTCACACCTGCACACGACGTTCTGTTCGCGCGGTCCCGTGGGCACTGAGCTAGTAGGTACGTGTTGGCCAGAGGTATCCATGGCGCGTAATAAATTAATAATAGTGTATTTGGATTCGTCGTAGTGTGCGTGACCTATTGTGCACCAGCGACCCACTGTCAACCACCTTACCCTATGCTAGGAACGCGCTTCTTTTATATATTTGATCGCCAGTGTCTGAGGTGTGACACGGATTCAAGAGTCAGATTCTAACCTATCGTGTTAAATGTCATGGTCACTATTACAATTATCAACTTGTCTATAAGTGCAACTGAAACTTGAGCAGTTTCATGTGTTCTGCATACCCCTATCAGGAATACAGGCGTGACTTTCTGTTTGTTGCAGTGCCGGCGTGCGTGTCCCGAGGCGTGGTTCAGGGCATGTTCCCACTGCACGAGCGAGGAGCCCTAGAGAACCTGAGACGCAAATGGGTGAAGACGCTCTTCGCGCCGCAGCCTTTAGGTGAGTCATTACACTAAATTAAAGCTCTCAGCTATCGAACTCTCTCGTTGTACATTAAAAAAATCCTTTGCATACCTACATACCCTTCAACAGCATAGCATAGCGCCACAGTATAATAAACTGTACTATCGTACAGTATGGCCGCTCCATGTGCCGCCCACCCGCTCTCAGTTACCTCACAGTTACCACCTGTCAAGAACGCGACCAGTCGACCTGTCATATCATATCTCACTCCTACAAGCGTGGTACGCGTTCGCCTACACGAGCTTAGATTGCACACAGTCACACGTAGGACTATGAACGCGCTTCTTTCATATATTTGATCGCCATTGTCCGGGAATGTTCAGGAATCAAAATTTTTAATGTGTGGTAGCAACCCCTAAAATGTAACAAAAAATTCTGAAAAAAAAATACAACCATTGTTTTGTGGCAGACAACATTTTTAGGGAGTGCAACATAGAACATGAACACCAAACACATGAAAGTGAAGTTTCGTCCTAGACTTGAGGTTGTTGCACATTCCGCTGGTCATCAAGGCATATGTATTTATAACCGGTTGCCTACTGAACTCAAAACAATTACAGATTGCTCTTTATTTAATAGATAATTAAAAAAGTTCTTATTGAGAAGTTGTTTCTACACCGTAGACGAAATTTTTTATAATGTATAGTAGGTATCTAGATTTAGCATTTTTATCGTACCATCATATTTAGTTTTAAGGTTTCAAACACAATACCTGTATTGTTTCTTGAATAAATATATGAGTATGAGTAGAAAATTATAAATGTGATAAAGTAAGAAGCACCATATTACTCACCTAACCCGATCCTTACATGGCGACCCTGGCAAACCTGCTAAAGTTGTTGAAATGTCGTTTGTCTTGCAGATGAAATAAGCGAGTACTTCGGAGTGAAGATAGCGATGTATTTCGCTTGGCTGGGGCACTATACACGCTCGCTGACTGTACCTGCTATAGTCGGTTTTGTGTTTTGGGTGAGTGATCCTATTATTACTCCTATTTTACGAAGCTTCAGGTTTAAATTTCATACGCGTGTTTAGTTTCGTTTGCAGACTTTTTGAATAAGACAGTTGC
This sequence comes from Leguminivora glycinivorella, assembly GCF_023078275.1. Lineage (NCBI taxonomy): Eukaryota > Metazoa > Arthropoda > Insecta > Lepidoptera > Tortricidae > Leguminivora > Leguminivora glycinivorella. Next base: position 28,798,261 of record NC_062972.1, read on the forward strand.
GACAGTTGCGACCAATAGGCGAGACGACTAAAAAAAAGTAATTAGTCCGTCAGTTACATTATCAAAGAATTTTAGACACGTATTTTTTCTTTTTTCTCGTAAACGAAAGATGACGACGGTACTGTGCGTTGAAGTTTCGCGTGACGTCACGCCTAGGTACAATTTTTACTTAGAAGTGACGTCACAATCCCCCACTCCGGAACTTTGATGCTCTATATCTTTGTATTTTTTCATTAATTAGAAAAAGCCATTTTTTTTTACGTAGTCGTCATACCTATTCAAAGAATTGATTCAAAACTGCGATTTATTTCACTGTTTTCGAATACTTGTGACGCAGAGACCGAAAAAGAGTCTTAGTCTTTGACACGTGCCATTTCTGCTTTTACAAATGCATGAAACTACGAGTAACATCATGAAATGTCGATTTCTCCCTCGTTTTTGTGTGAAACCTTATGTTGATGTGATGTGTATTAAATTTCTTTCGTTTTCAGATTTGGTTGGGCACAGCCAATGAGAATTGGAAGGATATCGCCCACGTTTTATTCTCTTTGTTTAACGTATTGTGGGCTTGCGTTTATTTGGAGACTTGGAAGAGGTAATATGTCGATTATCATCAATCATCATCATCATAATGATTTGCTATTTTATTTAGGCCTGCGATACACATGCCTGTACCTTGCACAAGTGGCTTGCCAGCCAAGAACAAAATACTTGCATGCTAGTCCATTTGCCAGTGATTTTGTATGCGGCTGGCATGCCAGTTATAAAAATTCAACCTATGATATTAATCAACCTTTTTGCTGAATGGCATAGTTTCATAGTTTGTTTGTTTATCAATAAAATATGATTTGACTGACTACTACTACTATTACTGATAATTTGTATGTTTTTAGGTATTCTAATGCGCTGGCGTATAAATGGGGAACATTGGATCAGAGATCTGAACTTTTAGTAGAACCAAGACCTTTATTTCAGGTAAATATTATAAAGATAATATACAGGGTAGGGATAGGCTTTTCAATATAATCAACTTTTAAGTTTAGTAAGGATGTTACCATTGTTACCATACCAAACGGTCGATTTGTCTAGTTACGAGTAAAAACTATAGATCAACATCAAATAGGTATCTCATAGGTAAGCGTGCTCCACCGTAGACCGCATCATCACTTACCTATTCAAACTAAATTTAAAAGAAAAAGAAAGAAAGATCAACTGTGTGCGTAGCTGAATGCACAAACGCTCACGAAACGCTCACGATAATATCTCTTTCGTAGCTATCTATCTCTATCGCTCTTGCGTATTGGCGCGACAGAGCCAGACTACCTTTCGCGGCGCTTCGTTTTCGTTTCGCGTCGTAGAAATGCCATTCGGCTGCGGCACCAGTTTAGTGATCGACAGTAATATTTCCAAAAGGAAGACCGCAAAAGGAGTGAGAAGAGCGTGTCAGATATTTATGCAGCCTTCTTTTTGTACGATGTTATTGCCGGTGACACTTCCATATTGTGGTATTGGTGTGATAACAACCTTAAAAGTCCTCTGGTTTTAAAATATTCTCATATAGCTTTTGCCCGCGGCTTCGGTCGCGTTAGAAAGAGACAAAAAGTAGCCTATGTCACTCTCCATCCCTTCAACTATCTCCACCTAAAAAATCACGTCAATTCGTCACTCCGTTTTGCCGTGAAAGACTGACAAACAAACAGACACACACACTTTCCCATTTATAATATTAGTTTTAGTATGGATTTCTAATCATGGTTCCTTATTTCATTGTAGGAATCTTTTTTTACAACTAGGGAACAAATCAAATTATTTTATTGAATATTTTTTGATTTGTTCTTTTTCCAAGTAGTCACAATACTATATATAAGTTATAAATTGAAATAGATATCATACACGAAAGAAAAAACGGCAAGGCCCACTGGTGGCCGAGCCGGGAATCGAACCCGGGTCTTCAGCTTACGCGGCTAACGTCTTTACCACTAGACCACACGCCCGAATTTTTGGAATCTTTCTTTACCTAAAATGTTTCTTCACCAGGGAGAAATGACTATAAGTTCAGTAACAGGGCGGCCAGAACCCGAATACCCGGCTTGGAAACGTCGTCTATGGCGGCATGGTGTTTCATTTCCAGTCACACTGTTGTGCCTAGTGGTCGCTACTGTCATCACTTTCACACTGTTACACATGCAGGTATGTTAGAGAGAGAGGTAACAGGGCCAGAACTCTCTCTCACTCTCACACTTAGTTCAGAGAGACAAGAAGACTTTGGTAGTCATCACAAACCTTTAGCACATTCAGTGCTGCTGATCCGATATCGGGTTCTCTACGCTACATGCCCATTTTCCGCATTGGAACTAAGGGCCAGTTGCATCAACCACATTTGACAGATAAGCCGTCTGTCACCGTTAAAGCGTTCGTTAAATTTTATTGTATGGGAAGTTCCATAGTCGTTTGCTGCGTCACGATGATGTGTCTGTCAAATTTAATGTGGTTGATGCAACTGGCCCTAAGTGTGTTGAGTCTAAAGAAAGTTTGTCTCCTTATGTCTGTTCTACCGTTTGCATAATGATGTGCGCTGAAGTTTTTTTTTGACGACCGGTCTGGCCTAGTGCGTAGTGTCCCTGCCTGCTACGCCGCGGTCCCGGGTTCGAATCCCGGTAAGGGCATTTATTTGTGTGTTGGGCACAGATATTTGTTCCTGAGTCATGGATGTTTTCTATGTATGTTGTATAAGTATTTGTATGTTATATATATCGTCGTCTGAGTACCTGCAACACAAGCCTTCTTGAGCTTACCGTGGGACTCAGTCAATCTGTGTAAGAATGGCCTTTTTTTTTTGTAGGATTGGTGGGAAAACAAAATAGGTTATTTTAATTTCGTGCCCCGGGCATTCTTGGCCATCATAATATTTTTGGAGGAGGAAGCTTACGCCCGGATAGCCAGGTGGCTCAACGACAAAGGTACGATGAAATACTTTTCTAGTGTGTTTTCTTTTTTGTGCATAGATAAAGAAAACCTGAGACAAGTAAAGTAGAGCAAAATATTAAAGCTATTTGTAATGGGAATTAAATACTATGTCAGACTCGTGTTCAGATTTTTTTTGTCTTAATAACGCGATAACTGTAAGATAACTCTTAGATGCCAATTTCTTAGAGAAATTGATTGTATTAATAGACCTAAAGAACCGTCCCTTAAACTTAACGGAATTCAATAAAAACACGTTGTATACCTACGGATTACACTGTCGTCAAAGTAATGGCTATATTTTGCAAAACTTTTACTTGTCTAAGTACAGTCACAGTCACCATCGAATATATTGTAGTGGCCAAGGCTCTGAATAACTCTGAACTCGCCTTGACAATAGATTGCGTGTTCAGATGTTTTTAGTATGGCAATTGGCAACTATACATATTCGATTGTTGAGGTATTTTCCCGGAGCTGTAAGTTCACATTTTTGACACATTTGTTTTGAAGTATGTTGCGATGTGGCTAAGACGTATCGTTTGCCAAAGCGATTATTTACGAATTGGTTGAATCGATTAGGCCCTATTTACAAGGAGGTGCTTAAACAAATATACGATTTCTATCAACTTACTGAAATGACTCTGCCGCAGCACTAATTTAAAAATAAAAATGAATGATAAATGACATAATAAATAAATGCTGAGTGATAAATTAATATCGTAAAATACTAACTAACGAAGATCCGCAAAAATATGTTTAAAGTAAGCGAAATATTGTTTTTAAATACTTTATTTTTTTATATTATTATAAGATTTTATTTAAAATTTCATTAGGTTGCGCGAGTTTACGTTTTGTGGACGCTGTCATGTGTCAAAAAGAGGAACTTACAGCCCGGGACAATAGGAGATGATTATGTATTAGTATCCACAATAATTATGGGGATAGCAAACACATCTCATCATAAGGTGAAAATACTAGTGTTCGACACTAAACCCAATAGATGACACCCTTCTGTCACTTTTATTGACACTGACAGGATTGAAAGTGGCAACTACTGGTATACGGTCGAGCATAGGCAGTCGCTATAGTTGAACCAAACCAACTATCAACCATAGATTAGTCATGCAAGGAAATCTCATACAAGTAACCGTTTTTGCATTTTATTTGGCCATCTTTACGTTATTATTGGGCTTGGAAAAAATCTGAAGCACTAATTCTAGATGTTTCGCTATGAAACAATGATGCCATTTCACTAGCTTCAAAGCAAAAATTATTTCAATTTCAATTTCAATTTATTTAATAAAATATAAAAATGTAACATTACAGGAGACCTAAATCATTACATTTCTTAAAGTAAAGTAGTTCTTAAAGTAAAGTTCTTAAAGTATTATGGAATCATTATCTGATCATCATCCTCCTTGCGTTATCCTTGCTACGGCTCGTGGCAGCCTGGGGTCCGCCTTGACAACTAATCACAATATTTGGCGTAGACACTAGTTTTACGAAAGCGACTGCCATATAACGTTCCAACCCGAAGGGTAACTAGGCCTTATTGGGATTAGTCCTGTTTCCTCACTGTGTTTTCCTTCAATATAAGTATATCGTCGCCTAGCACCCACAGTACAAGCTTTGCTTAGTTCGGGGCTAGGTTGATCTGTGTAAGGTGTCCCCCAATATTTATATTTTTATATTTTATTATCTTATATTAGTAAAAGAAGTGTGGATATTCATACATAATTATCATCTGCTGTTTGGTTTTCGTGTGGAATTCATTTGAAAGTGTGGAATTGTTCGATTTTATCTCAAACTTAGTGTGATATTTGTGATATTACCTTTCTTTACCTTATAGATTAATGTACCCTATAGAATTAAAATTTTGTGCATGTTATTGAACTATACTTTGTCTACGATTCTCATTTCTTTTAAATTCAGTATAGCTATTACAAAATTAGCACCACTTTTCAATAGACTATGTATCTTAAATTTTATTCTAAGTAGTTTAACTACATTATGTACCTAAATTCATAGTTTTTAGTATTATAGGAAGTAATGTACAAATAGAGGGAAACTTACAGCGTAAAATTTTCTTTTTATTGCTTACCAAATGGGACTGGACGTCAAAAAAAAAACAAAAAAAAAATGGTAACACTGAAATGACATCCCGATTTTTTTGAACAGAAAACTATCGTCTCGAGACAAAGTATGAGAACCATCTGATTGTGAAAATAGCATTGGTTTGTATTTAAACGCTGTAATAAACGCCATGCTAAAGACGAGCTAAATCACCACGCTTTGCTTGACGTAGGCGAAGGTTATTAACAGATATATCATTTATGCACAGGGTCTCTGGCAGCACGCGGTTGTTGCATGTACTGGCCGAGTTTTGATTTGTATTTTGTTGTCTATTCAAATGCCCTGTGCTGATCACCACACCTTTTTTCCCATGGGTTCCGTACAAGTTGATTGACATGTACAGTTTGAGCTCTTTCTAACGGGTATTACTTGACCTAGTAATTTGACATTTACAGTTTGCCCCCCCTTCCATTTTGGCCATTTTCTATAATTACTATTACTAAATTAAAAAAAAATACTTTCAACTTGTAGAGGTTAACAATATCCCATCAAAAACATAAATGTGAAATGAAAGCCAAGTTCAATAATAATACATATGCCTCTGTTGTTAACTTCAACGAAAAAAAAAGTGAAATCTAAATGAGTGCCAAGTTCAATGGTCCGTCCTGAAATTTATTTATAACAAGATAAAATATCATTTCTTCATATTACTTAGGATAATCTATTATAGTCTGAGGTCTGACTTGGCGAGTTCTCATATACGAATTATTATGTTCGATGGCTAGTTTCTGCCAGCAAGCCCAATTTTGGAATAATATAAAACCGCCTTCAAAAATAAGCGCGTTACAAAACACGGAGAAACTAAAAAGCAAAAAATAATAAACCTTTGAATTCAGATTTCTTATCGGATTGCAATAATCTAAACATCCAAATTATAAACAAATCAATTATTTTTGTAGTCGGTACCAGACCTGTTCGTCGCCTTGCTATTTTCTGTTTGCCCCCCCACCCAACCATACGCAGGCTGGCCCCGACTCCAAAAATAATTGATTTGTTTATAATTTGGATGTTTAGATTATTGCAATCCGATAAGAAATCTGAATTCAAAGGTTTATTATTTTTTGCTTTTTAGTTTCTCCGTATTTTGTAACGCGCTTATTTTTGAAGGCGGTTTTATTTTTTGTTAAAAAGTTTATTTATTTGTTGATTTTTAGTGGTCCCTATTGATATTATATATATCAGTCCGAATATATGTACAGTAGTGAAAGAATTATTCTTTAACTCCTAACCATTGAGGAGTTGACCTTCCATCATCAGCTCAGCCACATAAAATTATTACCATCAGGCGTAAATACTGGTGTACCTTTGAAAAATACACTAAGAACATTACTTGTGCCTATAACATTTGAAGAGTTCCCTCGATTTCTCCAAGATCCCATCATCAGACCCCGACTTGGTGCCAATGGCACCATCTCGGGGTTATACCTGACCGATTAAAAAAAAATTTTGAAAATCGGTCCATGATTCTCTGAGATATCGAGTAACATACATACAAAAAAAAAAAAACATTCAGTCGAATTGAGAACCTCCTCCTTTTTTTGAAGTCGGTTAATAACATACATACAAAAAAAAACATTCAGTCGAATTGAGAACCTCCTCCTTTTTTTGAAGTCGGTTAAAAATAAGAAGTAACAAGTTTAGAACTTGCGAGGGCCATAATATAATTTGTATTTGTATAGGAGTAAAAGAGCACCTGGGCATGAGCAAGTAAATAATAAGAAAAGTATGGGAAAAACCATAGAACACAGTAACGATCTTCATCATAACAATTATGTAACTATTGAAAACCGTGAAAATGCTGCTGCGTTTTTCACAATCAAAACTGGGCCAAAAACATCTTTTAAACGCTTACTAAATCTGGCATGCAAATTATAATCGGTAAATATAGCTTTGTAAACTATTTAAAATTGTACATTGACTAGATTTCACATTATTTTTCATTTAGAAACCACAGAAAACATCAATACACGCGTGGTACGCTTTTACAGTGTATGAATATTTTTGACTGTTTTTAAATTATTTGTCTTTCATTTCAGTTCCAATTTGTAAACTCGTTCATGAGTTTGTTCTACATTGCGTTTTATCTGCAGGATATGGATAAATTAAAAGAGGTAAATTACAAATTGTACAAGATTGAGATGATTATATGTCATATTTCATAACGATTGAACCCTTATAAAGTGAATAGGGTTTTAGTCTTTTTAGTATCGGGAGAAACTCATACTCATACTCATCTTGGGATGAATCTCATATAGGCAAAAGAATGTTAGAGGAATGTTGAGGGATGGAGCGCGAGGGTTAAACCCAAACAACGATGGATGGATCGTGTGAAAGAGGCTATGAGAGAGAAAGAAGGATGTGAGTGCTGAGATGACGAAAGATAGAGAGGAATGGTAGAGGAACTTATCCCACATAACCTGGGATAAGGGTAGGAATAGGAACTAGGAAGCAGAAAAAGAGGAGTATCGGAAAAAACTGAACAAATGTTGGGATTTAACCAATCGCTAATTTCTAAGGTTCTTATGGAAGTGTATATTGTTTATAAGTTTTATATTAATTCTGAAAGTATTTTACATATTTCAGCAACTGGCAGTTTTGCTAATAACGAGACAAATCATAGGCAACCTGAAAGAGTCGGCATTGCCTTATTTGATCGAGAACCTGAGGTTGGCCAAAATCTGCGTCGATGTGTTTGGAGCGCTCAGTCCTACAAAAAGTAAGTGTCAAAAAGTAATGAAAAAAATTGATTATTTGAATTTCAGATATATAAATCTGGCGTGGAAATTATCACAGTCACGAGTGGGACTTGAACCCCAGTTCTTCCAATCGGAGCTACCGAGACTCCAACTAACACTTAGATCCTTGCGTTTATTTAAGACATTCAATTTCTGCCCAAGTCAGTGATTTTTTTCACTTAAATTTATATCTATATACTTATTTATATCTCTATTTGAATTAATTTACTGGTTTTGCATATTAAACGTGCAATTGTTATATTTAGCTATATGCTTGATCGTTTCAGCACCAACAGCGGCTCAAATAACCGAGTTGTTCGACAGTAAAAAGACAGACACACCAACACCGAGCCATGTCGCTAACGGTGAGGAGAGACGGGATTCTGAGACCAGCGTCGGTCAGAAAGTCATACATCAAGCAGAGCTAGAGTCGCAGCTGTTTAAGGTACGCGTTCAGTTTACATTTACTTTATGTCAGCAACAACAGGGGGAGCCTTGAGACTAAACTGCAAGTTCATATTATAAAGAAATAATAACCGTTGGACCCTCTTAGTTAAAGGTTACTCGGTCGATTAGGCGAATTTGGCACATTTATATAGTGCGATTAAGTGTATTAGGGCCACTTGCATCAAAATGGAGGGTTGACCCGAGGGTTAACCCACCATTTTATATGGAATTTGACAGATGTCAGCCCACTAATCCTGAGTTAAGTGGTTGGTGCAAGTGGGCCTAAGAGATTACATATCATTGTAGACTGATATCATTGTAGCTGCTTTATCATAGCAGCTTCAACTGTTTCTAGTCTAAAGGAGTCTTCATTTAGTACCTTTTTTAGGGTTCCGTAGTCAACTAGGAACCCTTATAGTTTCGCCATGTCTGTCTGTCCGTCCGTCCGTCCGTCCGTCCGCGGATAATCTCAGTAACCGTTAGCACTAGAAAGCTGAAATTTGGTGCCAATATGTATATCAATCACGCCAACAAAGTGCAAAAATAATAAATGGAAAAAAATGTTTTATTAGGGTACCCCCCCTACATGTAAAGTGGGGGCTGATATTTTTTTTCATTCCAACCCCAACGTGTGATATATTGTTGGATAGGTATTTAAAAATGAATAAGGGTTTACTAACGGCCTGGCCACGGACTTGGTCTAAGCGGCGAGCGGGGCGGCGCGCGGCGCGGTAGGGAAGCGCGGAGCGAGGAGCATGCCACGTACTTCGCAGTCGCGGCAGCGGCATCGAGCGGAGGGGACGGATTTAAAATGGTGTTATCCAAAATTGCTCGTCTGTTTCTCGAAAGCAGCACATATTTCAGGCAGGATATTTTAAATCTGAGAGAAGGAGTACACGAAACTAACAGACGTACACATGGCGAATTTACAATTTTGTATGAAGAACACAGAAAGTACCCGGAGAAATTTTACGAGTACACCAGAATGAGCATCGAACCCTTCGATTACATATCTCAATACTAAAACAACTATAAAATTCTCAGTATCAAATATTTAAAAACACTACTCTCTGTATATAATAATTAATGGCACTTACTAGTATGAAAAACAGCCTTTTGGTAACGTCAAAATCACATTCAAAAATGTATACCTAATCATAAGTTACCCATCTAATATTTCCGGGAGCGCTTCCGCGAGTCCATTTCGCGAGCGAATCGTCTAATATTTTTTGGTCGGAAGCGAACCGCCCGATACGTGCCGCTAATATCGCTGGTCGCGCCGCTGTAAGTCGTGGCGTCGTCCACTAGCCCGGTACGTTTGTTTCCCCCGCGCGTCGCACCGCGCGCCGCTGCCGCCCGCCGCTCGACAAAATTCGCGCGCGTTGTCGCCAGCGGCGGCGGTTCGTGGCATCCTAAATGCGTTTTTAGGCTTTTGTTTCTCCCGCTCACCGCTCGCCGCTGCCGCTGCCGCAATTCGCGCGTGTCCGTGGCCAGGCCGTAAGATCGTTTTTTGATAATATTAATATTTTCGGAAATAATCGCTCCTAAAGGAAAAAAAAGTGCGCCCCCCCCTCTAACTTTTGAACCATATGTTTAAAAAATATGAAAAAAATCCCAAAAGTAGAACTTTATAAAGACTTTCTAGGAAAATTGTTTTGAACTTGATAGGTTCAGCAGTTTTTGAGAAAAATACGGAAAACTACGGAACCCTATACTGAGCGTGGCCCGACACACTCTTGGCCGGTTTTTTAATTTATAAAACACCGTATGTCCCAGCTTTTTATTTTACTCTTTTTATTTCCAGTACGAAGGCACGTTCGCGGAGTACCTTGAAATGCTAACGCAGCTCGGTCACGTCGTGCTATTCTCCTCTGCATTCCCATTGGCAGCGTTATGCGCTCAACTCAACAACGCGGCTGAAATCCGCGCTGACGCCTTCAAACTGTGCCACGTCGCTCAGCGGCCGTTTGGCGAGAGAGTTAGCAGCATTGGAAGCTGGCAGGTGAGTACTGAGTACTGTCTCACTCTACAAACTAACTCATGCTGTCGTGAGTTTCCGCTGGCAGCGTTATGCGCTCGACTCAACAACGCTGCAGAGGTCACTGTGTTGACGCCTTCAAACCATTGCCACGTCCCGCAGCGGCTGTTTGGGAAGAGACTAAAGAATTCTGTTATTCTCCGCGACATTCCCGCTGCTCTGCAACAGCCGTTCCTCGCCACGTGACGCAGCGGTCGTTTGGCGAACGGATCGGCAGCATCTCCAGATAAAAGCGGATTCTTTCGTTCTTCTGGTATTGCGAGATCCCGCGCCGTTTTCCTTGTATGCAAAGTCTGCTGCGGGGCGCAAGCGGCGATTTTATTGTCAACTGACCATCATTTGTCCGTCATCACTTTAAGCTATAACCACAGAATATATAATAGTACAAGTACAGAAGGCTCACTCCTTTGATATTCACAAAATGCCGCCATTCTAAATTCTTACCTACGGAAACAAACGGACCGAGCGCGAGCAGCCTTCTTCTTCTTCCTTCTTCTTCCTGCCCTTAATCCCAACTTCATTTGGGGTCGGGCCTTCTTGTGCATTTGCGCCAGGCCGGTCTGTCCCGGGTTGTCAACGGCGGGATATTGTGGGTTTTTAGGTCCCTTTCGACGGTGTACCACCAAGTTGAAGGTCGTCTGCCTCTACCTCTCGCTTGCTGCGTGCTATTAATGTTCAGCACAGTTTTTACGGAATAGCTATCGTCTCGCCTCATGACGTGTCCGTACCATCTTAGTCGTCCCTCCTTGACCTTCTCTGCTATCGGAGCAACTTTAAAGGAACCTCGTACATATTCGTTTCGTACTTTATCCAAGCGCGTCACGCCACCCGCCCAGCGAAGCATTTTCATCTCCGCTGTGTGGAGCTTCTGTTCGTGCTTCTTCAAAGTTGCCCAGCATTCAGAGCCATAAGTCATAGCAGGTCTGACGGCTGCCTTATATACTTTGCCTTTAGTTGTGATGGGCATTCGGGTATCACATAATATGCCGGACAGCGTTCTCCATTTAAGCCAGGCCGTATTAACTCGATGGTCTACATCTTCATCGATCTTTGCGTCATCTGTCAGCATAGAGCCGAGGTATTTAAAACGTGACTTTTTTGGGATGCTATTACCGTCTACTATAAGATTACAGCCAACCTGCTCAGTTCCACCAAAGTCGCACTCCATAAATTCTGTTTTAGTGCGGCTTACTCTTAGACCATGTTTTTCAATTTCAGCCACCCATATGTCCAGAACTTTTTGGAGTTCCGGTGCGTTGTTCTCCACGAGCACTATATCGTCTGCATACAGTAAGCTCCATGGGATTTCTTTTTGGATGCTTCTTGTGATATAGTCCATACTCAGGTTAAATAGTAATGGGCTTAAAGCCGATCCCTGATGTACTCCTACTTCTACTTTAAACGGCTGAGTTGTACCAGCGGTGCTACGGATCTGGGTGGTGACGTCCTGGTACATGTCTCGGATCAAGTCAATGTAAACTTCGGGAACTTTCTGTGATCGCAGCGATTGAAATACTAGCTTCCTTGGTACCCTATCGAAAGCCTTCTCGAGGTCGATAAACACCATATACAGATTTTCTCTCCTTATTTTATATTTGTCCATAAGTATTCTTAAAGTCTGTATAGCCTCTATGGTGGATCTTCCTGCAGTAAAGCCGAATTGGTTTTAGCAATCGCTGTTAACCGTGCTCCAATAACTCTTTCCCACAGCTTTAGGGTATGCGATGTTAACTTTATACCCCTGTAGTTGTTACAATTAGCGACGTCTCCTTTATTTTTGTATATGGGGCAAAGATAGCTCCTACGCCAAGAGTGTGGTATTTGTCTCTGAATTAATATTCTATTGAAGAGATCTGTGAGCCAGGGTAATGCATCCTCTCCCAATATCTTCCAGATGTCAGCCGGAACATTATCAGGTCCAACGGATTTGTGGCACTTCATTCGACGCAATGCGTGTTTTATTTCTGTTGGTGATATACAGCATATAGGTCCCTCACAAGGTGGTAGTTGGGGTAAGGGCTCACTAGCATACTCTTCGTTGAGAAGTGTTTCATAATATTGTTTCCATCTACGGTTTATTGATGCATTATCTGTCAGTAATATACCTTGATCGTTCTTGATGTATTTATTACATTTGATATCCAGTGATGATTTGTGGCGTTGTTTTGCAATTTTGAATATGGTAGTTTCATCAGGAGCACTTTCTAGTTTTTCATAGAACTTTTGGTTGGACATTGCTCTTGTTTGCGCGACTGCACTTTTTGTAATGGTTTTTAACGTTTTGTAGGCCTCCCGGTCTTCATCTAACCCAGATTTTTGCCAAAGTTTGAACGCATCGCGTTTAGCTTTGACTAATTCTTTTATATCGCTATTCCACCATGAAGTGTCTTTTGCCATAACAAGGCCACCTTTGGATACCCCGAGGGACTTTCTTGCCGTTTCCTGGCAATATGCTTCAAAATCTGTCCACATTTTGTGCACCGGCTTTTCCAAGTCATCGATATCTCTTTTTAGGTAGGCTCTCATATATTCGATAAAATGTTTTCCGTTGGCGCTGTGTATATTCTTCCACTTTATTCGCTCGGTTTTGTCTACGTGGGTCTTGACTGGTTTCGGAAGTTCCATGACTGCTACTAATAGTCTGTGCTGCGCTGTTAAAGCTTCCCCTGGGATGACTTTGCAATCACGGTACCATTTTATCGTTGATTTTGGGGCCAACATGTAATCGATTTGTGTTGCAGCTCTTCCGCTTTTATAAGTGATAAGGTGCTCCTCCTTTTTCTTAAATAAAGTATTAATAATTTTATAGTTAAATTTACTAGCAAAGTTCAGAATGTCTACTCCCTCTTGGTTTTGTTTTCCATATCCGTACCCTCCATGTGCGTCTAGGTGTGCATCGTTTCTGGCTCCCACATGCCCATTCAAGTCACCTCCGATATGAACCGTCTCTTCCACTGGCACATTAAGCACAATCTCGTCGAACTCTTCCCAGAAGGTCTCTTTTTCCTTAGATGTACATCCGGTCTGTGGTGCATATGCCGAGATTATGTTCAGGGCCGGCTGATTATCCATTGCTAACTTTATTGCAATAAGGCGATCGCTTTTCCGTTCTACACTGATGATTCTTTGTTTGAGGTTTTTGTCGAGTGCTATTGCAACTCCGTTGCGTTTTGCTACGGTTCCGTGGTAAATAAGCTGGTATCCATGTCCAATGTCACGGGACTTTGAACCCTGCCATTTGGTTTCCTGAATGCAACATATATTTTTGTCTCTGTCATAAAGTATTCGGCTCAATTCTGCACTGCGTCCGGTCATAGAACCTACATTCCATGTCCCGAGCCTTAAACGAGTGCACTTCTTGGTGGTTTTTGGCGAACTTTTGTCCTTGTCTTTTACGTCGCTTCGGGGGGACGCCCTAGTATATTCGCATCTTATGTTCGCATTTGTTGCATTCACGTCGCTTGCGGGGGACGCCCTAGCCATTATCGTTTTCCCTTTTGTTGTCTTTATCATTGCACAAGAAGAAAATATTGGTTATAAGTTTTACGGCCGGTTACCACCTGACGCCAAGACCGTCGCCTTCTCAAGGCGTGGGAGCCACCGTTGACTCAGTTCGAGTTCGTCCGCTGCCATCCCTTCTGTAAGCCTGGCCAAGCCTACAGCACTATCATGACCTTCTCTTCGGATATTTCGAAGCAGCTCGTGACAGGGGTTTGTTACGGAGTGTCCTTCTCCGGCCTGTTTGGCCCGCGGGAGGTATTTTATTTCCCTCCTACCCGGCATATCTGCCGAGCGTTCCCCTATCCGCCGCCCGGGGAGCGCGAGCAGCCGACATTGAATATTATTGCGCCGCAAGAAGGTCGTCACCACTGAATGGGCCGCGAACTCGCGGCCCCCGCCATGTACTTGTAGCGCGGCAATAGAATCGCGAAGTGAGCCGCCCCTGCTATAACACTTGTTCAAAGTGATCCTGGCATACAAAAGGAATTCCTCCCACTAACATGTGCACCAAGATACATTTTCGGTGGCTACTCTTTTTAGATATTATCTAAATGTTTTTTCTAAAGAAATTCTGTGTATTTTCCAGAGTGCAATGGAAGCGATGGTTGCTGTGGCCGTGTTAGTGAACTGCGCTCTGATTGGCTTGTCGGGACCCGTTCACAGGCTGCTACCAGATGCTACGCCAGCTCAAACCATACTGGTCATCGTGGCGCTTGAGGTATGACAAAAAAACAGCATTTTTGAAGTGAAACTTCTAATGCGACTTCCAACTCGAGTTTTGAAAAAAATGCTAGACCGATGCCAGAATATGCCAATTTTTAAGTGAAACTCTTGACATAAACTTTTCTGTATTTTTCATCGCTTGTTTTTCCAATAATTAGAGCAAGTAGCAATGTAAAGTATTTAAAACAGTAAAAATATGATAGTAACTGAACGCAAAAACGTGACAGTCACTTGACAGAATGTTTTTAAAGTTATGTTACGAAGTTTCACTTCTTTCGCGCGGATGGGACTCCACGCACAATTTTTTTGACATTGATTTGAAAATGTTCCCAGTTAATGATTTTTTTTGTCTGTAACTGAATATTTTTTTAACCGACTTCAAAAAAAGGAGGAGGTTCTCAATTAGACTGATTTTTTTTTCCAGCATCTGATCCTCGTGATAGTATTGGCCCTACGACTCGCGATCCCGGAAATCCCCGGCTGGCTCGCTACAGAGATGGCTAAAGTGGAGTTTCAGCGACGAGAGGCTATTAAAAACGCCCACGCACCGCTCATGGTAACTACAATTTTTAACGTGTATCCTACCGACTGCGCCAATAACAATTGATAAGAAAAATGTAGTTGACTTGCTACGTTGACGCCAAAGTGGCGTTCTAGCGTCGAGAGACTATTAAAAATACACACGCACCGCTTATGTTAATTTTGCCTTTGTGCTTGTATCCTAGCAGACTGCGCCAATAAGAAAACTCTGCTTTACTTGCGGAGTTGTGTCCAGAGTGTAGAGAAACCATTTAAACGTATACTGCGCCAATGGTTCAATGTACTAATCCTTTAATAGTTTATTTAAACTGTCATAAAAATTTGCCGCTATCTTTCTACATTGTGGCCAGCCAGTTGTAGCGTGGACAGCCGATTCAGTTTCAAATGTATTCTAATTTTAAACTATCAATTCCCAGTCGGAATGTCCGTCAGTCGACGACGTGCGCCCCTCGTCCCGCAACACGCCTCGCACCATCACTCCAACCACGCCCAAACAGCAGGAAAAACCGCCCGAGAAGAAGAAGATCAACATCGGCAAGATACCTGAGATCCCGCCCTTCAGGTCAGATCTGTGAGTGAGTTGAATGGGAATGATTGAATGAATTAGAATAGAGAATGTAACACTCCCGCCAGTCGAGCAACAGGCCAAGCCTGGTTGAATGACTTAGCTTAGAGTATGTAGTCGGAATGTGCTCCCACCAGTAGAGACCACCGGAGTAGATCAACACCGGCAAGATACCCGAGATCCCGCCCTTCAGGTCAGACCTGTGAGTGAGTTGAATGAGAATGATTGAATGACTTAGGCACTGGTCCCACCGCGAGCTAGTAAGCTGTGAGCTATCGGCTATAAAAACGAACAAAATATAAGCACTCCAGTGCAAATAAAAGAGACACGGCGATATTGATAGCTCACCGCTGGGCGAGTAACTATAAACATCGCCGTGTCTATTTTATTTACGCGGGATTACTTATCTTTTGTTCGTTTTTATAGCCGATAGCTCATAGTTTACTAGCTCGCGGTGGGACCAGTGCCTTAGAGTAGACAATGTAACACTCCCGCCAGCCGAGCAACAGGCCAAGGCTGGTTGAATGACTTAGCTTAGAGTATATGCTCCCACCAGTAGAAACCATCGGAGTAGATCAACATCGGGAAGATACCCGAGATCCCGCCCTTCAGATCAGACCTGTGAGTGAGTTGAATGGGAATGATTGAATGAATAAGCGTAGAAAATGTAACACAGTCAGCCGAGCAACAGGCCAAGCCTGGTTGAATAACTTAGCTTAAAGTATATAGTCGGAATGTACTCCCACCAGTAGAAACCATCGGAGTAGATCAACATCGGGAAGATACCCGAGATCCCGCCCTTCAGGTCAGACCTGTGAGTGAGTTGAATGAGAATGATTGAATGAATAAGCGTAGAAAATGTAACACAGTCAGCCGAGCAACAGGCCAAGCCTGGTTGAATAACTTAGCTTAGAGTATATAGTCGGAATGTACTCCCACCAGTAGAAACCATCGGAGTAGATCAACATCGGGAAGATACCCGAGATCCCGCCCTTCAGGTCAGACCTGTGAGTGAGTTGAATGGGAATGATTGAATGAATTAGCGTAGAAAATGTAACACTCCCGCCAGCCAAGCAACAGGCGAAGCCTGATTGAATAACTTAGCTTAGAGTGTATAGTCGGAATGTGTACCTGCCAGTAGATATCATCGACAAGATACCCGAGTTACCTTTAAGTCAGACCTGTGAGTGAGTCGAATGGGAATGATTGAATGAATTAGCTTAGAGTAGAGAATGTAACACGCGGGAGTGTTACATTCTCTACTCTAGTCTAGCAGGCACGCCTTCTGAATGACAAAGTCGTAATGTACTTCCACTAGTAGAGACCACCGGAGTAGATCAACATTAGCAAGATACCAGAGATCCCGCCCTTCAGGTCAGACCTGTGAGTTGATGAATGGTTGAACGACTTAGCTTAGACACACCTCGGACACTGGCGATCAAATATATGAAAGAGGCGCGTTCCTAACACACAGTCTAACCTCGTGTAGGTGAACGCGTACTATGCTTGTATGAGTGAGATATGACAGGACGACTGTTCGCGTTTTTGACAGGCGGTAACTGTGAGGTAACCGAGCGGGGGTGGGTGGCGCTTTCAGCGGGGAGCGGGAGTGGCCATACTGTACGATAGTACTCTTTATTATACTGTGGCTTAGAGTAGTCTCCCTAACTCTCCAACGAGACACACGAAACATGACGGAATGTAACACGCTCACGCTCAGCAGCATAAGGTCAATGCTGTGACTTGTCGAAAGTTTGTGTATTATTGAACACCACATGTTTGGTAATGTTAAGCGCAAAATCAACATTGCGCTTCCATTTTAGACCATAAAACTTTGATTTAAAATGCGCATTACTAATTTTATACAACAATAGACACCCCTCTGGAAATGCATTACTAGTCGAACGACAGTACTGTGGCCTGTTTCTCCACAGTGACAATTGTCGCCCGACAGTGACACTTTGCTGTTCATTGCCTGTTCAACAAGGAAATATTGACGCTGAGTAACAATGTTACTTTTTTCAACACAGAAATAGTCACGGAAATGTCAGCGTCAAAACAATTTTGTAAATGTCACTGTGGTGAAAAGGGGCACCGGGTATTTTTGTTTACATATAAGCCCAAATTACAATATTAGCTATCGCATGTATTAGATCAGGCAATGTTTTACAGCAAATTTTTAATTTTGGTTTTATTTTTGTTTTCAGTTAATTTGGTACAAGTAATGCCTGGATCGGTGTGTAGTTAAGGACAATATTTTAACTAATGATCTTATTTTACCTCAATTTCAGTATTCAATTGAAACGCTTGTATTAATTATTTTTTGTTATTATTAATTTGCAATAAATATTTTTAACTACAGACATAGTTTGTTTAGACCCTGAACGTTGAAATACACCCCAAAGTATACAAATCTACGAACAAAGGTAATTTTTAGCTTATATTTTGAATGGTCTTCTTGTGGTTCGAAGTACGTTTTTCTGATCAGGAGTGGCTTCTTTGCTTTTATTTGTCTTTTCCTTTTATTAATAAACTTATTATATTATAATTAAATATTCTTTATTTACTCTACTTTTCCAAATCGCTAATTGTGTATATTTCTTGTTCTTAGCTTTGAACCTCTACTGAAAGTTTTACTAAATTATCTTGACACAAAATTAATATTAACATCTCTGCCCTACTTTTTTTCAAAGCTTATTTTTTGACAGGGCCGCATTATCCCATAATCTAAAGCGTATTCTTGAGATGGCATTTATCTAAACTTATCCCCGAATTTAGAAGTCCTTCAACATACCTATAAATAATATTTGAGTTATGAACATATAATACATCATTTATATTTTCCATTCCGGTATAATCCGGCCCTGTTGTCTAATTGGTGCACGTGAAATATTCTACTACTTACACTCTTTTATGGTTTTATTTAAATTTAAAACTACAATATACCGATACTAATTGTAAAATTTGTTGTTACAATATCAACCGACTTCAAAATATTAGATACAATTTAATCCATGGCTTGCTTTGGTTACTTGATCGAGATTAAACTTTCAGACATATTTTAAGTATTAAAAACACGGGTAACTCACGTTTAATAATCGCTGTGGGCGATCTGTTTCGAATCCATCAAAGATTCTTCAGAAAGGAACGATCCCGGACGGATTCGAAACTTTTTAACATTTGGTTATCATTTTCATTTGATTATAAACAGTAGGTACCTATTTGAAGTCAGTTGAAATTTAACACATTCAGTGCCAGCGTGCTACGCGCTACGAAACTAGCCGATAAGGCGCAGGCCCCGCCAAAGAGACGCGATGAAAGCGAGAGCGAGTATGTAAATCGCTCGCTCTCTCTTTTATTTACACGGGAGCGACTATCCTTTATTCGTTTCTGTCGCTAATAGCTCTTAGCTTACTCGCTTTCAGTGCCTAAAGTATGCAATGGTACGAACTGACAGAGACAGAACAGGGAACCCGACTATCGGGTGACTGGCGCTGAATGTGTTAAGCACTCTTCAAGCTAACCTTTTTCCGAACAAAATGAAAGAAGTATCTAGAGCTGTGTTGACGGCATGTTGTAGGCCCAAGGCGGCGTCCATCGCCGAGCCGCCCGTGATCACGGGCTCGTTGCAGCTGCTCCAAGATGTCAGTCCTACCAAGCCGCTACGTCGAAAGGTAATTATGTATGCGTAGTGATTTGACGACCCCATCGCCCAGGGGTGTTGTTTCGACGATCATTGTCCCGATATTCAGCGAAGAGTCTCGATCTTGAGACTCTCCCCCCTTGGACCCGCGGATCCGGAGCCTAGGTTGGCCCTAGAAATAGACTACGTGACCCCCCTGGGGCCTGGGCCTTTACCACGTGACACCCCTCCCCTGGGCACGAAGCTGGACCCGCGCTTGGAATATGGGGCCGAAAAAAAGTCACGAAAAAAAGAAAAAATATTAACTTTTTTAATAGATTATGTCCTGTACTACAAGTTACAATCTTTTGTGAATTTGACTGCTACTCAAACTTTGTTCGTGACTCCTGGTTAGACGTGGTTCTTGTTTTGCAGGAGGCAACACCAGGCGCTCCATTATCGCTGCTCGGAGTCAGGGGGCTTAGAGATGAGCCACTGCATCGTTCTGCGCACTGCATTCCTCACCCTACGCAGCACCGCCCGTTGGTCAACCCTACACTACAGGTATTGTGACTACAACTATTGTAGGAGGCATCAGCCGTTCCGCTATCGCTGCTAAGAGCCAAGAGGGCTTAGAGATGAGCCACTGCATCGTTCTGCGCACTGCATTCCTCACCCTACGCAGCACCGCCCGTTGGTCAACCCTACACTACAGGTATTGTGACTACAACTATTGTAGGAGGCATCAGCCGTTCCGCTATCGCTGCTAAGAGTCAAGAGGGCTTAGAGATGAGCCACTGCATCGTTCTGCGCACTGCATTCCTCACCCTACGCAGCACCGCCCGTTGGTCAACCCTACACTACAGGTATTGTGACTACAACTATTGTAGGAGGCATCAGCCGTTCCGCTATCGCTGCTAAGAGTCAAGAGGGCTTAGAGATGAGCCACTGCATCGTTCTGCGCACTGCATTCCTCACCCTACGCAGCACCGCCCGTTGGTCAACCCTACACTACAGGTATTGTGACTACAACTATTGTAGGAGGCATCAGCCGTTCCGCTATCGCTGCTAAAAGTCAAGAGGGCTTAGAGATGAGCCACTGCATCGTTCTGCGCACTGCATTCCTCACCCTACGCAGCACCGCCCGTTGGTCAACCCCACGTTACAGGTATTATGACTACAACTATTGTAGGAGGCATCAGCCGTTCCGCTATCGCTGCTAGGAGTCAGAGGGCTAAGAGATGAGCCACTGCATCGTTCTGCGCACTGCATTCCTCACCCTACGCAGCACCGCCCGTTGGTCAACCCTACACTACAGGTATTGTGACTACAACTATTGTAGGAGGCATCAGCCGTTCCGCTATCGCTGCTAAGAGTCAAGAGGGCGTAGAGATGAGCCACTGCATCGTTCTGCGCACTGCATTCCTCACCCTACGCAGCACCGCCCGTTGGTCAACCCTACACTACAGGTATTGTGACTACAACTATTGTAGGAGGCATCAGCCGTTCCGCTATCGCTGCTCAGAGTCAGGGGGCTTAGAGATGAGCCACTGCATCGTTCTGCGCACTGCATTCCTCACCCTACGCAGCACCGCCCGTTGGTCAACCCTACACTACAGGTATTGTGACTACAACTATTGTAGGAGGCATCAGCCGTTCCGCTATCGCTGCTAAGAGTCAAGAGGGCTTAGAGATGAGCCACTGCATCGTTCTGCGCACTGCATTCCTCACCCTACGCAGCACCGCCCGTTGGTCAACCCTACACTACAGGTATTGTGACTACAACTATTGTAGGAGGCATCAGCCGTTCCGCTATCGCTGCTAAGAGTCAAGAGGGCTTAGAGATGAGCCACTGCATCGTTCTGCGCACTGCATTCCTCACCCTACGCAGCACCGCCCGTTGGTCAACCCTACACTACAGGTATTATGACTACAACTATTGTAGGAGGCATCAGCCGTTCCGCTATCGCTGCTAAGAGTCAAGAGGGCTTAGAGATGAGCCACTGCATCGTTCTGCGCACTGCATTCCTCACCCTACGCAGCACCGCCCGTTGGTCAACCCTACACTACAGGTATTGTGACTACAACTATTGTAGGAGGCATCAGCCGTTCCGCTATCGCTGCTAAGAGTCAAGAGGGCTTAGAGATGAGCCACTGCATCGTTCTGCGCACTGCATTCCTCACCCTACGCAGCACCGCCCGTTGGTCAACCCTACACTACAGGTATTGTGACTACAAGTATTGTAGGAGGCATCAGCCGTTCCGCTATCGCTGCTAAGAGTCAAGAGGGCTTAGAGATGAGCCACTGCATCGTTCTGCGCACTGCATTCCTCACCCTACGCAGCACCGCCCGTTGGTCAACCCTACACTACAGGTATTGTGACTACAAGTATTGTAGGAGGCATCAGCCGTTCCGCTATCGCTGCTAAGAGTCAAGAGGGCTTAGAGATGAGCCACTGCATCGTTCTGCGCACTGCATTCCTCACCCTACGCAGCACCGCCCGTTGGTCAACCCTACACTACAGGTATTGTGACTACAAGTATTGTAGGAGGCATCAGCCGTTCCGCTATCGCTGCTAAGAGTCAAGAGGGCTTAGAGATGAGCCACTGCATCGTTCTGCGCACTGCATTCCTCACCCTACGCAGCACCGCCCGTTGGTCAACCCTACACTACAGGTACAGAACTACAATATTAGATAGAAGAATCAAATTCCGCTATCGCTGCTATAGAGTCAAGAGCGTTCAAGATGAGCCACTGCATTGTTCTGCGCACTGTAATTCCTCACCCTATGCTCACCGCTCTTGATTGTTCAACCCTAATTTTTGTATTGTTGCAATTGAATATCACGTAACGAGGCATTTTTTATGTTTTGGTTGACTTCAACTTACAAAAATTGACGCCCGAAAGCTGCAAGCTGCGAGTAAAGACGGACAACTCAGTGGATTTCATTTCCTCACCCTACGCAGCACCGACACGCTAAGTAGATACGTTTGCTTGATCTATGGTATATATGACATCTGTGCTACAGGTATTGTGACTACAACTACAGGCACTTTCATTATCTTAGTCTATACGATTATCCATAGTTATATTATAAATGGGAAAGTGTGTGTGTCTGTTTGGTTGTCCGTCTTTCACGACGCGAATTGACGTGATTTTTATGGAGATTTGTAGATGGTGAGTGACATAGGCTACTTTTTGTCTCCTTCTTAAATCTGCATCAGTAGTTCATCATCATCATCATATCAGTCATAGGACGTCCACTGCTGAACACAGGCCTTCCCTTTGGACCTCCATTTATACCGGTTGGAAGCGACCTGCATCCAGCGTCTTCCTGGGTGGACGTCCTACGCTGCGGTTGCTATATAATTATAGTCCGTCTCCACTAGAGCACTTTTCGACCCCATCGGCCATCTGTTCTGCGTGCAATGTGACCTGGCCATTGCCACTTCAAATTGCTAATCAGTAGTTACTGTTAAGTAAAGTGGAGACCACAAGAATATAAGAACAGAAGGCAAATCCATACGGGGATGACGTGAGCGGTATCTTTTGCCTCCATTCATGCCAATCTTTAGCTATTTTTTTTAGCCTGTATTTCTATTTAAAGTCTCACTGCTGGGCAAAGTTATTATGTATATCGTTTCTTTTTTTCCAGGAGTTGAGTGGGAGCGTGAGTGCGGGAGGGTCAGAGCCCGACCTAAACGCGGTGCCGTCGGCCGCGCCATCTATTGACGCCAGTGCGACATCGAGCGAAGACGACAAGCCTAAGGACAAAGGTAGACCATTATTTTCTCAATTATATGTTTCTTCGTGCATATAAAACTGCCTTCTCACTATTTTATAGGGGCTCAAATTTTTAAGTTTAGGTTAAGTACACTACATAACTATAAGAAATACTTTTTTTATTTTATTTTATTTTATTTATTAAGGTCTGCCAACAGCGGTTACAATAATACATGGTTAGGTATACATGCATTAGCATTTTAAGCTTATTGCACAACTAATTATAGGCAAACACCACTTGTGTAATCTTAAATTAAATTAACATTGAGTAGTTTAAAAAAAAGGAAACTGAAACATGCTGTAATTTTACAATTTGGAAACATAAACTGCACTGAAGTACTTATTACATGCATTGAGACAAGAAAAGAAGATACAATTAGCATAACTACCTATATATCTATAGTGATTTAGTGATTTAGTCCTGGGTGCCAGTCCGAAATCTACTTAAGGAGTCGAAGTATACATCAGAACGGTCACAGTTTTCATTTAACAGTCTACTTAAACGGGGTATTGGGGAATTTTTACCGAGAATAGTTTTGCGAAAAGGGGGGGTTAGGGGTTTGATTGAGGTGCGTGGATATCTGTTTGGGGCTCTGAATCGATTTTTTTCTAATAGTTGGGGGCAATCCATTTTATTTCTCAATAGCTTGTATATAAACGATAAGTCTAAACTATCCTGGCGTTGTGACGCAAAGTGCGGTCGCCAAACTACGCTAATAGAATGTTGTGCTTTTTTTTTCATCTTAGCTTTGAAAGAAGGAGGCCTTTTTTCATCAGTGAAACACAATAGGCAATTTGTAATTTACATATTACTACGTAGTAAGGTACAGCGGGACAAATCTCGACCGGGGGGCAAATGTAACTGGTCCATTTTTTCATATTTACAACGTATGCATTATTAAATTGAGTGTCCACCGGTTATATGCTAGGCGTGTTCGGTGGATGCATGTAGAACTCAACATCATAGTGTAATAATGGAAAAATAAATCAGTTACAATTGCCTCCCAGTTGAGATTTGCCCCACTGTACCTTACTTTACTTTGTGCAATAGATGCTTTGTTTTTATTATTTTTCTCTTCTCTCTCTTCTCAGCATATTTGCTTCCACTGCTGAACATAAGCCTCTTTCATGGATTTCCATTCTGTTCTATAAGGCCCTGCCGTCTTTTTGATATGGTCCGACCATCTGGCTCGTGGTTTCCCGTCACCTCGGCTTCCCAGTCTAGGTCTCCACAGCAATACTTGCCGGCCCCATCGATCGTCATCCCTGCGACAAATATGACCGGCCCATTCCCACTTGAGTTGCGCAATCCCCTTAGCGATGTCGGTAACTTTCTTGCGTTGGCGAATATCCTCATTTCGGATTATTATTTTTATTAACCATAATCTCATTTACTTGTAGGTCGATCACGAGCCAAAGCGTTGCTAGTGAAGCGCGTACGCTCCGTGGCAGTATTCTCACTGGGCCTGCGGAAGGCGCGCGAGGCTGCGGCCGAAAAACTTGGATCTGCGAGCAATGTACCCGCGGTCACGCCCGACAAATATGGCTTGGTAAGTACTGTTATTTTACCTGTAGAATAATTCTGGCCGTATAATTTAGATTACTTTGTCACATTATTAAATTAAAACAAGACTTAGGGTCGGTTGCACCAAACCGTCTGTCACCGTGAAAGCGTTCGTTAAATTTTATTGTATGGGAAGTTCCATAGACGTCTGCTGCGTGACGATGATGTGTCTGTCAAATGCGGTTGATGCAACTGACCCTTAATCGCGTAAAACTTACGTTTATATTTAACCCGACGTTTCGGACATGACATTACGTCCGTGGTCACGGGTAGACTGGCTTTTACTTTGACATTTCCTCAAAGACTGTGGCTGCAATATCGAGCCAAAGTATTGTCGCTGAAACACATGCGCATAGTAGTATCCATTCACATTGGGTATCATGCACCTGCTTGGTGGGTAAAATCATGCACCTGCGAGCAATGTATCTGCGAAAACACCCCCGTAAATTATAGGCACTTTGATAGGTTCGTTTGTGTTCACAAAGAGACAAGGAACTGTTGTTGACTAAGGGCCGGTTGCATCAAACGGTCTGTCTCCGTTAAAGCGTTCGCAAAATTTTATTGTATGGGAAGTTCCATAGACGTCTGCTGCGTGACGATGATGTGTCTGTCAAATGTGGTTGATGCAACTGGCCCTAAAGTACCTATTGTTATCGAAGCGCGTACGCTCCGCAGCATTTTTTTTAAGCGGCTGCCAAAAAAAACATATGCCTGCAACCAATGTAAATCAACGTCTTGATAATTTTACGTATTTTTCAGGGTGCTGCGGCCCCGATGCTCGGCGGAGAGCTGTCACTCATCCCTATCGAACAACTCATTCAAGTCGACGACGTCAGGCGTCCCACGTAGACACACTGGTTGAACGTTTGTCATTGGGAAAAGGTAGCGAATCGTTACAATGTCGATATTGTCGATGTTTCAGGAAAATAATGATGTACAGTCAACCAATTGGAACCCTAGGCCACTGTAGAACTATGTCATAGTGACGTTATAAATCAGATTGTAAGAAATCTTTTACTGCTTGTCATTGTGACATGGTTGTAGAGTGGCCTAGGGTTCCAATTGGTTGACTGTACAGTCTAATTAAAAAGAGTGGAAAAAGTGGCAACATCGTAGTGTCGTCCCATTTTATCACACATATTGATTTGAAAGGGATGACACTACTCTACTCTTTTTGGTCAGACTGGAGGGTATCACTGTATGTGAACATCCCTATACAATTTGGATTTTATTTTTATTCATTGTTTGTTATGATTGGTGTATTCAACTACCGGTAGATAAGATGATTGAACCTAAAGGGAAAATAAAGAAATTTCGTTTTCTCTCAAATAGGTAATAGTCAAATCGTAATGGAATGGGGACCTGTTCACAGATGTAGTACGAAAAGAGTTTCCTTCATATTCTTACGGAAACTTACGAACGTGTCATGCTATTTCAGTCAGTCTCAGTACAAGATGTACTGACACTGTTTGATCTAGCATGACAAATACGAACGTTTCCGGAAAAATACGAAGAGAAATCGTTTCGCACTACACCTGTACACCAACCACACATTTTAGTTCTAAAGTACATAATAAAAATACGTGTTGTTTGTCTGATCTTTGACGTAAATGCGATACTGATAAGATTATTGTTTTCCAAAAATAATGATGTTACTGTTACCTATCATTAAACTTCTTAAGAAGGAAAAAAACAGCCTGTGTTTTGACATAGCTCTCGCAATTTACAAACAAAATATGCTTAGAAGTTATTTTTGGGAAATCAGTATTTTTGACAATTTTGAGTATTAATTACTATATCTGTTGACAACGTGCCCTAACTGGCCCCGTAGCCGAATGAAACGAAAGCGATACGCCGCTGGCTCTGTCGCGCCAATACGCAAGCGCGATAGAGATAGATATCTACTAGCGCTTCGTTTCGTGAGCGTTTCGTGAGCGATTGTGCCATTCGGCTAGCCACCCTGGTGTTACCAAATATCAAATGAGTATACGCATTCATTCCGTTCTTAGCGATTTCAATTCATACTTAACGCTTGTAACACTTTTATGTGTAAATGGCAAAGTGTACTAAAGTAAGGGTGCTACGCACAAAGAATTAAGCTAGGAACATACTACGCGGACGTCCGTCGTAAATCGACCGCGACCGCGACCGATCAGTGTGCACGGAACAAAACATCCAGCGAGCCAGATTTCGATCGGACGTCCATGCGCTCAAGGCCACGTCCACGTCCGTCGACCGATAGTTTGCACGGTTATGCGTAATTTCATTGTCCAGATTCCCGTCCGCGGTCGATTTACGACGGACGTCCGCGTAGTATGTTCCTAGCTTTAAAGTTCATTATCTCACCATTT
This sequence comes from Leguminivora glycinivorella, assembly GCF_023078275.1. Lineage (NCBI taxonomy): Eukaryota > Metazoa > Arthropoda > Insecta > Lepidoptera > Tortricidae > Leguminivora > Leguminivora glycinivorella. Next base: position 28,825,228 of record NC_062972.1, read on the forward strand.
TCTATCTCTATTACTCGCATGTTATTGTATTGCTGGCTCACTCGTAAGATATCGGCGTCATAAGCGAGACAACAATAGAAGTTGCACGCGTGCGATAGAGAGAGGAAATGGCGGGTCAATGTACGACTTTCTTCTTGTTTAACGTCCTTATTTTACATGTAGTAACACCGCAACCATAGATATAATAAAAAATAGACTACTTTAGACTATTGTTAGAATTTTGTATGTAATGTCGACTAGGGGATGCTATGGAACCAATGAATATTTAATTTATGTTAGTCGTCAGATATAATGTTTGGTCAGTATTTAAAATTGTGAAAACCTTCTTTTAAAAATGTTCGATTTTAGTTCCATGGGCTTCTGCAAATATGATCCAAAAATAAATATGTATTGTATTGTTCTGTATAAAAATACGTTGTCATATATCACTGAAGAAACATTTTATATGGAAGAACACAAATTTTGTTTGTTATGAGCTTTACTTTGTGAAATATTAATTTATCAAATTGAGTATTTGATATAATCGTTATGTTACGTAGGGCAAACTAATGACTCGAATAAAATTCTATGAACCGACGAAGTTCATAGCGAGTCGTCCTTGTCACTTTTTGAGCGAAGGAGCAAGTAAACGAATGGATATGTTAACTAAACTGTAATAACTAAATGACTCCGAGCTGAACTAGTGAATTAAGTAGAAAACATTAGCTGAAGGCCGTTTTCACATTATCTGATCCGATATCGGATGTCGGAAGGATTTCAATGGAAAAAATACCAAGATGGCGCCTGTAATGTATGGGATATCGGTCCGACATCCGATATCGGATCGGATAATGTGAAAACGGACGAAGTGTCATTCGTGAACTACTCGTGTGTAACTCCTACATGATAATGACATGTTTGTCTTGAAAGGGCAATCAGTGGTTAGTTTACCCTAGTTGAGTCATTTTAGTATTGATATGGATTTGGCACTTTTGAGTCTACGTTTACGATCTCTGTAAGTGTAGTTGAAAATACTTTGTTAAGGGTCAAAATTTGTAAGAATTGAGTATATAACAACCAAAGAGGATCGAGTATTATAGAGAGTTACTGTCGAAGTAAAATGTGTAACCACAGTGCCATAGACTGCCATCTCTTGACACAGGCTTAAAACTTTTGAACCTTAGTTTTGACAATTTGGCCCATATTCTTAGCTCGATATACTGTGTTAAAATGTCAAATATTAATATTAGCGCCATCTAGCTGAGCGTACCCCAAAGGTGTAATGCCATCTAGGCCACCGTACCTTTTTCTGTATGGTACTGAGGTACGTTTTTTTCTTAGACTTTATCTGTCTATACGGAGTTATATGTCTTTGATAACAACTAAAAAATTACAGTCGCTTGAAAACATGTCGAGTTCTTAAAGTGGCTCCAAAGTATCGAATCCACCACCACTACTCATTTTCGAAGCATTTATTACATTTTTGAATGTATTTTTAAATGTTACATGTTCTTTGCAATCGTCGCGTCGTATAGCAACTGAAGCAATCGACAATAACTTTGTGTTTGTTCATTTGGGTGCATGTTCAATTCCTACACAGCTAGACACTTGTTAGTATAGTTTAGTTTACATTTAGTCACGTTATGCTCAGGTTTTGAAAGTAATCTTAGAGTTACCCCAAATTAAAATATACAATCGAATTGAAGTAAACATGAAATAAATGTCATATACAAAGAAAAAAATACCAAGGCCTCCAAATGCCCCGAGCTGGAATCGAACCAGCGTCCTCCGTTTACCGGACGGATGCCTAACCGCTCAGCCATCAGGTCGCAAAGGCGAGGGTCGAAAATTCCAAGTACATATATGACAATTTCCGAAGGCTCGTGGCGCCCCCTGCCATCTCTGAGGTAGAACAATATGGTTCGACCTCCTAGCTGAATCAACTCAGGTTACAAGCTAGCTAATTTAAGATTTTTTAGCCACACACGCGACGTTATTCAATTCCAAATATTCCAAAACGAGGTATTCATTATGGAAAATTTGGAATACAAAACATAACAGTTACCTTTCACGATACTTAGCATACCTACTCGTATTATCGCTAGGCGTGCTATGGGACAACAGGTTAGAGAAAAAATAGTTTTCTTAACTTTTTTTGAAATGGTCCTTAGTCTGGGATAGGTCTGAAAACCAGCGCCGGGCATCTTGTCCCGGCACACGCTGGGACCGAAACCCTTTGCCCAATACAAAAAAAAATATCCCTTTACTCACTATGATAATAGGTATAACTCATCGGTAATAGTTTTTAATAATTGCATGTATTTTGTTGTAACTGTATGTATAAGGCAATAAACTTATCTAATTCTTATTCTTAAATGTTTTGTACAATTTTATGCATTGAGTAATTATTACTTCGTATAGAGGAGCTATAGCAAACAACGAACGTGTCACAGCCTGTAAGCTGAAGGCGGGGCGAGGGGGCGGGGTGTGAACCAATGGCCTGCTTCCGTAACGTCGCAAGCGCTACGATTTTACTCGGCGCTTACGACCTTTCGGTCGCGATGATGAGCCCTGCATAGAGTGCATAGATTAGAAGTCGTAGTATAGAAGTGGCATGGGTTTACATGAGCATTTTTTTTAATTTATGACTCTCAATTAGCGTGAGTTGTTAACAAAAAACATAAATCGCTGTTAGTTTTGTAACGACAATCAAGCTTGAAATCTGTATTTAAAACTAAACTTTTTTCACGTTCTGAATTTAGATTATAGCTTAGTGTAATTTACATAATTAAATCAAAAACGATGTTTTTATTGAAATTCTATGCTTAATTATCGTTGCAAAACTGACAAACTGACAGCGATTTAACTTTTTTAACAACTCCGCGAGTCCCAATTTTTTTAAATGCCCACATATAAAGCTGCATACGGACTGAGCGTACATGTGTACACGTAGCCGCAACTGGATATTAGTTATTTATGTGACATTTGCATAATGGTAGGCATTGAAGCATGAGTGTTGTTTTTGTTGTGTTAATAAGATAATATGAGTGTTTTAATGCCTAATTATGTATAGTCGCATACATAACTTTATATACATCCATGTATGTATGGGCGCGGGTTTATCGTCCCATAGAAAATTTGAATTTCGCGCGTTTTTATACTCTCATAATTTGCTTGACCGTCTACCTACCCAAATTCATTCAGGCAGGTTAGGTACTGCACTTACATTTACATACTCACATGAAATTCGACACGCGTATTGAGAATCTGTTATAGACCGACATGTCGGAAAACTGTGCAATTCTGACAATAATAATTAAATAACCTTTTTTGCGTCGATAAATATTAAATATATATAATTTAATGTATGATAGGAAACTTGAACTAACTTGCGATATTGTCACGTCTGCTTTTGTTGCATTTTTTACTCTTTGGTTTCAACGAAACATGGCCGCCGCAACATGGCGCTTCGGCATGAGTTTATATTGATACATTTTTTTAAAAGTAAGCGTGTTTAAACAAAAATGCAGTACACCTACGTATGAAAAGTCACTCCTTGGCTTTTGTTAGATTTTCCTGAGCAGTTTGTACGGTACCTCACTACACATGACGGCATTATTTCGACGAAATATTTTTCATTGCGATACGTCAATCTACCACAGCCGTTCGGCACAGACTAAGCGCGTTTGTGCCGATCGGCTCTAAGTGTTGTTACACAAAATCAAGTTGAGGTGCCCTCTCTAGTTAACATAATTACTCAAAGATTTTATGGGACTCGTTTTGAGCCATACGCCTCGTAATTATCGCTGATTTATTTCAATAATGACATAACTCAATGTTTCATACTTTTCATCGTATTCTATTTTTGAAACCTGAGTATTATGTGATTGAAGGTATAACACAGGTTATAAATATGCAATTACTCACCACAGAGGGCGCTTTGGAGGAAGAGTCTTATTATTACAGATGATGGGATTTTTATTTCTGTTTTATATTTTCTGATATTTTGTGGCGTAATTAATAAAGCTGTGGCATATATGTTAGATGGAGTCATTAGAGTCCTGTGCTCACGGCCACATCGTCAAACTACTGATACAGACACTACTACCGATTGCAAAAAAAACTTGTCGACAGTGCCACTCTTGCCACTCTCACTAACCACTCACATGATTCCAGTAGTTAGAGCTTCGAGCGTACACATCTCTGAATTGCATGCAGTAGCTGTTGCTATATAACGGAGTATTGAAATGATTGACTAATTTTATGTCGCAATTTTGTGTCCTTTTACGAAAACCCAAATCCCGGGAGTAGGTAAACCTTAAAGTTTGGGGTAATTCATTCACGTAAATGAGGCTTTCAATCCTTACCTCTACCTAGTAGTTTACAGTGAGCTGCGAAATTGCATGGACAAATTATGACTTCAGTGATGAATTCACCATGTACTTTTCCAGCTCACTTGTACCTTGTGTGCCCGTACCCAGTTTGAGGCATGCGGTTGGCCCAGCCAGTGGCGACGCGTGAATTTTTTGTTGGTAAAGCCGGAGGGGCTTTTGGAATCTGTTTTGTATGGACTTCTACCGATACTGCAGAATTTTAGGAAACCCGTTGGGAATCGAGTTGTATCGACGCTACGCCACCGTGGCCCACTGATATCTAAAGCCGAGTATCCATTATCTCCACAAGCGCCTTCTGTATAGAGCCTTGCGTATTTAAACTTTGATGAACTATCGTATAATCGCGAATTGTTATAGTTAGGTAACTGGCCAATAATATGGCGTAGACTAGCAAAGGCAGCTGTTTCACTTTTATCATACATGACGACAGCCTATCGTAAGATTTGGCAGGTCGTGAAACTTCTAACATATCGTTGAAATGTGAATATATTTAATATTATTGCCTGAAGGCTACGAATAGGGATGACGACTACATAAAAAACTGGCATTCTGTTTAGTCCGTCAGTTAGATCGTCCAAAAATACTGAATAGGTACATATTTTTCGCTTTTTCTAATTAATGAAAAAATACAAAGATATAGCGCATCAAAGTTCCGGAGTGGGGGCTAGTGACGTCACTTCTAAGTAAAAATTGTACCTAGGCGTGACGTCACGCGAAACTTTAACGCACTGTACCGTCGTAATTTTTCGTTTACGAGAAAAAAGAAAAAATACGTGTCTAAAATTCTTTGATAATCTAACTGACGGACTAATTAGTTTTTTCTCTGTCTGGCCTATTGTGAGCTATCCTAAATGACAATCATTGACGTTCGATCGAATCGCAGTTTGGCTCTGTCGCGCCAATAGGGGAGAGCGATAGATATTAAGATAACGATGTTATTGTAAGATTTTGTGCATTTGGCTACGTACTTTGCAGCAACTTAACGAATCTATCCTGCCTTTTAATTTTAAATTGTAAAAATATTACTGAGGAAATTTACGACCTGCCAAGTCTTATATCGGCCGCGGACGTAGGTACCTCAGAGTATATAATACCAGAGAACGGACAAGCCGCCGGCGAACGTGTCGCAGTTGTTAGCTCATTGAGCATATCGTCACTACTTTTAAAAAATCTCGTATCTCACGCTGTTCCTCAAAGTTAAAACGCAGTAAGTCTTTATGCATTCCATACATACTTACTACAATTTTCTTTTCATTGACAGACGAAGATACAAGTTTTTTTTAAAGTAGTGACGATATAGTTGTCGTTGTGTGCGTGCGCGATGACACGACTCGCTGGTCGTTCGCACGTACAAAGACGTGGAAATTATGGGCATTTTCAGAATTTGGGACCCCCCCAATTAGCGTAAGTTGTTAACAAAAATCACTGTCCGCTCATAAACATTGAGCGATAATCTACGTACGAAATGTGAAAAAAGTAAATGTATAGACAGATTTTATGCTTAATTGTCGTCACAAAACTGACAGCGAGTTAATTTTTAACAACTTACGCTTATTGGGGTGTCCCAAATCTGAAAATGGCCATACGCGTGATGTATTGCGCAATAGGAGCGTCCATCTACAAGTGTGTGGGTTCAAGAGCTTGCGACAGACGTGTTCAATACAAACCGCCCGGCATTTCCGATCTCCTTCCTTCCTATATCTGTGGTAGTAACCACTTATCGCAACACCTGATTTTGTTTCTACTTGCTCAATATAAATACAAACGCTGTCAATTAAGGATGATGATATTCCGTTTTTGAAAATAATAATTTTAAGCATTTAATCTGGTCTTATACATAAGCATCTGAAACCGACGTATAAAAGCGGAACTCTAATAGGTGCAAAAACAACCTTGTAGAGTCGGAAATAGGGTTGCATTTCCATTTAAGGTGATTGTAGTTTAATCGTATTGTGATAGTTAGGAGGGTTTCGCTTCTACACGGAATGTTAAGTTTTACCATCACACTGTACAGTCAGCAACAAAGCTATGAATACAGCCAAAGTGCCAAAAGTATATATACAGAACTTTATTGCTTGTACCATCCGATGCAAAAGTGCATGGAGAATTTATCAATGAATTCATTCATAAATTCTCCGTGCACTTTGCAGCTGATAGTACATTAAGGTATATATACATATTTTTGGCACTTTGTCTTTATTCACAGCTTGGTTGCTGACTGTGGTACCTACTAAGTTTAGTTAAGATTAGTTGTAATACATATATTGAGTAAATTGACTACTGTGGTTATCTTTCGGTTTAAGTTTTTGAACTGCCGTTATTCAGTGATAAATTTAAAAAAGAAAACAACGCCATTCTCTGATTGACTTTAAGTTTGGTGAAAATAAAATCATTTGTAATCTGAATAGTATTTTAAACAGAGCATAAAGTACTCTATAGACGGTCAAGCAAATCTTGGCTCTAAAAAGGCGCGAAAATCAAATTTACCTTCGCCTCTATTTTTTTTTAATTTGCCACTTTTTTTTTGTATTTTACTGTGTATATCCGACATTGTGGGTTTAGATTTCTATGCCATATTTTCTTATAAGACTGTGTCTTTAATTTTTTTTTTCAAATTAGATCGCTGCAGTTCAAAAACTGAACACCATAATGGGAAAACCGTAAGAGAAATAATAGATAATCGATAACCATCGAAATTGTGTTGCAAAAGTACAACTAGTTTTCTAATACTTCTCTTAGGGTAGTAGGTTAGGTCTTTCTTCAGAAATCTAACTTTCGTAAGGGTCTACTATCTAATGAAGTAATGACTTACCTATGTAATTTGTTATAATTCGTGAATGTATTAAAATTGTTACTTATACTTATTATATTATAGATAAAAGAATACTAAGGTGGATATAGTAATGCAAAACATTGATGATCAATTTGGATAGCGGACATCTTATGGCGCTCCCACACTGACTAAAAATGTTATATAACATTGTGTAACAGGGACAGCGTGATGGCATTGACATTACGTGTGGGAGCACCATAACAGTGTTTTGCACTACGTACTTTAATATGTAAATGTATCGTTATTCTTTTAAGTAAGTACATGCTATTGGTAAAGGCTTTTCTCAGCCCATGTACTTGTTACTTTATCTAATACGAACCTTAATGTTATCGTAAGTTACATTTCTGGACAACGCACATACAACGCTTGGAGGATTCCTGAAAAGTGCTAAGCTAAGCAATAACTTGATTTAGCAATCATAGCTTTATTTAGCGTAATTTATTATCTATAGAGTACTTGAGATAACTTTTTATAGTTTAGGTAAATTGATGTACCTACGACCTACGATATCTACTGGTTATGAAACATATACCTAGCCATAAAAACTTTATACAGTCCGGCAATAAATAGTTCAAAATCAAGCTACATATGTTTGTGGTCCCATACATGGGAAGTGGGTTTGCCAGAGTATATTTTCTACTCTTGATTGTCGGACTGTACTAACGGTATTGCTTGCAGTTTTGAAGTAGGAGACTCTTTTGTGCTAGAGTGAGATAGCAGTATTTAGTCCTGTGACTGTGACTATTATATCACGCCTAAACAATCATGAAATACGTAATATACTTTATCCTAACGCAATAGGTATGTTAAGTAAGATAGTAAATATGACTACCTCTCATTCTAACAAATAGCGTCTCCTTTGCTCTCAGGGTGCATCCACAAATATAGGGATACGGCGAACATTCTTACTGGGATCTCTAAATAAAAGTGAATCCTGACGTCCACAGGCAGAATCGAGTCCTAATACATTTGAATGCGATTCGACGAGTCGCTAATGGACGTAGTTTCATAAGAAACCAGACCGTGCCGAAGGCGCAACGGGCGTCCGCGCCACGCCGCTTCAGTGTAATTCAAAAAACGTCTCGTACATTTTGTATAGGAAAGACGTAAGACGCGCCCCAGGTGGAGTGGCGGCGGCGGGGCGCGCGCCGCGCCGCTTGTGGCGCGCCTTACGTCCTTCCTATAAAAATGTACTGAGGAGACGCTTTTTGAATTACACTCAGGTGGCGTGGCGCGGACGCCCGTTGCGCGCCCCGAGACACGCGACGGTCTGGTGTGGCCGGTGCCTAAGAAATGCCGAAGGCGAATTAAGCTAGGAACATACTACGCGGACGTCCGTAGTAAATCGACCGCGACCGCGACCGATCAGTGTGCACGGACCAAAACATCCAGCGAGCCAGATTTCGATCGGACGTCCATGCGCTCAAGGCCACGTCCACGACCGCCGACCGATAGTTTGCACGGTTAAGTGTATATTCATTGTCCAGATCCCCGTCCGCGGTCGCGCGACGACGGACGTCCGCGTAGTATGTTCCTAGCTTTAATGAGACTCGACGCGGCGAGCGTAGTGGACGTCAGGTTTGGCTTGAGCCACCCACGTTCGCTGAATCCTGATATTTGAGGACGCAGCATAAAGCTAATAGCTCCCACTTCATCGGAACACACTCGCTTGATCTAGTCTCTGCTATTACATGCGTCCATTCATTCCGAACCGAATCGCTTCATTCCTATCGTTAGCTCTGTGTTGTAGCGTATTAAATATTCGTTGTTAATTATTTTTTATACGGAATATTGATGAACGTTGCATTTTGTGTAGATTTTAAATTATAAGTTTGCAAAATAAAATGTTTTTTATTACTCCTGTAACCACTCTCGTGTTTTAACCTCCTGGGGTCCGAAGTGATAATACTAGGACAAAATCAGTTTGCAGTGAAAACCCAAGTATCAAAATGTATACTTAGAGCAAAGACCCAACGTGATAGTACTAGAACAAAAATTTACACCCCCCAGGTGCGTTTGAATTACCCGCTATATCACTTTTACGTTACTGGTTAGTCTGTGGATATATTTGGCATTGTGGCAGCACTGCTTAAAGTGAGCGGGAAGGGATATTTTCGGATTTCTGTCACAAAACGTTGCAGCAATGACACGTGAAACGAGAAGAGGTTAGTTTAACTTATTATTATCTTTGAAATCTTTATATTATACTGACTGTAATTATGAAATAAAACTATGGAAACGGATTAAATCGCGTATAATGAATTTAAAATACATCCCGACGTTTCGAACTCTTTACAGCGTTCGTGGTCAACGGGTGACTGAGGAAAAATTAAAATGTGCAAAAGCTACCCACTTACAAGAAATATTAACGAACCATGACCACAAATAATATAGATTTCTAAATAATATAATATAGTTTTATTTCATGAGTATCTAACGCGGTACCGATGACTGTAATTAGTTTTATTTTCGAGAAAAAGAAATAAATAATTCGTAAATACTCTTATTTTAACTTAATTTTGTATATTTTAATATGAATTTTGTGTGAAAATGTATTCGTACTAGTACTAGTACGCTGGGCGGTTATACCATAATTTGCCTTTAATATTGGTTTACTATCCTTCTTACTCTAATGAGTTTATGTGCTCGTATGATAAAGAAAAAGATAGATTTTTACACAATAAAACAACATAAATTGTACTAGTATTAGGCTGTCAAGCTCGGGCTTATAAAGTTATTTATAGCTTTAAAATTACACATGTGTTGGAACTACTCCAGCCGTCTGATTTTGAAGACGACGAAGATAATCCTTTTGGAGGAAATGATACAGATGACGAGTACATTTCTGGTGGGGACAAGGCCAGCGAAATTGACAGCGATAGACATATCAGTTCAGAATAAGAGCCTGTCAGTCTGAGCCCTCCACCGGCCCCGCAAATTTTTCAAGGACGAAGTCGAGGTGGCGATTTTAAATTTCGGTTGTAAAACATGCTATTTTTTGTATCATAAATGATAAAAGTGATAACTTAGTTGATCTCTACTAGTAAAAAGTGTTAAAATTATGGTTTTCTATAAGATTTTTAAGAGTGATTGATGTGCATTTATCATAAATAAAAGCCCAATGTGATAAATATAGAACAAAAGATTTTGGTGTTTTTTTTTATTCCCTGGCAAGCCTAAACCGTTATTATAACACCCCTAAAATATGAGACTTGTATTTGTTACGGTTAATCAGATATGAACAATTTTTGGTCTGGGCGTTCAGTACTTCATTAATTAGTTCTAATATTAGGACATTGGGTCTTCCTCGGAAGTACCCTCTAAAAATTTGGGCCGTAGGAGGTTAAGGACGATGATGATGATAACAGGTATTTCCTTGTTTTTTTTTTCTTAGCCTTGATTTTGAAAAGCACTCTTGGGTGTAAGCGGCTGTGGCAGGCTTAACCACTCTTCTTTATATCTCTAAAAGTCGGAGTGCAATTCGGACTTCTGTCAGCTTGCAGACCATGTGTAAGGTCCTTTATTGTCAATTGAATTTTACTTTATCTGTGGGCGCCTCCATTGAAGAAAATGGCGGTTGTTGTATAGTAAAAATGGTTAATCAAATGATCATGTTTCTTTGACCACATTTCAATACCATCGTCACACAGAATACCTTAAAGTATTTATCCAACATTTATAGGCAAAATAAGTTTTTCTGATTCACTAACAGTTGCTTGTGACGGAGTTATAGTTCAACGCCATAACGCGGTTTTCGGCGGCGTTTTGTTAGTGAAAAATATTGTTAAGTGTACAAATGTGTAGTTACTGGTGTAGCAAACATGCCTTAATTATATTTAGAGACCCAGTTGTGAATGATCTTTATTAAGACTTTAAGATCGGAGTGATTTGTCAGTAAAAGTAATGAACTTAGTTTACAATGGGTGAAACGGAAGAATTTAATACGCTAACCTTTGAGAAGAAACTTATGCAGTTGAAAGACACTCAGGAGAGCATCCAAGGACTTTCATCATGGTGCTTGAAGCAAAGAGAGCACCACAAGAAAATAGTGGCTAGCTGGTTGAATGTTCTGAAACGGGTGAAGGTAGAGCAAAGGCTCACGCTGTTCTATCTGGCGAACGACGTGATCCAGTACAGTAAGCGGAAAAACTACGAGTTCGTGGAAAGCTGGGGCCTCAATTTGCAGAAAGCCACTCCGCTAGTGAGGTTAGTTTGTTTACATCTTATCTTCCAAGGTCTATGTATATTACTGTTTTAAACATTGCTAATATTCTGAAAGTTAGAATGTACTAAATGTTTTATTCCTACTAAATTCCAATGAAATATTTCGTGCAGCTATCCAGTGTCTGTTACAATTAAGCTGTTGGACAACTGTCACATAATTTGGACTACTGGTTTGAAGCATTGATGTATCATAGGTTTATATTTAGTCTAAGGTTTGAAGAGATCAATAATAAAAAATAACCTGCATTAATTCTTACATTTCATGATTTTAAGTCATACAAATTCAGATTAAAAGATTTTCAGGATTAAGTTTCTGTGGATAATGAATACTACTAAACAGTTTACTATCCAATTAGATTCATTGTAATATCTAGCTTAATTGGTTTACATTTTACAGAGAAGAGAAAGTTCGTCAAAAGATTCTTCGGATATTCAAAATCTGGGAGCAAAGATCTGTGTATGATGATGAGTTTCTTTCGGACTTGACCGGGCTGTTGAGTGCTGGCGCTGTTAAAAAGACTGATGATGAGGCTTTGGACTTTCAAGTAAGTAAAACTATGTGATAAACTTTGTCAGTAAAACTGAGGTATGTCTTTGTACAGAAGTCAGTTGCAGATTTGCCTTAAGAACTTGGGCAACAAATGAATATGGGTGGCAACAAATCAGCATTCTTTTATTATGGTTGCTGAGAAAGGATTGGCTAGTAGCTACTACACCCTAGGGCCTCCGGAAGCCAAGACTATGTGCCACCTACAACTGTTAACAGAAATAAAAATTTGAAATTACCATAAAGTTATGTGTGTTCTAACATTTTCCTCTTAAGGTCAGTGCCACTTTGGTTTGGGTAGGTTGGCACTTATGCCTAGACAGAGAAACTCAACTGTTTTTTTATTGTTTTAGCCTCAACAACTAGTAAATAAAATAAAGCAATGTGCAGTATTGGAAGCAGACACAGACTTGAGGTTGAAATATATCCATGAGAGTCATTTGCAGCTGTCCGATGCTGATGCCTTATGTGCTAGTCTTAAGGGTAATTAGTATGTGGCATTCGTGATAAGGATATCCAAAAGCAGTTGTTGCAGCAGACGACGTTATCATTCGATCAAGCGGTAAAATTGGCGTTAACGGCAGAAACAGCGGACGCCGGAGTGATAGTTATGGCGGCGTCGGCGACGACGGCGACCTCTAGCGTGGCGCCTGCTACAACTAGCGGGGATGAGCCAATGGAAGTTAATAAAATTAAAGCAAGACCGTTAGAACCGAATAAGGAGAATAAGGATTGTTGGCGGTGTGGCAAAAAACATGGGAATTTCTGTAGGTTCAGATATAGTAGATGTTATGTATGTAAAAGAATGGGCCATATCGCAGAGGTATGTTCGGATACACGAGACAAAGGTAGGTCGAAGGAATCAAGTCGACTTAATGGATTGTATGAGGATGTCTTGTGTAACTGGGTGTCAAACAAAGTGGTGGCTCCGTTTTATGCGGAGGTGCAATTAGATGGTCGATTAGTAAACTTGGAAGTCGACTGCGGAGCAGCATATACCATGTTGAGAGAGAGTACAGCGAGGGAAATTTGGAATGGTAACCTGCCAAGTTTGGATAAGTCAAAGGTTAGGTTGACGACCTGGACTGAAAATCAGGTAGAGTTGCTGGGAGAAGCTGAAGTGGATGTAAAATTTAAAAATATACATACAAAGTTAAATTTGCTGATTGCAAGAGGCAACGGACCAGATTTGTTAGGCCGGGATTGGTTTCCAAATTTGGGTATAGGCATTCATGGTATTAATAACGTACGGATAGAAGATGCAGGTATAGATACGTTATTGGGAGAATATGAAGAAGTTTTCCAGTCTGGTTTAGGAAAATACACCGGGCCAGTAGTAACCATACCTCTGAAACCTGATGCGAAACCAAAATTTTTGAAATGTAGGCCCGTGGCATTTGCAATTAAAGAAAGAGTTTTACAAGAAATTGACAGATTGGTTGAAGAAGATGTGTTGGAACCTGTGAGCCATTCGGAGTTTGCCAGCCCAATAGTTCCAATTATTAAGAAGAACGGGAAAGTCAGACTTTGTGGGGATTACAGAGCGACAGTGAATATGGCTACTGAGACTGATACTTATCCTCTGCCAACGTTGAACGAAGCTTTTGCAGTGTTGCAAGGTGGGGTAATATTCAGTAAGATAGATTTGGAGCAAGCTTACACCCAGGTGGTTGTAGATGAACCTACTTCAAAATTGCTAACATTGAATACTCCTAAAGGTCTATTTAGATGTAAGAGGTTAGCGTTCGGGGTTAAAGCCTGCCCTGGGATATTTCAGCGCATGATGAGCAACTTATTGGCGAGGGTATCGGGAACAGCGGTGCTGTTAGATGATATTGTGGTCACTGGTCGCACAATACAGGAGCACAGGGATAGACTTCAACGCATCTTGCAAATCCTGAAGGAAGCAGGGTTGAGAGTCAACAAGGAGAAGTGCAAGTTTGGGAAGGCAAGTGTAGAGTTTCTGGGACACATGATTGATGCTAATGGGTTGCATCCTTGTGGAGACAAAATAAAGGCTATAATGGAGACACCAGCGCCAAGGAATGTAAAGGAGTTGCAAGCTTTTCTTGGATTACTGAATTTTTATGACAGATTTCTAGCACAAAAAGCAACAGTAGCGGAACCACTGTACAAGTTACTGTTGAAAGGAGCCAAGTGGGTATGGTCTCCAATTTGCCAACAAGCATTTAGTCTCTTAAAAAGAATGCTGACTGCGGGGGATACATTAGTGCATTATGATTTAAAGAAACCAGTGGTTATTACATGTGACGCCTCGCAGTACGGTTTGGGTGCGGTTCTGGAACACAGGATGGAGGATGGCTCCCTGAGGCCAATCATGTTTGCTTCCAGGACGATGAGCTCTCATGAGCGAAATTATTCGCAGATTGACAAAGAGGCTGCGGCAATTATTTTTGCGGTACAGAAATTTTACGCATATATCTTTGGCCGTAAGGTTGTCATACAGACGGATCATAAACCGCTTTTGGGTATATTTGATCCGAAGAAGCCGATACCTAATGTGATTTCACCCAGGATGTTGAGATGGGCACTATTGCTAAACTCATACGATTACGAGTTAAAATATGTTGAAGGGAAAAAAATAGGGAATGCTGATGCACTAAGTAGATGGCCCGCACCTGAAAGTACTGAAAAAGAAGAAGAACTGCAAGAGGTAAATGTTTTGTTCCTCAATGAGACACCAGTTGAATTACAGATGACAGCTAAAGAGGTAGCTAAGTTGAGTAAAACTGATGGTGTGTTAGCAAAGGTGATGTTCTGGATTAGGAATGGGTGGCCAAGTACAGTTGAAGAGAAATATAGAGACTTTCATGTAAGGAGAGATGAATTAACAGAATACAAGGACTGTATATTGTGGGGAGGTAGAGTAATTGTGCCTCTGAAACTGCGTGAAAGTGTTCTGAAAGAGCTGCACAGCAATCATGATGGCATAGTCATCACCAAAGCAATAGCAAGAAGTTATTTCTGGTGGCCAGGACTTGACAGAGATATAGAGAGTTTGATACAGAATTGCCAAACTTGTAAAGAAGTAAGGAATATGCCAGCCAAGGTGACTCATAGATGGATTACGCCACCAAAGGCTTGGTCTAGGTTGCATATTGATTTTGCAGGACCTTTCATGGGCAAAGTCTTCTTGGTACTAATTGACTCTTACTCAAAATGGCCAGAAGTCAAAATAGTTAGTGACCAGAGTTCAAGTATGGTAATTAATAAGCTAGATGAGATATTTGCTGAACAAGGGCTGCCAGACACAATAGTGAGTGACAACGGGAAAGCGTTTGCATCAGAAGAGATATGTCAGTATTTTAAAAATAATGGTATTAGACACATACTAGTACCTCCATATCATCCAGCTTCTAACGGCCAGGCAGAGAGAACGGTACAGACCTTGAAATTAAAGTTAAAGAAGATGTCACATATCCCATGGGCAACCAGGTTGCATAAGATATTGTATGGGTTGCGGACTACACCTAGCTCTGTCACCGGTAAGACACCTGCAGAACTCCTCAACAATAGACGTTTTCGGACTAACTTTGATAGGCTTCACCCCCTTTCTATTCAAGAAAAGGAGACTGAAGATATCCAGGAAAATGAAACAAAACGAGTGAGAGAGTTCAGAGTGGGAGAGACAGTCTGTTTCAGGAACTATAGAAAGGGGCCTAGATGGTTAGAAGGAATAATAGTGAAAAGGATTGGAGTGTTAAGATATAAAATTAAACAAGAAAAAAAAATATTCATTAGACATGTTAACCAGATGCTAGGTTTTACTAGGAGTGAAAGAGAAGAAGAAATACAGACTGATGTAGGAATGCAATCGTCAAGTAAGGGTAAAGAATCAAAACAAGTGGAAGAAGGGGGAGACGATGAGGGATTTGGCACAATAAGAATTCCCCCGCCGAGCCAGTGGGCAGAGATGATTGGGGTTAAAGGTCCAGAAGAGTGTGTAGTTCGGGATTCCAATGATTCATATTGACATGTATCAAAGTAATTTATGAACAGAGATCAGACAACTGGACGTTATTCTAAAACAAGGTTCATTATTCCGAAAACGTCAAACAAATGACGCCCAACTGTCCGATCTTTGCTTATGAACCATTTTTTTTAACTTTTGTTAATTTTAAGTCAGCATTCTTAAGCTTAAATTTTTCAACATAATCAATTATTCAATTTTATCAATTAAGCCCCCTGTATCTATGAATAAATAATTGTGTATTTATTTGATGTGAAACATACACTATTTTGAACTGCTGTTCCTGCTGTGATTGAGGGCCTCCATATTGCTGTGCGAACGGACGTTTTCCTCGTGAGGCAATTGCCTTGCGAGTCAGCTTTGTCAGTTAAAAAGCTAATTAACTCAACCCATAACCCAAGTTTTTTACAACTACTGATTTTTCCGCAGAATCTATATCGGAAGATAAAAGTAATAAAGAAGATGTGGAAAAGGAGCTAAATGAGGGTATCGGATGTGTAGAAAGGTACACCCAAGCCCTGCAGAGAGAGATTGTTGCTCGGGAGGCCTTGTTGGCACTCCTTGCTTCAGCTAATCAGTACTATTCAACACAGAGAGGTGAAGTCAAAGTAGTGGCTTATGTAAGTATATTTTTATGTGTTAAGTAGTTGTTGTGATATGTTTATTAGACCAACTTAAGTGAGATTTTGTTACTTAGAGTTTCAGCTGCATTATAATCGATTTTACTGTGCTTGGTATAATGTTCAACATAATTTCTGTCCAAGTTAATGATTATTATATGTAGAACTGAATGGAAATTCATGAAAGAGGAATATGTTCAGCAGTGGTCGCGAGTATGCTAAGAGAAAATTAAGTAGCTTTGTCAACCTTTTCTTTATAATATGATTGTTAAGAAAAGGTTTTTATAAAATATAAATATAAGGGTTTTTCGGTGAAGGAAAACATCGTGAGGAAACCGGACTAATTCCAATAAGGTCTAGTTTAGTTTAAGGTCTAGTTTGGAAGGTCAGGTGGCAGTCGCTTTCGTAAAAACTAGTGCCTACGCCAACTCTTGGGATAAATAAAAATAAATATTATAGGACATTCTTACACAGATTGACTGAGCCCCACGGTAAGCTCAAGAAGGCTTGTAATGTGGGTACTCAGACAACGATATATATAATATACAAATACTTATATACATAGAAAACGTCCATGACTCAGGAACAAATATCTGTGCTCATCACACAAAATAAATGCCCTTACCGGGATTTTTAGCAGGCAGGGTCACTACCGACTGAGCCAGACCGGTCGTCAAAGCGGACCCCAGGCTCCCATGAGCCGTGGCAAATTCTTGGATAACGCAAAGAGGATGAATAAGGGTTTTTTTTTAAATGGATAATTGTGTATGATGATTCTGAAAATAAAAAATATTTTTATCTCATACAGGCATACAAAAACTTCGGAGCCCGCGTGCGAGCCCTAAAGCGGAAGCTAGACGAACTAATACCAACTCTGCCTAGCGCCGCCCCGTCGCCTCCTCAGAGAGATGAGGACGTACCCTCGCCCGGGCCTGATGAGGACCTGGATCTGCCCAATGTTGGTGACGAAGATAATGATGGTAAATAGTCATTATTTTGGTAGACATGTTCTAAGGGATTTAAGTGTTGTAAAACTAACTATGAATAATTTAAACCAGTTAAACTTTGAATAGCAATAATTCACTACATGATTAGCCGGGTCCACACCGGCCACACGCCTCGGGAGGCAGTGCGTCCGTGCTCATGCGCGCATGTTTGCCTCCAGAGCTTATTTGTACGTCAAGATGGCGGCCCTCGGCCATCTCCTCAAAATAGTTCTGCACTAGGGCACATTTTTTGCCGTGAATCGTGATTGATTTACTTTTTTTAATCCTTATTCAAAAGAAAATGCGAAAACCGTGTCACGAAAATAAATATGTGCAGAACTATTTTGAACAGCTGACCCTGGAAGGTACCACTTCAGCATGTTGTTCCGAAGCATACGCGTGGTGTTAATAACTTAATATGCACATAGCCACATGGCCGTTGTCTCACTGAAATTCTGGACAACGTGCGAGTTGTATCTAAGGTACTAACGGAACGAACAATAAATTCTAGCAATAAACTGTTTTTGATTCCTATGCTGTGGCCTAGGCACCCTAGACTTCACGCAGAGACTATACTGTAAAGACTGGGCGACAGTTTAGTGGCACTAATCCTTTAATAATTTATCCTATTCCAGTGTCCTACAATATCGACAAGACCTTCAACACATCTCTCTCAGCGGACGGCTCGCTATACAACATGGGTCTGTCGTCGTTTCTCAACTCTGACAACGCGCTCGCGTTGTTCAACGAGAGCCCTCCTAACACCAACATCAACAGTAGTGAGTACCTTTGAGAATACAATGTGCAACTAAGGGCCAGTTGAATCAACCACATTTGAGAGAGACACATCATAGTCACGCTGCTGATGTCTATGGAACTTCGAACGCTTCAACGGTTTGATGCAACCGGCCCTAAATGTGTATTATTAGGTTGCCATTCACGAGGACTCGCGGCATGGTTCGTATTGTCATGGTATTATAGGTTAGATTTGACAAATTTGTGCGTCATTATAAACGGCACGATCTGTATGCCCCTCCCTCTGTTCAAACAAGAATCCGGCAAATCGGCAATTTCCATAACATTTTAAGTTTATGCGTACACATACTTGCGGGTCGAACGCGTTTACCTTCTTACCGACATTTACAGTCGCGCTGGCCGTGAAGAAGACCAGTCTTCGCGTTCAACCCATAAGACTTGAAATTTTTGGAGAAGTGTTTGCCTATTACATTTCGGTTTTTTTTGTACAAATCAAATAGCTCTTCGTCTAACAAGCTGAAATGATTAATCTGTTGGTTTCCTACGGGTCCCAAACAGAGTGTTTGCACCTGTATAAACTTACTTAAAATCTAACTATTCTGTGTAAGGTTTGAATTCGTTTGTCATCAAGTAAGAGGTTATCCAGCTATGCGTATGTCGCCCATAAACTTTACCTTGATACGACTGCAATTATTCTTATCTGAAAAGTCATCAACACTCACTGTTTCTGATAGATTTTATGACTCTTATCATTTTCATCGAACGTGTAACTTAACCTCGTACAACACGCGAACACACACACTCACACACACACACACACACACACACACACACACACTCACATCTCAAATCTTTAACTGTGTACAAATAAATGTAGTTGAAAATTGAGGAAGAGCGGGGCTTCCTGTCACAGGTATTATAAATACTTACTAGGAAGTCTCAACCTGCGAGTGTTATGTTGTAAATTGATTTATGAAATAAATGCTTTTTGATTTTTTGATTTTGATTTTGACTCGTTAAGGCCTGGTGTACCTGTACTCGTAGGAGTGCGTGAGGTTTGGACTTTTATAGAAATAAAAGAAGGTTCTAAATGCAAAAACACTTAAATTGGCCTAGGTCTGATGAGATGCTTTGATACATACAATGTATCTTTTCAATGGGCCAATGGGTAACCAATTTGGAATAGGCCCGTTTTGTGTTTGCAAGCAGATTTTTTAGTGTAAGTTCTTAGACGTGTATTGTGTTTCTTATCAAAATCAGTTTGTTCGTTTTATGTTTTCATTTTAATATTTTGTGTCTTTTCTATTGAAAAGCGCTGGTGGCCTAGCGGTAAGGGCGTGTGACTTTTAATCCGGAGGTCGCGGGTTCCAAATCGAACCTCGGCTCGTACCAATCAGTTTTTCGGAACTTATGTGCGAAATGTCAGTTGATATTTAGGAAAACATCGTGAGGAAACCGGACTAATTCCAATAAGGCCTAGTTACCCTTCGGGTTGGAAGGTCAGATGGCCATGGCAGTCGCTTTCGTAAAACGTAATGCCTACGCCAAATCTTGGGATTAGTTGTCAAAGCGGACCCCGGGCTCCCATGACCCGTGGCAAATGCCGGGATAACGCAAGGAGGATGATATGTATTTTCTATTGAGTGTAAAAAGTTAAAAACCTTTGGTTTCCTTTTGCAGCTAATAAAATCGAAGTGATAAGTTCGCGGCCGAGTGAGAATCAAGACTTCAATATCAACGATTTCCTAAAAACGTTGGTGCCCAGTGAAAATGCTCAAAATTCAGATAACAATTCAGGTAATGTCATCTCTGCTATTATGAAATTTACCAGTTCGATGGTTCTGTAGTATTCCTTCTGGTATCCCTTGACTCGTTTCTGTGTCTTTTAGATCTTCTATATTTGTGTTCAAAACAATTGTTTCATAATATTAATTTTGAACTAATTTGAACCATACCTAAACTAAATTTGCTTGCTCTTATTATACGTATCCAAAAGCATCTAAAACGGAAACTTTAATTACCTAATTTTGAATCTAGTTGTACTTCAAATGGAGTTGATATTCATTTGTTCGAAAAATTTTAGAAATAAGAGAAACGCTACTTTATTTGTTTACATGAAAGTTAAAATTCTATTGAAACCAAATGTACATCTGAATGTACATTGGGCCTGCATGATTCAAAAAGTTAAAAGACTGATCAAACTTACATAACAGCTTTTTTGGGTCGTACTGACAAGGTTTTTATTTTTAGAAAATCTTGTGTTTAAATTTATTTTACTTAATTAGATGGTTATTCCTATCACCAGAAAAAAATCACGCCACTTTTAAAAGTTTCAGACATCCCTGTTATGTTTCTGTCTCGTTTGTCTGTCTGTCTAAGTCTGTGGACATCGTCAGCTTTTCAAATGGATTGTATTCGATTTTTCGATTTAAGTTTTTTTTTGAAATAAGAAAATGCTGAGTTAGTCGTTTCATGCCATGTTTCATTGAAATTCGGTCCATCTGATGTCGCGGTCATGGGAATTTATCAAAATTTAAATTTTCCATGGTTACTTATTTTAGTCATTTATACGAGTTTTTTGCCTGAATTAAAACTGATTCATTTATTTATTTTTATTTTATTTTAATCTGAGTCTTCATTACAGTGGCGAGCGGTACGATGTCTCAAAAGTCTCAGGACGCGTTGCCGGGCCTAGACTTATTGTCGGACAGCAACCCGCCACCCCCTACCTCCTTCTATGGCAGCATAACTAACAATATTGGTTAGTATATTATACAAGTATATTGATAATTCGTAACTTCAATATCCCTATAGAGAAATATATAAGTAAGCCATATATCAGTTGTTAGCAAAGTTTTATTATTATATACTCGCTACAAGTAACACTAACGGCCCAGCCACGACATTGGTCTAAGCGCGGCAGCGGCGAGCGGCAGCCATACGTGCGAATGAAAAGTCCCATCGCTGTGTCTCGCTTCAATGTATGGCCGCCGCTCGCCGCTGTCGCGCTTAGACCAATGTCGTGGCTGAGCCGTAAGTCCGTTTTCACATTATCCGATCCGATATCGGATGTTGGAAGAATTTCAATGGAAAAAATCCAAGATGGCGCCTGTAATGTATGGGATATCGGTCCGACATCCGATATCGGATCGGATAATGTGAAAACGGTCTAAGGCGTTAGATTTTGTTGTTACGAAAATAATAAGCGTTGGTAAGAAAAGCGATGTAACAAGTGATCACTGATCACTCCATGTTTCTTTAAATTTAGTTTTTCATCGGGTATCATTTATTAATTACCATGCTTAGTTTCAGAAGAACCCGAACCTTACCGGCCCGAGGCGCCAAGTCAATGGAGCACAAACTCATGGAATATGGTTGTAAGTTGAAATCGTTTTGTAAAATAATAAAAAAAAAATAAAGGAAACTTTTGTTATAAAAAGACAATAACACAGATTTAATCTCTTTGCCACACAAAACAGGCTTTGGGTATCAAAATCGGTATTCAATGAGGAGGCACACTGACATTTTATCCCGTCAGGCGGCGCCTATGCAAGTGTCTAGGCATGTCACTGTCATTCGTATAAAGAAAAAAAAAAACTTATTTTCGCTCTCACTTATGAAATTCTTTATCTGTGCAATGGACTAATAAGGTAACACCATTTCTTTGAGTGTGCCTCTCATTGGGTATTTATGATGAAGTTGAAACTCAGGGAATTGCTTTGATTTCTATGGAAAGTTGTTCATGAGTTTTCAATTACGAGGGGTCGACGGTTTGCGACTCAACTGCAATTCTTTGATGCATATCAGTAGTTTTTCGAAGCCTCCTTCGATATGCAGATATCAGGTGATGGAATAGTTTTCCTCCTTTTTTCAGCAAATAGCAAATTATTTTAAGTTTAAAAGGATTATGCTTAAATATTAAGGAACGCCTCGAGCTCGATTTTGAGACACTGATTATTGTAAGACCGGCGTTAAGCCGGGGTTACATTAGAGCCACGCCGCGTGTCGCACGCAACGCGTGGGTGATCGTATTCGGTTATACGGCCGCTCGGCGACACGCGTGATCACGTTCGTACAAAATGTATGGCTTTGATGTAACTCCGGCGTTTAATCGGGTCATGTTACAGTTGTTTTATTAAGTTTTTTCAATACATAATGTAGAGAAGGAAACGGTTTAGTAAAAGTTGTTGACAAGTGAATAAAGTGTAACAATCTTTTACTCGTTAGTACCTTGTATATTTGTATATTTATCCGTGGCGGGGCGTCGATACAACTCGATTCCCTAAAATTCTCCAATATCTGTAGAAGTTCATGCAAAATCGATCCCGAAACCCCCTCCGGCTTTATCAACGAATATCACGCCACGCCACTGATATTTATCGCACGCTTTGATAAGTTAATATGGGACATAATGTATACTGTAAAAACTTGTTTTGTGTACCACATTGTTGCAAATGAATAAATGATTTTTGATTTTGATTTTTAAAGACACCTGTTTTCGTACTAGCCGACGCCGGTCCCCGCGCCGGTGCCGGTGCCGCCGCCCGCGCCGGTGCCGCTGCCCGCGCCGCTCCCGCTGCCCGGTGCGGGTGCGGGCGCGGGAGCGGCCCCGGGAGCGGGCGCGGCGCCCGGCGCGCTGCCCGCGCCGCCGCCGCCGCCGCGCGCCTTCGCCGAGGCGCCCGAGTCCCCGCCGCACAAGCCCGTGCTCATACCGGAGAACCCTGTCTACCCTAGGGTGAGTGCTTACAAATATTAACAATACAACTATTCTTTATTGCTCACACATATATCAAGATGATATTTAAAAAAATAAGTAAGTAACTAAGTAAGTAAGTAAATATTCTTTATTGCACCATAAGGATAACAGATTACAAATAGCAGATAATTTTATTTTTATTTAACTATGGTAGACGACGGGCGGTCTTATCGCTTTATTAACATACTTAGACTAGTACTTTTTGCCTTTCACTGCCGTTGCCGGTACACAGCTCTTTACCTAAAAAAATCTTCACTTAAAAAATCCGTTTTGCCGTGAAAGACGGACAAACAAACAGACACACACACACACACTTTCCTATTTATAATATTATTAATATTAGTATGGATTTGAGTTTTGACAGCCCACTAATCTTGAGTTAAGCAGGTGGTGTAAGTTGCCCTTGGAACTCTAAAGTTATCTGAACTACTTTATCTTTAGTAGTCTTAATCATTAATAAATTTGAAATGTGTTCAATGCCGAACCCCGTGAATCCATGAAATAAATAATACGTGCATTTTGGACGCCTACTTATAGATATCCAGACGACCCTCGATACTCGAGCCGGATCAAAATTAATTACGTACGAAAAAAATAAAATTCTTGAGGAATAACATATACCTAAAAATTCTAGAAATAACTCCAGATTCATTGGCGGCCAAAACGAACTAATTTCATTGTCCATATCTACATGACCATTACTATCATGCGGCGGCAAGCAGCCAAAATTAAACTCAACTCTGCATTCTACATCCAAAAGGAATCAACGCCCCTTCCTTCCTTCAAATCAAGAGTGAACAGGCATCTTCTGGGCGAGCTTACTCCATCGTAGGCCACGTCTTTGCTTTTGGCTTCTATGGCCAAGAGTAAGCCCATTTATAGTTAAAAAAAAAACGCTTGCCGCCACACGATGTTATCAAGTCCAATGAAAGCGTTGCGAATGAATGAATGAACGTTATGAATATATGTGGTCCCGCAGCCGGCGCCGGTGCCCGCGCCGTGCGTGCTGGTGGACCTGTGCGAGTCACCGCCGCACGAGCCCGTCATTATACCGGAGAACCCCGTCTACCCGAGGGTACTGCTTTACTTTTGTTGGACAGTCTCCGTTGACGACTTGCGATGCGATGCGAGATGCGACTCGTCAACGGGGAGCCAAGTTAAATGCTCTAGATCCGTAGACAAGTGGCAACCGCTCACGCTGGCGAATGATACACAGATCTCTCTCCATCGCTCCTCTGTAATTGCGTATCATTCCCTGTACCGTAAATCGCTTAACGAGTGGCTAATAGATGCAATGGACTGGTAGAACGATGGAGATGAATATTGTATGTCTTTTTTATGGACGGTGTAACATGTCACAGGGCTCAAATATTACATTTTAGTGAAAAAAAAATGTTTTTACTTATTTAGAATGCTTCAGCTAAAAAGTAAATGTTATACTTATGTATTTATTTTAAATTTGCTTTGTGCAATGTGTTGCTTGACATTTTTTGACATCTATCAGTAAGAACAATTAGGGAATCATAGATTCTAGCAATTTCATAATTTGTATGTATGGATAAAGGATTCGTCACGTTCTGGCAAGTATGTCACTGTGAGAGGAATAGATGTCTTATCCACGTTGATAAGTGATAAAATTACAACCATCACAGCCCGACCGATCACATTTCAAGACAAAAATGTCATTCAAACTTTTTAACAGTTAATTCTTATTTTAATTGGGGCGTCCATCCATAGCATCTGTTAGCCTCCTATTAACTATTCAGTATTTAATCTAGTAGACTACTTTTCCACTGTGCCGGAGACTAAGTGCGTTTTCACATTATCCGATCCGATATCGGATGTCGGACCGATATCCCATACATTACAGACGCCATTTTGGATTTTTCCTATTGAAATCCTTCCGACATCCGATATCGGATCGGATAATGTGAAAACGGCATAAGGTTCGGTTGCACCAAAGCATCTGTCACCGTTAAAGAGTTCGCAAAATTTTGTTGTATGGGAAGTTTGGTAGAGGTCTGCTGGGATACGTTGATATGTCTAACTGTGGTTGATGCAACTGATCCTAAATGAAGCAGAAAGATATTGGTTTCCTTGGTTTTGGTGCTTTAGCTTGAAGTTAGATTAGTGTACAGGTTATTAGTTAGTTATGTAGTTATTTGTTATAAGTAATAGTAATAGCATAATAAATTTAAATTGATATCATATACGAAAGAAAAAACGACAAGGTCCACTGGTGGGCGAGCCGGGAATCGAACCCGGGTCTTCAGCTTACGCGGCTAACGTCTTTCTTTACCACTAGACCACCCGCCCGCCGTGGTACCCGACGAAATTTCTCTAGTGTATGTTATCTCTGATAAGGCTAGGCGCCTTTTGACCAACTCTAAGGGCGAGCAATTAGTGCTTGCACCTCCTATATGAATCCTTTGCAGGATTACGATATAGCGAGAGAGATGGTGCTGCCAACTATACAACTAGGGAACAAATCAAATTATTTTATTGAATATTTTTTTGTTTGTTCTTTTTTCAAGTAGTCACACTACTATATATAAATTATAAATTGAAATAAATCAAAAAATATTCAATAAAATAATTTGATTTGTTCCCTAGTTGTAGTAATAGCATAAGTTAAATAAACCCTTTGATCACGGCAATCGTGTTGACACGTAATACCTTGTCGCAATACTCGAAGATTGATTTTTACTTCAGTTGCGCGCGTTAGCGTTTTAGCGGTCATAGGGTTTATTAAATGTATGTATATAAATGAAATCACATTGTTATTCTGTCCTATGTTTTCAGAATATCCCCCAAGTGCAAGACATTCCCCCCGCGGACGTGGACCACAGAGGTATCCTGCCCCCTCCGCCGCCACCCCCTTCTTTACCTATCATGGGACGTAAGTACATTTTTTCGTAACATTTTATTTTTAAGCCAATAAACATAAATTTAAATAGATATCATACACGAAAGAAAAAACGACAAGGCCCACTGGTGGCCGAGCCGGGAATCGAACCCGGATCTTCAGCTTACGCGGCTAACGTCTTCACCACTAGACCACCCGCCCTCCAATAAGCATAGTTTGTCCCTTTCTACGACGTCTATTTAATACGTCGGAAAAAGACAAACGATTATTAGTGGATCATTCACTTTAGTAAAGGTTTATGAATAAGAGGATTAGCTTTTACTTTTGCGACTTGTGACATGATATCACGTCAATGAAGAATGTGTTTTTTTCATCATTCAACAGAGTTAAGCGATTTGAAACTTCAAGGCTTTAGATAAAGGTTCACATCCACTAACTTAAAAAAAAATGTGTATCCGTATCATGGAAACTGTTAATTGTAGCACATAAGTAAGTAATGTGTTCTTATTTGTTATATAGCTAACCAAACTCAAAATCCGAATGGTAAGATTGCAGCCATAGGATCCATAAATATCATTAAAGTCCACATTTTATTTTTGAAATATATCGTCACTACTTTTAAAAAAACTTGTATCTTCGTCTGTCAATGAAAAGAAAATTGTAGTAAGTATGTATGGAATGCATATAGACTTACTGCGTTTTAACTTTGAGGAACAGCGTGAGATACGAGATTATTTAAAAGTAGTGACGATATACTCTTTTTATAACTAGAATATTTTAGCTCAATGTTATTTCATTCATTACTTCTGTATTATGCTACAAGTTGAGTTGGCTTCACTGATTTTGTTTGCTGTTCACTAACATATTTGTTTGTAGCAGCGGTCTGCCTTTGCTGCCGAATCGAACCCGCGAGTCCTATTCTATGTACAATCTAGCTTGCAAAAGGAAGTTGAGTTGCCCGTAACCCCTTGTTTTAAAAGGGGAGACCCTTGGTACAGGTTAATTCACAGAGTTGGCACAAATGGAAAATATCTATGTGTGTGACAGATTAACCAATAAAATAGTGGCTTTTGACAGTTACCGATGCAAGTGTCACAAACGTTTCGATCATTCCCTTCGTGCCATTTCTTGTGAATTAACCTGTATAAGATAAGCCATGTAAATGTGTAAGGTGCCTGCACCAAACAATGCTCTGATCTAGAGTCTTCTTTGGCACAGGTAACTTATTCAGTAGTTATTATCATTATTTTGTGTTGACATATAATAATATGGAACAAAAATGCTATCAATGACTATAATTTCAGATATGGAAGACGTCGACCACAGAATGCTGCCCCTACCTCCTCCCCCTATGCCTGTTACGACAGTGTCGAGCAGACATCCCGTACAACAAGGTAATTTAAATAAAAGTAATTATTAAAATATTATTTCTATTTAAATTTTCTTCGGAGGTAAGAATATCAAAAACGAGTCTTTAAATTCACGACAGCCGGAAAGTTGTCCGTTTGTTTAATATACTATGTTTTTCTTAATGTTGTGCAAAGATATATCCATGTGACTTTAAACTAGGCCTAGCCTAGATCTTGGATGTCTGCGAGAGCTATTTACAACAAATTTCATTTTTTAACGCATAAAAAACCTCAAGCTATCTTGAACCATATGTATGTATGTATGTTATCGCACTTTGTACTATAACCGCCTTATTCATAAACGCTTACTATAGTTAATAAGCTGATAATAATAGTTTATCCCTTTCCGACGTATTAGTATGATACATAGATAGGGATAGGGTTCAAGTGGGAATGGGCCGGTCATATTTGTCGCAGAGATGACGATCGATGGGGCCGGCAAGTATTGCTGTGGAGACCTAGACTGGGAAGCCGAGGTGACGGGAAACCACGAGCCAGATGGTCGGACCATATCAAAAAGACGGCAGGGCCGACCTGGCACAGAACCACCGCTTACCGAACAGAATGGAAATCCATGAAAGAGGCATATGTTCAGCAGTGGACGCAAATATGCTGAGAAGAAGAAGATAGATAGGGACAAACTATTTTTATCGGCTTGTCAACTTTAGTGAACGTTTATGAATAAGGGAGTTAGCAGTTATTGCTTCATGTTAGCAGAAAACATCTCTAAAATAAAAGGTTTGAAGTATAAGTCGTAAACACAATATTTTGTTTTTCGCCAGACGCAGATTATATACCATTTGCCGGTGAGATCGACTTGAAAGACTTATTTATGGGTGAAGATTATTTTATTACCTTTTACTTACTTCATAAACAAATATTATTGCATCTTTTCTGGGGAAATAAACACGTCATAACTATTCATTTTGTGGTAATTTCTTATTGGTAATGGTCCCTATAAATAATTGATATAGTTTCATCGAAAACACTATCTCACCTGAGTTTTAAGACCACTTATTTTTTGGGGATTGTGTACATACATAAGACCTTTAAATGCATGATTTTTGTACCTGGGTTTAATAAATATTTATAGCCAAGTATAGATATTAAAATAATTATGCATATGACTATGACATTGTGAGTTTGTGATACATAACATATAAAATCCTAATGCTGGCCCCATATTATAATCTGCATTTAAGGGTTAAACGTTTTTTTTTTGTAGCGGGGAGCACCATGGGTTTGTGTTATTTATAATAACTTCTATCCCTTCCATCGTCCATAATAATAACTAATTTCACAATAAGCAAATAGACACAGAACAAAATAAACTATACTAGGTGTTTCACACAGTTATTTCTATAGGTGTGTGCAAATTTTGGAAACTTTCCAAAAAGTTACACTTTTGTACATAAGAAGTTTAAAAGTAAAACCATGAGGAAGTAACGCAATTTTGGAAATGTTCCAACGTCAAATCTGTTTCCTGTAGCAATAGCATAATTTGTTGTCAATTCTCTATTTTTTCTTTGGGCGGCAAAAATTCACCTTTATTCACAACCGATTAGATTGCTCATTAGAGGGATTGAGTTTTGCAATAAACTGACTGGTGGTGATGTCTTATGGTCTGCCCTCATTTACCTGCCGCTTGCATTAATGTTTGATGTTCCATAAAATTACTTGTATTTGCGATAACGAACGCCACTCTTCCACGCACCCTGCCTATTTTAAACTTGTACTACTGACTCATGACATAAATACAATCACTAGTTCTTTGGATCTTTTTCATGTTTGTCTAAGAACTAAGGTGCACGACCTCGAAAGTGATCAGTAAGAGCCGGTTCACATTTGTCGGGTGTCTGGTCCGGATTTTAATCGGACGTTCTGGTGGCTGAACATTTTATATGAAGCTATTCACACTTGCCCGACACTGATTATGTGTCGGAGCTGACAAGAAATGTCGGCCGTTTTGACATCCGACATTTCTGGATAAAAATCGGGTCGGGTTTCGCTCGCATAGGAAGTATGGCGCTATTCACACTAGTCGGGACCTCCTACCTCGCACCCCTCGTACCGCCGACCGTACCGTTTGAAATACGGGCCCGACACCCGACATGTGGGAATAGAGGCGCCGACACCCGATTAAAATCATGATCCTACATCCGACATAGTGGGAAGGAGTTCCAAGGGTTGGTGTGATGTTGGTTTACTGTTGAACTTGCAGACGTGGACCACAGGAACCTGATCTCGCTGACGCACCAGGCGCCGCGGCCGCCCGCGCCCCGCCAGGTGGCGCCGCCTATCAGTTTAGACCAAGTGAGTCTCACATTTATATTAATGACATTATTTTTTGCTAAGGTTTGTGATTGTTACTTAATTTGACAATCGGGATGATTTTTTTTTTTTTTTTTTTATGGGATAGGAGGCAAACGAGCAGACAGGTCGCCTGATGGTAAGCGATCACCGCCGCCCATGGACACCCGAAACACCAGAGGTGTTGGGGGTGCGTTGCCGGCCTTTAAGATGGGTGTACGCTCTTTTCTTGAAGATTTGAAGGTCGTATCGGTCCGGAAATACCGCAGGCGACAATTCATTCCACAGTTTAGCTGTGCGGGGCAGGAAGTTTCTGGAGAAACGCACAGTTGAGGACTGCCAGCCATCTAGATGATTTTCGGAGATATGCTGGCAGTTGACAATTCGAGTCGCTCGTCGTTGGATGCGGTCCAGAGGGAGAAGCTGGTACTGAGGTGCCCCTGCCCATAGATGAGAACAGTACTCCATGTGTGGGCGAACCTGCGCCTTAAAGAGCCAGTTTGGCCTTACCTTCTAAATGACCGCGAAACTGGACTGCACTCGAAATGTCAACGCCTAGAATTCCTATACTGGCTGTGGCAAAAAAAGGGTGATGCAACAAACTTGTCTTTGAATGTTTTTTTGACCCACTTAACGAGCTTTAATGTGTGATTGTGTGTACGACTAACTTAGTTGCGTGTCTAAGACGTTTTTGTTTAATATGTAATCAGTTGTGAGACGTTTATGTTTGTCATGTTTATTTGCAGGACTACAGAGTGCCGCCGATGGTTCCACCGACGGACATCGTGGAAAGTGTCGACATGGATCTGTCCGAGGATGAGGATCAGCGTAAGATTTTTATTTCGTTACCTCATTCTACCACCACTGCTCTTATCTTAATATATCATTTATTTTATGGCTTCGGTCGTATGGCAAACTTAAATTCGAATCGTACGTTTGCAGAGGGCATGTTCCCCGGCCAACCCGCGAACGACCGGCGCAACAGCTTCAACAACAACAAAGTGCTCGTCGGCGGCGACAACGGCAAGCACAACTTCGTCCGCAACAACAGCTCGGGCGACCGCGATCTCCGCGGGCCGAGCCCGAGAGAACTCCACCCCCCGCACTCGGCGCCCGCGCGCCCCATGCGGAACCCCTTCGACAACATGCCGCCCGATTTAAAATACGACGCGCCCTTCCAGAAGTATCCGTCGGAATACGACGACGGCACCGACGGTCGGACCGCGGAAGACGACGCGTACGAGGAAGACCTGCGGAGTCGAGGCCTCGAGAACCCCAACATGCGCAACCCCTCGCCGCCGTTTGAAGAGTTCCAAGAGTGGAACGCGCCCCGGTTCCCCAACAACAGGTACCCGCGCAACTGGAGCCCGCGCGAGCCGCGGCCGCCGCCGCGCTTCCCGCCGCTCCGCGCGCGCCCGCCGCACGCGCCCCCGCACGCGCACGCGCCGCGCTGGCCCGCGCCGCCGCGCCCGCCGCACCCGCCGCGCTTCTGGTGAGCTGAGCGCTGCGGCACGCGCAGATAACTGTTGGCGCGCGTCTTACACTGACGGTGGCGAGTGAGAGCCGGTCGCGTCGACCGCAATCGTCACGAGACAGAACACTGGAAATTTCCATATTAAAAAATGCGAACTCTAAATTCGGAAAGCCGCATTTTTGACGGTGACTGAAAACTATTTTATCACGGTTGACGGACGCATCGATGTCGCGCGACAGAAGTCTCGCCGTCTCTTAAGACTTTGCGAACACTAAAGCCGGGAACGAATTAGCAGACGCGGCCGTCCGACTTACGGGTATCTATTATAATGAATAAACACTGAATGTTTCGGGCGCGCCGGATGTTTTTGTCAGCGACAAATCACATCCCGAAAACCGCGCACTTATCAGTCGCGGCCATGAACGAGTTCGTCAGGGTCCGATAATTCGTTCCCATTCGGCAACGGACGATTTGGTGCAACCGACCATGTGTTGAACTAAGATTGTACGAAACGGTAATGTGAATCAGTGAAAACCGGTGGTATTGTGGAAAGAAATTACAATGCAATAGATGTCGAAAAATGTATTTTCTCCTGGTGTAATATGTGGCCTTATACTGGTTGCGATCTAACTAATTCAGATAATATCGGTAAAAACATAATGGTCAAAAGTATGTTTAAAATGTCTTAAATTATGAAAAGGGCTTCGTAAATTAGTACAAGAACTTAATTTTTTTTTATGTAGATTGTCAGATGAATTTTAGTATGTCTGTTGTAACAAATGTGTTTAAATCAACAATGATCGTTAATGTATCAATTTTTTGTTTGTAGAATACTAAAGATAAAATAGTATACTCAAAACAGACATGAAACACCAAATCAACTTTTTAAATAAATCAAAATCAATGTCTTAGTATCTCGACGCACATAGTGAAATTGGTCCTATTATTTTGAAATACATATTTTCAATGTAATAACTCAAAAATAGATAGAGCTGATTATATTATGTAATTTTTACCTCGCGTCACTTGCAGTTTTAATATTTAAACATGAATTTTTATTTTTAAATTCTTGATTCAAAATTTGATTTCATTCCTATACTCAATGAAAATCGATTTTTTGATTGAATATATCTCGCGAAGACTCGGAGGACCATTACAATTATTCTAGTGAGCAGTTTAATTAACACCTGTAACTTAAGTATCTTTCTAACAAATATATTTGTTAAATAGTACTTCATCTGATATACTGTCACAAGTATTAATAAAACCGCCGCTAGAAATGTAAAACAATAATATGTACAGATCTTATGGAATACAGTAGGACCTAGCTACCTCTGCATATATTTTGAAACGAAGGTATAAATGTCAAATTTCTATGAAAATATGACGTTTTATACCAATCTCACGTCACGTCAATATCGTTGCAAAGTTAGTTTAGTCGAACTATTACCACCTTGTAAATAATGTCATTTGACGTACAATTTTGACTTGAAAATGTGTAAATAGAAGTTAAGCACTGGTCACACAAGTGAGTAAGCGATGAACAGAACTATCGGCTATAGAAACCAACAAAAGATAAGATTAAGATAAGATTAAGGGATAAGACCGCCTACATTGTATATAACTGACTCTGTAACTGTGTCTCTTTTGTTTCCTTTATGTACAATAAAGCTTATACATACATACATACATGTAAATAAAAGAGACGCGATGATAGCTCGAGCGAGTTATAAGTTCGTCGCCGAGCGATGAACTATCCCTCGCTCTCTCTATATTATTTACACGGGAGCGATTATATTTCGTTTGTTTCTATCGGTGATAGGATAGCTCATACTCTTACTCGCTTTTGGAGGGACCAGTGTCTTATGCAGTCACTCAACTTTGTGAAAAACGTTATGTAAAATACGCGCCAAGTTTATTGGAATACGAATGTGTAAATGTTTATAGGAGCGAATGTAAATAGTTATTTGAAGAGTTTATTGAAATCACATCTGTGGTTTTTGTAATTTTATGTATGATGAAACATACACGACTTGTTTTCAACTAACATGTTTTCTTCTAGTCTGTAACACCCGCTATTATTTTAGACTTAAAAAGTTTTATTTTGTGTTGAAAAGTAAATACATAATATAGGGGTTAGGTGTGGGGTTTATGTCATTAATTGTTGATAAACCTTGTTTTTAAAGGGTTTAAAACATGAAGTAAAATTAAGAGTTGGTTTCTTTACAAACTATTAGTTTTCTATATATTTCTGTAAATTTTACTTTATGGGTTTCGCTTTAATACTTAGATGGGGTTCATAAAGATAATTGTAGGGATAAACTATATCACACTTAGCAGTTTCAATTCGTCAAACTGAATTTTTTAATACCCCAGTACGATTTTTAAATAAATTAAGTATATATTTCCCTGGAAAGCGCCGCTATAGAATGTAAAATAGAAACTCGCTGTCTCGTAAAACATAGGTAGGATTTAAAATAAAGTTTGCTTCTGCTTATAAAAATAAAGCTTAACAATAAGGTTGTATATTATTTTGTCTCTGTAGATTTTTATGGGAACTTGGCCTGACTCTTCACGTTTTTGTTTTTAAATTTGCCCCTATTTTCTCCTTGGAATACTTTTTTAATTTGTCAAAATTTTTGATTATAAAACCTAGCTACAGTCAGTATGTCTAATATTTCTATTATGTTGGTTTGGCTATAGTAAGGTAAAGCGGGGCAAATCTCGACTGGGGGCCAATTTTAACTAATCCATTATTCCCATTAATACACTATGATGTTGAGTTCTACATGTATCCACTGAACACGCCTACCATATGTAACCGGTGGATACTCTATTTAATAATTCAGACATTGTAAAACATGGAAAAAATGGACCAGTTACATTTGCCCCGCAGTCGAGATTTGCCCGCTGTACCTCATAAGAAAAATCGATGAAACAGAACTTTAAGCTCAAAGAGCGTAACTTCTTTGCTGACCTACATCTAAGGCCCAGATAAAACTAGAATTTATTGCCCTGTTTACCAAACCTAAAAATATAAATTATGTTTGCCAGCCAAAGTCTCCCTTCATATCGTATTAATTAAAAACAATTTTAATCTACCTAGTTACGAAAACGAAGGTTTAACATTTTTAACGTTCATCATACTGACTGTATGTAATGTTTTGTAACATTATTGTATGGTTTTCGAGTTAAATTAATTATTTCTCCGCGGAGTTACGAATAGTCTTGTTTTGCTGCAGTCCTTATCAAAATGGTATTTTAATCGCTTTAGGCCTCGGTCTTTCTAACCCGCCGCGGGCCGCTCTTCGTCCGCTCTCTATTATACCTACCCCCTTATTCATAAACTAAAGTTATCAAGCCGATAAAGTTCGTTTGTCCCTTTCCGACGTATCAGTGTGATAGAAAAGGACAAACTAACTATTGGCTTGATAACTGAAGTGTACGTTTATGAATAAGGGAGCTAGATAGTGTATTAGAAAATGTCCAGATATGGTACAGACGAACGACCGCTCTCACCCGATTTTTCATAAAAGCATCGTATTAATATTAGCTAGTATCCCTACCATGTCTCTATTGTACAGTATCTATTCCTGCAGGCCTAGCATATGATGGCCGCGAGAGTATGTCGCCGCGAGATAGATGACACGTCTTCTTCTAACTGTATTAATGACATAAGGACGGGTAGTCTATCTCGCGGCGACATACTCTCGCGGCCATCATGTGCTAGGCCTACTGGCCTGGCAATAATTTGAGCTAAATTGTTGCCGAATGCAGACTATCCTGTTTTCGAGACTTTAGTATCAAGACGTTATTACTGAACGCCTACCTCGAATACCCAAAGTAACTACATTGTGGGCATATTTGTTTTTCAGCATAATAGGTGTCGTAAAAACATCAATTTCGCGATGTTAACACACTTGTTTTATTAGCTCCATTTCTAAAATGAATGTTTCTTTTGTTTCCTCAAATTTCCCAGAGCTTTCCCACTTTTTGGATATTGTACGATGCACATCTGTAGACTGGTAAGGTGGTTGTGGTAACAAGTTTGTTATAAACAAACATATTCTACAGGCGTGCGTGCATACTTTTTTTTTTTTTAATTTCACTCGCACTAATACCTACAAGCAAGATGTATAGAAATTAAACCACGAAAATGCTAGGGAATAAGTCAGTTTTAGGCTACAGTAGTCACGATAGAGTCCATATTATAAGCTACTGAAGATCAGGTCCAACACTTCCGAAAGCTGCAGAGGCAATTTGATATATTGTAATTGAAACTAGTTTAAGTTCGTATGTATTATTTTAATTAATGTAAATGTTACATACAAAGAAAGAGTGGCAAGGTTTTCTGTGGCCCAGGACAGGACTGAACAGCGTCCTAGGCTCTCGCGGTAGGTGCCTAAGTCCCTCGGCCACCCGGTCACTGTGACATGAGTAAAAAATTCTATATTCATAAGTACATTCGGACTCGATGTTGTTATGAATATTATAGAATTCTAGTTTTACTGATATTATTCAAAATAATTAACTTAGCTAGCGAGACAAGTGAGTGATTCTAATTTATTATACAAAACCTGCAGAAACGTATGCGAATAATGTTACATACCTACTAAGTTCAGGATAAATTTAAAAATGAAAAACAAAAAATATATACTGCGCTGGATCCAGGAATCCAGAGGTCGTGAGTTCAACTATCCTCCAAAACTACTTTTAAGGTCTGAGTTCAGTACCTACAGCGCTGGAATAGTGATCACGAAGCTGTGTGTAGTGTGAGTTGAAATCTCACCCAAGACAGCAATTTTTACACTTATTAATTGATTCTATTTTAGAATCATAAGTGTAGCGAGAGATTGCAAATTGATTGATAAGATTGAGAAAGCAAAAATTATTACAGCATGAAGTAATCAATGAGGAGGCACCATTTTATCCCGCCAGGCGACGCCTGTGCAAGTGTCTAGGTATGTCACTGTCATTCATGTGTGTCTTTATCTGTGCAATGGACTAACAAGGTGGCGCCATCTGTCATAACCTTTGAGTGTGCCTCCTCATAGGCATCGATTTGTTCATCGGCCCGCAAGAAGGTC
Organism: Leguminivora glycinivorella; assembly: GCF_023078275.1. Taxonomy (NCBI): domain Eukaryota; kingdom Metazoa; phylum Arthropoda; class Insecta; order Lepidoptera; family Tortricidae; genus Leguminivora; species Leguminivora glycinivorella. The sequence continues at coordinate 28,861,460 of NC_062972.1, forward strand.
GGTTGAAGCCGTCTAAAGTCGGTAAGTTTCGGTGGGTTGGTGTTGAGAATTGAGATGCGTTTTTGTTTTAAGTATGATGGCAAGTACTTTGCTGCTACCGATTAAAGGGTTAAATTAAAAGGTGGTGACATCCTAGTGTCGTCCCTTTCAAATAAATATATGTGAGAAAATGGGACGACAGACACTAAGATGCTGCCACTTTTTAATTTCTACTTATTTTGCCAAGCTGTATAGTCTAACAGTATTCACTTGGACATAGGTATCATTTATTCCGTAAAAGGACGCACAAAATTCAGTATTTTATGGACAGTCTCTGTCTTTGTGCTTCATTGTTGTCAGGCAAATAAGTTTGTTACTAGAAAAAGGCGCGAAATTATTATTTTTTATGGTACTGTAAATATTTGCGACAACAAGTGTATTAGCAAACTGAGTTTGTTGTTTTACAGGGTAAGACTGAGTAAGTATAATGCAAAAAATTCGTTCGTTGCGGGAAAACTGCGCCAGTCAGTGCTGTGCAACCTTTATGAATTTTATGTTAAATGATATCCGAACGCTTTATAAATGTCAAACGTCAAACTTGTCAAAGTCTTGTCGTCCCAACCGGAAGTCCTTATGATATAATTATGATATCCGAACGCTTTATAAATGTCAAACGTCAAACTTGTCAAAGTCGAGAAGCCGCCGAAAATGTCAACAACATGGTCAAACGTCAAACTAACTTGTTTTGGATGCAGACTTTACGAGTGGTGTTATTTTAAGATGAATTGAAATTAAATAAATATCACGAGTTACTTAAACCCAACGATTCAAAAGGTAATTTCGTCTACGTCTGTATTTTCATAAGTTTTGCCGATAACCCTGAATAATAGTTATCTACTTACGTACTTTGTCCAAAACTTCGACAAATTTGTACAGGATATTTATTGTTATTGTATCGCTTGAATAAAATACATTTTGATGTTAAGTAATAGGCCTTTGGCATTAAAACATTTTAGAAAAGAATAGCAAGTTACTGTTTTTCCCCATGAAACCTGGATTAAGGTTTATTTCTATCTATTAATTAATTGAATGCTTACATTACAGGTACTTCCTTGCCAAAGATGATCAAGTTACAAGGTAAGAACCTCTGTGAAAGACACAAAGAGTTTAATATAAAAGTGAATGAAGCGGCTAAAAGTGATGTAGATTTTAGAGTGTTAAAAACTATTAAAGAACATTCTGATGTTGACCGTCTCTTCAAGATAGACCTTGCATCAAAATGCAGAAACATTGATTTTATTATAGACCAACTGAAATGTGGTGACAGCTTGTATATCACTAGAGCTCTCAGATGTGCATGGATGTATGGCAATGAGTATGCTCATATATTCAACCCAAGTTATTTACATGACAAAATATTCTCTTTAATGTCTGTAAAAATGAAGCACAAGACATTGACTGCAATATCTGTTAATGTTAGGAATGAATTCAGGGCACAAGTTTTTTATGAATACTGTATGAACCAGAAAATGACAAAACATGCTTATAAATTTTTGATGTTTACATCCGAGTCCTTCAAACAAAAGTTCTTGAGTAATGAAGAGAATTTTAAAAACACAAAGCATCAGCATTGCATCTCCTTAATCGGCAATTCGTTTTTATTGGCTGAAACATATGGTAAAATGGGAGGACATATTAAAAATATCTCCTATTTGTATTCTATCGATGAGGACAAGTACCTAGACCTTTATGAGAAGTACACCACACCTCTAAATTATATGGAACATGTAAGAGTAGGAGCAAAGATGTCGAGAAGTATTTTGAAAAAACACAAAAACAGGATACTGAAAGACCCTCTATTGTATTTGAGCATGCTAAAAACGAGTGAAGTGATAAAGTGCAGTTCACCTGAAGATGCACAGGTTTATGCTACGGCTCTTCTACCAAATGATGTCAAAGAATTCTGGGAAACAAATTATTATGTCACATACAAGTACATTTTAGATTTAATAAAAACAGATCTGTTTAAATTCATAAAAGAAATATTTAACAAGAAGTATCCCTCTGAAGAATTTGAAATGAGTAAAGAATTCTTTATCTTAGGCTATTATGATTTATTTAATGAGAAAGATAAAGAAATATGGGCTTTATTGCATTTGGAAAAGCAATTAGGGATTGTACCCGAATATGAGTATTACCGCTGGTTTGAGTTTGTCAGCTTCTCAAAAACTTTTGAAGTGATCAAGAAGAGGATTTTGGATGCTACGGAATGGCATAAAAAGTTCGAATTGTTAATGTTTTTAGTGAAATCCGCAAAAACCTACAAAGAAATATCAAAGGTTCTAAATTATTATTATGAGACACATGCAGATGAAAAAAAAGAAAGGACACAAAGTTTTTTAGAATATGTTGTTGAGCAACATAATGTGCTTGATTTTCCTGATGCTTGCTGGACTGTGTTTGATAAACTCTTGAACAGTATTGGGTTATATGCATCCTTTTGCAAACACAATATACTCCTTGACATTTCAATTCTGTACCACATTATAGCGAATGAGCCTTTTCCGCATTTTGATTTGACTGACTACATGAGTGGGACTTTCTATTATTGTTTGGAAATGTTGCCTTGTAATAATAAACTGAGCAAAAGAAAACGAGAACAAGTCTACGATTATATGTTGAAATTTTATATTAACAAAATTGCATTTTATGAAGCACAGGATTACAATGAGTCAATAAAAATTGAAATTCGACCATATTTGAAAAACCTGGCAAGTTTGAAATATTACTTTGAAAATAAAGACGAATATCCGAGCTTTGTTATAAAATTTATGAATTTAGATCATGAAAATTTCAAAAATAATTTACAAATCAAAGACCTAGTTATTACAGAGGGATATTTAATTCAATGTTTAAAACAGGATCCCAAAGTGATCATTGACCAGTTTAATTTAATTCAGGAGAATATAAAGTGGAAAGGAAAATCTATAGCTAGCAGATTTCACGATAAAATGAAAATTTACTTTTCGGAAGACCTGGCGAAGGTATATTTAAACTTGTGTATGAAAACTCTTGATAATATCTCAAGAGAATACCCCACGGCTGAGAAGAAGAAGTTAGTATTTGTTAATGTTTATGCGATATTTAAACTCGGCGGCGAATTTCTTAAATCTCATTTTATGGAGATGCATGCACCTGTAGGCCCTAGAATAGGTTGGAGGAGAGATAGTTATGAACATTTTGTCCGAATGGCCATTTGTGCTTTCCAGGGTTGTTCTCGACCACCAGTGCCATTCACTAAAACTCGTCCTTACATCAGAGGGGATTACTTGCGTCATAGTCATGGCTTAATTAACATGTATCTCGTGCAGTTGACTCCGGACTTACTTGTCGCATTTATAAGATTACTACTGATTTCACCACTATCAATTCAAAGGGTAGGATTATGGTTAGCTTTCTATGTTTCAAAAACAAGCGGCAAGACAAACCTAGTCGTATCTGTGTGGCAGAATACGAAATACGTTTCAGTGCGAAAAAATCTTTACAAATTAATTATTGAAAGAATCGAGAAAAAACCTAAGCAACGTCAAGAAACATTCGACGTTCTGCTGAAGCTTACGTCCAGCGTAAAAAATGGCGATAATGATGAAATATTTCAATATTTCGACGGAGATGAATTACCTGAATATCTACGAAATTCATATTTACAGACTGCCTGGAAAGCTGTATCGGCACTGCCGGAATCTCAAGAAAATGATAAACGTAAAGTCCTGGTTATAAATTCAATGATAATTAAAATAAGATTGTTGGGCGAAGGGTTTGTTTTATCTTTGATCAAAGATTTCCTTCAAAAAATATGGATTGATCTAAAACAGAGTTCGAGAGAAAAATGCATGGCTAATAATAAATTGTCTATCGCAATGTGGAGATTTATATCTCAATATATTCTTGATATTCCGAACGATGACAAAGAAAGTAAAACTATGAAGATTGTAGAAACTATCATAACTAAATGCTTTCATCACTGGAACGAAAAGCATGATGGAGAATATCCATTCCAATTATTTTTCAAAGATTTTGTAAATAAACTCGATCTAGAAGGATCATGCACCAAAGCAGAATATAAGAGATTAACTCATATTTTCGAATACATGGTTAAATGTTTTGAAGATAGGTTCGGTATAACTGAAATGTATTCATACTTTTGGGATTGCCAACTGTTGTTGTTAACAAGGATAGCTATAAACGGAGAAGAGGAACATGATAGAGATGTTCATATCCGTTTCGGGTTAGAAGTCGGAAAATTTATAAAAAAATTGAAAGAAAAGAATTGTTACTTCGTTTCATTCTTACGAAAAATTGTCGGTAAAATAACGAAATGTATGGAATATTTGTGTAAATATAAAGCTCTGCCATTGACTGATCGATATGTTAAGATTCTTGTAGCGTATGGACTAACTATTAATGGGATGCACGAGGCAAATGTTGTTGCACTTGAGATATTACCTGAAGACCTGTCGGATGGCCCTATAAATGAAGCCGAATTGCAACAAGTGATCACGAGAATTAAAATACAAAATAATGCAGAACTCAACGCCTTAATGAACGATAAGTTTGTGTATAACAATTTAAAATCAAGTAGAATGACATGATAATTAAGTATATGTAAGTTTTAGGTATCTTGGACATTGAACATTGAAATCTGTGATGTTATTGTGATTTAGTTACTACTTAATATAGATATAAATAACGTGATTTAGTGATTAAGATTTATGACAAAGGTAATACCTCCTGTTTAATTTCTTGTTTAGTATAAAAAGTAAAAACTGTATTGACTGGTCAAAATATTCTTTAAAATGTTAATCCATATTGTGATCATTATTGTTAACTGATTTTTCCCCTCACTAGCTCGGAAACACGTGTTTTGTCCTTTAATACCAGCGGGTAAAAACGCATTTTATCCACTAGTGGGTAAAGTAATTTGACCTTGAATATAATCAAATTAACTGCTTTAAAATTGATAAAAGTAGGTGAATCTACTAAAAAAGATGATTTACCACCTGTGGAACTACTGGAAGCAGTGATAAACGCATTTTTTTGCGTTGTAGTTTCCTCGCTATAGTGAGGCGAAAAGTTTTGTGTTACACTCGGGTGCAAATGTATTTTACTTCTCGTGTGTTGAAAAACTCGCAAGTTCAGGATTCTATTCTCGAACCACTCGCTTCGCTCGTGGTTCAACTATAGAATCCTTTCACTTGCTCGTTTTTCAATTCCACACTCGGCGTTAAAATACAACTTTGCCCCCTTGTATAACAAATAACTATTGATCTGAGATCATTGTAATGATAAGTAGACATTGCATTAAATTAATGTAATATCCAAACATTTCTTTCATTTATTGTTTATGTCATGAACTTAAGCTTAAGTTAATTAAATATAAATCAATAAATAAATAATTATTATAAGACATACACAGATTGACTGAGGCCCACGGTAAGCTCAAGAAGGCTTGTGTTGTGGGTACTCAGACAACGATATATATAATATATAAATACTTATATACACAGAAAACATCCATGACTCAGGAACAAATATCTGTGCTCATCACACAAATAAATCCCCTTACCGGGATTCGAACCCGGGACCGCGGCGCAGCAGGTAGAGTCACTACCGACTGCGCCAGACCGGTCGTCGAAAGATTAAGATATTATTACAGGAATCCGACAAAATCTACATAGGTTACCTGGCCCCGTAGCCGAATCCGACAAAATCTACGCAAGCGCGATAGAGATTACCTGCACTGGTTATATGCGTATATTCGCAAATTGCGCCTCGAACTTATTAGATCGACTAAACTGGTCTCTTCAGTGCTCGGCCTCACTCCACCTACTTCATAGTCATACCTAGTTGTCAACTTGTTATAGGTACGTTCTCACATCACTACACAAAGTGCCTCGTCGCGCCGGTCTGAGAAACTCAAAAACTATTGAACGGATTTTCATGCGGCTTTCATTTCACCTATGAATAGAATGATTCTTGAGGAAAGTTTAGGTAGGTACTTATATAATTTGTTAGATTTTTCTTTTAAATTGATTGAAATATGACGATAATTTTAGTTAACAAATGGCGTGCTTAAGGTCTATAATGGAATACGCTGCCCGTACCGATTGAGATATAAGTTTGGCGAAATTGTTTCTCTCTTACAGGTCTACAAAAGTCCGCCGTGGCACGTCTATCTTCAACGGATAATATTATATTTTTTTATATATAATCCTTGCGCGAAACCGGGGCAGGTCGCTAGAGTAGTCTTATAATATCGACGTGAAGCGAACTGGCAACCGCTCTACAAGACATTCGAGAAACTTGGATAGCCAAGCTGAACTGCTAACACAGTTACGGACAATTTCAATGGGCTCTATTAAACGGTAGAGTAGCTGGAGAGTTCGGGATTACTGAGATCCGGGAGGTAAAGTTTTGGAAAATTCCTAAAATAAATTTTAAATGTAGGTAGACTTAGGTAGGTTTGGGCAGTTTATGTAGATTTTTTTAATAAGTGTGAAAGTAATTTCGTATTTAGTTTAATTTAACGTATGTAGGTATGCAGGTAACGGATACCGACTTGAGTTTTAGAGACTATCTAATACAGTTACCGGCCAATAATATGTAGGTACGTAGCACTACGTACGTATATTCATGTTTTCCATACTACTATTTTTTTACATTCGTTAGTAGTATATATTTTTCCTATTTTAGATATATTACGACCATTTTTGAGCATGTTGAGTAAAATAACTTTCCCAATATGACGCAACCCGTTCGTTAGATCGTGTATGCCGGTCGCGTAGACTCACTTTTTTCATCAAAGTTCGCAACTACCCTCTCGGTAATCATAATGTTTTTCTTGCGAAACTTTTGATACCTAATAATACAGGGATGCTGGCAAGGTCGCATACCCATACATACAAATGAGATATTTGGTATATTTTACGTAAGCGTTAATTTAATACATATTTCGTGCGTAGGTTAAAATATAGGACGTGGTACGCGTACTGACTAGAGAAATATGATGGATTTGTTAAGAATTCAAGCATAAAGATTAACCACGTTCAGATACAAGCTTTTACTCAAAAGTTACCTAATGATGGGTACGTATCACAATGTCTAAAATTAAAAAACCTAACGACGCATAATTTATCTAGGCATATTTTTGTTTGTTCGAATATATGTTGTGCATAAAGGTTTTTCGTCGAATGGTTTTTATGCATAACATTGTTTAGTCGAAATTTATCATGCAGAATTTTTATCATAGCTAATACTACTATATTGATGTTGCAGTTATAACCTACCCTAACCTAACCGACATTCGTTCATTCTTAACAAAATATTGTATTTCTTGAGGTCGCAGTTCTAACTTAACCTAACCGACTCTCTTGACTGCATTTAGTATGGGTGGTTATTCTGATTTTAAGAAATATCATCATCATCCTCCTTGCGTTATCCCGGCGTTTGCCGCGGCTCATGGGAGCCTGGGGTCCGCTGCGACAACTAATCCCAAGATTTGGCATAGGCACTAGTTTTACGAAAGCGACTGCCATCTGACCTTCCAACCCGAAGGGTAACTAGGCCTTATTGGAATTAGTCCGGTTTCCTCACGATGTTTTCCTTCACCGAAAAGCGACTGGCAAATATCAAATGACATTTCGCACATAAGTTTGGAAAAACTCATTGGTACGAGCCGGGGTTCGAACCCGCGACCTCCGGATTGAAAGTCGCACGCTCTTACCGCTAGGCCACCAGCGTTTCGGACAATTAAAGGTATGCCAAATAGAGGGAGCCCGATTGGTTTAAATCCTATATTAGAGTAGGTTTAGGTTAGGTTAGAACTCCGCCCTTACACAACAACTAACGGCTTTTAAAGTAGGTTTAGGTTAGGTTAGAACTGTGACCACGTGCAAAAATAAACGGTTTACAGATTAGGTTTAGGTTAGGTTAATACTGTGACCACACACAAAAACAAACAGTTTACAGAGTAGGTTTAGGTTAGGTTAGAACTGCGATCACACAGAAAAGAACGGCTTACAGAGTAGGTTTAGGTTAGGTTAGAACTTTGACCCTAGAGTCACTACCGACTGCGCCAGACCGGTCGTCGAAAGATTAAGATATTATTACAGGAATCCGACAAAATCTACATAGGTTACCTGCACTGGTTATATGCGTATATTCGCAAATTGCGCCTCGAACTTATCGACTAAACTGGTCTCTGCAGGGTGGCTAGCCGAATGGCACAATCGCTCACGAAACGCTCACGAAACGAAGCGCTAGTAGATATCTATCTCTATCGCGCTTGCGTATTGGCGCGACAGAGCCAGCGGCGTATCGCTTTCGTTTGGCGTCGGAGAAATGCCATTCGGCTACGGGGCCAGTGCTCGGCCTCACTCCACCTACTTCATAGTCATACCTAGTTGTCAACTTGTTATAGGTACGTTCTCACATCACTACACAAAGTGCCTCGTCGCGCCGGTCTGAGTGTATGCGTGTTCGCAATAAACTCAAAAACTATTGAACGGATTTTCATGCGGCTTTCATTTCACCTATGAATAGAATGATTCTTGAGGAAAGTTTAGGTAGGTACTTATATAATTTGTTAGATTTTTCTTTTAAATTGATTGAAATATGACGATAATTTTAGTTAACAAATGGCGTGCTTAAGGTCTATAATGGAATACGCTGCCCGTACCGATTGAGATATAAGTTTGGCGAAATTGTTTCTCTCTTACAGGTCTACAAAAGTCCGCCGTGGCACGTCTATCTTCAACGGATAATATTATATTTTTAACCGCCTTCCAAATCTCAAAGGAAGGGGTTATCAAGTCGTCTGTATGTTTTTTTTTTTTTAATGTTTGTTCCTCGATATCTCCGTCGTTACTAGACCGATTTTGAAATATATTTTTTTGATTGAATGTATATGCATACAGATTGGTCCCATTTTTCTCAGAACCCAGTTCTGATGATAGGATCCTGGAGAAATCGAGGGAACTCCTCAAATCTGAAAGGCATACATATGATGATTTTTGTATTTTTAAAGGAACAGCATGCATTTACGTACGAAACAGTGACATTTGGTGCAGTGGAACTCCTGATGATGGTCAGAATGGAACTCCTCAAATCTGAACGGCACACTTATAGTGACTTTGGTATTTTTATAAGAACAGCATGCACTTACGTCCAGAACAGTGATATTTGGTGCAGTGGAATTGCTGATGATGATCAGAACGGAACTCCTCAAATCTGAACGGCACACTTTTGGTGACTTTGATATTTTTATAAGAACAGCATGCACTTACGTCCAGAACAGTGACATTTGGTGCAGTGGAACTGCTGATGAAGAGTGAGCCGCCCCTGGTTAGAGTTCCGTTCTGATAATCATTCTCATCTGTAAGTACTTCAGAATCATCCAGATTTCAAAATTGGTTCAGAAATGACGGAGATATCGAATAACAAACATTAAAAAATATACAGACGAATTGATAACATAATCCAACATTTGAAAGTATTTATCACCAGAACCCCAAAGGAAGGCGGTTTTTTTTTCTTAAAAATTATTTTATATATAATCCTTGCGCGAAACCGGGGCAGGTCGCTAGAGTAGTCTTATAATATCGACGTGAAGCGAACTGGCAACCGCTCTACAAGACATTCGAGAAACTTGGATAGCCAAGCTGAACTGCTAACACAGTTACGGACAATTTCAATGGGCTCTATTAAACGGTAGAGTAGCTGGAGAGTTCGGGATTACTGAGATCCGGGAGGTAAAGTTTTGGAAAATTCCTAAAATAAATTTTAAATGTAGGTAGACTTAGGTAGGTTTGGGCAGTTTATGTAGATTTTTTTAATATGTGTGAAAGTAATTTCGTATTTAGTTTAATTTAACGTATGTAGGTATGCAGGTAACGGATACCGACTTGAGTTTTAGAGACTACCTAATACAGTTACCGGCCAATAATATGTAGGTACGTAGCACTACGTACGTATATTCATGTTTTCCATACTACTATTTTTTTACATTCGTTAGTAGTATATATTTTTCCTATTTTAGATATATTACGACCATTTTTGAGCATGTTGAGTAAAATAACTTTCCCAATATGACGCAACCCGTTCGTTAGATCGTGTATGCCGGTCGCGTAGACTCACTTTTTTCATCAAAGTTCGCAACTACCCTCTCGGTAATCATAATGTTTTTCTTGCGAAACTTTTGATACCTAATAATACAGGGATGCTGGCAAGGTCGCATACCCATACATACAAATGAGATATTTGGTATATTTTACGTAAGCGTTAATTTAATACATATTTCGTGCGTAGTTTAAAATATAGGACGTGGTACGCGTACTGACTAGAGAAATATGATGGATTTGTTAAGAATTCAAGCATAAAGATTAACCACGTTCAGATACAAGCTTTTACTCAAAAGTTACCTAATGATGGGTACGTATCACAATGTCTAAAATTAAAAAACCTAACGTTAAATGACCTACGTTCAAAATACCTAAAATCAAAATACCTAATGATTTTAAATACCTAAGCAAGTTACACCTACGCACGAATTACCGAAATTTAAAATACCTATTGGACTAAATACCTAATGTTTGAAATACCAAAAACTATGTCACCTAAATTTTATACACCAACATTTGAAATACCCTATGGTCAAAATACTTAAAATGATTAACCGGTCAAAATACAGAAGTAGTAGTGTAGGTTCCGCGAGCGTAAAAGAGGGTATATTGAAGTATTCATTTTAAGAATAGTATAGTTACGCATAATTTATCTAGGCATATTTTTGTTTGTTCGAATATATGTTGTGCATAAAGGTTTTTCGTCGAATGGTTTTTATGCATAACATTGTTTAGTCGAAATTTATCATGCAGAATTTTTATCATAGCTAATACTACTATATTGATGTTGCAGTTATAACCTACCCTAACCTAACCGACATTCGTTCATTCTTAACAAAATATTGTATTTCTTGAGGTCGCAGTTCTAACTTAACCTAACCGACTCTCTTGACTGCATTTAGTATGGGTGGTTATTCTGATTTTAAGAAATATCATCATCATCCTCCTTGCGTTATCCCGGCGTTTGCCGCGGCTCATGGGAGCCTGGGGTCCGCTGCGACAACTAATCCCAAGATTTGGCATAGGCACTAGTTTTACGAAAGCGACTGCCATCTGACCTTCCAACCCGAAGGGTAACTAGGCCTTATTGGAATTAGTCCGGTTTCCTCACGATGTTTTCCTTCACCGAAAAGCGACTGGCAAATATCAAATGACATTTCGCACATAAGTTTGGAAAAACTCATTGGTACGAGCCGGGGTTCGAACCCGCGACCTCCGGATTGAAAGTCGCACGCTCTTACCGCTAGGCCACCAGCGTTTCGGACAATTAAAGGTATGCCAAATAGAGGGAGCCCGATTGGTTTAAATCCTATATTAGAGTAGGTTTAGGTTAGGTTAGAACTCCGCCCTTACACAACAACTAACGGCTTTTAAAGTAGGTTTAGGTTAGGTTAGAACTGTGACCACGTGCAAAAATAAACGGTTTACAGATTAGGTTTAGGTTAGGTTAATACTGTGACCACACACAAAAACAAACAGTTTACAGAGTAGGTTTAGGTTAGGTTAGAACTGCGATCACACAGAAAAGAACGGCTTACAGAGTAGGTTTAGGTTAGGTTAGAACTTTGACCCTACACATCAACGCACGACCTTTAAAATAGGTTTAGGTTAGGTTAGAAGAAGGTTAGGTTAGTTGTGACCAAACATAAAAACAAATAATTTACGAATTGTCAAATTTAAGAAAAATTAACAATTGAAATAGGTTTCCAAAATTGAAATAATATTATGCGTAACAAATTTTTCAGTACAGATGGTGTTTTATTTACGCACTAGTGCGAGAAGTGGTTCATTTTATGCCAGGTCGAAACTTCGGAGGGCCATCTGTACTGAAAAACGTCGTACGATACACGTGCGAAAAAAAATTCGTAACTCGTGTCGATTTAAAACACTCCCTTCGGTCGTGTTTTAATTTATCGCCACTCGTTTCTAACTTCCTTTTTACGCACTTCTATCGTAACGTAATGTACTATTATTTAATGTAAAACAAAATGAAATGACCTAATGATATATAGGTATTGTTATTGTTAATTTTAATCGTCTGCTATCTAGTAGTCTTAGGCCTGATTTAGACGGTGTGCGAACTCGCATGCGATTTTAGTTACATTGCGGGCTGTTGAGGTTACATAAAATTTTGCACAGCCATCAAATACCGCAATGTAATTAAACTCGTATGCGAGTTCTCGTACCGTCTAAATGGACCCTTAGTAGTCCTTGTTTATATTATGTTACATACATTTTCTATATGATTACGTTAAATTAATGGTGCATAGTTTTCAGAGAACAGACGTTCTGAAGAGTAGGTAATTATTACTTAACTGGACTACACCACCACTACCTTAGTCTTTCTCGATCTACTTAAATAATTGGCATGCGGAAGCTTAGTAAGCCTCATCCAAAAATAAAATTAGACATTAGAGTAAAAGTTTAAAAAGACAACCCCACGCTAAACAGACATGAGTAGGTTCCGAAAATAAATATACCCTCATTAAGTATGATAGGAAAAGTTGTAAGGTGAACTAAAAGTGGGTCTAGTATAATTGTTCCAGTGTAGAAGATAGCGTTATTTACAAGGTATTAATTCGGGCGAGCACACTTGCTTCTGACTTAATGTAACGTGCAAGTTAAACACTCGTTCCGTGTGCTTATGGTGTGGCCACGAAACTAGAGGTGAAAGATATTTTTCACCACAAAACAGAAATAGGTAAATAGCCAAATTGCATTTTATCCACAAGAGTGCAAAGTAATTTCATACAAATTTTAATTTGATGTCTTAAGCTAACTGGTAGATTTTACCTATACTTTATTATTGATTGATTAAATAAATGATGATTTTGAATTATAAATATTGTTTAAATTAATGGATTTAATTTAATTTGATGTTTTATACTCAGTATTCTGTTCGTGGTGGTGTGCTGAAAAATGTTGTGTTTCACTCGGTGGCAAAGTTTGTTTAACTTTCGTGCCTTGAAACCCTCGCAACGCTCAAGATTCCACTTTTTGAATCACTCGTTATGCTCGCGGCTCAATTTTGGAATCTTTCGCTTGCTCGGGTATCAATACTGGCACGTGCGGTTAAACAACAACTTAGCCCCCTTGCATGTTAGAATCCTGATGTGTATCCAAAGCTTCGATATGCCCTTTTTGTATATGTGAGAGTTCATGCATTTGCAAATAACAGGCATATACATATACCTCTCCACCTCCCAGCTGTCATCTATCTAAACAAAACTACTACCGTTGAACCAGCGGCTGGATAGCCGCTACTTCCGTGGCCCCTACGTAATTAGCACCAGCATATCATACGTACTTTGCAAATGTCTTCCAATTTTGCCCCAGCACTCTGATGTAGTCGAGCACTGACTCAACTGAATAAAAGGCATTTTATGAGTTATACGCCAACTTTATGAGCTGCCGTGACTTTAGTCAAAGACCAAGTCTTTTGAAAAACTCAGTTAGTAGCTTAAGTTTGCATTTGTGTAGACTTAGTGCTCGTGTCGTGCTCAGGTGCTTAAGTTTGTTAAGATGCTGAAGTACCTACAATGTGACTGTAGGTACCCCTAAACTAGAGAAGTTTTAATTAGTTTCTCTAAAGTTAACTAATATCCTTTCGTATAGTGGAAAATTCAGTGAGGAGCAGCTGTCGTCAAATGAATTTATCTACATATTCAGGTACGAGTGTGAGGAACATGATATACTTATTTTACTTAATTACAATATGCGCTTTCGAAAGATTCAAATCTATAAGTAGGTACCGTATTGTCCCTAACCCGCGATTTCCCAATTTGCTGGCTTTTGTAATGGCAAGATTTACTAAACCAACTGTAAGTAGTTTTGATTTGCCTGAAGGCACTTCAATTCTAAAATAAAAAAAAAAAAACAAGAAAAAGCGCTACTTTGTAAACTCTGCATAAGAATTCATCAAGCCTTTTGTACTTCATTTTCCCAGTACCTACTCGTACTTAGCATGCATTGTGTTGTTGTTTTAAAAGGTCAAACATCCAATGCCCTTAGACTGGAAAGCATAAAGTTACATTTGGCAAAACTTCGAGATTCGCAACTCTTACCATTTGTCTTTTAAAAGAATCCCAAAATAAAACAAAAAGGTGAAGGAACCCCGATAAAGAATCCGAGAGAAGGGAAAAGGGAAACCCATAAAAACATTCTACCACAGACAATTTATATGTCTAATCTGGGAAGCAGTTAAGGTGAAGTAATTAGTGGTGTTGAAAAACACTTAAATTCACCGCCTAATGTGTTTTTGTGACACCCCTAATGATCGGGGTGTTGTGAACAAACATCTTTTGTTTTGCGTGCTACAGATGTTTAGAATTCAGAGCTTTTGGGCCTCGTTTGATGTGTGCTTGGGATATAAACGAGTTTGAATTTACATGTCTTGCGGATTTGAATGCAAACATTGAAAAGTTTTATTATAAGTAAGGCGTTTCGTTTTACCGATGATAAGAGAACTTTTGAGAGTAAAACTTGCAGTTAATATCAGGGCTAAGTAAAAAAAATCTTCTTCAAAGATAAGTATATACCTGTAATTATTAGATATTAATACTAGTTAATATTTCGTAATATTTTTAAGAAAATACGAATTTGCTACAAATCTATAATCGGTCGGCCAACGGGCCAAGAACAAGATCTGAAATTCTAATCGAAAAGCCTGCTCCTAGTCGTATTTGCCTCCTTGTAGAATAAAAATCGTACATACGCAGCGTGCTTATTAGTTTCCGAACCCATTTAATTGAACGACGACATGCCAAGATAACATTTGCTCTAATCCTTAACCCATTCAATGGCAACGCGACCCGAGTACAATATAGCGTTCCCGTCCACAACAACGCATTTAATTACGACCTACGGACCGGGTAATCCGTGGACGTAGACGGGCCTCGATTGATTCAAACCGTTATATCATATTGCTGAATCACAAGAGTTTAAGATGCTTAGTCAATCAGTATAAGCTGCTCTTGACCTATGTTATTTCCCACCGGAAAACTGGTGGCACTATGGCAGTTAATGTGTTAAGATCTCGTTACACGGCCATCTGGTAATTTTGCCTGAGTTTTAACTAAAATTAACGATCTCAAAATGTCAGTAGACCTGATATTTGACGACCTCTTAGTTCAAACGAGGTATTTCCAGAAAAACAAAGGTCATTATTTAATTAACTTTGCATATTTGATACATGCCAATAAGAGTGGAATTTAAACTAGTAAACCGAAAAAAAGTAATACAGTCAGCATCAAATAAGAGCGTTTTCTGACTATCCGATCCGATATCAGATGTAGGAAGGATGTCAATCCTACGTCCGAAGTCAGAGCGGACAATGTGAAAACGCACCTAGCGAAGATTGGCAAAATACTTAGTATACTACTAGTTCGCCATCGGTATACTCGAACCTTGGTCTTTAGCCTCTCCAATACCTATATTCGACGTTGACTGTACTTACCTGAGAAATGATAAGGTGACACTACAGTGACATCGCCATTTACTCGTATCACTAAACTATTTATCCCTTACCCATGTCACGCCCTGTCACATTCTCGTGTTAAATAGGTTCCCCGTATTACCTAAGGGTTTGAAGCTTAGAGCATATCTGGAGCAGGTTTAGGTATATTATGTCTTACGATTATGATTTTGTACTCATGGCGGCGGCATACACGCAAAAGACTAGGGTACTCAATAACTTACCCATGCAAAAAATCTATCATCTGTGCCGTAAAACGAAAGGTAAGTACTTTAATAAATATTTACAGGCATTCTTATTTTGACGCACACAAATAGGTATCGCAAAATCTTGGAAATATCACTTACAAGATTTACTTGAACTTATAGGATTTTTTGCGCTTATGGTTTGGTGCAAGATTTCAGAAGGGTGAGTTACTGAAATTGGCTCCTAGCAGCACCATCATCTCTTTGAATAACTAGGGAAAAAGATTCTCCTGTTCCCCATAATCATAAACACACATTTTCTTCTCTTTGGTCTTTGCTAGGTATCTAGCCAATCAGCAGTTACCCCCACAGCTACAGCTTTCAGATCAGCTATTTTAATGTTCGAAGCGATTGGAATCAGAATGCTAAGACCACCCGAGCGTTCATGTCGTGTCCGTAATATGAGGCATTGAGGTACCATTATACGTTCGGTGGAGCGAGCATTCATCGAGTTAACCTATAGACAATGAAGGCAGAGGGCAAATTTAAGGGGCGTTCATCTCCCGTATATGTAGTTGCTTTTGAAAAGATTTCACTAGCAAAGCAACCTGTGCAGCTGTGTTACTAAGTAGTTGTGGAAGCTTTACAGTAATTATTTATCAGAAACCTACTTAAATAATACTTTTTAGCAATTAGAATAGGTACAAAAGTTTCAAGACAATTTAGTAAAGCTACTTACTTACTAGATTTTTTATATTTTTAAGAGAGTGGAGTACCTACCTAGTACTTACGTAAACTTTATTTCTATTTTGTGGTTTCGTAGTTTCTCCACTAATTATCTGGCTAGAAAAATAAAACAGAAATCTCCGTTAAAAATATTTCCAGCGCAGCGATGTTCACTTGAAAAACATATAATTTCGCAACAGAACTTGTTCGTGATTTGTATCCAGCTCAGACTTTCATCTCGAACCAGGGTTGCCTCTTGTTAGCGGAATGTAGTATGTATGCGGCACCGCGATACAATACATTTGGTAGAGACAGACTAAAAGCAGAAGAACTCAAGGATGTCGAACTAAAAGATGTCCTTTTGTTCTGCAGGAAAACAAGAAGATTTGAAGAAGGAAGTGTGGGAATGCTGCCGGAACAGTAACCTGCAGCTCCAACTCCAGGGAATTGGGCTGAATGAACACAGCAAGTGATCGACAGCCCGCCTGTCTCCGGCCGGGCGTCCCTACACTACATCTACATCTACATCTGCCTCTTGTTAAAATAAAGTTTCAAAATTATTTTGCTGACACGAGTTATTTGTTTGGCATGAGGGCAAAATTGATGTTTTGCTCCGCTCGTGCCAATATTGATATAAGAACATTCCGAACAAGGGATAAATTCAAAGAAGTGGAGGAAAGTGGATTTTGCGCGTTGCGAGGGCTTTGAGGCACAACAACAAGGTTAAGCAATGGTTTTCCCTGAGTGATACCCAAAAGATCACTACAACAACCCTAGGAAAATAATATACCTACTTATCAAATCTAAATAGACATCATTAAATATTTATCATTGTGTGAGATGTCATCATCCTCCTTGCATTATCCCGGCACTGGCCACGGCTCATATGGAGTCTGTGTCAATTAATTATAATTGTGTGACATGTAACACCACGATATTGTGTTCCAAATTATGTTTTAAATTAACTTGATAAATAAAAAATACCTACGCAAATAAGGCTTTCATTTGCACCAACCAAAGCACTTCTCACAGTCTAGTAGGTATGTGGATACCATCTGTAAATGAAGATATTTGAGGCAACCCTCGCATGTCCCCGCGGCGTCGCGAATACAAACAACATCCGTCCTGATAGCACGCATCCGCCGCTGGGACACTCGCGTAGCTTTACCCAGCTGGAATGAGCACTGGCTCACTCTGTACAGCTGGCTTGACCTGTGACAACTATCATCATAACATCTACTAACAGGTAGGTGCATAACATTCAGCCATCATCAATGAGAACTACTGATGTGCCGACAGAAAGTTTCCAAAATTCTGAAATTTTCACATAGGAAAACTTCGGAAACTTTCCATACTTTATATGGACAATTGTACGGATGGAAACTTTCCATTTCATAAATTTAAGTTTCCTTTATTTTTCGTGAAAGTTTCGTGACTTAGAAAGTTTCCGAAACTTGCACATCATTAATGAGAACTGTAGTTCTCATAGCATAATAACGCAAGGAGGATAATGGTGTACCCCATCATCATCCTCCTTGCGTTATCCCGGCATTAGCCACGGCTCGTGTCCGCTTTGACAATGAGAACTACATCCCATCCGAACGATAAAGGTCGGTACATGCCTACTGGCACCCAACTTTAGCCTATATCGGAACTCCCTGCGGATCGCTGACTGTTCTAGGAGTTCCCTCAACTCTTCATGGATCCCATCATCAGAACAGCTCCAGATCAACTGCAATCAGTTGGATGATATCTGTCACTTGCGTCACCCAGCTTTTGTGGTCGGATCAGACGAGCTGCAAAGTGGCTGCAATTTAGGTACAGTCAACCAATTGGAACCCTAAGCCACTCTACAACTATGTCAAAATGACTATGACTACAGTGGCCTAGGGTTCCAATTGGTTGACTGTACAGTTAGAGTACGGTTGCCATATAAATTGCCTCCAGACTTTCGGTCTGCAGAGTCTGAGCCCGTAATTGTCATTACAACTTGGAAAACTTTTGAGAAATATCTAACATCAACTGCAGCAAAAGTCATCAGTCTCAGAATTGCTAAGTCAAAAACGTTGATTACTATTTAGGCTTTCTTCAAACTTATCCTAAGCTGAAATCAGACGTATTTAAGACGATGCAAGCTTTGATAATAACGCTCATCCCGCGTCACTATTAAAATATGTACGTACTGGATATTTTCCTAACGAAAAAGTATGAATATGGAAGAATGTATGCATATAAGTCATAATTGTACCATATTGTATGAAAAATAAACTATAGGTAAGGTGATCATAATAATTATGTATGTATTTATTTTGTAAATTTAGGGGAGTTTGTTATGAAAAATACTTTTAAAAATTACGCAAAGTGCTTTGCATCATTTTATCCTCCAGTATTAAACGCGGAAAGTAAAAGAATTACCTTTTAAATGCCTTTATTCTCCATAATGCTGTTTCGGCGTAAGTAAGTAGTCCTCCTAATTTATTTCTGACCCCCGGCATGTTAATTTGCACCGAGCAAAAATGGCCGCTCAGAGGGATCCGGGGCTATTCCAAGCGAAAAAACTGACGTGTCCTGTTGATTCTCCGATGATGCCAATAATATATTATCGTAAGTTGTTGAATAAGTACAATCATCTGTCAAAAGTAGACATTTGCAATCCACCGTTAAGTGACAATTGTGACAACCAAACAATACACAAAGTTGATTTTTGTTACATTATGTTTTCAATTAGTAAGTAGGGATACGTGGAGGAATTTGAGGAGGCCTTTGCCCAACCGTTGGACAATATGAGCTCTTAATAAGAAAAATATTTAATTTTCAATTATTAAGAGTATGTTTTGTCTGCACATTTCAACGAATCATGACTTGATATAATTGACATGCGATAATATCTCTGATTTCCAAATTGATGCGTTTTTTGAGAGTTCAAGTACGTCGAATAAGGTCCGGAAACGTCGAGAAAATTTCATCAAACAAAGTTTAATGTCACCTAATTACGGATACAAAAGCTTATTTGTCAAAATTAGAAGGAATAATTAATATAGCAAGTTGGCAACTTCAGTACTTAGCGTTTCAAATAGTAGTTCCGAGTAATTTCGCCGCATTGCTCTGTTAAGTCTTCAGTTTAATTTAGTTCGGTCTAGCATCTCTATTCATACCTCACGTTAGATACATGTCTCAATTTTACCTCCATTCATAAGTGATTTTAATGGTATTTCATATCTTAGAAGCTGTTTGCTTCTACAAGGTCTACAACTAAATTGTTTGGTTATCTTTTCTAATTTTAATACAATTTAAAAGAAAAGCGGTCATGCCTTTCTTTTAATAGTCTAAATTGTGTCTCACTGCTGGGCAAAGGCCCCCCCCTTCCTTTCTCCACTCCTAACGGTTTGATGCCCGCTCTTGCCAGTTGTTGCAAAATACGTCGAGGTCGTCCCGCCATCTCTTCTTTGGTCGTCCTCTGCCCCGGCTAATTTGCGGTAATCATTCAGTACATTCAGTAGGTAGTCACTTTGGTCCACCGTTCCGAGTGCATTCGGCAATCATGCCCTACCCAAACCCACTTGAGCTTGGTTTTCTTAGCACCCACATATAAGGCCGCTGTACAGATGGTGCCAACGGTTGGGCCAATCTTATGACCAGCCCCTTGGACAAGCGAGTACTTGGCCGTATGTTGCCAGTTGGCGCCAGCGCTGACCGGCCAACCGACTGGTGTCGGTTTTTATCCACACATCAAAGGATCTTGGCGCCAATGGCCAACTGTGTTCACACGTTGGAGCCTCATTCAGTTTGTCGTCATCCGTCAGAAAGGACAGTAGTGAAAGATTTACGAAAATAATAAGTTTATCTATGCCAATAATAGTGTTGATTTTAGGAAATAAAATACCCTTGCAAATGTTTAATGTGTTGCCTAAAAAAGATAAATGTGCTTATCAGAATATTTAAAAAACTGTTAATATCTCAGATTATTATTATTATTTATTAATTAAATTTCGCTGACAATGTAAATGTCCTTGAATTACCTAGCCTTTTCCATTCTACGTCCATCTTTTATGAAGAGCCAATGCCAAGTGATTGGTTCACCAATGTGTAAACAGCGACACTTATCTTGGCCAAGGGGCTGCTCCAAGGGTTGGCCCAACCGTTGGCCCCATGTGTACATTTTATAGCGTAGTTCGTTGTTAACACGAGAATTCTATAAATTTGCAGTGTAGCTCGAATAAGCCAAGGTTGTATTGCTAAACGCCTACAATTTCGCACTTTCCTTACCCTTTGACAAATTGGTTTACCAGACTGCAAAAATTACGTTTTACCCCAACAAGTTTTCTGTTAAATATTATTACCGAAAGGATCATCAATCATTAATCATTATTGCTTACCAATCATATATAGGATCATTAATCATTATTGCTTACCAATTTAGCCAACACAACGCTAGAAGTTACCAAATAAACGAATCTCCCTTTTAACCCGACTACGGCAACGCAAAAGGTGGGTTTTTAATCCTGACACCGCTCGGGCAAGAGTCACGTCGGGCGTTCCAAATTCTAAATACGCCTTCGCGCCACGAATATTCATTTCATATTTCTTTGTGCGATCGGAAACCGTTATTCCCGGGCCGACATTTCTAAATTGGAATGTTTTGAATTGCTGAATTCCGACCACAGGTGCTTTCAAAGGAATCTTAATAAACCATTTGCCTGCAAAAAATGTAAGCGAACGCATTAACTTATTTGGGCGAGGCCCGATTTTCAGAATATAAATTGGGAAATGTAAATTGTTGTCGCGAATCTCGAGTTGATAGACGCGACGTGGATGAAAAAGTGCTCGATCGTATCTTTTAATTCGAGCAGGCTCCGAGGTGAGGTAATGCATATCAAAATGTTATTAAAATTAGGTTTAGCTTACACGTGTTGCTAAAAAGTAGAAAATACACAAAGTCGCGTATTTGTAGACCTAAATAAGAATTCTCGTTTTCGGTAATTTACATAACACTTTGAATAAATGTAAGGGTATAAAATATAGATGTTTATTTATCGTATGGCGTATGTAATTAGAACCGTGAGAAAATATTATAAAGGTATATACAAAATTATTTCTGAAAGAAAATAAGAAGGTAACAAAAACCGGCCAAGAGCGTGTCGGGCCACGTTCAGTATAGGGTTCCGTAGTTTTTCGTATTTTTCTCAAAAACTACTGAACCTATCAAGTTCAAAATAATTTTCCTAGAAAGTCTTTACAAAGTTCTACTTTGGTGATTTTTTTCATATTTTTTAAACATATGGTTCAAAAGTTAGAGGGGGGGGGACGCACTTTTTTTTCCTTTAAGAGCGATTATTTCCGAAAGTATTAACATTATCAAAAAATGATTTTAGTAAACCCCTATTCATTTTTAAATACCTATCCAACAATATATCACACGTTGGGGTTGGAATGAAAAAAAATATCAGCCCCCACTTTGCATGTAGGGGGGGTACCCTAATAAAAAAAAATTTCCCATTTTTTATTTTTGCACTTTGTTGGCGTGATTGATATACATATTGGTACCAAATTTCAGCTTTCTAGTGCTAACGGTTACTGAGATTATCCGCGGACGGACGGACGGACGGACGGACGGACGGACGGACGGACGGACGGACGGACGGACGGACGGACAGACAGACATGGCGAAACTATAAAAAAGACTCAATAGTATGACTGGTCTGAAAAAGGAAGTTTAAAACTACCTACTGCCTTACAAGAACTACATCATGTCATCAAACTTAAAACCTATTACTGTTACACCATCAAGCTCCATTGCTCGCATAAATAATGAAGTAGGTACTGTTTTATTAAACCTACAAGACTTTATAATCCTTGGTTTATTTATTACTTAGGTATGTAATAAATAAACCGATTATAAAGTCTTGTAGGTTTAATAAAACTTACATATAATATGAGTACTATGAGTAGGTACCTACTCATATTAATGTAAGAGCTATAAGAAGAAAGAGTATATAATTATGTGCCAAAGGGTATGATATTTTACAGATAAGAGTGTCTCTGAGGCCCCTGAATTCAATACAGGTGCCTAGTGTTAAGCTCCACAAGTTGGCACAGTGACAATGCAGATCACCTAACATTAGATGGAATCCGTTAAGGATTTTTTTTACAATGGGGCAAAGTTGATGTTTAATCGCACGTGTCAATTATTAATACCCGAACAAGCGAAAGATTCCAATATTAAACCGCAAGCGTAGCGAGTGGTTCAAAAAGTGGAATCTTGAGTGTTGAGAGGGTTTCAAGGCAAGAAGGTTAAAAAATCTGTGCCAACAGGCAACAAGTGAAACACAAAATTTTTCACCGCACCAACACCAACAAAATACTAACTATAAAACATCAAACTAAATCAAATTCATCAATTTATTCAAAATCATCCAGCCCGCTTAAGACATCAAGTTAAAATTTGTATCAAATTACTTTGCACTCTTGTGGATAAAATGCAAATGTCGCTATCTGTTTTCGAATAGCAAAGAAAGTCTTTACAAATTGGTGTGATGAAATAAATAATTTTTCCCCTCACTAGCTCGGAAACACATGTTTTGTCCATTAATACCAGCGGGTAAAAAAGCATTTTATCCACTAGTGGGTAAAGTAATTTGACCTTGAATAAAGTCAAATTAACTGCTTTAAAATTAATAAAAGTAGGTGAATCTAGTAATAAAGATGATTTACCACCTGTGGAACTACTGGAAGCAGTGATAAACGCATTTTTTGCGTTGTAGTTTCCTCGCTATAGTGAGGGGAAAAGTTTTGTGTTACACTCGGGTGCAAATGTATTTTACTTCTCGTGTGTTAAAAAACTCGCAAGTTCAGGATTCTATTTTCGAACCACTCGCTTCGCTCGCGGTTCAACTATAGAATCCTTTCACTTGCTCGTTTTTCAATTCCACACTCGGCGTTAAAATACAACTTTGCCCCCTTGTATAACAAATAACTATTTAACCTTAGCCTTAGCGTAGATGGGTTAAGAGAAACGGTTGTGAAGAATCCTCATCGGTTCTATTCCTCTTTCCCAGACAAAATTGTTTCCCTTAGGTAGTTACTGTTTATTACTCAATAAACTCGTACCTTTCTTTTATTATGTACTCGTATACATGTGTTTTTAAATGTGTCCCAATAAAAAGTGCACCTAAAAAAATACCTAACTAGAGTATGACCATGACCAAGCTAATTTTCGCAAGACATTACAAATGAGAAATTGTATCTGCGTTTTTACAGTATCCGAACCGATATCGGATGTAGCGATGACCGATATCTAATATATTTTAGCCGCCATCTTTGGTTTTCGCCTTTGAAATTCTTCCGACATTCGATATCGTATCGGATAATGTGAAAACGCATTAACAATTATTATCATTTTATGACACTACAGCACTGCCACATCTTGTTATGTTCGTGTCGGTACAAAGTTAGTTTATCTTGAAGCTCTTCCTCATTCATTATCAAAATTATCGGCCTTCTATCGCCCACTGCTGAGCATACGTCTATCTGGGCCATTTTTTTCAAAGTTGTCCACCCCACTTTTTTTGTAACATGGGTATTTTTTACGCGATTCATACTCAGACTCGAGAGCTCTTTCGATCCTGATAAAAATGTCCCAAGATTTCCATACATTTTTTCGAACCTTCCATTCAGTTACCGCCATACAAAATGTATGAAAAAATGGTAATGGAATGGGAAAAAACCTTGGGACACTGTTTTTCTCCTATTAGGATTGAAAGAGCTCACGTTTCTGAGTGGAAAACACATAAATATTTCCAAAACCAAAAAAAAGTGGGATGGACAACTTTGAAAGAAATGGCCCATCTTCTACCACGCCACTTGCCCTGTGCGAGTCTCATCCAGTTGAAACCCGCATTTTTCCGGATGTCGTCCGGATTCCGAATGCTCTATCTACTGAGAAGCAATGATCTGCGGTGAAGATGTGAGCAAAGATTTATGCGAGCGTGACTGTACTCGGATACGACGGTAAAGCGAATAGCAAAATATTCTGCATAACAGGTGCTACTCGTATTTGTATGTTACCTACTTTGTAGGTATGAATGTAGTAGACGTTTAAAAATGAGATATTAAAGTTAGTCACAAAAAATACGTTTGCAATATTACCGTCTGACCAGAAATATATGAATAAGTACTAGCTTTTTCCCGCGGCTTCGCTCGCGTTAGGAGACAAAAAATATATAGCCCATGTCACTCTGCATGCCTTCAACTGTCTTCACTCAAAAAATCACATCAATTCGTCGCTCCGTTTTGCCGTAAAAGACGGGCAAACAAACAGTCGCACACACTTCCCATTTAATAATATTAGTATGGGTTGTCAGGAGGGCGCTGTTATTCTGATGTATGGAGTGACAGTTCAGTTTAGTATGAAGAAAATAGTTCTAATGAAATTCCGCAAGATGGCGCGTTAGTAATGTAATCATACTTCAATTAAGTATGATTACTCATAACCATCATTTAATACGAACTACTGGGCGCATCGCTTAGCTCTCTATTTGTCCCACTAATACGGAAGAGATAAGCGATAATTGCTAAGTAGCGCGACCGATTGACCCCTTATCTACGCTTCCCGTGATGTGACATGTCCATTCACTTTACGACGTCCGACCCAAACGGAGCAGAAATATCTGGCTACGTAGCCAAATGCACAAACGCTCACGATAATATCTCTTTCGTAGCTACGAGTTATCTCTCTCATTCTTGCGTATTGGATAAAGCCAGACTACATTTCTGCGGCGTTTCGATGGCGTTTCGCGTCGCAGAAATGCCATTCGGCTATATACGGGGCCGGTACGTACACAAATACACAAACGCTTACGGTAATAGCTATTTCTATCACTCTTCCGTATTGGCACATCTCGGACACTGGCGATCAAATATATGAAAGAGGCGCGTTCCTAACACACATTCTAAGCTCGTGTAAGTGTACGCGTACCATGCTTGTATGAGTGAGATATGACAGGTTGACTGTTCGCGTTTTTGACATGCGGTAACTGTGAGGTAACCGAGAGGGGGTGGGTGGCGCTTTCAACTGGGAGCGGAAGTGGCCATACTGTACGATAGTACTCTTTATTATACTGTTGTATTGGCGCGACAGAGCCAGAACGCGTTTCAATCGGCGTCTCGCGTCAACAATTGTCATTTCTGCAGGACCGGCTAAGTTAGGTATACTTGGTTTTACTATCGACATGTTGTCAGCCGAACATAACTGCCGCGGCCGTAAACCCACTGATTTATCCAATAGCGAATAATAGTTTTCTGGGAAAAACAGTTTTCGGTCAGAGCGTAAATGCGCCTGGCTTATGCCGGTGCCTGACTTGGTGATTTTGGCGATATCGAAATAATCTAATGTGGGCAGAGGGCATAAGCATCAGATATACGGGGTGGGTTCTGTAACAAAAGCAATAAATTAAACTGTAGGCTATACTCCTTAAAGTGACCAACATTTGTTCAGCGACTTTATTTTTCTAATTTTTCATACAAAATAAATATAAGCTTCAATGTACGCCATTATTGTTGTCATTGACTGTTAGTAGTGTTAGTGCGCTTTAG
This sequence comes from Leguminivora glycinivorella, assembly GCF_023078275.1. NCBI lineage: Eukaryota > Metazoa > Arthropoda > Insecta > Lepidoptera > Tortricidae > Leguminivora > Leguminivora glycinivorella. Next base: position 28,887,592 of record NC_062972.1, read on the forward strand.
ACTTGACCGAATTCGCAATACATTATCTCTTAGGAAAAACTTTCAAGGGTGATAAGGGTGGTTCTTTTTAAAACTCGTTGAACAAAATATTGGTCAGTATAAGTGCGTTTTCACATTATCCGATCCGATATCGGATGAGGGACCGATATCCCATACGTTACAGGCGCCATCTTGGATTTTTTCCATTGAAATCCTTCCGACATCCGATATCGGATCGGATAATGTGAAAACGGACTAAGGAGTATTAAAGGAAAAATGGAAAAATTCACACGTCCGAATTCAGGGAAGGCATGGATAAATAAATTCGGACACATCCAGCAGGCCTCCGTGGCGCAGTTGGGAGCGCGGCTGCCTCCGGCGAAGCCAGAGGTCACAGGTTCGAGTCCTGCCGGAGGTGTGAATTTTTCCATTCTTCCTTTAATTCAAAAATATCGTTTGCAGAAGTTTCTGCATTATAAAATACAAAATATAGTAGAAAATTGTATTTTTTTTTAATATTGTATAACTAGCTTTATTAACAGTGTGTGAACCAGCCTTTAAAATTTATAATTGTTAGTTATGGTTCATTAATATTTCTTGTAACAGTTGTCACTCTGTGGGTAGCTTTTGCACATTGTAATTTTTCTTCAGTCACCCGTTGACCACGAAAGCTGTAAAGTGAAACGTCGCGATGAATTGTAAATTCATTATACGCGATATAATCCGTTTCCATAGTTTTATATTTCATGAGTAACTATCGCGGTAACCAAAGACAATACAATGAATGTAATTTTTTTCATGACGTTAACGCTTTAACGAGTCCGAAAAAAGTGGCATCATTGTAGTGGCATCCTTTTCTAATCAATACGTGTGAGAAAACGGGACGACACTGCGATGTTGCCACTTTATATGTCAAAATCTCATATTACAGGCTTAGTTTAGATAATGCAGTGTAACACAAGTGTGGGACCGGCGCAGTCGGTCGGGGATCAATTTTACGATGGTGTTGGTCTCCGGTTTATAGCCGCTCTTAGCACGTCGCTCGATGGACGCTTCGGGATGGACAGGAAACTAGCCATTCGCGTTTTTACTTAAATCATAGGCTTATAATAAGTTTTAATGACAATAAGTTATAAGTAAGTAATAGTATCAGCATTTTAAATTAAAAGTAATTTGAAATAAGAGTAGGTATGCTCTTTACAACGAACAAAATATTGATAAAAGATAAATCAATTTATTCTACCGACCCTGGCCGGGAATCTGTCATTGAATATCTCTTAATATTTAGGGTCACTGTTACTTAGCAAAATACTATATGGTGTTTCTAAAACCAACGCCAAAATGGGAAGGGGTGATAGGACTTCTCAGTAGCTAGCAAGCACATTATGCGAATTTGACCTTAATGAAACTAAATAACTTAGCCCCAAACTAAGCAAAGCTTGTACATTCAGTTACAGAGAAAAGTAGACCCCCTTGCATACAAATTTGTATGGCAGGGGGTCTCCTTTTCTCTGCAGCTGACTGTACTATGGGTGCTAGGCGACGATATACATACTTAAATAGATAAATACATACTTCAGGAACAAATATCTGTGCTCATCACACAAATAAATGACCTTACCGGGATTCGAACCTAGGACTGCGACTCAGCAGGCAGGGTCACTACCGACTGAGCCAGACCGGTCGTCAACGAAAATGTCATGGTTTTCGAGATATCCAATCACCCGTTTTCGTTTTGGTGTTGGTTTTAGGGACACCCGGTATAAATAACTAAGCGGACACTCCCAACCTCCGTTTTCGTGGCCACACCCAAAGCTACTACCAGTACTTACAAAGATGGCCGACGCTTTATGACACCAATCTTCGGCGATATGTAATCGAGCTTACGTTGTCCGACCTCTAGCACCAGCGATTTTGACACTTGTATTTATGACAGAAAGAGTCATAATAGAGTGATGAAACTTGATGGATGTGTTGATTGAATTATGCAATTAGTGGATAGGCTAATGGCGCTGGAAATGAGAAAGGCATTTGAAAAGATTCGAAGATATTATTGCGACATTTCTAAGTTAGTAAGATTTTTATTTGAACAGTCTAGTTCAGTACTTATCGGCAAGGACGATATATAGCGGGAATGAAATAGTCATACAAAAAAGTGTACTTAAATACCCCTGAAATGGCCCACAATACATGGCGGTGTTTCGCAATCATATTTTTACCAATATTTTTGCGTGTTTTTAAATTATTTTAAGAACAAATGACATAATTATGTATTTCTTTATTTTAATATCACTTCAAAAGGTAAAAAAAATGTGGGTGTGTAGTTTTAATAGTATTTAATAGGTGGCGGTAACAAATGGAGGTATTACGATTCTTAGTATGAAGATTGTCAATCCCTTATAAATCACCAAAGTCGTGGAATATAAAATTATTGCCACAAATCGTAGATCCAGTAATGTACGCCGCGGTTAAATTAGAGGTAATTCGCGTGCCAGCAGTCCGTTACACGGCGCGGTATCGCCGCTTTATCGCAGCGGGATCGCGGCGGTATCGCCGCGATATCGTTCTAATCGCTTGTTACGGGTAATGTGGGTTATTAATTCGGCATTGTTACGGGTTAGCTTTTTACGTGCGGATGAATTATATGTTTATGTTGTTTTGTGAATGATTAGGTTGGGTTGAACGATGAGAGAGAGAATTGACTGATATAACTTGAAATGAACAACTTTTACTGACACTTAACGCCAATCCACGAGTAATCGATGGACACAAGGCATTTTTAGTGGCGCGATCTACTTTTTGCGTGTCTTTAGGCGGTCATTTTAATTTAATTTAATTTCATTTCTTTGTTAGCTTTAATAAGATACTAGTATAATAAGTAATGTATGAAATGTTATAATCCATACTTTATAAATGGGAAAGTGTGTGTCTGTTTGTTTGTCCGTCCTTTACGTCAAAACGGAGCGACGAATTGTCGTGATTTTTAAGTGGAGATAGTTGATGCAGGTGGCCGATTTTTGAGTCTCACGGCGTTCGAATTCAGAAAATTGTCACTGAAAATAGTAGGCAATTCACCGTTTTCAATCGGTATTTTAGTGACAGTGAGACTCAAAAATCGGCCCCCAGGATGGAAAGTGACATAAGCTACTTTTTGTCTCTTTCTAACCCCTCACTTACTTCTCTATAATGGGGGGGGGGGTGGAATTTTGTATAGACAAAGTGCATTCCGCAATTTCCAAATTTAACGCGGGTGAAGCCGCGGGCAGAATCTAGTATTCTTATATTTGATTTATGGTTTCGATGGGTATCTTCATCGTCATCGATCGGCGATAGCGTCGTCTCGGCTACGCCGGCAGAACTTAGGAATACGATCCCGTCTTCGAAACCAAACTTTTTAAGCCGACACGCACCAAAGCGCAATTTTATACAAATGAACGTAGAATTTTCTCCAAAATTGCATAGCGTTCTCAACCGCGGGTTGATCTTATTAAGCGGTCCATTTTACAAATCCTATTAAGACGAAGGACGACCGTCTTGTCTTGAAGCAAGATTTCATACACAGGTAGGCCCCATTTTCTTCTCAAATTCAAATTTCAAAATTATCTTTATTCTTGTAGGCCTAATTACAAGCTCTTTTGAATAGTTCATTACATATTTATTATCTCATACCTTTAAATGAGCAATTCTTGTATATTTATTTATTTATATATATACCGACGATCTCGAAAACTGCTCTAACGATTTTGCTGAAATTTGTCATGTGGAGGTTTTCGGGGGTGAAAAAATCGATCTAGCGTTGCCTTAGATCCCGGAAAACGCGAATTTTCGAGTTTTCATGCGTTTTTCTTTCGCGTTAGTAAACGTAAAATATGGTCGTTAATTTCGGCGGCTCCGCATAGCTCAGTCGTACGAGGTCGGTCCAATGTTCGCAGACAGATCGCAGGTTAAGTTAAGTTTTTTTTTGTATTTATAAGAGTTTTTTTTATCTAAAGACGTGATATAATAAAATAGAACCTCCCAGATAATAAGTACGTTTAGTAAAACGTCCCACTTTGTCGGTTACCATTAAGGTGAGATTTACTTGTATCTTTATATGAATAAACTGACAAAGCGGCTTTATAGCAATCGACAAAGTGGGACGTTTTCCCGTGCACACTCAAAAATATTCTCAAAGTTCGTGATTCGATTTATCGCCACTGGTTCGAATATCTCACATTTCGGTCATGTGTCGTAAAGTACTGTTGTTCTACAATGTCAATATCCAGGAGAAAACGTTTGTACGGAGAATCTATTGTCCTATACTCGCCGCAATACTAACCGGCGACTGAAATCATATTGCATCTCTTTTATGCTAATGGAGACTCAGGAAGATAGAAAGGGATAGTACTACATCAGTGGCCACTTCGTATTGCAGCAAGTATAACTCCTATCTTCTGAAGAACAACACAGTTATGTAAAGCGGTAAACCTCATTTGTGCTCGGCAGTGCTGCGCCAAGTTCGTGAGTTGTGGCCGCGGCTTATGGAACTCGGCCGGTTCGCACCTGCGCTCGGAGATAGCTCTAACGTACGACGCAGATCGTATTCTGGTATGTAATTTAAAAAAATCCGGGTAAAAACTTGATTGTAACGTGTGATGATAATTTTAAAGAGAAAAACGGACTTAGAATTTCAACTAAATGTAGCCGTACGTAGAGAGGTTCTATTGATCAGTACAGTGTGTTCAGTTTAGGTCCCGGTCCGGGCCCGGATCTTAATCTGGTTCCGGGTTCAGAGTCCATATCCGGGTTTGATCCGTGTCCGCATTCGCTTCCTAGTTCTACGAAACTGTAAATATTTTCTTAGACTGCTAGTTTATTAGATACCATTTTATACGTATAAAATCTACAACGATTTCAAAGTAATCATTAATAAATTATGGCCTGCTGAATAATGTGGTTTCGGAGTAGACTATTAAACCCTGTGACTACCATAAGTTTTCGACGCGACGTTTCTGTCGTTACTCGATAAACATACATACAATCACGCCTGTTTCCAGAGGGGTAGGCAGAGATCACGGATTTCCATTTACTACGATCCTGACATACCACTTTCGCTTCACACACTTTCATAACGTTTCTCATACGCGCTCGTCGGTTTCGTGTACTTCTGACCTGTCCTTTTTGCAATATTTCCCCGATTTGATCAAGAAAAGTTCGCCTAGGTCTTCGATATGGTTTAGGAAATATACGGACATGTACGCACGTCAATAGGGTGCATTGGGGTAATTTTGAAAGTCGTCAAATTTCGAAAGTTACATAAATATCATCATTATTTCCATCGTATGATGATAGATGGCTGAGATACGCGTCATACTCGTGAACGGGTGCTATCTGTGAAGACCGGTCTGTTTAAGCTTACTGGGGCCATTATAACTAAAGTAACTTTAATACTGATTTATACACTATGTAACATAATTGCCGAAGATAAATCCTACGGCTTATACATTACCTTCTATAGTACCTTTAATTTTCATGGTGTTTATTTTAAAAAAAGGAAGTGGTATTCGTAACCGCTATTCGATACCGGTTATGCTCTTAAATGGATCACCAGCATTAATGTTACATCCTGTATTACATTAGGACACTTTGTTCGGTTCTCGTTTGTTTCCTTTCTTTTAGTGAATATTTTAAATAATATATGATTTTGACTCTTGGAGACCATATATACATCTCTAAGGAGAATTAGATTACTTAATCTACTCTAAATGTCACAACTAAAGATAAAATGTATACTTATACATTTTATCTTTAGTTGTGACATTTAGAGTCATTTGCACCTCTAAAGTAATTTTAGACTTTTTTTTGTATTTAGTGTAGTTCTTAGTTGTAATTCGACATTTAGAGACCTTCTACATCTCTAATTAATTGTAGTAGAGTTATACTTTAGTTAGAACGTAGAATTAGTAGTACTTATCAATTGTAATTTCAATTCAATTTTAAATATTTTCTAAATATGTACAATGTCAGAATTTAGATTTCTTTCAACCCCTTTTTGCTAAGAGTGGCACTGAAACTTAGTAATTCATGTGCTCTGCCTACCCCTTTATGGGACACAGGCGTGATTATATGTATATGTATGTATGTACATGTGACGTGTAAAAGTGCCTCTGTGGCCTATTTGCTGAATACATTATTTTTTTCATTTTTGTGTCAAGATTCCCTTTTCGAACGTTTAAAATGCATAGTAGGGGATCCAGCCCATTATTCTACGATGCCTCTTGTTTTTGTAAGTATTATTTTAGCCCTCGCCGCGGCCTCGTCCGCGTCAGGTTTTCCTTCGCGGAAATTGAGCAATTTTGTAGTGCAGTGAATAAACTGATAGTTAATTAAATTCACCGTAACCTTAGAAAATAGAGCTAGTTTAAGGCTTGTCCGATTTTTTACTTAAATCAGAGTCGATACTATAGCGTACGTGTTACTATAGCGTACTTGGTCTTAGAAAAGCGGAGAGACTTTAACTTTGTGTCAAAGTGTGGAATTAAACATTAAATAAATGTCATATACAAAGAAAAAAGCCAGCTCGGAGCACTGGAGGCTTTGGTCACTTTTTCTTTGTATATGACATTTATTTAATGTTTAGAACATAATAGTAGTGTTACTACTTAAAAAATAACAAGTTAAAATATTTTCTATGAAAGTAATTTAATTTGTTCTTAAAGTGTGGAATTATTGAAGATATGAAACGTGTAGCTATTTTAGAGCAGAAAAAATAATGAAATGTAAAGGAGAGAGACAAGTGGATCTATAGTTTGCGACTTCTGTCATAATTAGCGATGTAAGTGATTGATTGATAGTGCGAATTTCGGAAAAAATATTGTATATAGTAAATAATAAGTATGATGTGATACTTAGTTATATGTATACTTACGAAACGATTACTAATGGACAAGGATACATACTTCATATCGTACCTTATTTTTTAGCGCCACCTATTAAATATTATCATAACTAAACTGATGATGCCTACAAATTTATTTTTTTCAAAATGTATTGATTTTAAAAATAAAAACCCGCAAAAATATTTGGGGAAAATATAATTTTGGCCACTTTCAGGCTGCGGTACAGCGCCATCTAGTTTTAAGCCCAAAAGGCCCATACATTTCAGGGGTACGTTTTTTTTATATGGGCTTTGTCAGACCAGTATTAAATCGTTCTTGCTAATGGATCATATTATTATCATATTTAATATAGGTATGTGTTTACATAATAAACACACTGTGTACGTCCTTGGTGGTTTTACGAGTAAACACGTGTAACGGGTGACACAGACATGTTCGCATCCGTTTGAGGGTAGTATTACAAGTCAGCGCGGCAGAGAACGCTTGACTTGGGAATGGAGCGTGCTTGAGATGCTCTGAGCAAGTCGCGTTAACCTGTGCCCGCGTCATAAAGGTGCATTCACACAGCTTTTAGATTTATTGTATTGTAGGTAAGTAAGGGTAACATGAGTACATGTTTGAGAAGAATGAATGCGATAACTAGTCTTTAAAAAACTAAGTTTGTGACGCTCTGGTGTAAGCTGTAGGTTGCAAATGGAATTCTGAAAAACAAATAAAAAATAAAAATGAGTAACGATTTTATGGCATGTTCCATTTATTCACGACGCAAGTTCAAGTGATGATCTATCTGTAAATAAGTGTTACTTTCCCGATATATCCATAAATCCTTTCATTTGCAGCTGTAGTTCAAATAAACACTCAAATTGTGCAACGCTTTTACGTGGATTCACCCATAACATTTTAAGTTCTCGCGCTTTGTACACATATTTCAAGTCACACACAGGTCGAACGCGTTTAATTAACATTATTTAAGATTTGGCGTAGGCACTGGTTTTACTAAATCGACTGCCATCTGACCTTTCAACCCGAAGGGTAACTATGCCTTATTAGAATTAGTCCGGTTTGTTTTTTTCTACTCGTCGACTTTAATCTGTCAATTAGGACACCACATACTAAACTATACGTGCTGACTTTTCAGTGTTGTATAGTCTTTGACACTTAGTCAACTATAATATTTCATTAGTTTCATTACACTTCACTTTAGTTAACTGGAAAAAAAAATCAAAAATAGAACTTCATACAAGTTCTATACTAATTTGCTATACCTGGCAAATTTTTGTGCATCTGAAACACATTTTTTTATCTATCGCGTTATCGACCAATCAGAGACGGTTATTACAAACAATTGGTTGCCAGGTAATTCGATGTTGATACAACGGTGAACGACGCTATTAACATTAATTTTAACTTGAATGATGATATTTTTCGTCCATTGATGATGATGATGATGACTCATAGAAAAAGTATTGTATACAATAGTGATATAATTAAGCTTTTCACTCTCGTACCGTACTATTAGGCCACTCAGCATGCTCGTGGCCTAAACATGGTACTCGACTGAAAAGCTTTGTATTATATCACGATTGTATAAAATACTATTATAATATTGCTAAATAAACACCCAGTTAAGTAATCTATGCTGAACGCAGGTCGTAGCTTGCATTGTGTTGTTTACATATTTGCATGAATACTCCTGACTTGTTTCCTACTGCTCCGTTTTAGTTTCGTTGATTAAAATTACTTATTCAATTGAAACGCCATTTCATCTCTTACATCTTGTAAAGGTTTTCAATTAAATGCTCTGTTATAACAAGGTACCGTATTAGAACATACAAAAGACAATTATGATTAATATCCATACTAATATTATAAATGGGAAAGTGTGTGTGTCTGTTTGTTTGTCCGTCTTTCACGGCAAAACGAAGCTACGAATTGATGTAATTTTTTAAGTGGAGATAGTTGATGGGATGGAGAGTGACATAGGCTACTTTTTGTCTCTAACCCCCCACTTCCCTAAAATGGGGAGTGGAAGTTTGTATGGAGAATTCCGCAATTTTCGAATTTAACGCGAGCGAAGCCGCGGGCAAAAGTTAGTATTTATATAATGTTGAGTATGTTGAGTGTAAATGGTTCGAAACAGCAAAATGTCTAATAAATAATAGTCTTTTATGCAACCGGCGATTAAAGGAGGTCAAAAAAGACGAGTGGCGTGGGTAACAATTTGAGGCGAAGCCGAAAACTGTTAATAAAGATATCACGAGTATTTTTTGACTTAGTTATAACACGTTGCATACAAAACTTTTTCTACGACCATGCACTTAGTTTTCAATAGTTTTCTAGAATAACTTTCGTGAAACTCAGACTGTTCCCTGTATTTTGACGCAAAGGTTTCCTGTATTTTGACGCAAAGCGCTCGAGCCAGCTGCCCAAAGCCATCCTCCGACAGCTTCCCTTCTTATAACAATGCGTTGCCATGGTTACATAGCCAATGAATGCGTTTTAATTTTTTTCGTTACTGCGCGCGTGCGTTGGAAGCGGGCAGGGGCTGGCGTTGGGGAATAGACTTTTATGTAGGGTTTTAAAGATTGCACGATCCTCTAATTGATAATTGAATGTAGTTAATTTTAACTAATAATGTTATAGGTATAAATCGAACGTAGTCAGTTTTATCTTGCCAGTAATAGTATTATTATTTTTTTAGTAGTAGTTTATAGGATTATGATAAAATTTACTAATAATAACATTATTAGTTAAATTAACTACGTTCGATTAAAATTAACTCAGTAACAATGTGGCTCTATGTATAAAATTTGTAAAATGTTGGTACATCTGTATAAAAAAACATAAAAAGAACTTAAACTATTAAACTTCATCTAACACAGAATAAATACATACATACATACATACAATCACGCCTGTATCCCATGAAGGGGTAGGCAGAGCACATGAAACTACTCAAGTTTCAGTGCCACTCTTGGCAAATAAGGGGTCGATAGAAAACGAAAGTGTGACATTGCAGTGACAGGTTGCCAACCTCTCGCCTACGCCACACTTTAACCCATATCCCACAGTCGCCTTCTACGACACCCACGGGAAGAAAGGGGGTGGTGAAATTCTTAACCTGTCACCACACAGGCTAAATATATGTCACCACACAGAATAAATATACTTATGTACAAAAAAAATATATTTACAAATAAAAATAGGAGCAAGCTCGGCGCCGGATGGTAGAAGGCTGGTAGCATTGCCACGCTGGATCGCGATGCTTATTCGCTTATGTATAAATAATTATATTGACTTCGAAACTTTTTTTATATGACGACTCCACGGATTTAAGAACCACGGTATGCGATAAAAAGTCCTAAGCCTACAGTCATGATCTTGAAGTGTAGCTGAACTACTGTTTAAAGACTGCGTAGGCACAGACGACTCAGATTATAGCCGTGACACGAATAGGATTGACAGTCTACTATATTTATCAGTCTCTGAATTTACGTAGTTTACCCGGTCAAAAGCAGTGTTACTGTCCAGTGCTAGTTGTTCTTTCTGAACTTTATTGAATTTGTTAAACCCGGAATGGCTGCTCTGGAGCGATATCGATAAAATTGGAACCGGGGTAAACTGGGAAAACGAACTATTTTACATACAGAGTGCGTTTGATAATATATAGATTTTACGAAATCTAGTAGATACGTATTTGTGCTATTCTAGACTAATATTCAGAATTTAGACTTTGACTACATTTTTATTCCATCACACAAAGACAATTTTGGCTTGTATAATAAATGTCTATTGCCAGATAAGTAATGCTTTCATACTTTAAACATAAAATTATATTGTCATCCAACTTATATTTTTTAATCCCCGACGCAATAACGACGTGGTGTTATAAGTTTGACGTGTCTGTCTGTCTGTCTGTTTGTCTGTCTGTCTGTCTGTCTGTGGCATCGTAGCTCCCGAACGGATGAACCGATTTAGATTTAGTTTTTTTTTATCTGAAAGCTGGCTAAGAACACTCCCGACTAACTCATAGATAGGGTGTGTTCTTAGTCATGTTTCATGAAAATCGGTCTACTATGTCGCGGTCGGGGGTTCTTCAAAATTATAATGGACTGATTCGATAAGATTAGGTCAGAAGGTAAGTTAGAATATGGTTAGGTAGGTAGGTAGGTAGGTATGGTAGGTAGGTAGGTTTGAATATGTAAGGACAAGTGAAATTTGATATAATTTATTAAAATGACAATAATTTCGTTGAACCTCGATTGTACTGTACATAAATTAACATGTTTACATAAATTAATTTGAAAGGGACGCCTAGTGCCTAAGGCGATGGCGTAGCATAGCGGACGGTGGTATGCGCACGTAGATGCTCTACGACGAGCCGTATCAGCTACGGGCTACGAGCTATGAATGGAGCTGCAATGGTGATGAGCTTCTTGCTTAGAGCGTAGTGACTCTGCCTTCTAAGCCGCGGTCCCGGGTTTGTTCCTGAGTCATGGATATTTTCTATGTATATAAGTATGTATCTATATAAGTAAGTATATCGTCGCCTAGAACCTATAGTACAAGCTTTGCTTAGTTTGGGGCTACATTGATTGTGTAAGGTGTTCCCCAATATTTATTTATTTTATTTTATACGTATTTATTTATGACTTTTTGACGTTTCAGAATACGTTACTCGCTAGCGTATTCGTCATGGAAAACTAAATTCGCTCTATGGAGAAAGCGAATAGCGGCAACTGAAATCAAATAAAATTCAAATTTCCCGTCATTACAATGAGACAAGACAAGACCAAACTTTGTTGTTGTTGTTGTAGTTCTAAGGCACCCCAGAGATACAAGGGCCTTCACAAGCTCGCGCCATGCCTTCCTATCTTCAGCGACCCTCGTGGCCTCGCTCCAGCTCAGACCAGCCGCTCGTAGCTCATTTTCGACGGACCGCTTCCATGAGTGAGCCACGGCTTAGGCATAGATCAAACTATGGATAGTCTTAAGTATTTTAACTTCTGATTAGCATACACGTCTACAATCGATTTCACTAGGCTTTAGAATACATTTTAAAGCGGAAAATGTCTGCCTTGTGTGAGACTTGAACTCACGGTCAGTTGGCAGAGCGCTGGAGTATCGACCCAGTGGCAGACATTCCACTCTTGAAATTTAGTCTAAGTATTTTCCGCAAATAGACTGCAGAGCTGATAACAAATAAAATTATCTACAATACAATACTCTAAATTTTAACTTCTGATTAGCAGAAACGTCTGCAATCGATGCCCTTAGGCTTAGAATAAATTTAAAAGTGGAAAATGTCTGCCTTGGGTGAGACTTGAACTCACGGCCTCTGGATCGATACTCCAGCGCTCTGCCAACTGAGCCACCAAGACTTCAACCAAGCCAGCGAAATTTTCCACTACTAAGGTCAATGGGACCCGTAGCGACATCTACCGTAAGAGTGTTAAACTTCTTAAACGGCAACCGGAGTTCCAAGTCATATTGGAAATTCACCAGTTACGATGCGTTAACCATGCTAAATTTTAACTTCTGATTAGCAGAAACGTCTGCAATCGATGCCCTTAGGCTTAGAATAAATTTAAAAGTGGAAAATGTCTGCCTTGGGTGAGACTTGAACTCACGGCCTCTGGATTGATACTCCAGCGCTCTGCCAACTGAGCCACCAAGACTTCAACCAAGCCAGCGAAATTTTCCACTACTAAGGTCAATGGGACCCGTTTAAGAAGTTTAACACTCTTACGGTAGATGTCGCTACGGGTCCCATTGACCTTAGTAGTGGAAAATTTCGCTGGCTTGGTTGAAGTCTTGGTGGCTCAGTTGGCAGAGCGCTGGAGTATCGATCCAGAGGCCGTGAGTTCAAGTCTCGTCCAAGGCAGACATTTTCCACTTTTAAATTTATTCTAAGCCTAAGGGCATCGATTGCAGACGTTTCTGCTAATCAGAAGTTAAAATTTAGCATGGTTAGCGCATCGTAACTGGTGAATTTCCAATATGACTTGGAACTCCGGTTGCCGTTTAAGAAGTTTAACACTCTTACGGTAGATGTCGCTACGGGTCCCATTGACCTTAGTAGTGGAAAATTTCGCTGGCTTGGTTGAAGTCTTGGTGGCTCAGTTGGCAGAGCGCTGGAGTATCGATCCAGAGGCCGTGAGTTCAAGTCTCACCCAAGGCAGACATTTTCCACTTTTAAATTTACAATACTCTAAAATAGGCAAAGTGCCTGGGAGGTGGTTGATTGAAACACGGTAGTCAGTAGTTGTGGGTCATGTGTAATCTTCTAACAATCTCCTAACATTCTCCCTCAGTACCAAAGTACAGTTTTTTATATATGCATAATCTACGTGACAGAGGCAATCCCTTATCGTATGGAGAGGTGGTTTATCTGTATTCGATCACTATTACGTCACTCAAAAAAAATATTTTAGTTAACTAGGCTTTTACATTTTACAATTGAAATAGAATGCTTTTATAAAGATAATTTTAATAAAAGGAGTTACCTCAACTAGGACTAACCATAACTCTTCCCGTCGAGTAGACTCCTAAATAATCTTGTTGAAAATGTCAGAAACCGAGTATTTTCAACTGAACGCGACGCCTTTTCCCTGTCCTGCATTTGTTTGTTAAAATAACCAAGCGCTCTAGCCAAGAGTACGACCGTTAACGCTCCGTGTTGAACGAATGGTCTTTGCACCAGTACGGAAGAGCGAAGGGCAACATTCTTACACAGGTTGACTAACGCCCAAAAACGTTAACAACAGTTAACGATATATATAATATACAAATACATACCTATACATAAAAAAATATTCATAACTCAGGAACAAATATCTGTGCTCATCACACAGTAAATAAATGCGCCTACCAGGATTCAAGGCAAGGCAAGGTCACCCGCAAGGCCAGAGCGGTCGTCAAAAATCGAAGCAATAGAGAGAATAATAGCGATACGCACTAATCGCAAACGATTGTATTTTTGGCTACAGATTCAGTGCGCTTAGTTATCGCTGTTTCTTTAAACATTTATCTCGGAGTTGTTGAAGTATTTTTCATAAAAGAAAACGCAAAACTGAACTGAACTGTTGAACAATTTTTTACTGTTGTTCGATGAACGAACTATTTTTAGAACTAGTCTTAGTAGCAGATTCTTGTATATATTTACTTATTTAGAGAATGGAGCAAGAACATTTTGCTTTGTTATGAAAATTCATTTTCCAACTGATAAGTAATTATTAAACGCTTTTAAACGTATTTGAGTCATATGTGTGCTGGTAACGATGTTGAATAAGATTGAAAATAGGAAACCATAATATATTCCACTTACAAACCCAAAACTCTTAAACCTTCTTTATTAAGTTTAGTCAGGAAAACTATTTAAAAATACAAGTAAACTTATATATATATGTTTCTTAGTTGTGGTTAGGTTGTGCTGTGTTAAGTACACTAAGGTTACATTTAACTAAGTCTAAACGACGGAACCTTTAAGATGAAGTACTGCCTGCACCGTGTATTTTTTTTAAATAACTACATTTTTATTCAAATGACACTCTTAGTGACATCTAGCGACATAGACTGACGGGTGCTAACGAGGTACGGTATTTAGTATGGATTCTGTTGGTCCTTTGTAATCGTCCTTGGTTTTAGCTACACTGTGTCTGTTTTAATTTTGTGGTTAGGTTGTGCTGTGAGTACACTAAGGTTACACTGAACTAAGTCTGAACGACGGAACCTTTAGGATAAAGTACTGCCTGCACACAAAGCGCTTACTCCTGACGCAGGGCATTAGGGCAAAAAATAAACGTTTGTACAGTCGGGCCCATCCTAATTACAGTGCTCTTTGTGCCTAATGCGACCGCTAATTGCCCCGCCATTTATCAACGCGACTGTACTCTCACTGACGAGCTTTAAATACAATACATTTTCTGAATTACTGTACGCTTCTGATCTTTTTTGATTAACATGGGCTTTGCTTCTGAGTAGAAAATGAATGTGAAGAATTTTAATAAAATGAGGCTTAAGTTTCGTTTCATGATCGTTATATTAGGGTCGAGTAATTTTAAATATCAAAGTGAGATTTTTTTAGATTATAAATGGGCCTAGGTACCTACTCGTGGCAACAGACTAGCCGAGTTGAAGACGTGGCCTACGATGGAGCAAGCTCGCCCTGAAGGTGACTGTTCACCCTTGAATTAAAGGTTTTATAAAATATTATTTAATTTTTAGTGGTTGTGTTTTTCGGTTTAGGTTTAGGTTTAAGGTTAAACTTAAACAGCATTTTAACTTTACATACACTGTATATTTTTGATATCGCCGCATATTTAAAGAGTTATTATTTAGTAAAGCCCTACGGAACATATTTTAATATGATAGAATTAAAAAAATACTACTTTTACTTTTTCATACAAAATAATTCAGCACACAATTTTAGCTTGACTTGACGTAAGAACCGTCAATTAGGTAGTAGTTCCGCGTCTTCCATATGTCAAAATAGGTGCACGCAATACCTTTGTTGCTCAACATTTCACAATTAGAGGTAATTACGCTCTGAAAGTTAGTACCAAACTTGACCAAACTTATACTTACTTATTTTATGGGTGACATGTGGTGACGGGTTAAGAATTTCACCACCCCCTTTCTTCCCGTGGGTGTCATAGAAGTCGACTGTGGGATATGGGTTAAATTGTGACGTAGGCGAAAGGCTGGCCACCTGTCACTGCAATGTCACAATTTCGATTTCTTTCAGCCCCTTTTTGCCAAGAGTGGCACTGAAACTTGAGGAGTTCAAGTGTTCTACCTACCCCTTTAGGGATACAGGCGTGATTGTATGTATGTATGTATTGTATGGGTTCTTATTATCACTCAAACCTTGGTCTGACTAACTCAGCTTTCAAAGTTTGCGATAATGTCAAAACATACATATACACAGACAGACAGACAGACAGACACGTCAAATTTATAAGACTCCGTCGCTTTTGCGTCCGGGGTTAAAAATACACACTGTATAACCCAAAATCAGAAATCTATAAGTGAAAAATATGAAAATGTTTACCGCCGTGGAAACGGGCCCAGTGTTTTAGAAAATAATCCTTCAATTTTCCCGCGCAGTCGCGCTGTAAATAATTTCAGCGACGGCTTTACTATTTCACGGCACGGAACCGGGTATGTAGCCAAAACACGAACGCTCACGATGATAATTATCTGTTTCGTACCTATCTATCTCTATCGCTCTTGCGTATTGGCGCGACAGAGCCAGACTGCATTTCTGTCGGCGTCTGGCGTCGACGATTGCCATTCGACTACACCGGCAGCAATCAGCAAAAAGGTTTTAGCGGGAATTGCGGGAAGTCGCGGCAACTATAACAATGTGGGTACTTGTATCGAAAGTACAATAGGAAATCAAATTACAATTTTAATTTTGTGTCGGAAGGTGGAAAATGTTCAGGAGAACGGGCGTCTCTCTCTGATGATAATATCTGTGAGTACTATAAGCATGAAGCTTCAAGATTAAGTGAGGAATGTCGAGAATCCGACGCCGCACCAAGGTGCGGGACATGGGTGACGTCATTTCCAAACTCAAATGGAATTGGGCGGGGCATGTTGCCAGGCAGAGTGACGGCAGGTGGACCAAAATGTTGACCGAATGGTGGCCGCTATGAGATGTAAGAAGCGCCTGGCATCCGTTGGCTCGTTGGGTGGACGACATTCGAAAAACTGCGGGGCACTTCTGGATGAGATGAGCCCAGGACCGGGATAAGTGGCGTACACGAAGGGAGGCCTATGCTCAGCAGAGGGCGATTAATGGCTGAAATGATGATGATGATGATGTGAGTAGGTACTTCGCATGTAAGATGCCTACATACAATAAGTAGCAAGCACCTATTCGCATTAGGCTAGCGTGGGGATATAGCCCGAGCCCTCTCATGCATGAAGGAGGCCTGTGCCCAGCAGTGGGACGTATATCAATTATTTATTTATTTTATTTATATACGTATCAAAAGCCTTCAGCCCCACGCATAGCTCGGCCTTCGGCGACGTACAGCTAAGCTTTTCTTTTCATTTACTGCTAAAATTGGGTATGTCTGTCACTTCAGTGAGAGCTCATGAACGTCGCTCTAATAACCAGTACTGTTTTAAACAGTCGCCGTGGTCACACCTCGGACACTGGCGATCAAATATATGAAAGAGGCGCGTTCCTAGCACACAGTCTAAGCTCGTGTAGGTGAACGCATACTATAATGCTTGTATGAGTGAAATATGACAGGTCGACTGTTCGCGTTTTTGACAGGCGGTAACTGTGAGGTAACCGAGAGGGGGTGGGCGGCACTTTCAGCGGAGAGCGGGAGTGGCTATACTGTACGATAGTACTCTTTATTATACTGTGCCGTGGTCGCATTCGGCAGAACAGTATGATGATGATGATTGTCATTTAGACACCTAGATAAGCTAATGTTCTGTGTTTGAAACGTCTTTCTTCGATGGTTCTGATTTTCATTTCTTTGAGGACCTCAGCTTACCATTCAGATATTTAGATAATTTGAAAGAAACGCGCACCTGTCGTATAATCACCTGCAATAATGTGTTTTGCCTCTTCGATGGCTCTAAATACACTGTATAATTTTTTCATGTTCGGCAATTAAAGCTGAAAAGTCTGCTATAGTAGGTCACTACCTACACTAAAACCTATACTAAAATACACTTATCTTTACTCCTCATTTGGCTATATTAATATAGTGTGTTCTCTGTAACGCCACTCAGCTGTGTTTTCACTTAGTGTTCTAAACAGTTTTGAACGAGCATTCGTTCGTTCATCCGCAGATGAAAACACTTGACTTCCCTTTATCGGTGCACGAATACTCGCTGAACTAACTATTCGGAACACTACGTAAACGCAGCTTTAAAATAAAAGGTTGTGTTACCAAGTGTTAACAACGTCTTAAGCTAGGAGGTTTGCTCACTATGTAAATAACACATTCATTTCCGTGAGGCATCTGTTTGTCCTGCAGGGATTACGCAAACACACATGTTAAGCGTTTTATTGTCACTTCTACTCCGGCGGCCATAGAAAGGTTACTAAGATTTCACTTGTCGCTAGTAAGTCACTTCGTTTCTTTTAGCATTAGAGAGACCTGTCAAGAACGAGATATAAGGTTTTTTATCGGGCACATTCTGCGGATCTAACAGTCAAGTCGAGTTAATAAATATCACGTATTTATTATCATGTTTTAATGCATTACTCAGCGTTGTGCACAGATAAGAAACATAATAAAATATTAGTTAATTTATATTCTAAGATGAAAACCTAAGAATTTTAATAAATTATCTTTGCAATTTTTCGTGGAAAGGTTGTACATTTAAAAACCTAAAGAGGCAGAGTTCTCACACAATGCTCTATTTTTAAACGTCACTGTCACTATCTATAACAATATCTACAATATGTACATAAGTTCCGAGAAATTCAGTGTTATCAGCCGAAATCGAAGAAGGAAGGTTTACGACCTGATGGCGTGAAACGGAACGTCAGTGAGAGAGAAGTGCGGAAGGGATGGGCAGAACGATTTGAATGGTGAGCGAGCGAACGTGCAAGAATTTATAAACCTTTTTTAATAGTATTTCTTCATAATAGAGGCATAACAATCCCACAGTATTTTAGCTCTTCAGCGGTGAACATAATAGCAAATTGATTTATGTTTACGATTTGTTATTTTCTTTGAAGTTTACTTCGATGAATTCGCAACTTCTAATTGCATGCACCAATTAATGCGATCTTCATGTTTGTATCAAAAGATGATAAAACATTTTTACAAATATAATCGACGCTGGAAAGGCTAATTGACTAACGTGCATTTTGCAAACTTTACAGGAGAGCCAATATAAACTTTTTTTTTTGGAAAAAAAATCATAACTTTTTGTTTATTTATTATACAATAAAATGATGTACTACGAAGTTGGAGGTATTTGTGTTGTTTATTTGATCAATATGATTGTATTCCGATATATGTACGTATTTACGAAATAAAGTCCACGTTAGACAATTGACATTTTTTCAAAGTCAGGATAAAGGTCTAACCACCATATTCATAGTTTCTTAGGGAACGGATACTTAACTTATGCGACTATTAGCTTTAAAACCCAACCCAAAAGAACATATAATAAGACGTTTCAAACAAAACTAGAATCGAAGAAAATGCATAACAGCCACTAGCTAACATTATGAAACACTGGTATAACAGCTTAAAAGGCACTTCACCAAAAACTAACACCTGTTTTTAGATGAGATGTCATACTGAAAACTATTGTATTTCTCATGAAAGAATCTTTAATTAAGTTAAACTTATTTGTGCAGGCAACAGCAAAAGTAAGTGATCATTATTCGATTGTAGACCTTATTATATTATGAAAAGGAAGATGGTCAACACTTACTTTTGCTGTTGATTGTACGAAAATAGACATAGGTTTCTACTGTTGCACCTTCGACGCTCTGCTGCCACCATGTAGTGAAAAAGGCGTAAAAATGTGTGTATGTGAGTATGTATACATTTTAAATATTCTGGGGGCAATCTGATACAAATCAAAAACCGGCCAAGTGCGAGTCGGGCTCGCGCACAAAGGGTTCCGTAGCAGCAAATATAATAAACCAATAACTTAACCAAAATTACAGTTAAATCAACCTATCTCAAAAACTATAAGAGATACTTTGATCAAACCAAAAATCGTTGAAAGAGTTAATTAGCATGCATCACCTCTATTTTTTTTAGAATTTTATACCCCGTAGTTATAAAAATAGAGGGGGGGGGGGGACATACTTTTTACGACTTTGAGAGCTGATATCTCAAAAACCGTTCACTTTAAGAAAAATGTTTTTTAGAAAACTTTATATCATTTTAAAAGACCTTTCCATTGATACCCCAGGTATGTACATCGAAAAAAAAAATTTTCATCCCTCAGTTACATGTATGGGGGCCCCACCCCAATTCTTTTTTTTACTATTTAGTGTCATAATTTTGTAGCGGTTCATACAACACATATTCCCATCAAATTTCATCACTGTAGTACTTATAGTTTCCGAGTAAATCGGCTGTGACAGACGGACAGACGGACAGACGGACAGACGGACAGACGGACATGACGAAACTATAAGGGTTCCGTTTTTGCCATTTTGGCTACGGAACCCTAACAAAGCCCCAAACTAAGCAAGGCTTGTATTAAGGTGTGATGGGCGACGATGTATATAGGTACTTACTAATGTGGATAAATGTAGGTAAATACGGTACCTACTTATATACATACAAATAAACGCCCTCACCGGGATTCGATTCCAGGGACCTCCAACTTAGTAGGCAAAGTCACTAGTCAAGGTCAACTAGGTCAACAAGGTAACCGTATTCACTACAAGTATCTACTACAACATTGAATCTCAAGATCTCCATACTATCTGACCCGTTTCCTTTGACTAGTGAGTTATACACGGGACAGTATAAACACAAACTTATAGGTACTTTCAAAATAAACAATAGAAAGGTACTAAATATCGTAAATATTATTAGTAAGCTTAGCGTTTGTGTTAAAAAGAGAAAGGAACATAAATAATACGACTTATTACTTAAATATAGGTTCGAGTATCATTATTACTTTATACAATTAAAATTACGTATAATAATAATTAAGGAATACACAAAACAAAGACTTGAAAATGAAAATGAATTATTTATTTTTCAAGTAGGCATATTACAATGCGCATATGAACGTCAAATAAATCTACGCCGGCTCTAACCCTACGCCTCAGCCTCGAGAAGATTTCAGTCCCCCCTCAGTTGGGAGGGGGGTATCCACTATGGGACCGGCAAGAAACTCGGCGGGCCACTTCTTTTCAATACATTACATCTTATAATTAAAATGCATTAAATAACAAGATAAAATTTAACATGCAAAAGTATTCATCAAAAAAAATTAATAGACTAGGCAGGTACTCTATGGAAATTAATTTCAATAAATTATATTGTAGTTTAATAATACGTCGTTCTTCTTCAGAGAAAACATATCAAATTGTCACAGAAGAAAAAGATAATATAAATCTCAATACTATAAACAAAAATTCTTTATTACCAAAACATACAAACCATCATCCAAATCCTCAGCGCAGGCTTCGTCAAATCAATCAATCTTCGTCAATCTCAATATCATTAAATATGTACAAATTCAAATTCAAAATATATTTATTCATGTAGGCCTAGTTACAAGCTCTTATGAATAGTTCATTACATATATATTATGATCTTACAAAACATAAAATATTTTATGTGCTTTCTTATCTGAACTGTGTCCTCTACACATAATACAATTATTTTAATTGCTATTTGTTTTTTGCAGTTTCTGGTTCGGGCCATGCATGTTTATATTGTTTATCTATTAAATAGTCCTCGACTCTGTAATAAGCCTTTAATATCAATGATTTTTTTTAAGTAGTTCTTAAGAGCTGGGAGGGGTAATCTCAAAACAGTGTAAGGTGAACAAATGATTTCTGTACTTTGCGGACACGAAATTTCTTTATGGCAAGCTTATTTTTGTTTCTAGTGTTATAATTATGGATATCAGAATTCTTAGTGAAACAGTCTAAATTCTTAACAACATAAATTATACTATCATAGATGTTTTGGAAAGCTACAGTTAAGATATTAATTTCTTTGAAAAGTTCTCTTCACGTGTTCCTAAGTTGTAAATAGAACGAATGGCTCTCTTTTGTAATACAAAAATAGTCTGTATGTTGTAATACAAAAATAGTCAGAATACCATATGACATTAAACTGTGAAAATAACTATGATACACTAGGCGAGCTGTCTTAACATTAGTCAGTTGCCTGATTCTCCTAACGGCGTATGCGGCTGAACTTAATTTGTTTGCTAGTTTTCTTATATGAAGAGTCCATTGTAGATTTTTGTCCAATGTTACCTCTAAACACTCCGAAATGAATGATCGCCACAATTACGCACGACAGCTGTCACGTCTTAACTCGAGTAGCACTAAGCGTTGACTAAAGAGTCGCCCGCCCCTTTCCCCCTTGTAAAATGTTTACGCTCAAGGTCAGTTTTTGGTTTTAAAATACCTAATACGCATTACGCTATGACTGAAGAGTTCATTTAAATTCACTAACGTAAATTAAAATATAATTATTCGGTCAGGATATTGGACTATTAAATGTAATTTTTATTTACCAAAGACAAGTAAAATGGATTAAAGGAGAATGTTGTGTTATTAATTTCTAGGATATTTGCTTAAACCACCTAAACCACTATTTCGCCGGTTGGGATAAACGGCTAACGTGCAGTTTTTGACTGCCGCGGTTCTGGATAAACGGGTAACGTGCAGTTCTTTACTACCGCGGTTCTAGATAAATGGTTAACGTGCAATCATAACATTTTTTCATTCTGGTAAAATGACTTATAAACTAAAACACATAAAATTACATTAAACGACATTGACTAACATCCAAACAAGTGTTTCTGGCGTTAACATATAGCCAGTATCTCAATAATTTGTCAAAAAAAGTGGCTTGTTAGAGAAAATGTTTTTAGTAAATTGCCTTTTTCCAAATTGCTAACAAGCCAAAAAAGTCTTCAGATCGTTTTGAAACCTGGCTCGTTAGACGCAGAAAAAATCGCTGATTCCAATGATGTATATAACTCAATATGCCCAAAAATGGTCTGTTAGTCAATTAGCCTTTCCAGCGTCGATATCATTGAAATCGGAATCTAAAAAGATTTCTTGGTTCCATTATGACATGTTTCCATGTTTGACGTGTCTCCGTTTTGTTAGCTTGTCGAATTCTGTTTTTCTTGACAATTTCATGATGTATATTGGTACAGTCTGAGCAAAAAGATTAGAAATTAAAAAAACCGGCCAAGAGCGTGTCGGGCCACGCTCAGTGTAGGGTTCCGTAGTTTTCCGTATTTTTCTCAAAAACTACTGAACCTATCAAGTTCAAAACAATTTTCCTAGAAAGTCTTTATAAAGTTCTACTTTTGTGATTTTTTTCATATTTTTTAAACATATGGTTCAAAAGTTAGAGGGGGGGGACGCACTTTTTTTTCCTTTAGGAGCGATTATTTCCGAAAATATAAATATTACCAAAAAACGATCTTAGCAAACCCTTATTCATTTTTAAATACCTATCCAACAATATATCACACGTTAGGGTTGGAATGAAAAAAAATTTCAGCTCCCACTTTACATGTAGGGGGGGTACCCTAATAAAACATTTTTTTCCATTTTTTATTTTTGCACTTTGTCGGCGTGATTCATATACATATTGGTACCAAATTTCAGCTTTCTAGTGCTAACGGTTACTGAGATTATCCGCGGACGGACGGACGGACGGACGGACGGACGGACGGACGGACGGACGGACGGACAGACAGACATGGCGAAACTATAAGGGTTCCTAGTTGACTACGGAACCCTAAAAAGTGGCAACATTGTAGTGTCATTGTCTTCTACACTACATCTCTGATGTTGGCACTTTTTAATTCTACTCTTTTTGATCAGACTGTACCTGACTTAGAAATTAAAAACTGTACGCCTATGAGTTTAGGAAGCGTGTTTTAAACTATAACCCCGGCTATTTGTGGGGCAGCCTGCTTCACACCGGTTCTAAGCTGTAGGTAATGCTCCAGAATTGCAAGATTAAGGCAAGGTGTGCAGCGACACTATCTTAAACAGGCAAATTGCCTGACATTTTGTTGCCTGCTTATTCTGAGACGCAGCCTGCAGCGTTGACTTGTAATTATATGCACATTCGTTTTTGTCCTGACACTTGCAAGCATTTTGTTGCACGAAGACAAATTAGAATACTAGAAAATGGTTTAACAATTATAAGTATAAATAAATAAATATTGGGGACACTTTACACAGATCAACTTAGCCCCAAACTAAGCAAAGCTTGTACTGTTGGTGCTAAGCGACGATATACATACTGAAATAGAAAAAATAGGTATTAAATTCGAAAGAAATATAAGCACCACAGTAGTTACCGTCATCGAATGACGGGTGACCGTTGACCACAAACGTTCGAAAAGTTGGAATAAAATGAATAACTGGCCCCGTAGCCGAATGGCATTTCTGCGACGCGAAACACCACCGAAACGCCACAGAAATGTAGTCTGGCTCTGTCGCGCCAATACGCAAGAGCGATAGAGATAGATAGCTAAGAAAAAGATATTATCGTGAGCGTTTGTACATTCGGCTACGCACACTGTACGCAGTATAAGTACCTAGTTAATCCATTTTCATAGTTTTATTTCATGAGTATTGAGTACCTACAGCGCTAAACGAAAACAATTACTAGGTATACATACATAGAAAATCTAAAAACTCATTTCGTAAACATTCATTGTTACCTACCAGACTCATACATTGACTACAAATGAAATCATGAGTGCTTATTATGTGTCTCGAAGGAATAATTCAGTAAAAGTCTGCTATTTCGTATTTTTCGCACAAAAGACTTCTTAAAAAATATTTTTAGCATAAATGAACAGAAATCTTAACATGGAAGAGTATGAATATTACGAAAATAAACCCTGCATTCAAAGGCTAAGGTTAAGAGTAAGGTGACGGTGAGAGGCGTAGCGTATTGCTACACGAAATGATGGCCAGTCTGGCCTAGCGCGTAGTGCCCTTGACTATTATTTAAGCCACGGTCCCGGGTTCGCATCCCGGTAAGGACATTTATTTGTGTGATGAGCACAGGTGTTTGTTACGGACAAGGAATGGTACCCAGCTGTTCTCCTCGGGTTTGATTGATTTTTATATTTATGTTATAGAACTTATAGATAAGTCTAAAATAACAAACACAGTCATATTTTTTTAAATAGCGGCCCAAACTCATCATGTTGGGAGAAATTGACCTTCAAAGTGATCAACCCTCTAATTTCTTCAGAGAAATTTGTTAAATCATATTGATGATAAATAAATAATAAATAAATAAATATTATAGGACATTCTTACACAGATTGACTGAGGCCCACGGTAAGCTCAAGAAGGCTTGTGTTGTGGGTACTCAGACAACGATATATATAATATACAAATACATAAGTATTTATATAAATACATAGAAAACATCCATGACTCAGGAACAAATATCTGTGCTCATCACACAAATAAATGCCCTTACCGGGATTCGAACTGCTGTTATATGTTAGAGAACGTGAAAAGATACTGGATACTCATATTTTACACACAGTTTCACCCCCAACATGTGTTTTTCGCTTTCCTCATGGCTTTCCGCTAAGCCTGTCACTGTAAGCGTAGCGTACCTAAGGTTTTCTTGGCGTATTTATATTTTATTTATTTATTCCCTCGCAGACAGTCGTTTTAGATAGCGTCACTCATGCTTTGCAGGTCGGAATAGTTAACGAAATGATGGAGGAAATGGGAATTACACTAGAAAGCTTTGTGTCATGTTGGTATAAGGAATTGTACATTGACTTTGAGACCTACAATTTTTTTTTTCAAAATGTGCATTGAGCTGATATCATGATTATAAAATAAAGAAATATGTCAATTGTTCTTATAAAAAATAAAAACACGCAAAAAAGCCCATACATTTCAGGGTTACGCAGGGTAAGGGGGGGAGGGGGAGGGGGTGTAAATCCTATATAAATAATCCTTGCTTTCAAGATAATGTACTTGTTTTGCGTTTATAAACCAACTGGGTCCAGGGTACATATAGAGCAATATATTAACGCAAACAGTGAAATTTAAACGAAAAACCAGCTTTATGACATCGCCCTGACCAGCACAACATAATTTATAGCCATTTACACGTTGCCAAGTGCTGCCCCCTAGCCGAATGACAATCGTCGACGCTAGACGCCGATCGAAACGCAGTCTTTCTCTGTCGCGCCAATACGGAAGAGCGATAGAGACAGGTACTACGATAACGATATTATCGAGAGTGTTTGTGCATTTGCCTACATACCCTGACCCTACCTTCAGGGAGCTTGGGTCCCTTTTTAATTTAAAAGTGAAATCGAAATCCCGCATAATCTAAAAGGGCTTCAAATTTCTAAATAGAAAGAACAACCTTATATAAAAAGGTTACAACTTTAAGCTATATCTCTTTGTTTTTCGGTTGACATTTGTCTTGGACATTAGAAAACTTTTTTTCGTGTTTGATGGAAATGTCGAGGTAGAATGAAATGTCAAATATAATACATATCAGGTGGGAATACAGTGTGATCTTCGGGTTGTTTCGGACGCTGTTTAGTTTGTTCGTTTAATCATAACCTGCAAAGGGACTGGACAATTATTTTCGAATAAATTTAAATTTTGAATAAACAACGACACAAGCTCGAATACGCTTTATAGGTCACGAGCTAGTGCAGTGGCCATATCATGGTCGTGTTTGTGTTACTTATCGTCTTTGTGTCTTGCGTCACTTTCGTACTTACAGATTTGTTAGAACGTGACAGATATGGTGACAAATGATAGACAGACGTCCCTTTTAACCCTCGGTTTTCCATGACTTCGTCTCTCGGACGATACTTTGTATAGTGGTTATTTAACGGCCATCAATAATGATGTGGACGTCAGCTGCCGCTTTCTTGGTGGGTTGAAGAATGGCAGCTAGCGAAGCACATAATTGGTGATCTGTATTGCCCATCTTATATTTACATAATCAAAAGAGCACAGACTCCGTAGCCGAATGACATTTCTGCGACGCGAAACGCCACCGCTGCAGAAATGTAGTCTGGCTCTGTCGCGCCAATACGCAAGAGCGATAGATATACGAGTAGATAGGTACGAAAGAGATATTATCGTGAGCGTTTCGTGAGCGTTTGTGCATTAGGCTACGCACACTGGGTTTTAAGGTTACCAAAAAATTTTGATGACAACAGCAAATAAAGTTTTCGAGCCATTTTAAGTAAGTAATAAGATCAAATTAAGTCATCAATTAAAGTCAGTTAAGTCAACCGTGCCAATCAAAATACGGTTGGTTCAGATTAAAAGACAGGTAATTAGTAAATAAGTAATTAAGGTCCATCAGAAAGGCGTAATCAATCACGTCGCGTCGGCCAAAGGTTCCGCAGATTACGAAATATTACGGAAATCAAATATTTCAATATCATGCTGTAAATTGTAAATGAGTGAGATATTTGTTGGCATTTTCACGAACACTCAAGAACGAGCTTGCTATTTCAGCCGGGCTACGAAATACTAAGGCACTGGTCCCACCAAGATCGCTCTTGGCATCGAAAGCGCGCGTAACCGGTAATAAGGAGGCATTTTTAAAAAAATCGTCAAAATTTTAAATTGCATTTAATACAAAACTTTGGATAAGATCTGTTTAAGTAAGCTTTGCAGATTATTTTACTCGCGTATGCTATGAGCTATAAAATATATCGGCTATAAAAAACGAACAAAAGACATTCGCTTCCGTGTAAATAAAAGATACGCGATGATAGCGCCGACAAGTTATTAAAAAATAAAACCGCCTTCAAAAATAAGCGCGTTACAAAACACGGAGAAACTAAAAAGCAAAAAATAATAAACCTTTGAATTCAGATTTCTTATCGTATTGCAATAATCTAAACATCCAAATTATAAACAAATCAATTATTTTTGCAGTCGGTACCAGACCTGTTCGTCGCCTTGCTATTGCCTGTTTGCCCCACCCAACCATACGCAGGCTGGCACCGACTCCAAAAATAATTGATTTGTTTATAATTTGGATGTTTAGATTATTGCAATACGATAAGAAATCTGAATTCAAAGGTTTATTATTTTTTGCTTTTTAGTTTCTCCGTGTTTTGTAACGCGCTTATTTTTGAAGGCGGTTTTATTTTTTGTTAAAAAAGTTTATATTTGTTGATTTTTAGTGGTTCCTATTGATATTATATGTATCAGTCCGAATACATGTACACTAGTGAAAGAATTATCCTTTAACTCCTAACCATTGAGGAGTTGACCTTCCATCATCAGCTCAGCCACATAAAATTATTACCATCAGGCGTAAATACTGGTTTACCTTTGAAAAATACACTAAAAACATTACATGTGCCTATAACATTTGAAGAGTTCCCTCGATTTCTCCAGGATCCCATCATCAGACCCTGACTTGGTGCCAATGGGACCATCTCGGGGTTATACCCGTTCGATCAAAAAAAAAATTTTGAAAATCGGTCCACAATTCTCGGAGATATCGAGGAACATACATACAAAAAAAAAAAAAAAAATTCAGTCGAATTGAGAACCTCCTCCTTTTTTGAAGTCGGTTAAAAAAATCATTTATTTCAAGCCAATTTGCTCATACAGTTTGACTACATGTTTATAAATCCGAGCTATGAGCTACAAATCACTCCCTCTCTCTTTTATTTACACGGGAGTGACTATCTTTTGTTAGTTTTTATAGTCGATAGCTCATAGTTTACTCGATTTTGGTGGGATTAGTGCATAACGTTGGCCGAACTAACATGGCAAATACGAACGTTACCGTGAGAATACGACGGAAAACCATAAAACACAACCTCCATATTCATAAATATTCACTAAAGTTATCAAGCCGATAATAGTTATTTGTTATACAAGGGGGCAAAGTTGTATTTTAACGCCGAGTGTGGAATTGAAAAACGAGCAAGTGAAAGGATTCTATAGTTGAACCACGAGCGAAGCGAGTGGTTCGAGAATAGAATCCTGAACTTGCGAGTTTTTTAACACACGAGAAGTAAAATACATTTGCACCCGAGTGTAACACAAAACTTTTCCCCTCATTATAGCGAGGAAACTACAACGCAAAAAATGCGTTTATCACTGCTTCCAGTAGTTCCACGGGTGGTAAATCATCTTTATTACTAGATTCACCTACTTTTATCAATTTTAAAGCAGTTAATTTGACTTTATTCAAGGTCAAATTAGTTAAAATGCATTTGTCCCTTGAGGGGAAAAGTTCATTTGTCCCTTTCCGACGTATTGATGTGATAGAAAAGGACAAACGAACTTTATCGGCTTGATAACTTTAGAGTACCTACGTTTATGAATAAGGGGGTATGTCAGTACAGGTTTGTTTACCACAAATAAGATAATACTTGTTATATATTAAGATAACAACAAATCTTTTTTTTATTATGGACTGATCGGCGATTGACCTATTCACTCTTAGTTTAAAGAGACCGAGGTCGTATTTTATCTTATCTTAATATTGTCTTCGGTTACCGCGGTAGTTGGTTACCCGTTTCCATAGTTTTGTTTCGAAAGTTATCTCAAATTAGGTAATTATCTGATAAACTGTAATACAGTTTTCTGGCATCGGCATCGGAAGAAAAACTCATTTTTATGTTGGCGTAGTTCTTTATTCATATGTCAAGTCGATTCATTTTTAAGTCACGACTGATAAATATATACTTTTTCATCAACAGTAAAAAAATATACCTACCTAATGAGAGCTTTAGCCAGCAGCAGAACACAAAATAGGCTAAGTAAAAAAAAGTGCCTATTCAGGTTAACATAGCATAAACCACGTTATTTCATAAATAATAAATATATCTAACAAAAAACATTCTTGTTGTAAAACAATCCATTCCCAAACAAGGGCATTATCAGAATTAGGGACCCCCCAAGTAGCGAAAGTTGTTAGCAAAAATTAACTCACTGTTAGTTTTGTGACGATAATTAAGGACGAAATTTCAATAAAAATATTGTGTTTGTGTTAATTACATAAACTTTAAGCGATAATCTACATTCAGAATGTGAAAAAAGTAGTTTTAGACAGATTTTATGCTTGATTGTCGTCACAAAACTCACAGCGAGTTAATTTTTGTTAACAACTTTTGCTTATTGGGGGGACCCAAATTGTGAAAATGCTCACAAACAGATAAGTGTCAAAACTTAGGCCAAAAGTGTCAATATACGCAGAAAGTATGGGCCTAGCTGAGCTTATACACGTGCCAGTCTATGAAAGGGTTAACATCCCTAAAGCCGCAAAGAATGTTGCTGCCTTGCCTCAAAACCCTCAGTCTTTAACTCGAGAAGTTTTCGAGAAGTTTCGAAACTGCCATACAAAGCATTTTAATTCAGTACACAGTAAATCCGGCTCGAGCACCGTCCGTCGCCTCGGCGCTTATAAATGTTTCAACTGCTGTATTATTAGGGTTCTGGTGGTCTACTAAAGATTTACCCCCTTATTCATAAACGTTCACTAAAGTTATCAAGCCGATAAAGTTCGTTTGTCCCTTTCTATCACACCAATACGTCGGAAAGGGACAAACGAACTTTATCGGCTTGATAACTTTAGTGAACTTTTATGAATCTGGGTTAGTGCCTGTGTGATTCGATTTTGCTGTAATATTTTGTATTTGGCCAAGAGCTTGGTGAACTTTTCTCGTACACTTATCCGTATTAAACGTATGTATTGCTCCTGTAATGAAATGAAATTATGGATTATTCCAGAATGGGCGACGGTTATAACGTAAAATCATGCCACTTCATTTGATGTTTGCCCGAAAACCGCCAGAATGGTAATTAAGATCCATCATCGCCAATCATGGGCCACTGCAGGCAATTAAGCCCTCCACACGGTAATCAATAAGTACTTTTTGACGCGTCCGACAACCCTTCTGTTTCTACAGCGTGTAAAGCAAATACAGGCAAATGTCTTAACGATGGTTAGTTGGTTACTATAGGATATAACAAAATTTTAGATAACATTTACTTAAAATTAAATAAAAAAAATTGCCGTTAAAAAATAATTTGGCCCGCAATGTACTTAATGCAAACACACTCGTGTAACGCTCGTCGACAGTAAAGTTGTCATTGACAGACATAGCAACCATAATTATGTTTATAGTAGGTAGATACATTAATGCTGAGAATTACAATATTTCAAAAAATAATTATGGGATTGAAAATTAAGAGTCACTCAAAAACACCTCTTAATTAATTAATAATACTAATGAATTCTATGTCTGGTTCAATTTATCGCCTGGGGGGCATTTCGACTCGGACAACGTTTAAGGTTTTGACGTTTTGACGTTTCATGTTGACTCTCCGTTTATGCGACCCGGATTGCTACTTGTGATAGGCCTGCTGTATAAGGCTTACAAACTATATGACTGTATAGTTAGGTAGGCAAATATGTGTGACTGAAGCAACGGACTGAACCCTATGTAGTTCTGACAGACTCCAGACAGAGTTCATAAATATCGCTCCTCTCAGACTCGGCATTTCAAGCACTGTTTATATTTTATTAAAACTTGCGTCCATTCACTAAAGTTTTTTCTTGAAGTATGTCCACAACAGGGCTGCCACCTGAGACTGGCTTTAATATATTTCTGCGTCGTTACTGGAATTCTTTTTTGTCCTAAATAAAGATTATTTGATTATATTGTCTGGATAAAACGTCTGGAAGAAGCACTTACTTAGTGTCGACTTCAAACGAAAGTTATTTATGTTTTTTTAGTAGGTTACAACTAAAATAGTACTTAAGCGTTAATTACTAGTACCACTATATAAGGTCCTAATTTATTAGTTGCAGATATTTTAACACATGATACTTTACATTAAAATAATTAACTTTAACCCTTTATAGGGCACCGGTCTCAAAAAAGACCACCCTGTATGACTATCTTTTTGTATTTTTTTCTTGTAGAGAATTTTTTGTACTATAGGATGGCGATGAGGTTTGAACTCACGATTTTTTTTGAGTCTTGCCCGTTAAAGGGTTAAATATAAATTAAGAAATCTTTTCATGTAACTTTTTTGATTTCATTTTCCTAACAAAAAAATTAATTATAATTTCGTCTAAAAAAATCATCATGTGCATTATCACATGTCACAATAACACTGTCTGTCATGTCAACAATTGTTTGTTGTAAATGTCGTAAGGTTCGGCGGGAAAACTGCACATGTCATTGAAGTGGCCAGTTACAGTTAAGTGGTACGTAAAAGAGGTACTAGAATCTGTTCAATGAGTTTTCATTTAATAATCACATAAACAGGGTGTTTTTACGTAGCAAATTTGTTTTTCCGTTTTCTCCAAAAAAACATCGTAAAAGCTATAATGTTTCACGGTTTAATATACTCCAGAGACCGAGTACTATCAGCTGTAAAAATATCTGCATCTAATAAATTAGGACCTTATATATCACTAGGTTTATTGTAATGTACAGCGGGACAATTTCGAGTAGGGGATGCAACTGATCCATTTTTCACTTGTCCATCGGTTATATATGCGTGTTCGGTAGGCGTGATCAGTGGATACAACTGGAACTCAATAGTGTAATAATGGAAAAAATGGATCAGTTGAATTTGTCCCCCAGTGAAATGAAAATTTTAAATATATACATGTACGGTAACACTATTTAAAATGCTGATGGTACTTGCGTCATCATTCTATCGATGTTGATTTATAAAATCTAAACCAAATGCATCTCGTCAAACCGTCCTTTCCACCCGTGGGTGTAGTAGACGTGTGGGTGAGTCGAGTGTGGGATATAATTCCAATGTGTTGTGGACGACGAACTAGCATCTTGTCACTGCAATGTCACAATTTATTTAACTTCCAACCCTTTAAATTTTGCTAAAAATGGCACTGGATTGATCATTTCATGGGCTCTATGTACCCCTTTTGCTTTAAGCATGATGAGGTCATATATGAAATCTTTACTATTCATAATATTACGAACCAGTGTGCATAGCCGAATGCACTAACGCTCACGAAACGCTCACAATAATATCTCTTTCATATTAGCTATCTATCTCTATCGCTCTTGCGTAGTGGCGTGACAGAGCCAGACTACATTTCTGCAGCGTTTCGGTGGCGTTTCGCGTCGCAGAAATGCCATTCGGCTACGGGGCCAGGAGGGCGATTTTTGAATCTCGCATACGGGATTTTGTCACTAAAATACCGGTTGAAAACGGTGACTTGCTCATTATTTTCAGTGACAATTTTCTGAATTCGAACGCGTGAGACTCAAAAATCGGCCCGCAGAAGATGTGTCTTCATGAATGCCACGATCAATAATGATTATCAATACAGTCTGTTCGGAAAGTGAAGAGTCGTGGAATGTATTACCAATACATTTCAAGACTTCACTTTCCGAACAGACTAACGACTATGCACTTCGCGCCACCTAGACATTCTAGACAAACGACAACCCTAGCAGACTTCGAGTTCGAAGTTATGAAAGTTGTCTCCACGTTGTACCGTCCATAGATTGTAAAAGCCCTAGATAATGGGTATGTGACGTCATCATGGCACCACTTTTCCATGACAATGTGTGTCTGATAGCCAGTTGCTCACAAAAAATCATATATTTCTGATAGTTAGAGAGAAAAATTAGTACCACGGCCACGGTAGTCATTGAAGATCGACTAGATACAGAAAGAGACAGATATAGAAATATCTGTCTCTTATTCCAGATATTCTTATATTATATTCCAGATGTTCTTATATTATATTCCAGATATTGAAACCTCAAGGTGACCTCATCGAAACATTCAAGATCATACATGACTATTATGACTTACCTGAACTTATTGTTTGTTATGAATCACCGTCTGCACTCGCAATCCAGGAAGCACTTCCTATCAAACCGTGTCGTAGACTACCAGAAACAGTGATAAGTGCTCCCTCATTTTTCAAAAACAGACTAAAACCAAAATATAAACATTAACTATAGAACAACAAGTAATAACACAATCATCTATCAAATAATATAATAATATAATAATAATAATATTATATGGTATGCTGATGACTGGTTATTGTTTAACGCAGACAGACGCGGCTATTTGTAAACCACTCAGTAATAAACGGTCATCTATCAGAGCCGGTTGTTTAACTTAAGTACTTGCAAATACCTCAATGATATAAGGTTATGTAGATCCCGCTTAAAACCTTCCGTCTATATTTTTTCTTTGTCTATGGTACAGTCAGTGTTTGTGACAAGCTCTGCGTTTCCTAAAACTTAGTAATTAAACTTACTCGAGCTAAATTTAGAAGGTCTTCATTGAGGACCATCTAAGAGATATCTTGTTCTTGTTCTTAAAGAAGTCGTTGAAAACTTTCAATACTTCTCCTTTGGGTTGAATGTACTGAAATCCTGTCTTAGTAATGCTTTTACTTTACAAATTTTTATTTTGAAGATTAAGTTTCTGAAGAAGGACTTACATCATTATATGCTACTGGACAAGACGAGCGATATCTCCAAATAAATGCTGAAAATGCTGAAATATATATAAATATATATATATATATATATATATATATATATATATATATATATATATCAGAGATGCGATTTATTTGAAATAATTCTATTTA
This sequence comes from Leguminivora glycinivorella, assembly GCF_023078275.1. Classification (NCBI taxonomy): domain Eukaryota; kingdom Metazoa; phylum Arthropoda; class Insecta; order Lepidoptera; family Tortricidae; genus Leguminivora; species Leguminivora glycinivorella. Next base: position 28,921,766 of record NC_062972.1, read on the forward strand.
AAATGCAAATACAAAATGCAAAATACCTATTTTGTATTTTGCATTTAAATGCCTTTTAGTAAAAAACATTTTGTATTTTATTTGAAATACTGTTTGAGATGTATTTTGCATTTTGAATATGCATTTCAAAATGCAAAATACTTTATGATTAAATTAAGTTTAGCCAACATTACCAGTGAAACAAAATGTGAACAAATGACGCTTGTATTGCCGAATTTAACCGATAGAGGCGCCTGCTAGCCATGCGCGCCTGACTAGTTTCAATTTGACACTGTCAATGTCAAACGAAAACTTATATTATCTATGGAAAGCGACGCCACTGACGCCGACGATTTAACGGATTTATTGTTTGCTGGACTGCTGGTGCTGAGTGCTAATGACTGATTTTGATTTAATTACCTACCTACTTTTAAGTGTTGAGTTATTATTCCTATTGTAAAAATCCTAAGCTGTAGAATGAAAATAAATAAAGAGCATTTAGGTGATATAGGTATGAAATATAAGAACTGGATGCACAATCAACAAAATGGGGCTCCATGGCTATGGCGCTCTTTTCGTTAGTCTAGTTTTTTACATTATTTAAGTGAGTAGGTATAATAGGTATAATAATACCTAAAAATAGTAGGCGATCAATAAATTCTGTTATGTTATTAATAAATAAAATAACATAACATAATTTATTGATTGCCTACTGATAAATATGACCAAAATGTCATTCATTACTTTCATTAGGTGCCATGTTATTAGACGTTTTTGTTCGGCATTGTGACTCTATTTCTCATGATTACTAATACCGAAAATAAATAAAAATATCTGAGATTTGGTCAAAAGGTATTTTATTTTCAAAACGTATTTTGAAAATACCTATTTTGCATTTAGCATTTGAAATACAAAACTCAAAACTATTTGGTATTTTGCATTTGAAATAGTAAATCTGAAAAGTATTTTGCATTTTGTATTTAAATGCTTTTTTAAAACCATTTTGTACATCTCTGATATATATATACAATACAATACAATACAAATACTCTTTATTGCACACCTCAATACACGAAACAACATAGCAAGTATAAACAACAACTTAAGAGGTAAAACAAGAGGCGGTCTTATCGCTAAAGAGCGATCTCTTCCAGACAACCTAGGTAGTGGAGAATAATAAATTTAACCTTGTAAGTAGGTGTACTAAATGTAGACTTAGAGGAAATCTAGCACAAACTATATATACTACGCAAAACAATATACTACACACATAAAAATAAAATACAATACATAAACATACAAATACATAAATATATAACAAATTACATGCCAGCTATAGGGGACATAAGTCTATCAAGGTATATATATATATATATCTGTATATCCAACATTTGAAAGTATTTATCACCAGAACCCCAAAGGAAGGCGGTTTTTTTTTCTTAAAAAATATTTTAATACTTCATTTCGCAGCTTATTCTCAGCATCTCGCAGCGTATCATAGTTCTCTCTCCCTCTCTTACGTATCTGCTGGTGTGACGTAACCATGCACGCCCCGGTGCGTTAACCATTGTCACTTTGGCTACCCCGGCTGTTAATTACAAGTAAATTCCATATTCTGCGTTCAGTTAAAGGTGTTTGTTTCGTTTTCTGTTGAAATCAGTACAAATGCGTTGTTTTCGCGGCGCGCAATTTAAACTGAAGTTAATCCCCGCTGAGCAATGAGGCTTTAACTATTGTTTATTAGATCTAAATGAAACTGGCGATGGCGCGCCAATTGTTCGGGTGGGTCGTGAGTGTCGGCGGAAGAAGGAAAACAATATTTTAGGTATATCAAATCGTCACTTTAGTACGTAAATGGTCATTAAGAACTCGGTAGCGCATACAGCTTATTAAAAAATAGGCTACTTGACTTATATGGTTGAGTACTGTCCAATTAACCGAAATCGAAATTATGTCAATGATTATTTTGACATGAAGTACGTTAGAATTCGATGACGTCACGATATCACTGACAGCGTTTTCAGTGGCCAAAAAAGATACACACATTTTTACTCATCATACTTCTATAATATCCAAAATATATAAATATTGGTTTTTTAAGTTAAATACTACAGAAGACAACCATTTATTGTGCCAAATTCGATATGAGACTAGTAGCCTGTTGGCGCTACGTTTGTATTGTGACAGATACACAATTACACAAGGGGTGAAGCGGTGACGCTAATTGTTAAATAGGTAGAAATTTAGAAGTTGTAACGAAATTTCCTTAAATTCTCTCATGCAAGTTGCCATTGAGAACAATGAGAATATTCTATTTAAAATTAGGATTTATTACGAATTCTTTTCAACAGCTTACGATCGCTTCAGTTTTTTTTTTTACAAAAAACCGGCCAAGAGCGTGTCGGGCCACGCTCAGTGTAGGGTTCCGTAATTTTCCGTATTTTTCTCAAAAACTAATGAACCTATCAAGTTCAAAACAATTATCCTAGAAAGTCTTTGTAAAGTTCTACTTTTGTGATTTTTTTTATATTTTTTAAACATATGGTTCAAAAGTTAGAGGGGGAGACCCACTTTTTTTCCCTTTAGGAGCGATTATTTCCGAAAATATTAATATTATCAAAAAATGATCTTAGTAAACCCTCATTCATTTTTAAATACCTATCCAAAAACATGTCACACGTTGGGGTTGGAATGAAAAAAAAATATCAGCCCCCACTTTACATCCCAAGTAACATTTTAGTGCTATAATTTTGGTTTTCGACGCCAAAAGCTACTATAGATGTCATATAAAGGTTTTCGGCGTGACCGCCTGTCGTATAAAAGCCTCCAGTAACACCTTTTAGCTCTATAAGCTTATACCGCTAAAAGGTGTTATTAGGAAGTGATGTAAACGTTTATATCGCCATTTTATAGAGCCGCTATAGGCCTGGTCTATAACAGGATCAAATATGACTACTATAGATCTATATTATTGTATAATGGTGTTAGAAATCACTGTTATGCAATCAATTTGCGCTATTAAGGTTCCCGACAAGCCGCTATAGTTGTTGCGTTATACAGCTAAAAGGTGTTATTAGGAAGTGATGTAAACGTTTATATCACCATTTTATAGAGCCGCTATAGGCCTGGTGTATAACAGGATCAAATATGACTACTATATAACAATATTATTATATAATGGTGTTAGAAATCACTGTTATGCAATCAATTTGCGCTATTAAGGTTCCCGACAAGCCGCTATAGTTGTTGCGTTATACAGCTAAAAGGTGTTATTAGGAAGTGATGTAAACGTTTATATCACCATTTTATAGAGCCGCTATAGGCCTGGTGTATAACAGGATCAAATATGACTACTATAGAACAATATTATTATATAATGGTGTTAGAAATCACTGTTATGCAATCAATTAGCGCTATTAAGGTTCCCGACAAGCCGCTATAGTTGTTGTGTTATACAGCTAAAAGGTGTTATTAGGAAGTGATGTAAACGTTTATATCACCATTTTATAGAGCTGCTATAGGCCTGGTCTATAACAGGATCAAATAACCTACTTAAGAACAATATTATTGTATAATAGTGTTAGGAATCACTGTTATGCTATTAATTTGCGCTATTAAGGTTCCCAACAAGCCACTTATAGTATTTTTAGTAGTCGTATTTTAACAGAAATTAAAACCTAACTATACCACTATTTTGGGATATAGTGGCTTTGGAAAACACTGCTACAGTATTTAAAGTGTTAAATACTGTAGCAGTGTTTTCCAAAGCCACTATATTCATATCACTACAGTGTAGTAGTGATATGAATACCATTATAGAGCTATTTTGCTGTATAATGAAGTTTTCAGGATACGTTTATATAGCTTTGAAAAGCGTTAATAGTCGTTTTCTAATGCCTTTTATATCTCATCGCCGTATACGTCACAATGACTCTTTTATATCACAGAACTGTGGAATAATGGTTTCGGTATCTCTTTTAAAACACAATAGCGTTATAGCTGAGTTTACTATATGTTTTATAAAAAAAAACTGTTTAGAAGATCTTTCTATAGTAAAACATTGAAAACAAGTATTGTTTTCTATATAAAGAACTTATAAGTTAAACTGGATCATAGTTAAAGTCTCATGCAACCCTAATTGAATCCACAATGGCGGGCTTATGGCAGTGAATGCGTATGATAAGTGACATAGTCGAACTATAAAAGCGTATATTTTACTTCTTGGATCCATAGTAGAAACTATGGTGCCAATAATTTTATTGTATTAAATTATATTTATTTATTTTATTCAAAACAGGTATAAATCGAGGGCGCACTTAAAATACTCCATTAAACTAATATTCTTTTAACGGTAAAATTTCCATCGCATACCTTTTTGCAGTAATGATGGAATAATACGAAATCCAAGTTATTTTGATTGACACTAAACTTCACAAGTTCACACGCCACTTTTCATAAAGTTCCTCGTTTAGAACAGTTTTTGTTAAATATTACACAAATTATTTTAGAAATTTCATTCATTCGCTCGCATTAAAAGGGACGGCAACTGCTATTACAGAACAAAAAACCTGTATAATGGAATCTCAAATGCTACTATAGCATAAATTGATACTATAATAGCGTTACTGTGTCCTCTATGTCAACAAATTAGCACAATAGTCATCATCACATCACCATTATAGACCTTAAACGTCACGGATGATACTGCTATAGCCCTATTATATCACTAAATGGCTGCATAATTGCGCCAAATCGGCTCTACAGTACCAATATAGACTATTTATAGGACCATTTAATGTGATTTAATTTGGTGCTCTCGACCACTATAGGACCAGAAATTGTTACTTGGGATGTAGGGGTAGTTACCCTAATAAAACAATTTTTTTCATTTTTTATTTTTGCACTTTGTCGGCGTAATTGATATACATATTGGTACCAAATTTCAGCTGTCTAGTGCTAACGGTTACTGAGATTATCCGCGGACGGACGGACGGACGGACGGACGGACAGACAGACATGGCGAAACTATAAGGGTTCCAGTTGACTACGGAACCCTAAAAACGGTACATGCCTCGGTATACAATTTTAAATTTTCGCCAAACTGTAAGCCAAACCAAAGTTGCACACTAGTGTTTATTATTAACTCATGAAATGCTATAGAAATCGAACCTAAAGCTTGGCCATGTGCGAATAATGCGAATAACAATACCTACCAAGAACATTCACAATTTAGGAAACTTTTTTCTGTGCATTCTACAAGTAGGTACACGATGGAATTTCAACTGACAGTGAACGCATAAAATGAATAGAATAGAATAGAATAGAAAACGTTTATTTGGTGAAAATATACAAGTAAAACAACAATAGCCTTAATCTATATACATCTTAAACTAAAGTCACCAAAAAGGATGCCACTCAGCATATGCCAATGGTAAATGAGTATATTGTATGTGTTATACTTAGTAAAAACCTACTTTTATCGCTGGCACTGAGGCCCCGCCTGAGTCCCGACAATTGTTTTTGTTTGGTTACTTGGCCCATGTTATTGTTCCTAATTCTTGCATTAAGCCGCTGGGGAGATGATGTTTGTGTTAGATGTTAATGTTGGCAGAACCCCAACCGATGGGGTGGGTTCATGTAAAATAAAACCTGGAAGACCGGCGCCTTTTATTTTGACCGTACCGTAAGTAAAAAATATTTTTGTTTCTCTTCTTACTCGTTCCCTCAATGGTGAGGATCGCGACCACAAGTAGCGTGTCTCCACTGAATGCGATCATAAGCCGTGTGGACTGCACGGTATCGACTGCCGCCACTTCTTCATAGAGTCAGACCATATCTATGCCCCAATAGTTATAGTATGTGAGAAGACCGTCAGGCTGAAGTGGGACTGGGTAGGTCACGTCTGCCGCATGCGTCAGAATAGGTGGGCTAATATAGCCACTAAGTGGATGCCCCAAATCAAAAGAGGACGTGGCAGGCCTAGGCAAAGACAAGTGAATTTATTAATTGCCAGAAATGTGAATGAGCTTAAATTATGTTTTCCCCTCACTAGCTCGGAAACACGTGTTTTGTCCTTTAATACCAGCGGGTAAAAACGCATTTTATCCACTAGTGGGTAAAGTAATTTGACCTTGAATAAAGTCAAATGAACTGCTTTAAAATTGATAAAAGTAGGTGAATCTAAAAATAAAGATGATTTACCACCTGTGGAACTACTGGAAGCAGTGATAATAGTTATTTGTTTTACAAGGGGGCAAAGTAGTTGTTTAACCGCACGTGCCAATATTGATACCCGAGCAAGCGAAAGATTCCAATATTGAACCGCGAGCGTAGCGAGCGGTTCAAAAAGTGGAATCTTGAGCGTTGCGAGGGTTTCAAAGCACGAAGGTTAAACAAACTTTGCCACCGAGTGAAACAAAATTTTTCACCACACCAACACGAGCAAAATACTGAGTGTAAAACATCAAAATAAATCAAATTCATTAATTTATTCCATATTTATGATTCAAAATCATCATTTATAGGTAAAATCTAGCAACCAGATTAAGACAATGAGTTAAAATTTGTATGAAATTACTTTGCCCCCTTGTGGATAAAATGCAATTTTGCTATCTGTTTTCGAATAGCAAAGAAAGCCTTTACCAGTTGGTACGGTGAAAATGCATTTTTTGCGTTGTAGTTTCCTCGCTATAGTGAGGGGAAAAGTTTAGTGTTACACTCGGGTGCAAATGTATTTTACTTCTCGTGTGTTAAAAAACTCGCAAGTTCAGGATTCTATTCTCGAACCACTCGCTTCGCTCGTGGTTCAACTATAGAATCCTTTCACTTGCTCGTTTTTCAATTCCACACTCGGCGTTAAAATACAACTTTGCCCCCTTGTATAACAAATAACTATTACATGTTCGTTAGCTTAGCACCACTTTAGGACAATGCCTAGATGTGTACCTAAACAAAAGTGGGAGTTTATATATGTCTAAAAAACAACTTTTTTCACATTCTGAATGTAGATTATCTCCTAAAGTTTATGTAATTAACACAGAAACAATATTTTTATAGAAATTCCATGCTTAATTATCGTCACAAAACTGACAGTGAGTAAATTTTTGTTAACAACTTAAGCTAATTGGAGGGTTTCAAATTCTGAAAATTCCGAGCTATGGCACACAAACAAACCTTTGTTTTAAAAAAAATCCCAGTAAAAAACGTATTTTACGCTACTAATGAAACAAAATTTGATTGTAGATTGATTACGGTATTATTCAAAACAATGTTTTCCTTTCCTAATAGCGCCTTGGGTCCGTGTTTCGCCTAAGAAGCAGAACCTCTACCAAGATTTATGAACCTTTTTGGAATAAGTTAGAAGATAAATGTCGTAAATCATCATGGAAAATAAAATGTATGGAGAAAGTGAAGATCGCTGGTCGTTCGCATATACACAGACATCGAAATGATGCGCAATAGCCCAATAGTAGCGTCCATCTACAAATATGTTCAAGAACTTGCGAATCGTATTCAATATAACCACAAAATTAAAATTTTGAAAAAATCCCCGATCGCGACATAGTAGACCGATTTTCATGAAACATGGCTAAGAACACTCCCGACTAATTCAGCTTTCAGACAAAAAAACTAAATCTAAATCGGTTCATCCGTTCGGGAGCTACAATGCCATAGACAGACACACACATACACCGACAGATCAACAGACAGACAGACAGGCACGTCAAATTTATAACACCCCTTGGTTTTTGCGTCGGGGGTAAAAAATCACTCGGCATGTCCGATCTCCTTCTTTCCTATATTTGTGTAGAAAACTCACGGTAGAGGCCCGTGAACAACAGGTATTAAGATTGGGGCGAATCCTCGAAACAATATCGTTATTATAACGGCGGCCCTTACAAACGACGCCCTGTCTAAATTTCAATCAGGGGCTTCGTGACCTGTTTGTAAATTACTGTAAGCCTGGTGGACATAAATATTTATATTTTAGAAAGGTACCTGGCCCCGTAGCCGAATGGCATTTCTCCGACGCCAAACGAAAACGAAACGTAGTCCGGCTCTATCGCGCCAATACGCAAGAGCGATAGGGATAGATATCTACTAGCGTTTCGTTTCGTGAGCGTTTCGTGAGCGTTTGTGCCATTCGGCTACGCACCCTGGTACCTATAATTTTATGATAGATATACCTTACATAACTAAATTTTACACGAGTTTAAAATACGTTATTCTATAGCAAGAAAGGCATGGAAAGACATAGATTGTATGGAGAAACTGAACAGCGCCCCCTAATAACGCGCGGTTACTTACTAGGACCAAGACGATATACATTTTGTGACGTTGTCGAATCTATTTTGAACTCACTATACCTAAACTGTTTAAGAGGGGGTAGAGCAGGGAGAATTTTCAGAATCTGTCAAATTACCCCATTACACACACAAACACCCTTCACTCACACTACCTCAATTTACTGTGAAAGGTCAGTGACCCTTAATTTTTTTCAAGAGTGTTATTTTGAGTTTGTAGTCAACTACTGACCTCCTTTGAAAAATTAAAACTGTAAAAAAGGTAGCATACAAGAAGACAGAGAAAAAATACGCATCATCCAGCTTTCCTTCTCTGTTCATGTCTCATGTGACTTAAATTTACCTAAATATGTAGATAACGTTCCTTATTCAATTGATTTTTTATCTAGGTATATTTCAAATTACTTAGCACTTCATTTTGCGTTACTTTTCTATACTTAGATTAAAAATCGTCAGCCTGCCTATCCCCGCAAACATTATTCAAAGTCGTGTGTGAAGGCCGATACCTCTAGGCAGACAATTATGGTCGCGTGATAAATGATAAAACATTCAGCCCTATCGCACTATTTGTAATTGCAATAGGGACGGCCCGATGTTTTATCATTTATCGCGCGACCATGATTGCCCAGCCGGCGTATCATGCTGCCAATTTTATCACTTATCCACGTGGATAAGACATCTGTCACTCTCACACTGACATACTTGCTAAAGCGTGACGGATGCTTTATCCACGTGGATAAGTGATAAAATTGGAAGCATGATACGCCGGCTGCAGGTCTTCAGAGGCCTGGCCCCGTAGCCGAATGGCATTTCTCCGACGCCAAACGAAAGCGATACGCCGCTGGCTCTGTCGCGCCAATACGCAAGCGCGATAGAGATAGATATCTACTAGCGCTTCGTTTCGTGAGCGTTTCGTGAGCGATTGTGCCATTCGGCTAGCCACCCTGATGTGCTGTGCATTACGTATATGTGGGTTGTATTTTAGACTATCAGATATTTTCTTTATTCTTTTTGGTCGTTAGGTTTTTTTATCATTTAGTTTGATACAAAAATAAAGTGTGTGTATAAAATAAAAAACCTAATGAATACCTAGAGTACAGCTGGCAGCAGTCAGGTCAGAGACACAAAGAAAGACAGGGAATATCGACGCATATCTTATCTTATCCAATACCGCCATCGCCATCTGCATCAGACTCTTGATCTTACCCAATTTCCGAGTCTCTTCTCTTAATTTCAGTTTCTTGAGTTGAAAATGTTGAAACTCATACTTAGTATGTATGTATTAAATAAAACACAAATACATATAAAAATCACAATATAATTTTAAATTATGGCTTAGGCGTACCAGTTGCAGTCGCTACGTCTGTAAAGTCCCTTGTAGTTTCTTTTAAATGGCTAAATACCTAGATGTTATGTCATGAACATCTGTGACGTGACTGAAAATTAAAAAACATCGCTCAGAGATAAGGTTCAAATTAGCAGGGCAAAAAATACAATAGTGCAGTCAAAATACCATCAAAATACGAAAAAGCAAATGTCAATGTCAATATCACTGCCGTATTTCAGGCAATAAGGGCTATTTTCTCAAATATGAAAAAATCTTAAAAGCAGGACTTTATAAAGACTTTCTAGGAAAATTATTTTGAACTTGATAGGTAGAACAATTTAAAAAGTTGTACAAAAAAAATTCAGAACTAAGTTTGTAACTATATGAAAAGCATTTTTAGGGTTCCGTAGTCAACTAGGAACCCTTATAGTTTCGCCATGTCTGTCTGTCCGTCCGTCCGTCCGTCCGTCCGTCCGTCCGTCCGCGGATAATCTCAGTAACCGTTAGCACTAGAAAGCTGAAATTTGGTACCAATATGTATATCAATCACGTTAACAAAGTGCAAAAATAAAAAATGGAAAAAAATGTTTTATTAGGGTACCCCCCCTACATGTAAAGTGGGGGCTGATATTTTTTTTCATTCCAATCCCAACGTGTGATATATTGTTGGATAGGTATTTAAAAATGAATAAGGGTTTACTAAGATCGTTTTTTGATAATATTAATATTTTCGGAAATAATCGCTTCTAAAGGAAAAAAAAGTGCGTCCCCCCCCTAACTTTTGAACCATATGTTTAAAAAATATGAAAAAAATCACAAAAGTAGAACTTTATAAGGACTTTCTAGGAAAATTGTTTTGAACTTGATAGGTTCAGTAGTTTTTGAGAAAAATACGGAAAACTACGGAACCCTACACTGAGCGTGGCCCGACACGCTCTTGGCCGGTTTTTTATCTTAATGATATGTAGAGATAATAGAAAATTACACCTCCCAATTTATAGTAAGTTTTTTTCCAAAAAAAATCATTTTTGGCACAAGCTTTACCTTAGCCGACTGTACCTTTCTTTCAACAATCATCTATTGCTCTCCGAGATGTTTCTAAACACCCCTTACTCAATGGGGATATGACGTTTCATAACAGAGTTCCTCTGACCACCTTTCTGCTCCATCATCAGATCATCTCCAGGATACCATAATATTGCATTGTCACGCGATTTACATATGTGTGCAAAATTTCAGCTCAATCGGAAACTGGAAAGTGGGTCTTTAGCTTCTGCGTTTTGACCCAAACTAAGATACTAACAAGGCAAGTTGAATAAAAGCTTGTAAAAAGGCTTCTGATATCAGCTTTGTAATAAGTTTACTTGTCATAGTTTAAGAACAGATGGGACAGACATATGCAATGACATTTCTGCACGTGTTTCGTGAGATGTCAAATCACCTCATACAATTTACCGCTCTAAGGCAACTAAGGTAGGGTTTGTTATTGCACTATAATTACATATTAATGATTTCTAGCCCGTAAGATATATATTTGCTTTAACAATAGATAGATATTTATGCGAGTGAGAGCGTAATTTAGATTTTTACAAGGAATCAAATATTTTTAAGCGACCCGATCAGATATTTATACGGATAAGGACCCTCCCACATCTTTACCGTCTCGCGATCGTAGCGTCGGGCCAACTGTATGGCTAAGCCGCGCCGACGCGACGCGGCGTCTTTTTCCATACACACGCCCGACGCTACGCTCGCGAGACGTTAGAAAGAGAGACGATGTTTTTGCCGGTCACGAAGCATCACTAATTTTTGCCGGGAATATGTCGTCATATACTTATCACCTATAGAGAATCGGATATGTTGTCACGGCCGTTCATAGTCATATACTCGTACTTATGCTGGTGACTGTTCCATGAACATCTGTTCTAGTTGAATGGAGAAGTGCCATTCAAAACGAGCGTTAACTTTCTAAACAACGATCAACTTACGGTTACTTACGTGTTCGTAGTATGCACAGAGTAATCTTTAATGAAATTGAAACATTTTTTTATATATACATTTGAACCGGAAGCACACCATACGGAATACTGTATTTAATAAATAGGTACTTATACCCGCTCGCATTTCCCTTTCTTCTATTCTAAGTAAGAATCGATTAATAAGTATCTGAATATGTAAAAATAAATTAAATTGTAATTGTTTACATACAACCTGTGAAGTTTGATTGACAAAATTTGACGTAGGTGCTGTCATATATATTTTTAAAATGACGTACTGTTAATACCACCGTAATGAAAATTTATTCCAACGAGTAAAAGAAACCATGAAACTTTTTTCAATTTAACCGAACTAAAATGAAATCATTTATACTCATTCGGTTGTAATCGTTATTTTCTTTAATAATGTGATATATTTTTATATATTTTTCATGCACAAGCTATGCACCTTTCAACTTTAAATGACATTGGATCTCCACCTGACATTATTGATTTACCCTATTTATTTTGAGCACAGTTTTACACTGGTATGGTTTTTCGTGTACGTACACTATTTTCTGTCAAAATATTTGTCAAATTTAAACGTCAACGCGGAGCGACCGGCGACACGTCTGCCTCCAATGAGCCGCTCACGGCATCTAATCGAAAGGAGAATTCTGACAGCAATGGCGAATGTATGGAAATTTTACGATAGTTTAAATTTAAGGTAAAATTTCTTTGTTGCCTTTGAGAGGAAAAATATAAAAAATCTCAAAACTTGTAGTCCATTTATCTGGCTTTTAGAATCACTTAATGTTATAACTAAAGTATTGAATTTTTTTAACAAAGTTTACTAAACGGCGACATACGTTTTTTTCATTTTAGGTCAACTTTGCGTGGGTTTATTTATTACACCGTTAATAATTAAAGATTCTGAATAGTCAAAAGTTGTAGACACACTCTTTAAGATAATAACTACATTTATTTTATTTCATTTTATTGAGAAATGTGAGCAGCATTTGTTAAACGCCGAATGCTCTTTTCGAGGATTTCGTACGACCCCCTCTTAAGTACATTTATAGCTTGTCTAAAATGGTTTATGACATTTTCAATGTCTGGGTTGTTTGTCCATTTTTCACGGCAAAATGTAGCGGCGAATTGACGAGTTTGTATGCGGCATTACACAATTTTCAAATTTATCGCGAGCAAAGGCACTTCTTCGTCCTCGGTTCCTCATGGCTGAGGGTCGCGACCACATGAGGTCGTTATTTTTCGCACCAAAGCTTTCGGCACGGTCTTCTGCAGTCCTACTAATAGGCGCCTGTGTTAATCCCTAGCAGGCCTTCTTAACGCTGTCCACCCAGCGGGTTGGTGGATGGTCACTTCCCCTTTCTCCATCCACCATGCCAACTATAATGGGCAAAATCTAGTAGATAATAAATTATTTAGCACTCGACTAAGGTTTCTCATGGACGACAACAAAGGGTCCACAATTCCCGAATAAACCAAGCTTTCAATCTTGCATGTATCAGACTGACGTGTATGGATAGCGCAAGCGTCGCCACTCTTGTAACGAGTTTGTACCACAGCGGGGACAAACCGATCGGTGTGATGTCCAGAACAGGAGGAACCAGCGATTTTTAGCAGCACTAAACGAAAGTATGAGCTTATCACATTCTTACCATGCGAATGAATGACTCGCAATTCCCGAATAAACCAACTAAATAGTTTTCAATCTTGCATCTTTTTAACCCCCGACGCAAAAACGACGTGGTGTTATAAGTTTGAAGAGTCTGTCTGTGTGTGTGTCTGTCTGTGGCATCGTAGCTCCCGAACGGATGAGCCGATTGGGATTTTTTTTAGTCTGAAAGCTGAGTAGGTTAGGAGTGTTCTTAGCCATGTTTCATGAAAATCGGTCCACTATGTCGCGATCGGGGGTTTTTTCAAAATTTTAATTTTGTGGCTAGTTGTTAATAAGTACCTAGAGTAGTGTAATACTAATACGCTACATGTTGTCATCTAGGCCGCAAGGTAGAGTAGTTAGCGAAACAATGCGAAACGATAAAAGTTGTGGGTGCCTATCATTAACCCTACATAAGTAATGATAATGACGACGGGTTAAACCTTGGAAGCAAGGGGGCCATGTCGTCAGACGATGTGTGTGTACTTATGTAGTTATGTTTCACTAATAATAGCTTGTGTCTCTGTGTTTAAATCGTGAAATTTAAAAATAATATAGACGTAACGGTTGCACCGATTTTGATGATCTATGAGTTTGTATTGAAAGGTTTATTTATTTAAAAGAAATTTAAAAAAGTAACATGACATGGGCGGACTCCTACTCCTACTGTGTCATCTCAAATGGGTACAGCCGTTATGTCTATATGTATATCTTAGCTACGCGCTGCCGATACTCGGAAGAAGAAATTAGCGACCATATTTTGCGTTTACTAATGCGAAAGAAAAATGCATTCGCGTTTTCCGAGACCTAAGGCTAAGCTAAGTAGATCGATTTTTCACCTCCGAAAACCCCGACATAACAAATTTCAGCGAAATTGTTAGAGAGGTTTCGGAGATCGCCGGTATAAATAAATAAATAAACACAAGAATTGCTCGTTTAAAAGTATAAGATAATATCGCCGTAAGCTATACAGCTATAACGAACCTAACGACGAGTCTAATTTAACACGGTGTTTAATAAAGTAGATTTTATTATTAATATCGGAATACACCTGAAAACCGCGTGCAGAGATTAGCAATAATAAAATACAATTGCTTTATCACAATTTGTGGGCATCCCGTCCCCGCCATCAGCAGAAACGTGGAAAAATGCGTCAAAGGATATTTCTGCAAAATTCTTCTCGCTTATTCCAAATTAAATCATGTCAAACAAAGCCACCCTACATAATAATAAAACGGTCTTTATGAAAAACTCGACATTGAGTCGGTTTTCATGGAAATGGCTTTAAATGGAGACACGTTATTAAGTCGTTTTTCCTGCTTTAGAAAATAATGTTTAAAAAAAATTACCTTACACAGATTGACCGAGTCCCAAGGTAAGCTCAAAAAGGCGGGTGTTGCGGGTACTCAGACAACCATATATATATGTCGGAGAATGACCAAAATGTGGTTTAAGATATCTTTTATGACGCTTTATTTGACAAATAGAGCAAACAAGGGTTTTACAACTTTGTACAACCTGGCTGGTATTCGACTGAGTTCTGCCAAAACGTCACAGAGGACGCTACTGTCTAAAATAATAGAATCGAAAAACAGATGATGAACAGATGATTGGAGGCTGTCAATCGAGCTGCAGGGGAAATGGTTGAGGAGTGCTGGCGTTGTTGGAGATTCATCGGTCTAATCCGGCAGTTTGCTCGAAATATTAGGCGGAATGTATTACTGTGATGTAATTTAATGTGTTATCGGTTTT
This sequence comes from Leguminivora glycinivorella, assembly GCF_023078275.1. Taxonomy (NCBI): domain Eukaryota; kingdom Metazoa; phylum Arthropoda; class Insecta; order Lepidoptera; family Tortricidae; genus Leguminivora; species Leguminivora glycinivorella. Next base: position 28,936,784 of record NC_062972.1, read on the forward strand.
GTGCAGTAAATTCTATGATATGGACATGGTATTTCATTGAAAGCTCTCATAAACAACTACAACGGGTCCTGACAACGGTTCTGGTATGATACGCCCACGATCTGACATATATAACTTTTGCCCGCGGCTTCGCTCGCGTTAGAACTATTTTAAGTGGAGATAGTTGAAGGGATGGAGAGTGACATAGGCTACTTTTTGTCTCTCTTTAACCCCCCACTTCCCTAAAATAGGGGGTGACGGTTTGTATGGAGCATTTTGAAATTTTCGAATTTAACGCGAGCGAAGCCGAGCGCTAGTAATATGTATGTTTCACAAGGTTTTCTTGTCTACTCCTTCCACTTACGTAACTTAAAGAGACTTGGGGAAAGCGTCCCAATCTTCAAAAGTGTTATGTTTCATCCTTTGGAAGTTTGCCTTTTACTCAATCTACACTGTCTACTAAAATGTTAAATACGAGTACTATATACATATCCATCTACTTACTCTTATACCTATGTACATAGTTACAAAATTATCTATAAGCCTGACAGATTTTATTTGACCCTGGAAGAGTGTCGCTACAAACCGCTTTCATTTGGCAATAATGTGCGGACGTCATATATAATGGGGACAGCGTGTACTAGCTTCGCGTTAATATTTGAAACAATTAGAAAATTAAAACATAGTTATAGAGGTTTAAAATACTCGCTACTTGTTTCCGCACAGCTTAAAATCCACGAATCTTGTGCCTTTATCGAAGTCGTCGATGTTTATTTTCTTTTTGCATGGGACCTTGTCGACGATGTAACGGCCTCCTTATTTCTATAAATACTTTTCACAGCAGAGCTACAGACACCTTAAATAAGAACAAAAAATATATTAAGCTAAATCGAAACCAAATAGTCAGTACAGGAGAACCGCACTATAAATTGTCAGTACCGGACATGTCAACAACCGATTTCGGAACATTGTTATCGAAATACTGTGAAATCCTTCATCCTTTTTTGTTGTAAGTTATTTATCACGTTAAATATAATTATTTTCATTTTTTTTTAAATATTATTTTGGGCATATTTGCGATGTAACCGTTGGAAAATTTAAAATATTTACTTCTCGTTTACATCGCTGACATTCGATGACTTTCCAGTAACAGTAATCCTTGCCAGTAAAAGAAATTAGTTCAGCTGACAAGTACATTTGCAACGTAGCGAGGGTCAAATAAAAACTTGTCAGGCTATACATATACATGTATATTATATGACAGACTGTTAGTTTGACTGGACGTTCGTTATAAACTCAAAAACTACTGAGCCGATTATCACGCGGGTTTCACTCAATCACTGATCACCACTATAATTTGGATCTTTTTAAATCAAGAGTGAATAGACATTTTTTGGGTAAACATGCTCCATCCTAGACTGCATCGGCACTTTCCATCAGGTGAGATTGCGGTCAAATGGTTTACCTGTTCCTCATAAAAAAAAACACGATTATCTACGGAGGTTAAGGCGGTTTATAGTTTGCACGGAGTAAATAATCCTGTGGGAAGCCGGGGCTCATTATTAAAATATCGTCGCCTAGCACCATAGTACTTACAAGCTTTGCTTAGTTTGGGGCTAGGGTGACCTGTGTAAGGTGTCACCCAATATTTATTTATTTATATGAAACATTATAAAGGGCTTCACACTTCCATAGCTTACGGATCTCGGGGCAGGCTCGAGGACTCATTTGTAAACAGTGCGCGCGGATTATTCCGCTGTCCGTCCGTCTAATGCCGCGACGAGCGGCAGGTGAATGGAGGTGGCAATGTAAGAATAACTTATTTTACCCACTTAGACAGTGACTGTTTACAGATTTTTTTTTAAATTAACTGTCGTGTTAAACATGAAAGGCCCTCGCTAGGAATACGGGCGACCATTCACCTTGAAGCCGTGGAAAATTACTCTTTTCACCTCACTAGCTCGGAAAGGACTTTTTTATTCTTTAAAAACAGATAGCAAAATCGCATTTTATCCCCAAGAGTGCAAAGAATATTTGAAATCCGAACGTGTCATTAGTTACTTTTTTAAATATAGTTTATTGTAAAGGCATGTCCCAGACAGGACAATTTTCTCCCTGTGCTTAAATTGTCTTAACAAATCATGTGATGCGAACGTAAAAATAATTTCATATCGAATTGTATCCGACTAAAAACATTAAATTCAAACAATTTTATAACATGATTTTACCATAAAACACTTGAAATCGTACAAGAAATTGTATCTTTGACTCTTCCATTGTACTTATTCAGAACGCACCTTAAGTAACATTGAAAACTCAAAACGTGTGAAACGGAACGCACCCAAATAGATTTTTCTTCTTCATTCTTAATTTGAAACTTTTGTGGTGTCGGTCGGTACATCGTGGATATTGTAATAAACGCAAATTGACTTATTTCTGTGCAATTATGTTCCAGTTGTTTTTATTACGTGTTTCCTCGCTTTAGTGAGGTGAAAAGTTATGTGTTACACACGGGATGCAAAGTTATTTTACCTCGTGTGTATTGCAACACTCTCTACGCTCAGGATTCTATTTTTGAACTACTCGCTTCGGTCAGGATTCTATTTTCGAACCACTCGCTTCGCCCGTGGTTCAACCATCGTAGGCCACGTCTTTGCCTTTGGCTAGTCTGTGGTCAAGAGTAAGCCCATTTATAATAAAAAAAAAAAAAACATAGAATCCATTCGCTAGCTCGTAGTTCAACCCTAGAATCCATTCGCTAGTTCGTGTTGCAATTCCACACTCGGTTAAAATACGACTTTGCTCCCTTGTATAACAAATAACTATTAGGTGTTATTGTACTTTTTTAGACTATTGATAATTTTGTTGATATGTTTTGTGAACGATTCTGTTGATGATTCTTTTGTAGTGACGCTTGATATTTCATATGGGTTGACTTTCAAAAAATCACAGTTGCTTTCATGGCGGTGGATACGACTATTGGTGAATTTTAGGCATTCTTTTAAAAGGTGGTCAATAGTCTGACAACTAACGTTGTTATATTAAGATAACTGAGATAGAGAGAGATAACCACTATAAGAAAATTATGTGCATTAAAAAAATAATTTTCCTTATTTTTTCGTAAGTATTAGTCGTATGAGTAGGTATTTAGGGCCGATACAGATGGATTGTAACGGACTGCACACCAATTTCAATGTCGGCATGCAGTTCCCATGCAAGTTAAACTTTGACTGCATTCCGCCTGTACCGGCCCTTGCCTATATAACTTATCTCAAAAGTATAGGATCTACGTATGGTTTAAGTAGCTGAGCTGTGATGTGAAAAAAAAAACAAATCAAAAAATATTTAATAAAATAATTTGATTCGTTCCCTACATCGATAGATGGCAGCACCATCTCTCTCGCTATATCGTAATCCTGCAAAAGGATTCATATAGGAGGTGCAAGCACAAATTGCTCGCCCTTAGAGTTGGTCAAAGGCGCCTAGCCTTCAGAGATAACATACACTACAGAAATTTCGACGGGTACCTCGGCGGTCGGGGTGGTGTAGCGGTCGAACACGTCAGCCGCGATAGCTGGAGACCCGGGTTCGATTCCCGGCTTCGCCACCAGTGGGCTTGATCGCTTTTTCTTTAGTGTATGGTATCTATTTCAGTTTATAATTACCTACAGTTATTTTATTAGGTATTTTGGCAAAATACCTAATAAAGTTAAGTAGGTGTAAGTATAACTAGGTAGACCTAATTATACTTACACCTACTTATAAACATCTATAAGAGCACATTACACAATATTATTCTAATTGAGATATAGGTAATGATGTTATTTGTTGAATTTTGCATATAAACTTGTTATTCCGTTATTCGTAGCGGTATATATTAGTCCCTGAATTTAAAACAGATATCCGGCAATCAATATCGGGTTTGCTTGCAGACTCAGTCATACAAAAAACTTTGGCCATATCCGCCCGAAAATTTGCCGTGGACGAAAAGTTTAACAATAGGGCAATCTATTTCAGACCAAAATGTCCGGCTTTTTCACGAAGCCATAAAAATGGTTTACGTATGAGCATGAACACCCTATGTGCATAAAACTTGCACTTCATGTACTCATTGGATTAGCGTTTATCGATATAGTATTTTAAGGTAGATATTCAAATGTTAGTGCACCCATATCACAGTATAAAAAAGAGTAGTTTCGTACAGTATGGCCAATCCCGCTCCCCGCTGAAAGTGCCGCCCACCTCCTCTCGGTTACCTCACAGTTACCGCCTGTCAAAAACGCGAACTGTCGACCTGTCATATTTCACTCATACAAGCATAGTACGCGTTCACCTACACGAGCTTAGACTGTGTGCTAGGAATGCGCCTCTTTGATATATTTGATCGCCAGTGTCCGAGGTGTGCCCCTATAGTGTATAATACTTCAAACCTCCTTCAAACGGTTTTCTGTGTTGTGTTACAGGTTGTATACGAGCAAACAAACCCATCGTTGAAGGCGCCATCTAAGCGCCGAAGATGAACATTAAAATTGACATGTGACGAGTTTCAATTTATTTTCAAAAATCCAGTTTTTGGTATGTTGATAAACAGAGTTGAGTAGATTCAGTCGGGCTTGAAATTGAGTGACTCAATCATATTTTGTAGACGTTTCATTTCGTACCCACACATGGTAAGGGAGACCGAGGTGAAAGTGACAGAGGCGAGTTGTGACAACGTAGATTTTTTTAGGGACTTATTTACTATCAGCAAGTTCGCAATTAGTACGACGTTGTCACTTGTCACAACTCGCCTCGATCTCCCCTATTTATATAACACTAAGTTCTCGCGCTTTGTACACATATTTAAAGTCACACACAGGTCGAACGCGATTAATTAACATTATTTTTACCTTTTTTCCCAACGTTCCCTATTTATGTTGACTTTAGCATATCAATTCAAGCTTCGTAACTCTGTCCCAAATAAACCCTAAAAACTCGTTACACCCGTATTCCGAGCGACAACGGATTAAGAATTCATAAAATGTGCGCCGCGGATGACGGCCATTAGATATTATAAAAGACTCGGGAATTATTTAAACACGTAGGTAAACAGTGGATGCTGAAATCTGAGGCGCGGTTCCTCGTGACTTTGTGGTGAGGTAATTCATAAATACACGTCATGACATTATCACTTTCTTACTGATATGACATTAGGCCTATTACCAAGGACGATTACAACATATATTACTGTGGTGGCGGTCAAAACAGTTAGCCGATTTAGAAGAGTTCTTTTAGCATTCCGTTTTTCCGGCGCTATTTGAGACATCTAAGCGTTCTAACTGGTACTCAAGTCATTCTAATGACATGTAAAACAAGTTGTTTTGTGCGCCTTTATAGCACAGAATATATAATAGTACAAGTACAGAAGGCCCACTGCTTTGATGTTCACGAAATGCCGCCTTTTTAAATGCCTACAAATTCTAACAAAGAAACGAGCCGCACGTGCGCAGCGTCGGACGATAGGGTTGCCTATGGATTAAAACGAATTCATACTTTGATAAAATGTTATATTTACTATTATATTCAAGTCTTGGGTACTTTCTAATTTTGTTTAAGTCCCAACATCACTAGCCTTACTGAACTTTTCCGTGGGACTTAATCAATAGTAGATCTGTGTAAGATTGTCCTATTTTATTCACGATGTCTATTTAACTAAGCATTATTAGCCATCAACACGCGGACATCGCAAATGCACCTTAAAAAATACTGGAGACGTAAAGTAACAATAGAAAGTGCGAAAGTGAATTCCGTGAGAACGCGCGCCACCCCTAATTAGGCTGCGAACTCGCGGCAGCCAGCGTGTACTTGTAGCGCGGCGATAGAATCGCGGAGTGAGCCGCCCCTGTTTATAGGGGCATTCCACGAGAATGTCGCTAACGACATGCAATTCTTCTAATACTTCTGAAGACGCTAAGAAAGCGAAGTTGTGTCTGACAACCTTTCATGACTTGGTTAACCAATTGGCAGTATTTTCTCGAGCTTTACGGATTTGATTGATATAGCTGCCATACAAGGCAAAAGCATGTCGTAAGCGACGTTCTCGTGGAATGCCCCTATAGTAAGTGATAGCCCCTATAGATAGTAAAGCCTTTTTGTCACAAATGTACAGTCAACCAATTGGAACCCTAGGCCACTGTAGAACTATGTCATAGTGACGTTATAAATCAAATTGTAAGAAATCTCTTACTGCTTGTCACTTTGACATGGTTGTAGAGTAGCCTAGGGTTCCAATTGGTTGACTGTACAATAACATTGTGTGAAAACTGGAAATATTATTTTGATGAATCCGTAAAATTCATTTGCTTTGTGTGGCAGATTAAATTAGCAATCACGTCTGATAAAATACATTTTGAAATTAATAAAACACATTTATGTTCACATTTTGTCGTTGGGTAGTGGCATAGGTTTTTTTTTATGGAATAGGACGCAAACGAGCAGACAGGTCGCCTGAAAAAAGCGATCACTGCTGCCCATGGACACCCGAAACACCAGGGTGGCTAGCCGAATGGCACAATCGCTCACGAAACGCTCACGAAACGAACCGCTAGTAGATATCTATCTCTATCGCGCTTGCGTATTGGCGCGACAGAGCCAGCGGCGTATCGCTTTCGTTTGGCGTCGGAGAAATGCCATTCGGCTACGGGGCCAGGGTGGCTAGCCGAATGGCACAATCGCTCACGAAACGCTCACGAAACGAAGCGCTAGTAGATATCTATCTCTATCGCGCTTGCGTATTGGCGCGACAGAGCCAGCGGCGTATCGCTTTCGTTTGGCGTCGGAGAAATGCCATTCGGCTACGGGGCCTGAGGTGTTGGAGGTGTACGAATTTTAGGGCAAAGGTCGCAGGTTTTACTCCGCGTTTTAGTTTATTATTACTATTGAGATTTAATTATTATTTTTTATAGCATAGAAAAATATAAATAAAGAAAGAGTTACTGAAACGCAAACGTTATCGTTTATTGATCGACGTTATTTTTAAAAGTTTCACTTGTGATTTTACTTTCAATTTGAAAAAGGATATTTTCTAGGACTGAAGAGAGAGTAGTCCAGAAATCAATTCAGCAGCCATATTTCCATATTAAACAAGATCCTGTGAGTCGCAGCGCCGGGAAGAATAAATTTCCCGTCCCGCCGCTAATTCGCCTCGAAAGAGATATATCCCGGCCTTGTACTCTAATCGAATGAGCGAGATTGATCGGACCCAGAGGAAATGTGTAATTATTTATGCTCGTGTCTGCCGAACTTGCTACCTGATCCACTATATTCAACTGTATACAAATTTAAATTTATTTACAAAATATTTTTCACCACACCAACCGGTAAAGGCTTACTTTGCTATTCGAAAACAGATAGCAAAATTGCATTTTATCCACAAGAGTGCAAAGTAATTTCATACAAATTTTAACTTGATGTTCAAAGCTGGCTGTAGGAATTCACGTATAAATAAATGATGATCTTAAATCATAAATGATAAATAAATGGATTTAATTTAGTTTGATGTTTTACAGTTAATATTTTTTTCATAGTGTTGGTGTGGTGAAAAATTTTGTGTTTCACTCGGTGGCAAAGTTTGTTTAACCTACGTTCCTTGAAACCCTCGAAACGCTCAAGATTCCACATTCTGAACCACGTGCGTAGCGTAGAATATTGGAATCTTTCGCTTGCTCGGGTATCAATTTTGGCACGTGCGGTTAAACAACAACTTTGCCCCCACTTGTAAAACAAATTACTATTGATTCAGCGCCGTCCTTTTCGCACTAGGTATTTGTAAGGTAGGGACGCATCGATGTGATAAAGTTCTATATACTGTGCTATGCTACGCTAATAGTTCGATATAGTTAGTGTGCTATGCCCGCTGATCAGCTCCATACTTTCCCGGTGTCTACATACTGTGTGAGCCAAATATTTTACTTATACTCGTAAGTATATGTATCAAAGAGGATCGAGTAATATAGAGGTAGAGAGTTACTCGAAGTAAAATTTGTAGATAATCACAGTGCATAGACTGCCATCTCTTGACACAGGCTTAAAACTTTTGAACCTCAGTTTTGAAAATTTGGTCCATATTCTTAGCTCGATATGTGTTAAAATGTCAAATATTAATATTAGCGCCATCTAGCTGAGCGTACCCTAAAGGTGTAAAGCCATCTAGGCCACCGTACCTTATTCTGTAAATAACCTATTCTGTATAAACCTATGGTACTCAACATTTTTTTCTTAGACTTTATCTGTCTATACGGAGTTATATATGTCTTTGTATGTATGTACTAGACAGACTCAAAACAATTACCATAATATAATAACTTGAAATCACATAAGATGCCTACAAGGGTATTAGAAGAGCCGAGGAGCTTCTAAGCTGATTTGTATGAGTAATAAATAACCTCCCGATTTTCCTTTGAGCCATATATGTATTACATTAGGTAAGAGTTGGTAAGAGTAAAAACTTGCAATATTTATTATTATGTATGTGTAACTTATTATTTATTTATTTTTTTAAACTTTATTGCACAAATTATAAAAAAAAGTACAAATGGCGGACTTAACGCCTTAAGGCATTCTCTACCAGTCAAACATTGGGCAAAACAGAGATAGTTTGGTGCACAAGATTATAAAGCCAGTATCCATCCAGTATGATATTGTAATGATTAAATACAAGTCGATACCTCTACTATTATAAAATAAACATACACATATACAATAAATAAACTTACAGATTACTTATATTAGTATAATATACCTATATATAAATAAAATACACACATACATAAATAAATAAATGTACCTAGTGCGAGACATCACGTAGACTTTAGTCTCGAAACTTACGTACTTAGCTTCAAATCAATACCACAAAATATACCTACTAGTAAATAAAACTCTAAGTAATTTTATTTCATCTTAAGAAACTAACCAATATTGAGTGTAAATAAATAAAAGCTTGCAAAATACAACACGAAGGCAATATATTACTTGCATATAATAAATAATTGAATGTACTTAAGTAAGTTTGGAATGAGAGAAACCGTAAAAATAAGTCTTATTTTCGTCCACGTTTGCAACGGGCAAAGGATCAAGTTCAATAACTTTATTGGCATACGTATTTGTCTACGATGAATAGACTACGCAAGTATTTGCTAGCATGGAAAATCGAAATTCGTGGTTTACCATCGCTGTCAATCCAATGCTGAAAAGCGATAATTCACGGTAAATTTTGTACTTAATGTTGATTCCGTAGCAAAATTTTGCCGTCGTTGTTTCGAAAGAAAATAGCTAAATATATATTATAATTTATAAACCTACTCGTATCGTAGATTAAATATGTTTATTGGCAGGGTGCAAAGCGGGTGGAGGGAATTGTTCCTCTTTCAACCCCGTCTTTTGTAGCTAAATTGGCAGGGTGCAAAGCGGGTGGAGGGGGTAGCTAAAACGATCACAGCGCTCACTACGGCCAAAATTGACATCTTAGTCGCTGACTTACGCTGTCAAAACCATATTGCAGTAAACATTTTCATATCGTTTTTGAGATAAATTTAATATGGGCCTAGTAAAATTTGTTATGGTGAATTGTAATAACTTCAAGAAAAATATCGACTAAATTTTAGCTATTTCCAAGACCGTGGTGGAAAGGAAACCACCGTTTAAGTGAATAGTTGCCGTAAGAAGAAAAGTGTCGTCCAACCTCTGAAGTTTTACTTAAAAGTGCGTAATCTTTTGATACAAGTATTGAATTGAATTTACGGTGAATTTATAGTGCAAATTTTATTGGAGGTAGAAAAGCCGACGTGGAAGCCAATCCCAGTTATGTTCGAAAATCATTTTATTTGTTTCCTCATCTGTGCTCCTGTTTACAAATCGAAACGGATTGACGAAAATGCGTAAATATCGAGGTTTCAATCGGACGAAGGAGCACGAGAACAATCTGAACAATAAAAGCAGAAGTAGTCCATCCGCTAAAGGCTTATCACATTTTAAATAAAATGCCTGAAAACTTATTTCATCGCATTGATGATTACATATTTGATGTGATATCTGCTAAACCTCCAATATTTTCAAGTAAATGAAACAAGTTTTTGTAATGTATACTATACCTTATTAAAAGTTATAATAGCTAGTTTGTTTTTATTTTACAATAAACCCTGTACCCTGTAAATGATATTTATAATACCTATAGTTAGCCTATGAAAATGACATAGCATAGCAGTGAACTGATCAACAATTTCAAAAGCCAATGATTTATTAATACTTTATTGCACATAGGTACAAATGGTGGAAAAAAGTCTTCAATCTCTAGAAAATGCCCAGCTAGCACCAATTTCTTGTCTTTATTCATCGTCTTAGGTTGGAAAATAATTTCGTGAGCGATGACACGAAACCCCGTTTTAGTCACCAGTTTGTTAATTTCTCACTGAAAACAACAATTTTAATGTTATTGGCGATAATGTTGTAACCACCATCGTCCAAAATTGTCTAATATAGTAAAATAACACAAGATTTCATTAATTTTTTCACAATGTTTACTTACTTCTCGCTTGAGAGCGGCGACAATATTGTCCATAATGGTCACCTGTCACGTGGCGTGTCGTCGCGCACGGTCCCAATACAACGACGGGTCTTATATATTTGTCTGTCTGTGTGTGTGTGTCTGTCTGTGGCATCATAGCTCCCGAACAGATGTACCGATTTAGATTTAGTTTTTTTTTTGTTTGAAAGCTGAGTTAGTCGGGAGTATCTTAGTCATGTTTCATGAAAATCGGTCCTAAAAGTCGGGGGATTTTTCAAAATTTTAGTTTTGTGGTTAGGTTAGTTAGTGGTAATAGTTATTTATTTTACAAGGGGAAAAGTTGTCGTTTAACCGCTCGTGTGTGAAAGGTTTCAATTCACAAAGGTCGAACCATGTTTGCCACCGAGTGAAAAACAAAATTCTTCACCACACCAAAATATACTAGTGTAGTGGAATTTGAGTTAAAATAAGTATGGGCCATTTTTTTTCAAAGTTCTCCGACTGCACTTTTTTTGTATCATGGGTATTTTTTACGCGATTTATGCTCAGAATCGCGAGGTCTGTCGATCCTGATAGGAGAAAAAAAATGTCCCAAGATTTCCATACATTTTTCAAACCTTCCATTCCGTTACCACCATAACAAAATGTATGAAAAAATGGTAACGGAATGAGAAATAAACCTTGGGAAACTTTTTTTCTTCTATTATGATTGAAAGAGCTCGGGATTCTGAATGGAAACCACATAAAAAAATCCAAATCCAAAAAAGTGGGGTGGACAACTTTGGAAAAAATGCCCCGTATCAGGATTTTCAAAATTATTTCTTTGGAAAAGTTGAGAAAATTCCCACATCCCTAGCACCGACCACCGCGGCTCTATACAGAACCGACTTTATTTCATTTGAGTCCGCTCTTAGTTTTATTAAGTTGCGACCTAACTAACCTTGCTTGGGAACTCTGAGCTGAGTGCTTTCTTAGCTCTTGTAAGTAAAAACTTTGGTTTTAAACTTTTAAAACTACATTATCCCATACAAGGTCATTGAGGGAATAGAAATGTTATGTTTAGTTAAATAGTGCTAGAATTGAAGCTCTTAGGCACTGATCCCAGCAAAAGCGAGAAAGGTATGAGCTATCGGTGAAACGAACAAAAGATATTCGCTCCCTAGTTAAGACGATACGGTAGGTGTCAATTCTCCATACGTTGGTATGTAAAAACCAGGGAGGAAATAGTCGAGAGAGTTGGCTCTCGACTATTTCCTCCCTGGTTTTTGAAGATAGAGCAGCAATGCACGGTCGAGAAGTTTCCAAAGTTGCAAAACATTCCTCATGAGAATTTTCGGTAACTTCTGAGAATGTTCTCGAGAACGAGAATTTATCAGAATACTTAGTAACTTCGTAGTTTATACCATAATTTCGTCGAACTCAGCAAGTCAAGACGTAGTCCCGTGGTAGTGCGCTGGCTTCGTATGCCGATGTTCTCAGGTTCGATCCTGACAGCGATCTTTTTGTTTTTATTTTGTTTGTTTTTTTTTTTTATATATACATATATTGGCATGACCAAAAACAGGCATCAAGAAATGATAGTTCAGTACCTAATTTAAAAAAGTCAGGACTAAAACTGTGAAGTCTGAAAGTCGAAATGTTCCCTGAAGTATAGTGAGAATTTAAGCAACTTATAGTGAGAATTTAGGTAACTTATCACTTATCAACAAAATAGCTAACTGTAATAGACAATATTATACATATAATAACATATAGTTTTATATTATGCCCATTTAAACATTATTTCAAGTATATTATCTTGTTTAAATAATAAATTGCATGTTGCAAGAATGTTCTGCGAACATTCTCAAGAATGTTTCCGCTTTTTGGGAATGTTCTGCAATTTCTACATTACTAAGATAGAGCAATGATTTTTTCAACACAGATTGTTATTATTTTTATCTGTGTTAAAATTTCCAAAAACGGCTTTTTTCATTGTGGCGCATCAAAAAGGTGTGATATAACCAAAAAAGCTAAACGGTCCGACATAGATTATTTCATTGTTATTCAGATTCTCAAATTTAGTTCCGATTGATTAAGTTTTGAAGGAGGAAAGAGTCGAGAACGGAACCTCGATTTTAAAGATTTTTTTGTAATATCTTTTGACTAAGTTGTTCTTAATGGACAATTTTTTTTCGATAAATCTAGTTAATAACACTTGTATATTTAACTAAAATTCCCAAGTTGAAAGGGGGGCTCCTTTCCATTTTAGCATTTTCGCTACCGTATCCTCTTAATATAAAATAACCACAAAAATAAAATGTTGAAAAAAACCCCGACTGCGACATAGTAGACCGATTTTCATGAAACATGGCTAAGAACACTCCCGTCCCGACTAACTCAGCTTTCAGACAAAAAAACTACAATCTAAATCGGTTCATCCGTTCGGGAGCTATTATGCCACAGACAGACACACACACAGACAGACAGACAGACAGACAAACAGACAGACATACAGACAGACAGACAGACAGACAGACAGACAGACAGACAGACAGACAGACAGACAGACAGACAGACAGACAGACAGACACGTCAAACTTATAACAACCCGTCGTTTTTGCGTCGGGGGTTAAAAAGAGACGCGATGATAGCGCGAGCGAGCTCGTTCGCTCTTTTATTCACACGGGAGCGACTATCTCTTTAACCCCCGACGCAAAAACGACGGGGTGTTATAAGTTTGACGTGTCTGTCTGTCTGTCTGTCGGTTTGTCTGTCTGTCTGTCTGTGTGTGTGTGTGTGTGTCTGTCTGTGGCATCGTAACTCCCGAACGGATGTACCGATTTCGATTTAGTTTTTTTTATTTGAAAGCTGTATTAGTCGGGAGTATTCTTAGCCATGTTTCATGAAAATCGGTCCACTAGGTCGCGGTCGGGGGTTTTTTCAAAGTTTTAATTTTATGGTTAGGTTATCTTCGTTTCTACACTGAGAGAAAATACAACCAGTTTTCATGTTCGTTCAACAAGTTTTTTGGTTAAAATAGCGCCTACGTGCTCTTTGGTTCAAACAACAAGCTACTTGTCATTTGAATCGGCAATATATTTGAATCAACAAGTCGATTTTATAAAAACAACCTGACACATATTGTTTTAAACATACGTTTGGCTGATTCAAACGGATAAACCGCAACAAGTCGAACTTGTTAAATTCACAATGCAAATTTCTCTCAGTGTATCGCTGATAGCTTATTGTTAACGCGCCATCGGCGGTCAAACCAGTCCCGGAGAAGTGAGGACTGCGGGGGCATGACGTCACCGGCGCGGGGAGCACCAACCGGCACATACGACACACACGACTCTCGGCTAGCGCCTCATACGTACCTACTGTTGTACCTAAATAATTGTAATTTAAGTAATTAAAATAAGTATCTTGAAGCAGGAGTTTTCTTGGAGAGTAAACCCCTCAGCTGAGCTGTACATGATTACCAGCTCCGACAATTGGCGACCGTACGACAGGACTGTACCAAAGTCCACATTCCAATCTAACGGGACATCGACGGGCAAGCGGAATATTCCATACCTACGGATTGCACCTGCATTAGTGATCGTCATCGCAATTAAACAGGAAAGTAGCCCATCCTACATTTTCCTTAGTAACACCTGTGATCCATTATCCCCTTAATTTGTGTGAATATAGTGCTTAGCCCTCAGCTCCGTCTAGATCTTGAAGTGCTCATAATTTGTGATAAAATAATAAATAATCAGTGCTATAACTATTAAAATCGCTGCTTATTCGTTACTGTGCATTAAATTAAGAGAAGCCTACTTGCATTCATGAACTACGTAATTTGCTAGCTTAAAGGTGTACCTACTCAGTGCGATAAGCGAGCGTCCATTTTGTGCTGTATCATTATCTTTGCATAGCAACTGCATTTCTTTCGCATAATTCTTACAAAATCTAATATTTCTTCCTCACTTTATAGTTTGCTACCGCCTGTATTCTATTTAGGTAATAAAATAATTACGCATTACAGCTTTTTAAACTTCTCAGTACGTTAAAAGTAGAATAACAAGCACGTTAGGAATTTCGATTAAAATTTTAGATTATTCCCCAAATTAGCAACAAATTAGTGTTTCTTTAAATTCATATGGTGCTAACCGTGCATTCCAGTGATAACTAATCGAGATATCTGCGCGCATTCCTGTGCCAAGCTGGGCGTTTCCCGTGCACGGTGTACCTACTTCGCTGCCATTCAACGTGCCATTGGACCTACTGCCGAGACATTTAATTGGGTTTGAGTGCACAAGTTATTTTACCTAATTTTTTATTCGCCCTTGATTGAATTAGTGTGTTTTGATTAAATAGGTAGCTTAAAATGTCAGAGGAAGCTATAAAAGAATTAGTACGTCAAAGAGGTACCTATAAGGGTCGTGTGACGAAATATAAGGATTACCTTTCCGTTATACAACAAATTGACCGTTCAAACATAACTTTAGTACAAATTAAAGAGTTAAGTCTTCGTTTGGCTAGATTACAAACATTATTTTCAGAATTTGATTCCGTTCAAACACAAATTGAAATGAAAAGTAGTAAGTTAGAAGAACAGATGGAAGAAAGGGACAACATGGAAACGCAGTTCATTTCTCTCATCTCAGCCACCCAAGAAATAATTGATTCCCATCCGAGTAATAGTGACCATGGTTCCGAGGTTGCCCGAACAGCCCAATCGAGTCTCGAAACGGGCTCTGTCAGTAAAATACGTTTACCAACCATTTCTCTCCCGTCTTTTGATGGAAACTACTTAAAATGGTTGGAATTTCGCGACACCTTCGAAGCCATCCCTGACATAAATAAATATCATTATTTACGCTCCTCTTTAGAGGGCAGTGCCAGTGTCGTAATAAAATCGCTTGAGTTTACGGCTAAGAATTATAAAATGGCATGGGAATATTTAACATAGATCAGCAGACTCGTGAGTCACATCGGTCAATTCGGTATCTTATTGATCACGTTACTAAAAACCTAAGCGCCCTTAAATCTTTAGGCCGCCCGACTGAGTCATGGGATGACGTCATCATATACTTAGTCGCTAGTAAATTGGACCCCACTACGTCTAGAAAGTGGGAAGAATATAAGGCCGATTTAGCAGATATGCCTACATTACCTGAGTTCTTGAAATTTTTACGCTGTCGGGCCGATGTACTTGAGACAATGGTAGCTTGCAGGAGCGATAAACCAGCCGAAAATAAATACCTACAGCCTAAAACTACTAAGGCGTTTGTCGCTGCTGCAAGTACATCTCAAAAACAAGAAACGCACTCTAATAAGAGCACTAAGTCGCCGCCGACATGCCCAGTATGTCACGGCGCGCATAGGATCTCGGAGTGTGTCAAGTTCAAGGCCATGAACGTTGAAAGTAGGTCAAACGAGGTCTTGAAGTTAAATCTTTGCTTGAACTGCTTGAGGCGTGGTCATAACGTCGAGCAATGCCGTCTAGTAGGTTCGTGTCAAGTCTGTAAGGAAAGACATAACACATTATTACATAAATATAGTCAATCATTATCCTTACAGGCAGATAACAAAACAGCTGGGCCGACGCCCGTCATTAGCGCGGCCAGCGCGTGCGCCGCGAATGAGACAGCTGACCGGGAGGTATTGTTATGCACAGCTTTAGTTAAAATAACAAACATTCAAAATAATAAATCTCAAATTGTTAGGGCAATGTTAGACCCTGGTTCACAGAGATGTTTTTTAACTGAACGCATGAGAAATAAATTGGGATTTTCTAATAGTAGAAAGCCGGCTTGTATAAACGTCTTAAATAATTTATCGTTTAATGTCTCTGACCGGTGCAAGCTCACTTTAAGTTCGTTAACGAGCCCTTATAAAATTGATATTCGTTGTTTTGTGGTGGATGATCTCGTAGACTGTTTACCTAATAATTATGTAGATACCTCAGACTTGAACATACCTGAGGATATGCAGCTAGCGGATCCTGGTTTCTATCGTCCATCTCAAATTGATCTTCTACTTAGTGCTGAATTTTTCTTCAATATCACGACGTCGGAGAAAATCGAGCTCGGACCAAATAAACCTGTTCTTCAATCTTCAAAATTAGGTTGGTTGGTCGCGGGACCCCTCGGTGACCTTGACTCTGACGACGACGATGACGAGATTGTACAATGTTGCTTCACGAAACAAATCTCACAAGATCTCACTCGGTTCTGGGAACTTGAAGAAATCTCATTACCTAACGTCGCGAAAATCGATGAGGAAAATATTTGCGAAAAACACTTTGTAGATAACACGCGACGTTTAGACGACGGTCGATTTTTAGTTAAAATGCCGTTACGTGAAAATCCTGAAAACGCGCTTGGCGATAGTTTTAATATGGCAAAAAAACGGTTCTTGAATTTAGAAACTCGATTGGATAAAAATCCAGTTCTTAAAAAACAGTACTGCGACTTTATCAAGGAGTACGAAGAACTAGGTCACTTGAATAAAATTGATAAACCCGACTTTGGTTACTACGCGCCGCATCACGCAATTATTCGTGACAGTGAAACTACGAAATTGAGGGTAGTTTTTGACTGCAGTGCTAAATCTACCTCCAAAAAATCATTAAATGATTTGCAATATATCGGACCCGTTATACAGGATGAATTATTTGATATCCTCATTAGGTTCCGGCAGCATGAATTCGTTTTGTCCGGAGACATACAAAAAATGTACCGGCAGATTCTCTTGGATGAATCGCAGCGCCATCTACAATTAATTCTTTGGAGAGACGATAAAACGGGGCCGCTTGATGTACTTCGGCTCAATACGGTGACTTACGGGACCAGCTCAGCGCCTTTCTTAAGTGCTAGGTGCCTTGTACAGTTGGCAAATGAATGTCCCGACAAAACAGTTTCCGAGATAATGAAGCATGATTTTTATTACGATGATTTCCTGAGCGGCGCTGAAAGTGAAAGCAAATTAAGGCACATATACGAGCTCGTTAAAAAAACGCTCGCCTCAGCTTGCTTTCCCATTCACAAGTTTAGAACTAACTGCCCACAAATATTCGAAGATGACTGTACGTCAACACAGTCATTAGACTTAAATAAACAGGCCAGCGTATTAGGTTTAATTTGGTTTCCTGATCATGATAACCTACAATTTTCAGTGAAATTGGACAAAAATACTTCTGCCATTACAAAGCGGGTAATTTTGTCCAATACTTGCAAAATATTTGACCCACTGGGTTTGCTCAGTGCATGCACAATCAAATTGAAAATACTGCTTCAGAATTTATGGACGCTTAAATTATCTTGGGACGATGCAGTACCAAGTGATGTCAAGAAAATATGGTTAAAATTTTTGTCGAATGTGCATGTTCTGGCAGGCTTAAAGGTTCCTCGACACGTTTTGTGTTCCAGCCCAACTTCAATTGAGATGCACTGTTTTGTGGACGCTTCACAAGCCGCTTATGCTGCGTGTATCTACTTGCGGTCCACAGATGGCGCTGGCAATGTAGCTATTAATCTTTTATGTGCCAAAACGCGCGTGGCCCCATTACGTACTTTATTGACGATCCCGAAGCTTGAGTTGTCGGGGGCGTTATTAGGCGCGCGATTAGCTGCAAAGGTCACCAGTGCGTTGCGCTGTTCTGTGGAGCGCAAGGTTTTCTGGACTGACAGTTCGGTGGCGTTGGGCTGGATACGAAACAAACCTAAACTATTTAAGGCTTTTGTATCAAATCGTGTTAATGACATACATGAATTGACTACGAGAGATTCCTGGCGACATGTGCCGACTGCCTTGAACCCTGCAGACTTGGCCTCGCGAGGAGTCGAACCTGGTCAGTTACCGGAACTTAGTTTATGGTGGCATGGCCCATCCTTCCTATTGCAGGATGAGAATAACTGGCCGCAAAATATAGGGTCTATAGATACCAACTTACCTGAAAGGAAAAGCGATTGCCCAATATTTGCCTTGATTAATATTGAGCAATCACCCTTGATAACATTTGAAAATTATTCTAAGGCTAATAAATTAAAAAGGATTGTAGCATATATTTTTCGCTTTATTCACAACTGTAAAAACCCTAACATGAAGACAAAAGGAACCTTAAAATTAGATGAAATTGATAATGCCTTAACTTACTTAGTAAAACTATCACAAAAACAATCTTATGCTATAGAATTAACTGCACTTTTACAGGGAAAAAGGCTTAAAACTAAATCCTACTTATTGCAATTAGCTGTCTTTGTTGATGGCGACAGCGTGATTAGAGTAGGTGGTCGCCTACAAAATGCCGATTGCAATTATGAACAAAAGCACCCCATCCTATTGGATGGCAAACATTATTTTACACGGCTCTTGATGGAAGGCGAACACCTACGTCTACTGCATGCTGGCCCTCAGTTGCTTCTTAGCTCCATACGCGCCGAGTTCTGGCCAGTAGGCGGACGGACTTTAGCTCGCAGCGTCGTTCATAAATGCATCACATGCGTACGACTGCGAGGTGAAGCTATGAAGCCACTGATGGGCAATCTACCTGCGGATAGGGTCACTTCATTTTACCCCTTCCAGGTGTGCGGTCTTGATTTTGCGGGACCCTTCATGATTTCCAGTAAAAAGGGAAAAGGTAATCGCATAACAAAATGCTATTTAAACATTTTTGTCTGCTTTGCGACCAAGGCCGTACACCTGGAAGCAGTCAGCGATCTTAGCACTAACGCCTTCATCTTAAGCTTACGTCGGTTTGTGGCTCGAAGGTCTAGACCGCATACAATTTATTGCGACAATGGCACTAACTTTGTAGGGGCGAATAACGAATTAGGTAGAATGCTAAGGTCCGCTCAAAATTCAGTTTATGAGTTTGGCAATGAAGAAAACATTAAATTCATTTTCTCCCCCCCCTACTCACCTACTTTCGGTGGGATTTGGGAAGCAGCTGTCAAATCAGCCAAATTCCACTTAAAGCGAATTATGGGTAATGCTAGTCTGACGTTTGAGGAGTTGAGCACGTTATTTTCCCAAATTGAGTCTATCCTGAATAGTAGACCCCTTACTCCTTTCTCGTCAGACCCTACTGATCTTTCCCCTCTGACTCCAGGGCACTTTCTGGTGGGACGGCCCATGACTTCACTGCCGTCACCCCCGTTTGTCTTAAAAACCCTGATAGGTACCAGCGTATCGAGCAGCTGCGCCAGCATTTCTGGCAAAGATGGCGGAACGAGTACTTGGCCGAGCTGCAGCAACGTACCAAATGGCGCCAGAGGCAGAAGGAGCTTAAGGTTGGAGACCTGGTGGTGTTCAAGGAGGAGAACACCACACCACTTAAATGGAGGCTTGGGAGAGTCCTGACACTCTATCCAGGCGCTGACGGAGTCTGCAGGGTCGCAGACTTCACCACACAGAAGGGCGTCGTTAGAAGAGCACTCAACCGAGTGTGCCCTCTACCCTGCATGAAGGATCTTGAAAGCAGCAGCTTTCAAGGGGGGCAGGTTGTTAACGCGCCATCGGCGGTCAAACCAGTCCCGGAGAAGTGAGGACTGCGGGGGCATGACGTCACCGGCGCGGGGAGCACCAACCGGCACATACGACACACACGACTCTCGGCTAGCGCCTCATACGTACCTACTGTTGTACCTAAATAATTGTAATTTAAGTAATTAAAATAAGTATCTTGAAGCAGGAGTTTTCTTGGAGAGTAAACCCCTCAGCTGAGCTGTACATGATTACCAGCTCCGACACTTATCGATAACACGCTTTTGGTGGGACTAGTGCCTTATCGTAGTTGTGAGATTACTATTCATGAGATTTGAAAGGTGAAGTTAGAATGAACTCTCTAATAGGTTTATTAGTTTCTCGTTTTTGCAGAAAAATATCCGTTTTTAGTTAAATTCAATTCGTGTACACAATTTTATATCTTTATCGGAGTTACTAGAATCAATTTCAATATCAAATATTCAAAGGCAGAATGAAGATTGAAAATAAAATAATTACGATTTAAAGTATGTAACAAATCAAATTATTGTATTAAATATTTTTTTATTTGTTTTTAAGTAGTAGGACTACTATATATAAATTATAAACTGAAATAGATACCATACACTAAAGAAAAAGCGATCAAGCCCACTGGTGGCGAGCCGGGAATCGAACCCACGTGCGTGTGTGTGTGCGTGTGGTTTAGTACGTCAGCCGCGATAGCTGGAGACCCGGGTTCGATTCCCGCCTTCGACACCAGTGGGCTTGATCGCTTTTTCTTAAGTGTATGGTATCTATTTCAGTTTACAATTACGATTAGTTACAAATGAAATAAAAATTGTGATATCAATTATTGATTGAAATAATGTTAATATTTTGACGTAGGGCTTTTCAAAATCTATGAAAACTTAGCTTAGTCTGAGTCTAGACATTATATTTGTCGTATATTACGTTTGAATCTAGCTTTCAATAATTGTTTGCTTTATTATATACTTGATAACACAGGTACCCCCAAAATCCGGGATATAATACGGCGACAGAATCATGAAATTCGCTGAAATGTCAATAAGAATTATTATAGTTATTACACTCGAAAATGTTCAGTGAACCTCGTTACGTTAACAAGTTTCACGGTACAAAGTCATTTTTACGGTTTTCCTTTAAAGAAAGAGAGTAAAAACCAGGCCCCGTAGCCGAATGGCATTTCTCCGACGCCAAACGAAAGCGATACGCCGCTGGCTCTGTCGCGCCAATACGCAAGCGCGATAGAGATAGATATCCACTAGCGCTTCGTTTCGTGAGCGTTTCGTGAGCGATTGTGCCATTCGGCTAGCCACCCTGCTCAGAAAACAAGTCAGGTAAAGTTCAGGAAGTTAAAGTCCATAAAGGTTTAGGATAGACGCTAAAAGTGCTGAAACTCAAAGGCATTCCTTGATTTGTAACCTAAAAACTTTCACGATTTAAACGCTTAATACTTCTAGTGTAAAGTTTATACGGAAACGTTTCGGTGAGACTCAGTTTATCAATAATACAAAAATACATTTTGTTTTATATTGTCGATAAAAAATTACGGAGGAAATTAGAACCTACCTATATTCGTATTATTAATTTTTCCCCTCACTAGCTTGGAAACACGTGTTTTGTCATTTAACACCAGCGGGTAAAAACGCATTTTATCCATTAGCGGATAAAGTAATTTTACCTTGAATTTATTCAATATTTGTTGACAGTGACACTTGACAGTCAGACATCTCGGACTGTTTAAGCTGACTGTTAAAACTTTTTTTTAGGAATGATTTTGTCGTTTCCTTAGGTGAATGAAACAACACATGTGACGTCATAAAGCTGTGTCTTGACGTTTGTAACTTACGCTCTTTCTGTTCGAAGTAGTGATAAAATAGTACATTTCGATACAAGTGCGAAAAAGAGGAAGTCCGAAACGAGTGGCGATAAATTAAAACACGACCGAAGGGAGTGTTTTTAATCGACACGAGTTACGAATTCCCTTTTCGCACGTGTATCGAACGACGTTTTTCAGTACAGATGGACCGCCGAAGTTTCGACCTGCCATATAATGAACCACTTCTCGCACTAGTGCGTAAAAAAACACCATCTGTACTGAAAAGGGATTTTCGCAATAAAATAGCAGTTTTTGGGAAAAATAAAAAAATACGTGTATCTTTAAATATTGAGTTCTTTCAAACTAAACAATAAAAAGCAGTAGTCGAAAATATGAAATGTTGTCAATTATCGGTGGCAGACAAGCATAAGCCAAGAAGTCTACGGACGCCTGCAAATTCCGAGGAATCCAATCCAAGGTGTTCTTAATACACACACGTTACCGTTACTAATATTCCGAAGCCTCGTTGAGCTCTGACAACCTTATACACCGGTAACCCTTACTTTATATGAGAAGGGGCTATCAATAGTGTTGTGCTGTATTTTATTAGGTGAATAACACTATTAGTACGAAGAAGTGGTCACACAATTAACGTCTCGAGTGTTAAATCAAACGGCTATGTATGTTGACATTACATAACGCTAGGTTTAGGTCATAAACTAGCGTATGATAACAAAGCCTGGACGTCGAGTACTTGCGGCTTGCCACTAAGTGCTTTGCCGTCATTTGACCCTTCATCTATGTACCAAGTGAAGGCAGCAGGCATCTATTATATAATTACAGGGAGCGTACTTTTCATGCCGATGACATTAATCTGACATCACGCTCCGTATAGGATGATCACAAATAGTTTTATTGTAAATTATTAATCATTAGTCGTCAATCATTTTAATCGTATACAAATTACTTCAAATACAGTAGTCCATTTACATGACTGTGGCATAAATAATACCTACTTGAAATGTGAAACGTGAATAAAATTATTTGATTTGTTTTTATAAATAAATTTAATTAAATAGTATTGTTAACAACACATTACAAGAAATACGTAGAAAGGAGAATTTCTCTCTAACGTAAAGGACATCACCATCCTCAGCGCCGGCCCGTGAACTCGATCAGGGTAGAGCGAATTTGAGTTTCGGCGCCCCTTGGTAAGGTTTCACTGTACGCAGGAAAATAAATCGCGAGCGTAGCGAGCGCGGAATTTTTTTTATAGTAATGCCGTAATTTGAAGATTAACGTAATACAGAATCCATGGATTTCATCATACAGATACAGAGTACGAAAGGGACAAATGGTTGGGACTTTCGTAGTCGCACCCTAGTATAGTTACGTGTGGCTGAACGTGGATATCATATGTAAATACATAAAATAACAAACAAAATGAAGCACTGTAGTGGCTAAGTCAGGAAAGCAGATTCCGATTTTTAGGGTTCCGTAGTCAACTAGGAACCCTTATAGTTTCGCCAAGTCTGTCTGTCCGTCCGTCCGTCCGTCCGTCCGTCCGTCCGTCCGTCCGCGGATAATCTCAGTAACCGTAGAGCACTAGAAAGCTGAAATTTGGTACCAATATGTATATCAATCACGCCAACAAAGTGCAAAAATAAAAAATGGAAAAAAATGTTTTATTAGGGTACTCCCCCTACATGTAAAGTGGGGGCGGATATTTTTTTTCATTCCAACCCCAACGTGTGATATATTGTTGGATAGGTATTTAAAAATGAAGAAGGGTTTACTAAGATCATTTTTTGATAATATTAATATTTTCGGAAATAATCGCTTCTAAAGGAAAAAAAAGTGCGTCCCCCCCCCTCTAACTTTTGAACTCTATGTTCAAAAAATATGAAAAAAATCACAATAGTAGATCTTTATAAAAACTTTCTAGGAAAATTATTTTGAACTTGATAGGTTCAGTAGTTTTTGAGAAAAATACGGAAAACTACGGAACCCTACACTGAGCGTGGCCCGACACGCTCTTGGCCGGTTTTTTTCCTAAGTAACTAAAAGAGAACATATAAATAGTAAGCGCGAGCGAACCGAGCGCGATTTTTTTTACTCGATTTATTAAGACTCAACCCGCCAGCGGGGAATCCGCGAACTTTCAAGCTTTTATTTTCTGCAGAGCTGCGGTCTTTGACATATTTTGGGGTATTTTGACTTCACAGGGCGCCTATGTTCCCGACTTTTAGGCCTTATATTTCGCCATCACTATTATTTTTATAATACCCTTGATAATACTAAGAGTTAATTAAGAGATTCACTGCGGACTCGATCGTCACCGTCGAGATGCCCATTTCGTTAGTTTGCCACTAAGTGATCTTAGTGCTTTGAAGTTCGCTCACCATCTGCTGTGACTCACAAAATTGCGCCTCTCTGAAACGTTTTGCGCCTTTGGCTTTATGAGGAACTCCGCTTTGGACTATCGGGTAGACTCATATTTTTGCATTTGGATAGCGACGTAACTTTGTCGTTCGCCGCACAATAATGTAGTTCGTCAAGGGCTAGAATCCTCCTTTTACGGCGCCCTAGTAACAGCGCCCTTATGAATGTTGGTATATGTTAGCAATGTGGTGCAACTTTCCACTTAATCTGAATTACAAATCTAGATTTTCAATAGTGGCTTCATTTCCGCCTCCTCTCGCCATTTTGTGATATGTGCGCGCCCACGCAACGTATAATTATTTTGTATGGATTTTTCCACATTCTCGATTTTGGCGCCCCCTTACCATGTGGCGCCTAGAGCGGCCGCTCCACTCGCTCTACCCTTAATCCGGCCCTGACCATCCTTCTTGCATTCATTACCATGCAAAGAAATTCATAACTTAAAATGATTGATGACTAATGATTAATAATTAACAATAAAACAATTTGTGATCACCCTATATGGAGCGTGACGTCAAATTGATGTCATCGGCACGAAAAGTACGCTCCCTGTATATACTACACTACTGTACCTGTACTAGCTTTTGCCCGCGGCTTCGCTCGCGTTAAATTCGAAGATTGCAAAATGCTCCATACAAACTTCCACCCCCCATTTTAGGGAAGCGGGGAGTCAGAAAGAGACAAAAAGTCTATGTCACTAAACCCCCTTCAACTATCTCTAGGTACTTAAAAAATCACTTCAATTCATCACTCCGTTTTGCCCCGAAAGACGGACAAACAAACAGACACACTTTCCCATTTATAATATTTGTATGGATAATAAATAAAAAAATATATAATAGGAAATGCTATAATGATAATACGGCGAATAAAATGACAGATCGGAACAGTGTGCCTGTGCACTTGTGCGGTGTGTGAACGATAATTATGCTAGTATTTTTATTACACTAACATGAAATAGTGTATTATGGTACAATTGCGGGAAAAAGAATATTCGAAACCAGTGGCGATAAATTAAAACACAACAGCAGGGTTAGCAGATGATGCGCGAGAGTATGTCGCCGCGAGATAGATTACACGTCTTGTTCTAATTGTATTAATGACATAAGGACGGGTAGTCTATCTCGCGGCGACATAGGTACTCTCACGACAATCGACAGGCTTAGCTCATCCTGCTGAAGTGAGTGTTTACAATGAGGAGGCACACTAAGGTTATGACAGATGGCGCCACCCTATTAATCCATTGAGCAGATAAATAATTTCATGCGTGAGAGCGAGATGATATGTTTTTTCTCTCTCTCACATATGAATGACAGTGACATGCCTAGGCACTTGCACAAGCGCTGATAAAATGTCAGTGTGCCTCCTCATTGACACCAGTTACAAATAAATTCGGCCCCACGTGTACCGTACGACGTTTTACAGTACATTATGGCACTTAGAAGTTCCGATATGACAAGTGACGTCCTATTTTGTGAACTAGTACAGAAAAAAAAACACCATATATACTGTAGGTAAAAGTCATTCAGAGAGATAAACTTTTCTTTCGCTACACTGCAAACCTTTGGCGCGTTTGCCAAACCAAACGGTTTGGCTAATAGACGTTATTCGTTAAAAAGAAAACGTGAAATAATCATGGGGAAAAATCTGAGAAACAGGAAAATTTCCCAAGTCGCTTCGGCGAATTTCCACTTCTCTTCAAAGTGAATTCCATAAAGGAATTATTTATAAAACAGGCCCGTAATAACGTGGTACGAAACCGATTCAGTCAGCGATATGTCAGGCCGCGTTACGTTCTTACCTTACATCACAGACCACTTGGCGAGTAGACGCAACATAGTGTCATGCCACAACACACCACAAACCTTGAGCTTAAAGTTTGTGTGTAAGAAATGTAAGAAACTAAGAATGTCCTATAATATATTTATTTTTATATTTTTACGATCACCAATTGTTGTCGTTAGAAGTTACTAGGCATAAATTGGGTCTATAATGTAATTTTATTGTAATCTATTCTAATCTTAATGTACTCGTGATTAGCAGAGTTAGTCCAAGATGATGATGGCAATGATTTTGACAGCCTCGCCGGTGAAAATGTTGTTTTAAACGTCAAACTTCTATTAAATTTACCTAACCCTTGAGGAGGCGGAGTATCCGTTGCCAACTTATGTTGGTCTGTCTGACATCAGTGTGAATTTAAAATTTTCACCTCACCCTTTCTTCCCGTGGGTGTCGTTGAAGTTGTATATGGGTTCCATTGTGGTGTGGGCGATGGGGTAGCAACCTTTCGTTTCCTTTCAGCCCTTTTATTGTCAAGAGTGAATGTAATGAGAATTTAAGTAAGAAAATATTTAAAAAAATATTTTTTTTCTAAATGGGTGCGATTCCCTACCATGTATCTGCATTTCGACCAAAAAGAGTAGCATTGTAGTGTCATCTCTTTCAAATCAATATGCGCGAGAAAACGGGACGACACTACGATGTTGCCACTTTTTAGAATAAGAATAGTTTATTGTTAATTAGAAATTATGACAATAGATACATTTGTCCTGTGGCCTCACACTAGGCTAAGCCTGTCACGTGGCACTCGTGGCAGCCAACAAATTTCTACTCTTTTTGGTCAGACCACATGACTTATACCAGTAGGGTTAGCACATGATTGTCGCGGGAGTATGGCGCCGCAAGATAGACTACCTGTCCTTATGTCATTAATACAATTAGAAGAAGACGTGTGATCTATCTCGCAGCGGCATACTCTCTCTGGTGGGTAAAGTACAGCCTGCAGGCCATGGCGAAGGGATGATAGGCCCGCCATCGGCCCTTCATAATAGTGTGTGATATGACCACTTGACCAGCACTGTTATAGTCAATGTGGAGATTGCGGAGTCTACCAGGGTTGTCTATACATTACACCCACCACGCAACAAAATAAGCTATCCATAATGCATGATGTGAGACGAGTCGTGGTTTACAAGTAGTAAAATATACATGTATATTTATGATACGATGTTAAGAAGTGTTATGAAATTGCAGGCTTCATTTGCTACTGCGTTCGTCAGATTTCCTTTGAAAGCCAAGCTAATGTCTAAAAAACCGGCCAAGAGCGTGTCGGGCCACGCTCAGTGTAGGGTTCCGTAGTTTTCCGTATTTTTCTCAAAAACTACTGAACCTATCAAGTTCAAAACAATTTTCCTATAAAGTCTTTATAAAGTTCTACTTTTGTGATTTTTTTCATATTTTTTAGACATTATATGGTTCAAAAGTTAGAGGTTAGAGACACACTTTTTTTCCTTTAGGAGCGATTATTTCCGAAAATATGAATATTATCAAAAAGTAATTTAAACCCTTATTCATTTTTAAATACCTATCCAAAAATATATCAAACGTTAGGAATGCAATAAAAAAAAAATCACTCCCCACTTTACGTGTAGGAGGGGTACGTAATAATAGTTATTTGTTATACAAGGGGGCAAAGTTGTATTTTAACGCCGAGTGTGGAATTGAAAAACGAGCAAGTGAAAGGATTCTATAGTTGAACCACGAGCGAAGCGAGTGGTTCGAGAATAGAATCCTGAACTTGCGAGTTTTTTAACACACGAGAAGTAAAATACATTTGCACCCGAGTGTAACACAAAACTTTTCCCCTAACTATTAGCGAGGAAAACACAACGCAAAAAAATGTGTTTATCACTGCTTCCAGTACTTCCACAGGTGGTAAATGATCTTTATTACCAGATTCACCTACTTTTATCAATTTTAAGGCAGTTAATTTGACTTTATTCAAGGTCAAACTACTTTACCCACTAGTGGATATAATGCGTTTTTACCCGCTGTTATTAAAGGACAAAACACGTGTTTCCGAGCTAGTGAGGGGAAAAACATTTTTTTCTACTTTTTATTTTTGCACTTTGTCGGCGTGATTGATATACATATTGGTACCAAATTTCAGCTTTCTAATGCTAACGGTCACTGAGATTATCCGCGGACGGACGGACGGACGGACAGACATGGCGAAACTATAAGGGTTCCTAGTTGACTACGGAACCCTAAAAACATCAAAATTCAATAAAATACGACAATTTTTAATCACTGCACAGCTTGGTTTACCATGGGTTTACCCATCAGCTTAGCACTGAATTATATAATAGGCTAGTTTCTTATACTTAAGATAAAATATTTTATGTATTACACGAAATAAAGCACCACATAATTAGAAGAAAACATGGACAGTAGTTATGTTTAAAAAACATAATTTCTATTTAATAACTCTAAGAGAAAGATACAATGTAAATGAAATGACCGTGACGTCACTCCTCAGTATTTCACAAGTAATTCCATATTAGCAAATCGTTTTGACAGTTCATAAAAAGAAGCTGATTTGACTAGTAGGAAACTAGCCTATTGGTAGCACTGACCTGTCATTTGCCAACCTAGCCGAAATAACAATCGTTGATGCTAGACAGTTGACGCCAATCGAAACGCAGTCTGAAACAATCGAAAAAAAGAAACCGGCCAAGAGCGTGTCGGGCCACGCTCAGTGTAGGGTTCCGCAGTTTCCCGTATTTTTCTCAAAAACTACTGAACCTATCAAGTTCAAAACAATTTTCCTAGAAAGTCTTTATAGAGTTCTACTTTTGTGATTTTTTTTTCATATTTTTTAAACACATGGTTCAAAAGTTAGAGGGGGGGGACACTTTTTTTTTCCTTTAGGAGCGATTATTTCCGAAAATATTAATATTATCAAAAAACAATTTTAGTAAACCCCCATTCATTTTTAAATACCTATCCAACAATATAGCCGGCGTAGCTTTATTTGACGTTCATATGCGCATTGTAATATGCCTACTTGAAAAATAAATATTTCATTTTCATTTTCATTATCACACGTTGGGGTAGGATTGAAAAAAAAATTCTGTCCCCACTTTACATGTAGGGGGAGGGGGGGGGGGGGGGGGGTACCCTAACAAAACATTTTTTTTCCACTTTTTATTTTACCACTTTGTCGGTGTGGTTGATAATACATATTGGTACCAAATTTCAGCTTTCTAGTGCTAACGGTCACTGAGATTATCCACGGACGGACGGACATGGCGAAACTATAAGGGTTCCTAGTTGACTACGGAACCCTAAAAAAGTGCATGTGGTCCGACCGTTAGGACAAGTGCGGTAGGACTACTTGGCCAGAGGGAGAATTTCAGTGTCATGGTACGCAGCCAAATGCACAAACGCTTACGATTTACGATAATACTGGGGCAACTCAATAGATGTACAGACCACTTTCATTTTGCAAAAGAAGTGCTTAAGAATTATTTTTCGCCTTCATCATAGACACTCATTAAGAAATGTTTTCAAGGAGAAAGGTTTTCTAACCCTAACTGGCATATAATTATATATATACGAGCTTTTTCTGAAGAGCAACAAGAATTATTTTATAACATTAGCTTCCCTCCGTGACAACCTCCGCTCTCAATATAAGTATAATTTAAAACTGCCTCAAGTCAATAATAAAATCTTTGACAAAAGCACATACATCTCTGACATTCGAGTTTTTAATCAGCTGCCAGATGAATTAGAAATGTTAGATAACTCCAAATTTATCCCTAGTTTAAAGAAATGGTTAATTAACAATGAATTTTATACCTTAAAAGACTTATTTGAATGATATGACTGATAATTATGATTCGCCATGACATGATTGCTAATAATGTATAGTTTTTTAGCTTTAAGTGATAATTGTATACCCGAATTGGGTCACCGTTGTTACCTTACTAATGTAACGAATTAACACCTGTGTAACACGGTTGAACAATAAAGATCTATCTATCTATCTCTATAGCCTCGTTGCTTTGTAGAGTGCGGGCCAGTACCAACCCCATCCAGGCTACTGTAGCCAGTCGATATGACTCACCTATGGCGCGGCACTTTGAGTGCGTCAACGATTCTCTTTCGGCCAGGCAGGCAGAAACTTACATACATACATACAATCACGCCTGTATCCCATAAAGGGGTAGGCAGAACACATGAAACTACTAAAGCTTCAGTGCCACTCTTGGCAAATAAGGGGTTGAAAGAAAACGAAACTGTGACATTGCAGTGACAGGTTGCCAGCCTCTCGCCTACACCACAATTTAACCCATATCCCATAGTCGCCTTCTACGACACCCACGGGAAGAAAGGGGGTGGTGAAATTCTTAACCCATCACCACACAGGCAGAAACTTATTCGTAACATTCAAGTTGCCGCAGATCTTATCAAAGAAAACAGACTGCTCAGAATGTTTTGCAACATTTTGTAAACAATGTTATCACCGTAACTGAGACCGTTTACCTCCTTAACGGATCCCGGTTGCTCCATCAGTCTCTGGAATTTATGGCTTCACCATACCCTTAGAGCGTTTTCACACTTTCCGATCCGATATATCGGGTGTAATCTCCTATTTGTTACCTACTGTCCTAGAAGCGGAACGTTGCCTTTAGGAGTATTTGAAAATGGAAAGATTTATACTTTATACGAAGTCTTTTTAAACAAAATCCTTTTTTAAGCAATGGGGTGCTGGTTGTAGCTAGATGTGTCTCATCCGAAATCGGATTATTCAATGTAAAGACGCTCTTACCCGGGTGATTATGCGAAATACCCGACAATCGCAAATGGAAAAGGAGCGAATAGCAATCTATTTGCCCTTATTGCTTGTCCGTATGCCATTTGCTTAACGCCCTGGTCCTCTAGCCAAGAGTACTGTCGTCGACGCTACGTATATTGTCGCAGTTTTCTCTTTATCTCTCTTCCGTTTTTACGCGAGCAATGTCCTGATGAGAATGTTCTAAGAATTCCTTTTCGAACAAATTTCCGGAAAATTTATAACTTGCTTGAGAGCGTTTTCCCTGACTGCAAAAAATAGTGCACTATCTTACTTTTTAAGTGGAAATGTACATATTTTCTTTTCTTTACTTCACATTTGCGTCTAGGTTTTCCCGATAAGGTTTTATTGCCAGTCTGTAATCAATTATTATATTTCTTTAACATTACCATTAATTATCATGGTGGTTTTTATTATTATTATTTTTTAATTGTCTAAGCGATTAAACATAAGCATTCGTCGAGTTTGTGACAAAATTGTTGTAGCTCCGAACTAACGAAAATAGATTTCACTTTTCTCGGGATATTTTCGGGAATGGCACATCGCTGATTCTCGTTTGAGTGGCGGCCTCAAGGAGGAAAGCGAGCCCGCAAACGCCCCGTACACACCTGGCCCCGCAGCCGAATGGCATTTCTCCAACTCGAAACGAAAACGAAACGCCGCGAAAGGTAGTCTGGCTCTGTCGTGCCAATACGCAAAAGCGATAGAGATAGATATCTACTAGCGTTTCGTTTCGTGAGCGGTTGTGCCATTCGGCTACGCACCCTGGAGACGAAGCGTAAAGAACGAGCTGCGGGAGTTCGGACTGAGTTGGAACGAGGCCAAAGCGGTGGCTCAAGATAGAAAGGCGTGGAAGGATCTTGTGGAGGCCCTATGCACTTATGGGGTGCCCTAGGACAATCAACAACATCGCTGATTCGCTGCGCGACAGAGCCAATTACGTTTCGTTCGCTACGGAGTATCAATGATTGTATTTAATTGTACGTTTGGCTAGAGCTTGGCTGCGCTTTCGATGCGTGGAAACGTTTTTTTACTCTCCATTAAGGGAACTATGTGTGCTTAGGCGTAAGCGATTGTTTCATTGATCGAAAAGAGGTGAGATGTTTTTATTTAAAGACCGTTTTGTGTGATGACTGCGTAGCTTTTTGCAAGTGCGACGCTTTGTTTGACGCTTTGAGGATAGTGAGTTGTAATTCATTGCTGAGTGATATAAATCGCTAGCTCTCTCTTTTATTTTATCTACACGGGAGCGATTACCTTTTAAAATAAATAAATAAATATTATAGGAAATTCTTATTCTTACACAAATTGACTGAGTCCCACGGTAAGTTCAAGAAGGCTTGTGTTGCAGGTACTCAGACAACGATATATAATAATATATAAATACTTATATACATAGAAAACATCCATGACTCAGGAACAAATATCTGTGCTCATCACACTAATAAATGCCCTTACCGGGATTCGAACCCGGGACCGCGGCGTAGCAGGCAGGGTCACTACGCGCTAGGCCAGACCGGTCGTCAAACCTTTTGTTTCAATCGCGGATGGCTCTTCGATTACTCGCTTTTGCCGGGACCAGTGCCTATTTTTTTTATACCAAGTCGGTGGCAAACAGGTATACGGCCCACCTGATGAAAAGCGGTCACCGTAACCTATGGACGCCTGCACATGCGCTTTGTCGACCCATTTGAAACTTGTACATTCCTTTTTTGAAGAACCTCAGTATAGGGTTTTTCAAAAAAGGAATGTGTAAATTCGTCTAATCATCCTGTATTTTATAAGTTATAAGCGTTGGTAATAATACTCCTGCAGGTGCAGATGTATCTGAAGTCGTTTGTCATATCTTTTGTTTCTCTTTAGCGCCTTTGTCGGTTAATTACACAGATTTATTGGCTGCGTCGTTTACTCCATTCAAGATTT
Source organism: Leguminivora glycinivorella (assembly GCF_023078275.1). Classification (NCBI taxonomy): domain Eukaryota; kingdom Metazoa; phylum Arthropoda; class Insecta; order Lepidoptera; family Tortricidae; genus Leguminivora; species Leguminivora glycinivorella. Next base: position 28,969,601 of record NC_062972.1, read on the forward strand.
AATACAGCGATTCTGATCTTAATATCAAAGTTAAAGACATGACAGAAAAACTAACAAAATTCTCCCGGTTTTGGCAAAATTAGAACTTGCTTTTATATAATATTCTGTGTAAAGACTAGTATATAATGTCAAATAGTTAAAAAAGATAAAAAGGTAAAAGACAAAAAAATATTTAAAACAAATATTATTTTATGATGTATGAAACAATAACATACAATAATTGTTTGTAATTATTACAAAATTAAAAAGGTAAGCATATAACATAAGTCGCGTAAGCATGTCGAGCATTCGAAAGTTTATCTTAATATACCAAGTTTAAATGTTTTATGTATGGGACTGGCATAATCTTAAGATTAAAAGTCCCCAAATAAATAAATGAAAAAAAAAAAAAGTTTATCTTATAGGTACCGAGGTTGAATGTTTTACGTTTTGTTCTACGTTTTTTTGGTAATTGTAAAAAAAAAAGTAATAACACAACACTATTTCTCAGCTTCGGTGTTTTACTGCTAGTCGAACAATAAATCACGAGCTCTTTCGATTCTATTAGGAGGAAAAATGGAGACCCAAATGTCGATATGTTTTTCATTTCTTTCATTCTGTTATCGTTGCACAAATTCTAAAAAGAGATGACGATAGGGAATGAATTCTTAAGATTTCTTTGTTTTTCTTGATCGTTAGAGTTGAGGATTTACTAGAAAAAAAAAACATCCACTTTTGTACAAATGTCATCGCCCTTTTAGTTTTTCTATCTATCCTATTCACCGAGAGCTTGAATCTGTTATGTTGTTCATTTTCCCCTCGTATCTTTAGATATGTTTTTTTTTTTTTAAATATCAATATCAGAAGTAGCACACGAGAGGTTAAAATATACGGCTAGACTATTTTAGTCGTCACTCGTCACCCACAAGTCATATATTTAATTGTTACCAATAGTTTTACTTTCAGCTTATCATGGCTACGCATCATTCATTTCCAACTATGGCCCCATCATTTGGGGTAATTCTATAAAGGTTTATATAAGGATTATAACGATTCGTCCTGTAGCGGTAACTCGCTACCCGCTTCGCTCCGCTCATGACACTTAGACCGCCGGCTGGGCGCGCAGTCACAAAGCAGCGGCGCATACGTCACACGCCCCGCGCGCCGCGCGCATCACCCGCCGTCGCCACGGGGGCCGGATCGACGGGCCCCGCCACTTGCTCTCGGACCGCGTTCATATGCACCCGCGCGCTTGGTTTATATAGCTGCCGCTTACGCAAAAATCCAAATTGTAACGTTTAGTTTTATTTTTATTTAAATTTTAATATAATTTGAAGTTAACGTTGCTTTGCTTATTTATCGCTTCAACGACATCGTCCCTGCTTCGCAACAAAAGCTACGTGTAGTGACCTACCCGGTTTCTACAGTCCCTTAGACAACTCGGAAGAGAGTCGACATTCGCACTATTTCCCTTCTGCCGTCTTTTTGGATGCCTGTCAGTCCTCCATACCCATTGCCACCATTAGAATCATGTTGATAAAGAGCTGTATGACGGACGTATATAACATGTATGCTCCTAATGCATAATCTTCCTCGCCCAACTCTACGGATTTACCTCCTAAAACCATTTGTAGCTCTATTATGAACATCTGCAACAAAGAAATAAAAGGTAATGTCAACCTTAGATAAATAAAATTGTAGTTACAAGTCTTACTTAGCTCCCTAAGTAAAAAAAAAAGTATTTATAAATGTGTAGGTGCACAAATGTACAGCGGGTATGACAGAATCCGAAAACTATTTGATGTACAGTCACCGGCTAAAATATATTATGTTATGTATATTTAAAGTTGCAAACGGGACTTCATCGCGTATTACTATTTTTTAAACACTAACCGACGTTTCAAGGATGGCATTGTTCCCTTGGTCTCGGAGCAGGTTTAAAACATAGTAATACGCGATTAAGTCCCGTTTGCAATTTTAAATATGTGTAAAAATCGTGAAAGTTTAAATCAGTATATTATGTTACTCCTTCGAAGGCCGTAAAAATATGTGACATCTTACTGCTCTACGAATAAGATCGTAAATAAGCAAGGACGTATAAGCGATTTTTTCTTATAACTAGTACGTTAATTGTAGCAACTATTTCCGTAGATACCTATACCTACAAATAATCTTGAAATACTTTTTTTGAACTCCTTTAAATTGCAACACAAAAAAGAAAGAATATTAAAAACGTGTTCTTACCACAACATTGACTAAAGTCATGAGAAACGTAAGTGCAAACATGAGAGGTCTCGAATGAATGTCGAAGACTAGCATCATGACCATGGCTATTATACCGACGAGGCCCAGTGCTACGGAGATAGCTATTACATATATTATCCATTTTGTGAAGTCGAACTGAAAAAAAAAACAATATTTTGTTCAACTCGTCAGCCAGAAATCGAGTATTCCATCGACTGTCCCGTCTCGTACAAAATCATTATTTTGTGTGTTGCGATTTTATTGGCGTTTAAAACAGGTGATTATTTTACTGTAATTACTGTTGTAGGTGGGTACATCATATAATTCTGCACAATGCCAAAGTTCTTCTTAATGTCCTATATCGTCACTACTTTTAAAAAAACTTGTATCTTCGTCTGCCAATGAAAAGAAAATTGTAGTAAGTATGTATGGAATGCATATAGACTTACTGTGTTTTAACTTTGAGGAGCAGCGTGAGATACGAGATTTTTTCAAAGTAGTGACGATATGTTGGAATATTTCCTAAATTGAGATTTCTCATAGTTTTTATTATAAATCGGGATCTAAACTTTTTGAAAGATTCTTAAATTTTTTGTAATGATATTCTTAAAACGTAATTTTAAATTTTTGGGAACTTAATGCACATCTTACAGATACGATACATGCGAGCGAAACCTTAGGAAACTTTACTGCTAGAGTTATGAACGTTTATGTAAATTTTATAACTTACACTAGTAAACGCCAGTGCCACGCAGACTGCTACCACCCCGAGCGTTGCAAGCAGAGCCTGGATAAAACATGTGTTATCAACCTTTTGACTGCCGTAGTCCGATATAATGTACGAGGCATACAAAATCAAGCTCATTTTTAACCGACTTCAAAAAAGGAGGAGGTTCTCAATTCGACTGAATGTTTTTTTTTTTTTTTTTTTTTTTTTTTTTTTTTTGTATGTATGTTACTCGATATCTCCGAGAATCGTGGACCGATTTTCAAAATTTTTTTTTTGATCGAACCGGTATAACCCCGAGATGGTCCCATTGGCACCAAGTCAGGGTCTGATGATGGGATCCTGGAGAAATCGAGGGAACTCTTCAAATGTTATAGGCACATGTAATGTTTTTAGTCTATTTTTCAAAGGTACACCAGTATTTACGTCTGATGGTAATAATTTTATGTGGCTGAGCTGATGATGGAAGGTCAACTCCTCAATGGTTAGGAGTTAAAGGATAATTCTTTCACTACTGTACATGTATTCGGACTGATACATATAATATCACTAGGAACCACTAAAAATCAACTGAGCTGATGATGGAAGGTCAAGTCCTCAATGGTTAGGAGTTAAAGGATAATTCTTTCACTACTGTACATGTATTTGGACTGATACATATAATATCACTAGGAACCACTAAAAATCAACAAATAAATAAACTTTTTAACAAAAAATAAAACCGCCTTCAAAAATAAGCGCGTTACAAAACACGGAGAAACTAAAAAGCCAAAAATAATAAACCTTTCAATTCAGATTTCTTATCGTATTGCAATAAGCTAAACATCCAAATTATAAACAAATCAATTATTTTTGGAGTCGGTACCAGCCTGTGTATGGTTGGGTGGGGCAAACAGGCAATAGCAAGGCGACGAACAGGTCTGGTACCGACTCCAAAAATAATTGATTTGTTTATAATTTGGATGTTTAGCTTATTGCAATACGATAAGAAATCTGAATTGAAAGGTTTATTATTTTTGGCTTTTTAGTTTCTCCGTGTTTTGTAACGCGCTTATTTTTGAAGGCGGTTTTATTTTTTGTTAAAAAGTTTTGTCGAAGTCTGATAAGTAAATAAGACAAATAAAATTTTCATATGACTTTGCACCATATGACACGAACACGATCGAAGAAAATCTAAGCGGCTAAGGGCCACTTGCACCACCCGCTTAACTTAAGGTTAGTTTGCTGTCAACTGTCAAATTCCATGTAAAATGGTGGGTTAACCTCGGGTTAACTCTCCATTTTCGGTGGTGCAAGTGACCTTAAAAGGTATACATCATGTAAGTAAAAGTTTAAATTATGTTTAAAATATGCCTCCATAACCTTGTCGAAATGAATAGGTAGACGTTTGGCCACGATCACACCTGATGGTAAGTGATGATGCGGTCTACGGTGGAGCACGCTTACCTATTTAAACGGTCAGCTGTGTAAGCTTGGTCGCTTGATAAAATCTCCTAGCGCGTCCCTGCGTCCTTTTCGCACTTACAAACTTCTTAGAACGTGATAGGGCGATAAGTGATATGGCGTAAAAACTGGTATGTCGTAATGTATTTATAAGAAAATGGTGCAGCGTAAGTTGATTCTAAAGTTTTCAAAATAAGGATTTTTGGTAAAAGTTACTTACAATGATTATGATATGAGTTCTAAACCGGGCGGTGTAGCAGGCGCAAAATAGAGAATACAGTATTACCTGAAAAAATAAAAACCGGCCAAATGCGTGTCGAGCCATGCCCTTGCCTAAGGTGGGTTCCTTGCTTTCACTACCATAGAATAGTTAATAAGCTGTGGAGCATTTACGTCTTCTTAACATGGTATTTTTTCTTTCCTGAATATATTTCAGTCTTTAATATAATGAACGGTAAAATCTCGTTTCGAAATTGACATTGACATAAATTTGTAATATAACACTTTAAGTTCTCGCGCTGTGTACACATATTTAAAGTCACATACAGGTCGAACGCGATTAATTAACATTATTTTACCTTTTTTCCCAATGTTTCGGCCAGTGAAACCTGCAACCTGGCCGAAACGTTGGGGAAAAAAAAAGGTAAAATAATATTAATTAATCGCGTTAGACCTGTATGTGACTTTAAATAAATTTGTAATATGGTAAAACGTTACTTACAACTATTAATAAACATATGTAGTTTGTAGGAAACGTTCGAGCACATGCTAGGGTCGACATAAAACAGCCCATCACCGCCAAGATGATGCTGTAAAAAACGTAAGAGTAAACGTCAATATCTATCCAACGATATATCACACGTTAGGATTGAAATAAAAAAAAACCCACTATGCATGTAGGGGGGAGGGAGGTACCCTAATAAAACATTTCGTCACTGAGATTATCCACGGACGGACGGACAGACAGATATGGCGAAACTATACGGGTTCCTAGTTGACTACGGAACCCTAAAATCGAGGTCTGAATGTGTATTAATTTCATTTAGAAACCGTATTTTATAGAGATAATTAAAAAAATTTATGCCATTAGGACCATGATAATTATTAGCATGGCAAAAGTCTATGGTCCGTTATAAGAGTGCATAATAAAGTTAAAAATACACTTACAGGCATGGTATCATTATAATTAGGAACCACTCTCTGAAAAATTCTCTTAAGCCCTCGCTGAAAACATACGAAAGTAAATAATTATTATAAAATGTTGATCATTTTAAATGAAACTTAATTTGTTAAGGTTTTTTATAAAATTGCGAATCATAGTGAGGCCTATCGAGTTTATTTACATTTTTTAGAAATAGCAGTTTTATTTTGGTTTCAGTTGGGTTGGGTAATCGTAACTATGAAGGTCTGGTTTAAAATTTTGACTACTGTACTGTAAACTTACCAGTGCTCGAAATACCAGTGGCGGCTGGTGAAAATTTCTGCTAGGCAACACTGAGCCAAAAGAAACCTACCTTAACCGTAGGTACTTTACTAGTAATCAATTTTAGGCAAGCCGGTGGGAATCGGCTTGTATGGACCAGCTGCTGCGAAATACTATATATTATCCCAAGCTGGTCATACTGGCCGATGTCGCGTAGAGTTACTTCTAAAGATCTCTTATTTATTTATTATTTGGAGAACCAATAGCTTACAATTCAGAATAACAATATAATCCTAGTAAAAAAACAGCCAATTATAGATTCCCACCAATAGCAAGATGTAAAGAAAATGTCACACGCTATCGAATATGGTAACGTCACTTCAGAGCGGAACAGGAGCAGAGAGTGTAACGGCCCGGCCACGACATTGGTCTAAGCGCGACAGCGGTGAGCGGCAACCATACGTGCGAATATAAAAGTCCCATCGCTGTGTCTCGCTCCAATGTATGGCCGCCGCTCACCGCTGTCGCGCTTAGACCAATGTCGTGGCCGGGCCGTAAGGCGGTGGACGCTCGGAGCGGAGCGGTCGGTTCGGCGGGGCTTGTAGCGGAGCGGACGAGCGTGCGTCCAACCTTTGTAGCGTCGACTCAGGACACTTGTATGAGCTTCAATTGTTTGACATGCACGCCGCACGCCCCGCCCTGTTGCACTCAGTTTAGTGTAATATGTGGGTATTTATACTCACTTTATCATTACCAGCAGATTAAATGCAAAGGTGATGAGTAGCATAATAAATAATATGACCATAACTTTCATTACGAAATCATTTCGATCACCACCGCTGTAGACATCTGAAAAAAAAAACCTCTGGAAGTTGGATAAATTTGTAATTGTAGCTTTGCTATATCAACTGGTATAGTATTATGTAGACGACTCAAAGTCAACAATTTGATACGAATCAGACACAGAAGAAGAATAACATGTATTTGTTAAATTAGGTATGACGCCATGAAGCGTTATACTTACATACGGTACGAACATAAGTAGGGCGCTAAATACCAAATAGATTGGATGTTTATTAGATACATGGGTTAGGGTTAGCAATATTTTTGCTTTTTTCATACCTTCCGTGTTGGATACACTTTCGGATTCAACATACTTGTATGACAACCTAACCACAATATTTTGATAAAACCTCCGACATAATGGACCGATTTTCATGAAACATGGCTAAGAACACTTCCGACTAACTCAGCTTTCAAACAAAAAAAAAACGAAATCTAAATCGGTTCGACCGTTCGGGAGCTACGATGCCACAGCCAGACACAAACACAGACATACAGATAGACAGACAGACAGACACGTCAAACTTATAACACCCCCTCGTTTTTGCGTCGGGGGTTAAAAATGACCCTTGTGATTAAAATATCCTTATAATGGTTGGGAAGGATTTAACTCCAAAATACTTAGTTAACTTGTCAATCCGTAGCTGTCACTGCCGCATAATATGGAAAGGTGTTAGACACACAAAGCGTTACATTATCGTTGCGCGAGCGTTTTTTACCGCAGCTAACAGCTGACCTAGCCAAATGACAATCGTTGACGCTAGACGCTGATCGAAACGCAGTCTAGCTATATCGCGCCAATACGGAAAAGCGATACTGATTCCTAGCTACGATATAGTACATTACGATACAAGTGCGTAAAAAAGGAAGTTCGAAACAAGTGGCGATAAATTAAAACACGACCGAAGGGAGTGTTTTAAATCGACACGAGTTACGAATTCCTTTTTGCACGTGTATCGTACGACGATTTTCAGTACAGATGAGCCTTCAAAGTTTCGACCTGGCATATAATGAACCACTTCTCGCACTAGTTAGTGCGTAAAAAAACACCATCTGTACTGAAAAGGATATTATAATAGGCGTTTGTGCATTTGGCTATCCTGACCCTTTAGCAGAACTTGCCTTGTTGGGTGCGAGTCCATACATCAAACGCGACTTCATGTATGGAATCGCGCGCGACAATGCAAGTTGTGCTAGAGGGGCTGGAGTGAATGAGAAATACTAGATTATTACTGACCTCCAGGTCCATCGCTTCCGAACCACGACACGAAGTATTCCCGATTTTTCACTGTAACAAAATATCTTTGATAGCATTGATAAATAGCTCCAAATTGCCTACAATACATAATATTGGGGAAAAAAAAATCTTTCTAGGATCAAAGGCTTGTATGGGACAAAAAAACATTCTGGCTAGAAAAGCTATAAATCGAGTAAAACTCATAATTAATGGAAATTTAGAATTTTATTTTCACCTACTATTTTTTACGTCGATTTTTCCTATTCGGTATCAATTATTTCCAGGCCCCGTAGCCGAATGGCATTTCTCCGACGCCAAACGAAAGCGATACGCCGTACGCATTTACCTACTAGCGCTGTGATTCGTGTGCGTTTCGTGATTAATTACAATCATCATCATTATAAATTGTAAATTATGTAGCATGTAAGCGTCTTGGTTTTAATACTGTAAGCTTGTATGTTGAGGTCTTGGTGTCCAAGCTTCTTAGTAGACACACAAAACTACGGATCTATAAGACCGTGATCCGCCCCATTTTAATGTATGGGTGTGAGGCTTGAACACTAACACTCAAGGAGGAAAACAGCCTCCTAGTAACAGAACGTAAGGTGTTCAGGAAGATTCTGGGACCCGTGAAAAGTGAGTGACCCGTGAAAGTGAGACGATGGCAGTTGGAGAATTTGAAAAAATTCCGAAATTGAACATCTTATAGCCGAACCGAATATAATAGGTGAGACCAAGGCACATTGTCTCCGCTGGCTTGGCCATCTTATAAGGATGGGTGAGGATCCGGCAGTCAAGAGAGCCTATCTGGGTTGTCCAACTGGACGCCGTCCCGCTGGCCATCCTAAATATCGTTGGGCAGATAGAGTGGAAGCAGATCTCCGTGAACTCGACGTTAACGAGGGCTGGCGAGAGGTCGCTCTGGACCGCGTAAAGTGGCGTTCTTTTGTGTTGGAGGCCAAGACTCACTTTGGGTCGTTGCGCCAACAAAAGTAAGCTTACTAGCTTGTATGTTGAATGAATAAAATAAATGAAATGAAAATAAACGAAATTACCATAATCATCATTATCGTCATCAATGTCATCATTGGCTACAGTATCTTTGCAGATGATAACACAGCAACTCAGCAGGTATTTTGACGATACATAGCTTACTATATTTTGCGTTAGCGTTCATTTTGCCTCTTCTCTTCTTATGTTTTTCTTTATGTAATACAGTTCCGCGTACATTTTTTTCTTCATCTTCATCAGCATACATATCAACGGAAGTATGAGCACCTTTTTGTTGAGATAAACTACTTTCTTCGACATCCTTAGCATTATCATTTTGTATAGGATCTTTGTCACTCATCTAGAAATAAACCAGAATAATTTGGACTAAAATTAAGCTCTTACGTGCTTCAATATACTTAAGTAATTTTAAGACTTGTATTTTGCTACACTCTTATCAGGGTCCATGTATGTATAATATTATCGATACCTTTGGGTTCAATTGGCGTAAAGGACAAAATGCAGGTTTTCAGGAGAAGCAAAAAACAACTTTTTTTTTAGAAAAATGTTTATATCTTTTTTGTTTTTTGACCTATATTTGTGACGTATATAGAAAAATATGTAGATTTTTAGTATCCTTCACCTAGTGTAGCAACCGTAGTGATAAACTAAACGGTTTAGAAGTTAGATGGTTGTAAAGGACACGTCAAAATGCTATGGACGTCCTTTACACCCACGATTTTTTTGAACAATTAGAGTTGATAGGGTCGTAAATGACGGTCTTAGATGATTTTTATACAAATTCGGGGCGTAAATGTAACCGGAATGGTACAAATGGCAACTGTTTTTAGCTTAGTTTACAATTGAGAAACTTGAAAAATGTATCAAAACGTAGTTAATATGGCATAGAATAGCCACATTAGTGTTACAGTGTATATTTATCTAAATATTTAGCAGAGACAAAGAACAAGACTATTTTATATCCAGTTTTGCAATAAAGACAACATTTGCTTAAAAACTATCTAGTATTTTGGAAAGTTATTATTTTAGTACTCGCCGCTGTCTCAACTCTCAATAAGTTACGCATTCAGTATTTAATTCTAGCAGGGAAACGCTTTCGTAGTTTAAGTAAATATAAAAACACTAATGGTAATCACGTAAACTTTAATCAGCAACTGTGAACAGTAGACTATATTAATACGACAGTAATTTTAAATATAAAGTACAAAGAATTTCTTCACAAATATAGGCCAAAAAAACAAAAAAGTGGGTTTATCTTTCTCTTGGAAACCTGCATTATATGTCCTTTACGACAATTGAACCCAATGATATCGATTACAGTTGCGGATAAAATATTTTTAGTGCTGGTCGTAAAGGACGAAGAACAAAAAAACTTGTCCTTTACGCCCAACTTTACCACACTACTATAGAAAGTGATCCTTAAAAAGTAAGGGCTTAAAGGGCAATAATATATATCAAGGTGACTTACGACTATATTTTTATAAGAGATATCGAAATTTTAACTACACAGATCGATAGCGCTTGAAATTCTGAACAAAACTGTATATATAACTCATTTTCGCCAAAATGTCCTTTACGCCAATTGAACCCAGAGGTATCGATATGGTAAGCAAATCAATTGTATTAACTTATCTTATCTACTTAAATTCAAATTGGAACCATTCGATATGCTTTTGATATGCGTTAAATCATCACAAAATTGCAAATGAATGTCTATTTATAAATAAATGCGTGGAAATGCTGCTAGTGTGATGGGAACCTTTGGGCCCGGTACGACTCGGGCGGGTCCTAGTTAGTTTGCGCGTATGTTGTTGTTGCAATAACCCACATATGGGTAAATGACGAAGCCTGTTGCGGATAGCTTTATTGTTTGTGTGTAAGGACGACGCCTGTTGCTGATTTAAGGCTGTAACCTCATGACGAAGCCTGCGTTGCGGATAATTGGTTGTAAAATATTTAGTGTTATTTTTGTCCAATAAATGTTTTTATAAATAAACATAATATTAATACTGGAATACGTGAAACACTAACTATTATTAGGTAATTAAATGAAGTAGGGAAAAGATTTGTCTAACAACCTAAATAACCAAAAGCAAAGCAAAAAGTAAAGTAAGTAAAATTTTAAGCAAAATAAACTTACAAATATTATAAATATAATAATTTACAAATCACCGTAAAATAAATCTCAAAATCGAAAATAATATAGAAAATAACACATTATAGACACATTACTGACATGAAGCAATAAGCAGAAATGTCAATAGTCATAGACAACTTTATAGCATTTTAGTGTATGTTCATAGAAATAGAAAATAAAATGCAATCTATGGTAGTGTCACAAAGAGGGCAATAGTATAGTGATGTACCGATGCCGGTAAAAATTACGTTAAGGAAAAAATAAGAAAATTATCTTAAACTGAAGAGTAGGTATAAGAGTATTAGTAAATCAATCAACTCGTAGCCCCCTATTATCTTTAAATACTTATGAATATCAACACAGCGTATGCTGTTTTGATAGGTATTCGTCCTCAAAAGTAGATAAGTAAGTTCCTCGGTTCCCTACACTCCTGGAAAAAATACCATTTTTGTTCGGAATGGTTACGCGCAAAAATTGTCTTGTACTGTACCTATTGTATCTTTATAAGAGTTATGCTAAAAGTGATACAAATAACTACAGTTACGTATGTAGTTTAAAAAACTGAAATACGTAGCTGCAAAAGTGCACGGCAAATTAATTAATTAATTAATTCATCATTTCTTGATACAGTTTCGCAGCTCACTGTAGGCAAGTATTACATTCAAAACTACATTAAATATGCGTCGATTAAATCTTCCAGCTTGCGTTTGCTTTCGTTTTTGCTACAGGGATCGCAGGCGTTCATCGTTGAATTGACTGACAACCGTCAAGGTTGTAGTTCTGTTACAAAATGTAAATCAATTATCCTTCTTTGTCCTATATATTCTATTTAGCCAACATACTCCCTAATGAAGTAAAGAAAAAAATAAAATTTAAATACAATATAAATTTATTAAATTAAATATAACTATGGACCGTGCATATAACATAAAAGAAAAAGTTTATTTATAAAACATATATTTGTGGCGTTTGACCAGAGAAGGGTTATTAGGCACAAAAACACTTCTCTGTTGTAAAGCCTCAAATTTCAATGAAAATTGGATACCTACCCTATTATTTTCAGTGCCCGGAATTTTCCCGTCGAAACAAAAGATTGTCGCAATCTGTTTAGAGATGGAAACATTTTTATCGATATCGAGTATTACTTCATGTAAACAATCATGTCAATATAATTAAAATTGACATTATTAACCCCCGACGCAAAAACGACGGGGTGTTATAAGTTTGACGTGTCTGTCTGTCTGTCTGTGTGACTGTGTGTCTATCTCACTGTATCTATACAAATACAAATAATTTGTATAGATACAGTGAGAGTTGTATAGAACTGTATCTGTGTGTGGCATGAGGGCATCGTAGCTCCCCAATCGATAACCCGATTTATATATCGTCACTACTTTTTAAAAAACTTGTATCTTCGTCTGTCAGTGAAAAGAAAATTGTAGTAAGTATGTATGGAATGCATATAAACTTACTGCGTTTTAACTTTGAGGAGAAGCATGAGATACGAGATTTTTTAAAAGTAGTGACGATATAGTTTTTTTTATTTGAAAGCTGAATCAGTCGGGAGTGTTCTTAGTCATGTTTGTCCACTATGTCGGGATTTTTTCAAAATGTAAATTTTGTGGTGAAATTTCTTTTGTTACACAACTATCGATATCGATAAAAAATGTTTCTTTCTAACTACGACAGTCTTTTGTTTCGCCGCGAATATTCCCGGCAGTGATTATTTTGAACAGCGTGACCAGAGTCAACATTTCTCTTAATAGTAAATAATGTCTTAACCTGAAAATGTGTAGGTTACAAGTTGATTTACGAACATTAATTTATACATTTTACATAGAATTTTTACAAGAATGTTTTAAGTAAGTTTACACATCCGAAGAATATAGCCAAATTAAAGTGTCAGTCAAACCCTGAAATATTACTATTTTTGTATTAGATAGGAGGCAATCGAGCGCATTGCCTAATGGTAAGTGTTTACCGCTGCCCATGAACACATTTAAGACGTTCTTTCGGCTCTTTTCTCGAAGGCTTAAGACCCATTTACACGGCACGCGTAGTTGCATGAGCCACGCAATCAAATTCCGCATTACAGCATTTGCAACATATTACCGGATCTCATACCGTGTAAATTAGCTTCAAAACTAAGTGTCCAAGCGTAACATGGCATTTCTTAAGCTTTCTCAGCCCTAAATTATAAAATTTCTAAATAACAAAGTCAGGCAGACTAATTTTAACTAAATTAGGAATCTGCAAGGCCCAGGAGTCCTATAATGTTTATAAACAGTTGTATTATGGAAGTGTAGAGCATGTACGCGCCGAGAGCATAGTCTTCTTCGCTCAACTCTACCGATTTTCCTCCGAGAACCATCTGCAGCTCTATTATGAGCATCTGTAAACATATATGCAACAATTAATTAACATCACATACAAAAAACACAATGGGGAATAGTTGCTATACTATTTTCCACCTTAAATGAGTTCGGTGATACTTCCCAAAATTCTAAATTACACATACTATGTTTGCAAAATATTTTTGAAAAATAATTTATACTTTGACGAAAAATAATGATCGGTAAGGTCGCGTGACACTAAAACCTAAGATTAGGAATAACTAATCTTACCACAATGTTTACTATAGTAAACCCGACGAGGATCACTATCATCAGAGGCTTCGAATGGAAATCGAATGCGAAGCGAGCGATCATCACCGCTAGGGCCACAACTGACAGAGCCACCATCACGCAAACGATGATCAGTATACACTTTGTGAAGTCGAACTGAAAGAAAATAAGGCTAGGTTCAGATGACCGTTAGGCTAAGTTCAGATGAATGTACGGCGACGCGCGGTTTTCTCGCCGCGCGGTTGATGATTGTAACAATCAATGGTATTGTTTACATGACCGATTCTGCGCGGCAACGCGCGGTCATGTACATCTGAAACTTAGCCTTAAATATTGTAACAAAATCAATGGTGTTGTGTACATGACCGCGCGTTGCCGCGCGTGATCGTGCGCACCGCCGTGCACCGCGCGCAAAGTCCATGAGCGTCAAGCCGCCGTCGGCGTCGATCTGTGTGCGTAGCCAAATGCACAAACGTCCACGAAACGCTCACGATAATATCTCATTGCTCTCGCGGATTGGCGCGACAGAGCCAGATTACATTTTTGCGGCGTTTCGGTGGCGTTTCGCGTCGCAGAAATGCCATTCGGCTACGGGGCCTATACAGATTCAAAGCGCGGCAGCGCGTTCATCTGAACTTAGCCTAAGGTCAACAGAGGTACGTATGTCATAAAGGGGAAATGGGTCTGCGGTTACGTTAGGGCCTTTATTTGTATGATGAGAACAGATATTTGTTCCGAGTTATGTTTTGTTCTGAGTCATGGATGTTTTCTATGTATTTGTGTATTATATGCATACACCGTGTTTTTTTTGTTTTCTGTTAAATTCGACACGCAGTTAGGTTCATCATCAGGAACCACCCTGTACATCGCTTTTTGTTAAATTCGAACGTTTCCATACAAAATAAATGAATTTATTAGTGTGAGAGGACCTTAATCATAACATTAAAGTCATTGTCAAGTGTTTGACGGCACATGTCAAAACAAATAATATTAGGAAGTGTAAGGGATGCCATATAATTAGGTATATAATCAAACTAACCATTCTAATACTAGTAATTAAGCAAAATATAAATAAAACAAAACTGAAATGAATTATTCTACCTACTAACCACCTTAAAGTAAAAATTAGTTATAGATATGTAATATTTACAGCAGGAAATAAAAGGCTTTTTATTTTTTATTTTATTATTTATAAGGGATGCCACACACGTGTACAGTAATTTTTTTTTTTAATAATTCGATAACTGTAAGAGTTAAGAGGCTAGTTTCTTAGAGAAATTGATTGTATTTGAACTAAAGAATCTTCCCTTAAAGTTAACAGAATTCAATAAAACAGGGTGTATATTGTTGTCTGGGTACCCACAACACAAGCCTTCTTGAGCTTACCCTGGGACTCAGTCAATCTGTGTAAGAATTTCCTATAATATTTATTTATTTATTTACATAATATAAAATAGTAATTTGTTTAAAGGTATTAGATATACATTTACTAACCTTTGTAAAAGATAACATGACACAGACAATCACAACCACCACCGTGGCCAAAAATGCTTGTACTATAATCTCAGTCTTGTATCTCGCGGACACTCCTGCGACTACCAGAGACTCTAATATCACCTGCAAGTTCATTGTTTTGTAAGAAAATATTGCAGCGCACTAGCCAGAAAATACATTACGATACAGGTGCGGAAAAAAGGAAGTTCGAATCGAGTGGCGATACATTAAAACACGACCGAAGAGTGTGTAAATCGACACGAGGTAAGAATTTCCTTTTTTTGTTATCGGTTCCGTAGTCAACCACTAGCTGGGGCGGAATGCCCGTCGCGTGTGAACGCTCGCGGGTCTCGCCAATATGTAAAGTCCGAAAATGCTAAAATAAAAAGGAGCCCCCCCCTAAAAGTTAAATTTATCGAAAAAAATGGTCCATTCAGAACAACTAAGTTAAAAGATATGAATATCTAACTTAGTTGTTCTGAATGGACAATTTTTTTTCGATAAATTTAGCTGGTAACACTAGTATATTGAACTAAAATTCCCCAATTGAAAAAAAAAACTTTAAAATTGAGGTTCCTCTCTCGACTTAAAACTTAATCAATCGTAACGAAATTTGAGAATCTGAATAACAATTAAATAATCTGTGTCGGACCGTTTAGTTTTTTCGGCTAATTGTACCAATTTTGAATACCATACACCTTTTTTGCAGCATAATCAATAAGGACGTTTTAAAAAATCTTTGATGGGCTCTAGCGTCTTTGAAAGTAATAATATCAAAAAAATCAAAACGGTCCGACACAGATAAAAAAAAAATGTGATGAAAAAATCTTTGCTCTATCTTCAAAAACCAGGGAGAAAATAGTCCAGAGCATTTGTATGGAGAATTGACCCCTCCCGTATCGTCTTAAGCGCTGTTCATACAATTTCTTATCAGATAGGCGTCGAAATCCGCGTCAGCTAGCGGTGGCCCTAAAGTCTATAAAACTATACAAATGTAACTTACAACAAGTACTAAACACAGGTAGTTCGTAGGTGTGACGCGTGCGCATTTCGAAGTAGGCATGTAGCAACCCAGTACCATTAATCCGACCCTTCATAAAACATAACACAAACGTTAGAGACAAATAAAACCATATAATACTATAGAGGAATAAGTATGGGACTTGTAACTCCATAAATCAGTAAATGCGGCTTATTTGTATAGGCATAGTTAAGTGACATCTAGCGACAATCACGCGTCAATCACGCGTCAACTAGCGTAAATTATCAGTACTGCTACTTGTCAATAGATGTCACGACAAACGGAAAGTCTAATGCTCACCAATTTTTAGCTAATTTTACAATAGTATTATCAAATACTATATAAACTCAGAGTTAATACGTGCAGCTTGGTGCCAAAGTTGGCAACACGCGATACTAGTTATACGGCATGAGTTGATCAAATAGTTTAGTTCATACAGTTTAAAATTTTAAAAAGTCACACACTCTTATTTCTTTGTTTTATTCCGTCTAAAAATGTTAAATTAAATCAAGTAATCGCATTTTGTGTTGTTTTATGTATTACGCCTATACTGACAAACTACTTTGAACAACTCGTGCCGCTAGATGGCGCTGCTAAAATCGTTGCCGCTTCATTGTATGGGAAACGTCACAAGCTGCACGTATTAACTCTTAGAGTTTATAATAGTATTTGGTATTATTTATAAAATGGTAATTAATCTTGAAACATATTTGTTTATTCATTATCATTACACATACGAGTCCACATGGTAAGGGTCAAATGCACGTTCCAGGGTTAGCAAAATAACCAGAATGCGTAGCCGAATGCACAAACGCTCACGATAATATCTCTTTCGTAGCTACCTATCTCTATCGCTCTTGCGTATTGGTGCGACAGAGCCAGACTAACTTTCTGCGGCGTTTCGATTTCGTTTCGCGTCGCAGAAATGCCATTCGGCTACGGGGCCTGGGGTCCATTTCTCGAAGCTACTAGTTAAGTATAATTTACAAGCGGTAGTCAGTGTCTAATACGACAAGTTGGAAAGAGACTTCCGGTTGTAAATTGTAACTTTCAGTTTTGAGAAATGGGCCCCAGGGGTTAGACGGACCTTAGGTTTTTATACATACATACAACATAAATACAATCACGCCTGTATCCCATAAAGGGGTAGGCAGAGCACATGAAACTACTAAAGCTTCAGGGCCATTCTTGGCAAATAAGGGGTTAAAAGAAAACGAAACTATGGCATTGCAGTGACAGGTTGCCAGCCTCTCGCCTGCACCACAATTTAACCCATATCCCATAGTCGCCTTCTACGACACCCACGGAAAGAAAGGGGGTGGTGAAATTCTTAACCCGTCACCACACAGGCAATACAAATACTTACAAGGAATTAAAATAATAAATACTTACAAGGAAGGAATAACTATTATCATAGAAAATCTTGTAAAAATCTCTTTTAACGTCTCCCTGAAAATAAAAGGTTATTACTGTAGATATACGAAAACCTTATGTTTGGATATAACGGCCAGTTGCATCAACCATATTTGACAGACACGTCATCATCACGCAGCAGAGGTCTATGGAACTTCCCACACAAACAAATTTAACGAACGCATTAACAGTGACAGACGGTTCGGTGCAACTGGCCCTAAGTATAGCGCTTTGTAAACTGTATACACTTTGTAACATAACTGCCGAAGATAAATCCTACGGCTTATACATTACCTTCATAGTACCTTTAATTTTCATGGTGTTTATTTTAAAAAAAGGAAGTGGTATTCGTAACCGCTATTCGATACCGGTTATGCTCTTAAATGGATCACCGGCATTAATGTTACATCCTGTATTTAAAGTCACATACAGGTCGAATTATTTTACCTTTTTCCCAACGTTTCGGCCAGGTTGCACCGTGGTCGCGGAAGACTGTAGTTCGCGCAAAAAGAGGTAAAATAATGTTAATTAATCGCGTTCGACCTGTATCACCTGTATGTGACTTTAAATAAGTATGTGTACACTTACACTAATAGAACCACCAGCATAAATGCTACTGTGACCAGTAGCATAACCAACAAAATCACCATGACTTTCCTCACAAATACATTTCGATCCTCCTTGTCTGGGCTGTAATCTATTGTGGCTGGACCGTGAACACAGACAAGACAAAGAACACATAATAACAACAAGACAGAAAGTAATGAAGCTGCCTCATCTCACGTGTTGCTGGTGACTTCCAGATACAAAGTTTTATTTTCTACTCGTCGACTTTAATCTGTCAGTTAGGACACCACAGACTAAACTATAAATGCTGTCTTTTCAGTGTTAGATAGTCTTTGACACTTAATCAACTATAATATTTCATTACAGTTCACTTTTAGTTAACTGTAATTATTTCAAAAATAGAACTTCATACAAGATCTTTACTAATTTGCGATACCTGGCAAATTGTTCTGCATCTGAAATACGTTTTTTTTATCTGTCGCGTTATCGACCAATCAGAGACGGTTATTACAAACAATTGGTTGCCAATAATTTGTTGATAAACGGTGAACGACGCCATCAACATTAATTTTAACTTGAATCATTATATTTTCTACGTGACCATTAATGATGATGTTGACTCATATAAATGTAAGTGTTTACAATTAGTCCCGATTTAAAATTATGAGTGCAAATCGTGTTAGTCTGAATCAATATAATTGGTTGCCAAGTAATTCGATGTTGATACATCAACATTAATTTTAACTAGAATGATGATATTTTTCGTCCATTGATGATGAAGACGACTGAAAAGCTTTGTATTATATCACGATTGTATAAAATACTATTACGACAACCGGTCTGGCCTAGCGTATGCTGCCTGCTAAGCCGTGGTAACGCAAAATGCCGGGATAACGCAAGGAAAATGAGTTATTTAATTTTCATACCTGGATGCCGTGAAAACCATCCTGGTGCATGACCTTGGTCCTGTGGTGGCCCTTGTGGAAACCACCCTTGTCCCTGCCCTTGACCTTGTGGTGGCCCTGAGTACCAACCCTGTCCTTGCCCTTGGCCTTGTGGTGGCCCTTGCGGATACCAACCCTGCCCCTGACCCTGTGGTGGCCCTTGTGAAAACCATCCTTGCCCTTGCCCTTGGCCCTGTGGTGGCCCTTGTGAAAACCATCCTTGCCCTTGCCCTTGGCCTTGTGGTGGCCCTGAAAACCATCCCTGCCCTTCGCCTTGTGGCGGCGCTTGTGGTGGCCCTTGCGGAAACCAACCCTGTCCTGGCCCTTGAGGTGGCTGGTTGTAACCAACTATGTACTCTTGTTCTGTAATAAAGTAGCGATATTAGAAAAATAATATTATCCTCGTAAGGCCCAATGTACAGTCAGCCAAAAAAGTGGTTTACCACATTTCGACCTTATGTGTTTGAAATAGAGTCGAAAAGTGGTAAACCACTTTCTTGGCTGACTGTACATTACAATGCACATAGTTTTTGCAATCTAATTTGAACCTTTCAAGAACTGAATAAAGTAGAATTTCCATTGTTACACTGATTTTGGAAACAAACGAAAATCTTACCAATTTATATTATATAATAAGGTTCAACTTCAAAATGGGAAAACTAACTATCGTGAACCTTACGAGGTTATGTAAGTAATGATGTTGATATAAAGAGATTTGCAGAATCTTGAGTCTTACGGTTCAGCCACGACATTGGTCTAAGCGCGACAGCGGTGAGCGGCGGCCATACATTGGAGCGAGACACAGCGATGGGACTTTTCATTCGCACGTATGGCTGCCGCTCACCGCTGTCGCGATTAGACCAATGTCGTGGCTGGGCCGTTAGAATTACATTATTTTACTGTAAGTACAGATGTAGTGCGAAAAGGTTGTCCTTGATATTTTCCCGGAAAATGTTGTATTTGTTATGTTAGTTCAGACAGTGTCAAAAAGCGCTGGTGGCCTAGCGGTAAGAGCGTGCGACTTTCGATCCGGAGGTTGCGGGTTCGAACCTGGCTCGTACCAATGAGTTTTTCTGAACTTATGTGTGAAATGTCATTTGATATTTGACAGTCGCTTTTCGATGAAGGAAAACATCGTGAGGAAACCGGACTAATCCCAATAAGGCCTAGTTACCCTTCGGGTTGAAGGTCAGATGGCAGTCGCTTTCGTAAAACTAGTGCCTACACCAAATCTTGGGATTAGTTGTCAAAGCGGACCCCAGGCTCCCATGAGTCATGGCAAATGCCGGGATAATGCAAGGAGGATGAGTTCAGATAAAGGGACAACCGAAAAGTCATATAGAGAATTACGTCATAAAATCGTAATCTTACCAAAAACTGTTTTGTTATTCGCAGATTTACTATATTCTACATCTTTCAATTCGTCTCGTCCCGTCTGACGTTCTTCTTCTTTATGTAGTACACTTCTTCGTACATCTTTTTCTTCATCTTCGTTAGCATGCATATCAAGGGAAGTATCCAGACTTGCCTGTTCAGGTATATGGTTTTCTTCGAGATTCTTATCAATATCATCTTGGACTGTGATTTTGATGTCACTCATCTGAAAGTGAGAAAAAATGTTGTTTCCTTTGTGAATGTGAGTGAAGAAAACATGTAATAAGGTCTTTGGATTGTTCTCACCACTATGTAGGTATTGAATTTGCTGAACAAATAGCAAATTTTGACACTGAACAACTTGTGACGAGCAATAAATATAAACGAATTCAAGCTTATAATGTCCTATTTTGACTGATTCGAAGAGTGTAGCTTTTGTTTAACTTATGTTTGTTTTATAGGGCAAATGTTGGAAGTTGAATTTGACCTATTTTTACATTATTACATTGAATAGTATATGTAAATCGGATGACAATATTGACAATGCCATATTATAGTGACATACAGCTGATCTGATGATGAAGCCAGAGGAGATAACTGTCTTTAATAATAAAATGTAAACTTATGAAGCTTGTGGTTTCTATTATTCCCTTATCGAGTATTATGTAGTTGTTTGTCAGCTAAAAGTATAAACAAAGAAAACATTTTGAACAGAAAAGGATGTTTTGGACGTTAACACTAATTAGATCACAGGACCGTTACAATAAGGCAAAAAAGTAATATGTTAATATTTGTATATGGGAATATATGTACGTTATACTCACAAATAATAATAATTGATTAAATCAGTAATTCTCTAAAAATAAATTAAAATTATTATCAAACATAAATCTTCTAGAAAACAAGCCTACGGCTTACTTCAATATGACTGACACTAAATGTCAAACATAGACTCGTTTTTTACTGAAATAATAAAAAATACATATACACATGAAATAAGGTCGTTAAACTTCTCTGAAAAACTTATTTCTTGCAGTTATCTACAAATTATAAACGAATCTTGTGTAAAAAAAACTTTTTTATAAGTATTTCAGCAATCAATAGTGCCTTTATCGGTTGTCCAGAAACAAGTTGCGATCATTTTTCTGAGCAATGGCAATGGCATCTTTTTTTTTCCACTCGACCCGGTCGTCGGCGTTTTCCTACCATTTTAGGTAGAATGAGTCTAGTCGGTAGGTACGTATGGTCGCGCGATAAATGATAAAGGGCTAGTTTAGACATAGCGAAAATCGCGCGGATGCAAACCGCGCGGATCTACAGCGCGGATCTCATTTTAATCACCAGCACGGGAAGCATGGTCGCGCGATAGACGATAAAATAGCAGGCCGTCCCTATCGCACTATTTATAAGTGATATTTTATCGTCTATCGCGCGACCATGCTTCCCGTGCTGAACGTTCACACTGCATACGCGGTTTGCATCCGCGAGATTTCCGCTATGTCTGAACTAGCCCAAAACATTTGGCCGTCGTTAACGCACTCACAAATAGTGCGATAGGGACGGCCTGATGTTTTATCATTTATCGCGCTACCAGGCTTGCCAGCCAGGTCATCCCGCCATCTCCTTTTTGGTCTGTCCTGAATTCCGACTATTTCCGACCTGCACCGTTTATGGTGTTTCGCTTGCCCTTGCTAGAAAAAAATATCGAGTAGGTACATGTTCCGTGATGTTTACTCAAGTAAAGTATTTCATTCTAAAGTCATTTACTCATGGTAGAATGTCTGTTAACTGAGCCGGTTTGTGATACCCTCAGAGGTCTTAATTCGCCAAGCACCGAAGTTGAAAAGGGCGGCCATAAACAAAATTCACAAGATAATAAGAACAATTTGAGAGCGGATTGTTCCATAGTCTTCAAGTTTACTTTGGAACAAACAGCTGGGCCATACAAATGTAAACATTAGAAGGCGTGTATTTTTAAACTCCGTTTTTGCAGAGCATGTTTTTTTATGCGATTGGAGGCAAACGATGACACCCGAAACGACACAAGCGTTTGTGCAATGCCGGCCTTATGGGTGTCGTAGATATTGACTGTGGGCTACTGGTCAATGAGGAGGCACACTGACATTTTATCCCGCCAGGCGGCGCCTGTGCAAGTGTCTAGCCTTGTCACTGTCATTCAGAATATGTGAGAGAGAGAACATATCATCTTCTCGCTCTCACGTATGAAATTCTTTATCTGTGCAATGGAATAATAGGGTGGCGCCATCTGTCATAACCTTTGAGTGTGCCTCCTCATTGTGATGTTGGCGATGGGCAAGCAACCTGTCTCTGCAGTATCATAATTTCTTTCAACCCTTAATTGTTAAAGTTTTATAATAAACTTCAATTTTGAGATAAATAAAACCTTCTGAGGTTCATAGGTCTATATATGTAACTATACTTTAACTGTAAAAATAATATATGTAACTATACTTTAACGGGCCGGCCACGACATTGGTCTAAGCGCGACAGCGGTGAGCGGCGGTCATTCATTGGTGCGAGACACAGCGATGGGACTTTTCAAACGCACGTATGGCTGCCGCTCACCGCTAGCGGCCGCTGTCGCGCTTAGACCAATGTCGTGGCCGGGCCGTAACGCGACTCAACTCAACATACCTAAGACGCGTTGGGATAAGCCACGTCACGTGTTCATCACTATGAACACGTGACGTGGCTCATCCCAATTTAAGTTTAATTAATAAGGTTCAATTTAAGTAATTTAGTTAATAAGGTTCATAATCCTGTTACTATCTGTCTATATATTTTCCCGTTTGCCTCCAATCGCATAAAAAAACATCCTCTGCAAAAACGGAGTTAAAAAATACACGCCTTTTAATGTTTACATTTGTATGACCCAGCTGTTTGTTCCAAAGTAAACTTGAAGACACTTGCGGCCTTTAATTAGCTTCAACAGACATTAATTTAGCAACAAAAGACAACAAGTAACAATAATTAATCCCTTCTGCTGAGTTCCGTCATCGCCCTACGCGACAATATTTCCAACTTCATCATTTACATGGCTGGCAGTCCTCAACTGTGCGTTTTTCCAGAAACTTCCTGCCCCGCACAGCTAAACTGCTATACTTCCGTTCCGATACGACCTTCAAACCTCCAAGAAAAGAGCGCACGTACACCCATCTTAAAGGCCGGCAACGCACCTCCAACACTTCTGGTGTTTCGGGTGTCCATGAGTGGTAGTGATTGCTTACCATCAGGTAACCTGTCTGCTCGTTTGCCTTCTATCGAATAAAAAAAATAACATTTTGTATGGCGGCCGGCGTCGGATAAAATTCATTTTAAAGGGAATATTTTATTGCCGTGTTCTTGAAAACTTGAGGAGGTTTAAGTGGTTTTTCAAATAAAATCAGTGAAGAATATAACAAGAGAATACAAAAACACGTTTTCTCTTTTTTGTTTTAAATTAATTTAGAAAGAAATATCGCTGTGTTACCGCATATTTCTGTATTGTACCTCTTATTATTCAAATTATTGTGCATTAGTAATTTTATGAAAAGAAAAGAACGCCTTATTAGACAGATAAAGTCTAAGAAAAAAACGTACCTCAAAACCATACAGAAAAAAAGGTACGGTGACCTTCAAATTATTATGCATTAGTAATTTTATGAAAAGAAAAGAACGCCTTAGTAAGTGTAGCCAAAGACATATGTAACTCCGTATAGACAGATAAAGTCTAAGAAAAAATAATGTTTAGTTAAATACCTCAAAACCATACAGAAAAATCTGCTATTGGTACGGTGACCTAGATGGCGATACACCTTTGGGGGACGCTCGGCTAGATGGCGCTAATATTAATATTTGACATTTTAACACATATCAACCTAAGAATATGGCCCAAATTGTCAAAACTGAGGTTCAAAAGTTTTAAGCCTGTGTCGAGAGATGACAGTATATGCACTGTGATTACATATTTTACTTTGACAATAACTCTCTATAATTCTCGATCCTCTTTGGTGTAGCTTAGATTACTGAGAATTGGTTTATAAATTATACTAATAAAGCCTTAATTAAACTGTAATGACATTATATTTCAAACAAAAGTGTTATCATTAGCAAATTGTAATTTCGGCTTCAAAAAATAATAAGGATTGAATTAATTCCTAAGCAATACTTTGAACTGGGAATCGGTTCTTATTTATCGATTTGAGAAACATATCATTATAACGAGTATTTTGATAGGTTAGAATTAATCCATGATAACGACTTTGGCTATTTTAAAAATTCACATCTAATTTTGACGTTTACTTGCACAGGCGTGGCAATCAAGATTGCTGCTAATCTTGGAATTACTCTAACAAACATTCGTATAATTTTCAGATAGATATTCCCCCTTATTCATAAACGTACACTAATATTATCAAGCCGATAAAGTTCGTTTGTCCCTTTCTATGACACAATACGTCGGAAAGGGACAAACGAACTTTATCGGCTTGATTACTTTAGTGAACGTTTATGAATACGGGGGATTGAATTTACGGAGAAAAAGTGGTACCGCGGAACAGTACTGATTGTAGAACCAATATGCTTTTGATTGTAGGTACAGGATACATAAGGTTCATAATCCTGTTACTATCTGTCTATATATTTTTCTATGTCTATGGTTTGAGCCATAAAAGTCATATCAAAACATGTAACTGGAACTATGCACATTGTTAATGCAAAATCGTCCTCCCAGATTTATCTGTTCCAACGTTCAAGCCGCAAATTTAAATTTATAATTTTGTATAAATTGAAATGTATAAAATTTGAATAGATTTATCCCTTCGCGTTAATCGTCGCGGGTCAGGTGACGCGATATTTACCACTTTATTACTGTTATTAAATGATGGAAGATCGTCTAGAACCACCTTAATTAAAATTATTAAAATAAGCCAGTTACAAATAGCGTGGCTTTGAGATATTGTTACCAAATTTTCAACTTTATCGCTCATTAGAATTAGATTTGATTGTATCTTTAAAAACAAAAAATACCCCGCCAAAGCATGCGTGGACACACATATTGAAAGCATGACAAGATTTTGTGTAATCCTAAAAGTGCTGAATACACGGGCAACACAATTGCAATTCACATATTATTGCCGCGTTTGCTCCATAGTTAGTTGGTGCGTATTGAACAAACGCGCAATGGTATGTGAATTGTGTTGCCCGTGTCACAGCATCGTAATGGTGTGAAAGTCGTGTTAAGGTTTCTCAAGTAGGGGAGACCGAGGTGAGTTGTAAAACATATTTTGTTTGGGAACTTAATAACATAATGAACTATCAGCAAGTCATCAATAGTGCGCGTTTGCTAGCCCGAGACTTGAGCTACATCAAAAACCAGCTAAACTGTGGAATAAATAAAATTGTCGCCTACGATACGACCCAAACCCTTCAAGAAAAGAGCGTACACCCAAAAGGACGGCAACACACCTGAAACACATCGGGTGTTTCAGGTGTCCATGGGTAACAGTGGTCGCTTACCATCAGGCAACCTGTCCGTTCGTTTGCCTCCTGTCGCACAAAAAGCCGAGTTGAGAGCTTGCTAATAGTTAAGAAATTCCCAAGAAAACTTTGTCACAAGTCACAACTCACCTCTGTCACAACTTACCCCGGTATCCCTAAATGATACAACATCGAATGTGGCATGCGAGCGAATTGTTACACTTACGGGTTCCGCTGTTTGCCGGCAGAGGGCTACCCGGATTGTTCATTAACGGAGGGTTATTCTGATCAGTGTACATACCACGAGTTTAAAAAATTTTAATACGTTTCTTGATAACATAAGGTAACGGAATGACATTCAAAAGTGAACATCGCTCTCCAACAGATAGGTAGGTAAAAAATACGAAAACCGAAAATTACATATTTTTTATGACGTTTGTGTTATTTGTATTTTTAACGGTTGTCTATTGTTTGCCCGACAGTTATTTTACATAATATTCATGCCCGAATCTAACTTGCCTGAATTTCATTTGCCCGAATGATTTGTTTACCATAAAAATTGTATGACATACTGGTTGTTTATCCGAACATTACCTTCCATAATCATACAGTGCCATACTATTTGTTAACTAGTATGTTATTACATGTCTGACAGGCTCCCAATATGCGTTTAATAGAATATTCCCAAACGCAAAGGCTAAAGCAAAAAAGCAAACAAGCAAAGCAATAATAAAGTTTAATAGAATATTTAAACGCCATAAGCAATTATTATTAAATACAATTATTGCATTCTCTCGGTTACAATTCTAACCGAACCTTCATTCTGAAAGCAGTTTCATTTTCTACGGAGTCAGTTCTAACCTAACAGACTCTCCAAGCAGTTTCATTTTGTGGGGTTACAGTTCTAACATATCCTAACCTACTTTTTGATAACAGTTTCATTTTCTAGGGGGTCACAGTTCTAACCTAACCTAACTACTTTCTGCTAGCATAACAGTTTCATTTTATGGGAAGTCACAGTTAACCTAACCTAACCTAATTTCTGATTGCAGTTTCATTTTATAGGGGGCACAGTTTTAATTTAACCTAACCTAATCTTTTCCGATAGGTAATTTGGATGACAAACGATGTTATGGCAAATGATCATTACGGATTTCGATGATTCTGATAAATTACATTATGGAAATTGACTTCATGGGAAACAAAATATCTGGTACGTGATTAATATAGTAAACAATAAGTATGATATAAAATATGAGAAACAATATTATGGTTGTTGAATAGGATAGTAAATAAAATTACGGCAAATGAGGGTATCCCATTTTTAATCCCCGACGCAAAAACGACGGGATAAGTTTGACGTTTCTGTCTGACTGTCTGTCTGTCTGTTTGTCTGTTTGTCTGTCTGTCTGTGGCATCGTAGCTATGAACCGATTTCGATTTATTTATTTTTTTGTTTGAAAGCTGAGTTAGCCGGAAGTTCTTAGCCATGTTTCATGAAAATCGGTCCACCATGTCGCGGTCGGGGGTTTTTTCAAAATATTCATTCATAATAATTCATAATTCATAATTCATAATCTATAATTCATAATTCATAATTTTGTGGTTAGGTTATAAAACTTCAGAAACTCAAAGTCAAACACCTTGGCAAACTTTGTATGTCAATTCTCAGGGCGACGTCGTAACTTTATAAATAGTCGTAACTTTGCAAAGAGAATAAAGTGATTTCGATTCGATGAGCCATTAGTAGAGGCAGTTTCATAGTAAAAGTATAAAGGTGAATTTTTGCGATTCGCCTAGGCAAGCCTAGTGAACATCAGCCTATAGGTAGATGTTAGATGAAAATTTTCGTAAAAGAACTGTTGTATAAGTGACAAGGTAAGTTAGGTAAACCTCAAAAATAAGAATATTGTTTACAAAGCAAGTGACTACAATAAGTAATAAGTAATCTACTGTAGAAGTTATATAGCTGTTCGCGGCAATTCCAATACCTACAGTTCAAATTCGATCCGTATAAGTGTTCCCAGAATAACCCTCCTCGGATTGTATTTGAATGTTTGCGCCACGTTGAGGCCACGTTCGCGCGCTAATACCGTTCATCAGTCAATGCCTCGTGCCTTCTGCCTCGTGCCTTGCTTCGGATCGGATGTTTAGTAAATTTTGCTCATGTTGGTCACAGATTGCAAGAGGTAGGTAAGTACATCAACATGCTTCATTAGTAATGTTCCTAAAAGAAAGGCGCAAAATACAACATTTTCTGTCGTTCAACTCGTGTTAATATTTTTAATCTGTGTCCCCTTTCCTACGAACAAAGAGGTTGTGTTGAAGTAGGATCGCCCTAATTCTGTCACTATCTCTAGTAATGTTCTCAGAATAGTTCCTAGGATTGCATTTGAACGTTCGCGCGCTAATACCGTTCATCAGCCATGCCTCGTGCCTTCTGCCTCGTGCCTAGGATAGGATCGGATGTTTAGCAAATTTTACTCATGCTTACCATGTGTAAAATTGTGCCACTTTCAATGATACTGTGCAATCGGAATAGTAATATTTTTAAAGCATGTGCGATAGAGATAGCACTATACGAAGAGATTCGTAGATATATTGGGACGTCCTTACTTTGACAATATACTTTGTTACTCTGCTTTTAGTTTCCGTACACAGGTAACTGATAGTTTGTTTTGCTTCACTAGCAATGTAGCTGCACGAGACTCGAGAGCCCAAAGTTTCCAGAACACTGCCCTAAACTTTCTCCCACTGAAAACTTAGCTACTTTAATGAACTTACATTTAAAACACTGAACCGAAACATTCGATCCCCACAAATCTCGTGAAAGAGTGGCGGCACAGTATAAGGACGACTCAGTAGGGTAATTCCATATAACAGAGTAATGTAGTGAATAGGCTACTTGTCTCCTAGACAAATCAGCTTCTTTTAAAGAAGTTCACCGTCTTGCTAATATGTAATTAAATTAATATGAAATCGATTAAGTGACGTCACGGTCAACTCAGTAACTTTA
The DNA here is from genome assembly GCF_023078275.1 of Leguminivora glycinivorella. NCBI lineage: Eukaryota > Metazoa > Arthropoda > Insecta > Lepidoptera > Tortricidae > Leguminivora > Leguminivora glycinivorella. Next base: position 28,998,576 of record NC_062972.1, read on the forward strand.
TATATTTTACCTGACTTACTAGTATTAAATAGATTTGGATTTAAAAATAACTTCTATCCGTGTTTTTCTTATATTAATCTAATGTTTAATTTCGTGCATGGTACAAAATATAACGTAACGTAACGTTGTTATCTAATATTATTAAATGTATTAACTATAAATATTAGTATAACAACACTAAATCATATCAGTCAGACAACACAAAAAATATTATTTATACATATTTTATTCTTATCCACGTTTATCCAAATCCGCTTGCATGTGTTGCGTACGTACACGATGCGCTTGTGTGCACACCGCGCGGCGTACGTCTGTTAGAAGAGTTATTACTGGTTTATACTGTGGTGGCGGTCTTAGTAAAAATACATCGAGTTTGCTGAAGCCACAAACTCGCCCTAACAGATGGTGGGTTGGCAAAAACGAAGATTTACTCCCCTGCGGGCGGAGACAGGCGAAACCGCGACAAAGTTATCTAGTCACACGGACACACTTTATGTCAACGCGGTAAAGGCTCGTTTTAAGTAATGCTTTTGTACTAGTGAGTATACTTATTACAGATGGTTGTTGAACTATAGGGGAATTGAAAGTGACTTTATTTATTGTCCGAAATTTTGGGGGCTAAGCTCTAGTTTACAATGTTGACGTGTTAACAAAGATGCGTATAAAATATATATCATACATATTGCGACAAATTGTGAACAATGTGAAAGACGTATGACCACATCCCGAAATATTCTATTTTGCTATTGTCATTTTGTCGATGTCTCTAGGAAATTCGCAGACAGTCTCCTCTACCTTTTGGTCAAGCCACTCCACCAGGCGAAGGCTGGGTTAAAATTAGACTATTTTCCTCTTAATAATTTTGGCACTGATATGCTATCCGTACTACTTATATCAATATTTCATTCAATACAAATATGTTTATATATTAGCGTGGGTAGGCATAAGGGCTGTAACCTAGTGTACTATCTACACACGTAAGTATAATAAATGTTACCTACTGTTACACGTGTCTTCTATTTCAGGTATTTTTGTACAGTATGAAATATAGATAGAATATGTTCCCATTACGAAAGTCTTCGCTTTTAGCACATTCTTTTTTCGCGTGAAATATAAGGAACGAAATGAAATTTTCGACTCGCGAATTAGATTTTTGAACGTAACTCTTGTTCTAGGATATTTCTCGCTTCCCGATTTATGCCCCGCAGCTACGCAATAAAAAATGAACAAATGTTACGTATTTTGCCACTGCTGTCTGTACTATGAACATTCTGTAATTTCTAAATAATTGTACTTTAAAAACTTTAACATCCAATGCGGGCTTTATTGACTAAACTTTTGCTTCACGGTAGCTAAAACGCGCAACGCAAAAGTCACATAGCGACTTGTCCTTTCAATCAAATCGAAAGTCGGAATAGAAATGATGAATGGTGCTTATGAAATATTGCTGCCGGATTTGAAAATGGAACTAATCAATCACATATTTTCGGACAGCGATTCATATATGAGTAGCGCAAGTTCAATTTATATGAAAGTGCAAAATGGCGTTTTGATTGGATTTGTCAAAAGCTTGAAATGGGTAAAAAAATGCTACATAATTGTATACAACCTCTGTAGAATTTTTCAATGTCATCGTGACACTATATTCTATACTATATTACGTAAGTAAATGTGCTATGAACTTTCTGAAGTTGCCTCCCCGCTTCCATTTATTAAAAATTATTAAAAAAAGAATGTTTTAATACTTTTATGGCATACTGATTACACCATCTAAGATTAAAATAGTTATATTTATAGTGATAATTTATACTGATCCGTTAATTGACTGGTTATGATATTGTTGACGCAACTAGCCCTTACTGTATCTGGCATCAAGGAGACTACTCTGATGATATCCATATTATTATACCTTTAAAACGAATTACATGTTAGTGAAAACATACGTTTTGTATGAAAAGAAAACGAACAACATTTTCATTTTTTTATTGTTTTATTTAGAAATCAAAATTATCGAAGGATTGGGGGCCCCCTGGAAGCTGGCATTCAGAACCACATCAGGTGAGTCCTATTATATTTGAAGTCTGCTAGATTTCTCACACATAAATAGTTTTCGAGCCGGATACCACTCGGGTATCTGGCATTTTATTAATTTTCTTGTGATATTTGTGCGAACTTGTAGTAAAATTTCCAATTTCTTTGTTCCGTAAGTTAGCGAGAATCTACCTCCACTTACAAATACAAATATCGAGTTTCCGATCGCGTCGGACGATATTTCTCAAAAATACCGATACGTATAGTTAGATCTCAACGAGACGATTCTAATTATATATAGTTTGATAGGGTTTTAAGCATTTTTTGCGAAATTACATTCGTTTATATTTCCGTCGAGCGGGCGGTAGGTGTGCGCGCGTCGAATCGCCCATTGCATACCTAGGTCTAATTAAAATATTATATTTTGTCGCAATTCCTTTCTTTCATTTTGTACAACGTACATTATATAGCATTTAGTATTTGCGTACTAAATTGTAATTTTATGGTTCTGATATAACGTATCAGAAAACCAAGTTAATCGGTGCTATCACCGATAGTATCGAGTAAAACTGTCGCTCGTATTACGTACGGCACAGGGTTCAAATTTCTGTTGCTCGGGTTCTACCGACCGGAAATCTTATCTTTGTAATTTACTTACTTTCAATTTGCGACAAATTATATTATTACACATTTTACTAACTAACTAACTAACATTGTGCTAGTACCTAGCCATTTTAGAGATCTTAATACTTAACATAAACAACATATTTACAAGTTTAGTCATATTTTATTTCGTGACAACTTTATTATTTCTCACAGTACAATAATAAAATGACCGCAATGGAGATTGAACAATTAACTTTCGAACGTGATTTAGCAATTAATAATATTCAAAAAATTGTAGACTGTTCAGATAATGTTGCCGAATTTAGAGTTCGAGTTAAAGAATTAGCAGCAATAAAAAAATCATTTTTTCAAGAAATCTTTAGGGCTGAGATGGCAACCCGTATTCCACATACGTGAATACGTGCTTTACTAAGTTTACTAAGTAGTTATAAATAGGTGATTAAAATTGCCATCGGTTAAAAGTAATAAATCTAAAATGGCTAGCCGAAAAAAAAGGGCGGCAATAAAAATAGAAAGCAGGCAGTTTCCCATTCTCGGATTACCCAATATTTTAGTTAAAAGATATTCTATAGAATTTTAAAAACAAAACCCATTATAAGATTTATTTATGAGTTTACTGGAACAACAGAAAAACCGCTATCGCACAATGCACAGTACGCCAAACCTATAACGTAATTATACTCTAATATGGTATATTATTCCATACAAAGTCTACTCTCCTTGGTAAACTGTTTCCAGGACATCTGGAGCCCATGTGTCGAGGCATTTGACCATGACCGTACCCTTCGTTGCAAAAGTGACAGCGGGGGGTTCCTATGAAGACCCGACCACGCCGAACGAGACAACGTGCACCGCTGCAGTAAGAGAGAGCGAGACAGCGCACAAATCAGAGCCTTGGAAGGGATAAGATCCCATAGAGAAAGCGTGGGCGCAATTGGATAATTGTAGCGACGAAATCCTTATATCATTGTTAATAAAGTTGATATTAGCGTAACTAGAAATAAGTTGGGGTTGCAGGGACTCCAGTTAGGATGAAGGCCGGGAGTTGAGGACACTCTGATTTTAGACTCCAAGAAAGACCCAAGTCTTTCCAGCTTTGTTTCAATTTGTTCCCTGATCATGTATAATTGTAATAATTGTTAAAGATTAATTTAGTACTTCTTTATAGTAGAAAATAGATAAAGCCAGTGGTTCCGGATCCGGCGATAAACGAGCTAAGTACCTCTTTTATCAAAACAGCGTCTCAAGTTGTATTTTAAGTAACACAACATATTTTAATTATCTTTGTTCAAGTGCAAGGCAAGTTCAATTCTTGCGTTATAATCTGGATTTATTGTTGGGACAAATTCTATAACCTCGTAATGGTTAATTAGTATTTTAAAGTAACTGTATAATGTTTCTTCAGCTTTGTGTTACATATCTTGTATGACATTTTATTGATGAATATTAGTGCGAGTTCGAGCCTCGCCACTATGTTAAATATATTCCATATATATTTGTTGAAACCAGGATTCGAGTTCCTGAGATATCTAATTTACCTAAATACATTTCGTAAAGGATTGAAACGAGACGACCGATATTATATTGTTATATCCTACAGATTAAACAACATGTGCATTTATTATAACTCAAACTGTGTTTAGAGTAAACTGTCTTGGAAATTCTGTTATTACAATTCCTAATGAATTATTGTATTGTTGTATTAAATAGAGCATAATTATAGACGTTATGTAGACATTGTATGTAGACGTTACATTAATAAGGCGAAGTAAGGGTTTTAGCGGGTTTTCCTTACTTCATGAGCCATTGATTTAATATATTGTCCCCGCAAAGGTATGGGCTTGACTTGTATTGTATACACTTTTGTCTTATAATTTATATAAATATTTCAAGTGATAAAGGCCTAAACTGTTTTCCTCAAGTACGTATTTGTAGTGTATTCAAGTTCGCATTCATAGATTTTTGATTTCATTTTATATAACGAATGCCTTATAGATTTCTTTGATAGGAACGCCCTATACCTTAATAAATTTGCGATAATATATTTCAATTTTATAAATCGCCATGTGCCTTTCCTTACAACTACCCCATATAGTAGCTCAGACTCCTTAGATTCATCTACACCTTAATCAATCTAATTTATTTAATTCTCTAAAGCCTTCAGCATGGTATTTTAGGTCCCCCAATACCATTACACGTGGCGCTCGTGACGCAGGATCTAGTGCTTGTGTCTAAAATCATTTATAAAAAGACACAACTAGAAAAAGAACTTCTAACTTTTAAAAACTAAACACAACGTAGGAAACCTTAAATTTTATAAACTTAATACTTATGACGATCACTTCGATTACCTATGAAGAGTCTGAGAGGGGTGTTAAGTTGCTGTATAAAGTGCTATAATGATTAGCAGTTTTAACAATATTTGTGTATGTAGTTTGCTGTAATGTTTTACAACCAGAAATTCCAAGACAGTATACCTACTTTTATTCCGTTGAATTTTATTGTATATCTGTGTGTGTTTTGTGTGCAATAGCGTGTTTTGTGCTGATATTTAAATAGCAGGAGTCAGTTGTTCCCGCGATTTATATAACTTAAAATCAGTAATCTAGTATCAGTTTTAGAAATATGTTTAGTTGTAACTAAAATGTAAATGACGGTCAATAATCGGGATAGTGTTACCTGGGCAGTTCGAGATTATATAGCAGGTTATTATATAACAAAGCGTGTCGGAAAAAAAATTGACCGTACATACATACATATAATAAAATAATACTAATTTTGTCAAGACTGGCGTGGTATATTATTTTCACTCTTGGTGATACAGATTATGATTTAATATTGGCGATTAATATTATAATAAATATAGCTTGCAGTTAGTGAATTCGAACAAGCTACATTAGCAGATAGACCTATCTACTCGTAGTTCAGTTAAAGGAAAATTTGATGATATTATGGAGGCTTGTGACAATAAAGAGAATGTCAAATCGGTGATTTGTGATGATACATAGGTAATTACCAAGGTATATTTCTAGTACCTACATATATAGATGTCGTAAATAGTAACGTTCAAATGTTAATGCTTTTATTAAAGTTTGGAGAAACTAAGAGATGATGACCAATCAAATGGCAGTAGGTACTATATAAACATTTTCCGTTTACGAATCTAGATTTGATGACATTGAGGTGGATTATAATTTCATTTGCAGCTTACCTATAAATTATTCCAACAATGTAAAATATACTATGTATGAATGTATTTTGCGTAGAGATATAGATATGAAGTTATTTCAAATATAAAATATGTAGTATGTATGTTTGTCGTAAAGATTTTGTTTGAGATACACGATATTGTTTCAATCAGTCAGTTACCGATATTTATCGATACTAGTTAATGGAACGAAGCATTTTAAAAAGCAGGTAGAATATTATTAGTTATAACCATGCATTGTTTATCACAATAGATAAAACAAGAAAAAAAAAGAACAAGTGTTCGGACGGTTTACTTGGTTCCACATTACCTGGTTTGAAAGTTAATGTTGCAGCTCGATTTTCGATTGTTTATGTTATCACGAAAGAATTACCAATTTAATAATTAAAGTCCTAAAAGTTTGGTTCTCTTAATATACATATAAATAAATAACACATTTAGAATAAATAAGTGTAGAAACACGCGATGTTTCAGTTGTATACCTATACCTATTTATGCACTCAGTATAACGTTGTTGTACCTCTCGACCTTAAATGAAAGATGCGATAAATACTCGTTTCGAAATAAAAGAGTAAAACCTTATAAAACACATTTTAGGAACAAAAATAAATAAGTACATAAATATTTTGTCTAAAGTGTTGTATTTCAGGCAGAATGCGTATTAATAATGATGAGGACAATTATTACTAATCGTGCAGGTTTCAATGGTTACTGTAAAAACAAAATAAAAGGTATACCATGTTTTGCATTTTAAATTTGAATTTGCAATTATTTTATGAAAAGACTTGAAAAGAAAAAGTACATAAATCTTGCAGTTATTGGTTGGACAGACAAAAGGTATTTTGTTGCAGGATAGTTTCAGTATACCTAACATACCTGGCTTTAATAGGCGACTAAGACCGATCCTAGGAAAAGACTGGTGTGAATTGTGGCAGTTTTGACGCGTCTAGAGGCAAGACACGACGCCGCTGTATAGCCGACTGTGGACGGTCTCGACAACGCCTTTTGGATTGACCTTAACTTACCGATGTCTGATTAATTTTATCCAATTTATTTTTGGTTTGTTGTTGTTTGGGTAATTTGGGACTGAATCGATGCTACCTGGTCGGTCCATGGTTTCTGTCACGAAAGGTTTTACTGATAAAAGTAGTTATAGATAGACATCTCTTACTATTCATAAATATGGGATAGAAGCTGTTTTATTACTAAATAAATCTCGATGTAAATTAAAGTTCTTTGCTGTCGTAGTTTGTAATGATTCTATAATTATAACATTCGGAAAGGCGAAAAGAAATAAACACACAACCTGTTCCGCATGGTTTAAATTCCTTTATTTTTTTTGTTTGGTTTATACGTCTCAATGATACATAACACAAATGTTGGGTCTTCATATTTAAATTAAAGGTGTACAATTTGTGTGAATTAAATGTACAATATTGCTATATGCAATGTTTATTATAATACTATCTTGTTAATGGTACTCGGAGTATTCACAGAGAAAAATCAAACCTGGAATGCACCTAAATATTGAAAACTAATAGCAATTTATGACAACCGTGGATTCATTAATTATTTGAATATGTCTCACGAAAGTTTAACGTGTATAATCAAAGATTGTATGAAATCAATTACCCCAAAACTTAATCAGGTATAAAAACATTTTAAATAAATGTACCACAAGTTCTAATATTATTAATTTCTTTCATCAAGCCTATCTATGAAATTTTATCGGTCAAGGCATTTGTGACGGGGCTCATGAGTCAACTAGATACTGCAATCGAGGGCCTAGGGACGAGATTGATTGCCAGGTCACACCTCTGTTATATGACTTGCGTAGAATAACCTGACTTCACTTGAACTGAGGCGCCGGGGTTAGCCGCAGTGATCACTCACAAGTAGTGTCAAAGGTATACCGTTTAACATCTGACACCAAATCATTACAAATGAATGTCCTACCATGCGCTTGCGCATTCGCTAACCCCCCCTACGATACTTTGATACGTAGCCTCACGTTTCGAGTAACTCAGACTCTACGTGGGTAGCAGACGGGATCAGTTTTAGAAGCTTTGGCACCTCAGGGCTGCCCTGAGTAGTACATCTCACTTACGCTTAGGAAGGACTGTTTCTACGCCTCCGCTCACGCTGGACGCAGTGTGACCCGAGAATTAATTCTCTCGTCTCAGACGAACGCGTTTTATAGTAGATCAGGCTCTGTCCATGAGGAAGTGACTCTGAGGTGTGTGGCTGAGGTATTTGTCTGTCCAAACTTTACTAAATAGGGCCATAATACCATTACACGACGTATGGTCAGGCCATTGTCTGTTCAAATCATTATTTCATAACAAAAGTTCAATTGCATCACTTATTAACAAAAGTTAAAGTGAATTTTCATTTAGCTGGCATCACTATCATAATACTATCTAAATACCCTAAAGAATAGAGATGACAAAGGGTTTTATTTTATGACAGCTATACTCAACAAATTTAATGATTTAAATAAATGTCCCTAAATAGAAAATAGACATTTATTATGCCACAATATAAATTATATGACACAAAATTATTTTGATCAGTGTAATTTGAGATGCGAGATCTCTTGACGACAACATAGGTGTTATTTACATATGTAATAATCTACTACAAGCTATCAAGTATTATTGAAAGTTGATTGTAAATTGTAATCAATAAACTAGAGGTCTTATGTGTGAACTTCGTGTGGAAAATCCCTGGCCAGGGTAATGCGTGGTTGTGAAAGGAGATGTGTGATTGCAACTTAGTATCTTGGGAAGGTGACGATGTGTGAATTTCGAAGATAGTATGGTGATGTACTCGTATGAGTCAAGAGATCTTGTTAACACAAACTGTAGTGTACTTGGTTAACGTGAACTATAGATAATTATATGAAAACGCATAAAGCTTGAAATACAAGATACAAAATTAATTAAATTTCATTAGCACTACCAAATAACGCTCTAAGATAGGATGTCGTTTGTGCAAAGAGACATATGGTTAATCGTTAGAGGCAGTAATTGTAACGGTCTAAGTGCAAACAATAAGATACTATAAAAATTGTTATATTTTAAAATATTAAATTCATTATTATTTTATTATCCGTGCCCAAACGTCAGGTAGTTCCTTCAGAAGTATAGGCGCCGGCGCTAAGATATTATTGTTATTGGTTTATTGCCCATTACAAGTCTCATAGTGTGGTTTTGTTAGAGAAGAAAGAAGCATAATTAACTTGTTTAAAGCTACCTTCCGTTTTGTAACCATTGGGACAAAGACATGAGTAGCAGGATAGCATTGATTGACAAGCGCGCTACCTTTTCGCGGATTAATAAAGTAGTTTTCTAGATTTGAGCATCGTGGACGTGCACAAAGTAACGCCAGATTCCATCGATAATTATTAAGATATAAATAAAAGGAGTTTACATTTTTTCCAAGTTCTCGTATTCATGTTATATAGGTTACGTGGAAGACAGGGTAATTTTGTTCGACTAACCAGAGAGGGGCGTGAGATGGCAACCCGTATTCCACATACGTGAATACGTGCTTTACTAAGTAGTTATAAATAGGTGATTAAAATTGCCATCGGTTAAAAGTAATAAATCTAAAATGGCTAGCCGAAAAAAAGGGCGGCAATAAAAATAGAAAGCAGGCAGTTTCCCATTCTCGGATTACCCAATATTTTAGTTAAAAGATATTCTATAGAATTTTAAAAACAAAACCCATTATAAGATTTATTTATGAGTTTACTGGAACAACAGAAAAACCGCTATCGCACAATGCACAGTACGCCAAACCTATAACGTAATTATACTCTAATATGGTATATTATTCCATACAAAGTCTACTCTCCTTGGTAAACTGTTTCCAGGACATCTGGAGCCCATGTGTCGAGGCATTTGACCATGACCGTACCCTTCGTTGCAAAAGTGACAGCGGGGGGTTCCTATGAAGACCCGACCACGCCGAACGAGACAACGTGCACCGCTGCAGTAAGAGAGAGCGAGACAGCGCACAAATCAGAGCCTTGGAAGGGATAAGATCCCATAGAGAAAGCGTGGGCGCAATTGGATAATTGTAGCGACGAAATCCTTATATCATTGTTAATAAAGTTGATATTAGCGTAACTAGAAATAAGTTGGGGTTGCAGGGACTCCAGTTAGGATGAAGGCCGGGAGTTGAGGACACTCTGATTTTAGACTCCAAGAAAGACCCAAGTCTTTCCAGCTTTGTTTCAATTTGTTCCCTGATCATGTATAATTGTAATAATTGTTAAAGATTAATTTAGTACTTCTTTATAGTAGAAAATAGATAAAGCCAGTGGTTCCGGATCCGGCGATAAACGAGCTAAGTACCTCTTTTATCAAAACAGCGTCTCAAGTTGTATTTTAAGTAACACAACATATTTTAATTATCTTTGTTCAAGTGCAAGGCAAGTTCAATTCTTGCGTTATAATCTGGATTTATTGTTGGGACAAATTCTATAACCTCGTAATGGTTAATTAGTATTTTAAAGTAACTGTATAATGTTTCTTCAGCTTTGTGTTACATATCTTGTATGACATTTTATTGATGAATATTAGTGCGAGTTCGAGCCTCGCCACTATGTTAAATATATTCCATATATATTTGTTGAAACCAGGATTCGAGTTCCTGAGATATCTAATTTACCTAAATACATTTCGTAAAGGATTGAAACGAGACGACCGATATTATATATTGTTATATCCTACAGATTAAACAACATGTGCATTTATTATAACTCAAACTGTGTTTAGAGTAAACTGTCTTGGAAATTCTGTTATTACAATTCCTAATGAATTATTGTATTGTTGTATTAAATAGAGCATAATTATAGACGTTATGTAGACATTGTATGTAGACGTTACATTAATAAGGCGAAGTAAGGGTTTTAGCGGGTTTTCCCTTACTTCATGAGCCATTGATTTAATATATTGTCCCCGCAAAGGTATGGGCTTGACTTGTATTGTATACACTTTTGTCTTATAATTTATATAAATATTTCAAGTGATAAAGGCCTAAACTGTTTTCCTCAAGTACGTATTTCTGTAGTGTATTCAAGTTCGCATTCATAGATTTTTGATTTCATTTTATATAACGAATGCCTTATAGATTTCTTTGATAGGAACGCCCTATACCTTAATAAATTTGCGATAATATATTTCAATTTTATAAATCGCCATGTGCCTTTCCTTACAACTACCCCATATAGTAGCTCAGACTCCTTAGATTCATCTACACCTTAATCAATCTAATTTATTTAATTCTCTAAAGCCTTCAGCATGGTATTTTAGGTCCCCCAATACCATTACAGCGCGTACGTTAAGTACCTCCGCGGGGCCCGCGTCGCGCGCGGCGCCCTCGCTCGCTGCCGCTGGCGGAGCTGCCGGCTCGGCCCGCCCGGCGGCGGTGACGTCATCACGCCATGCGATGGCGGGGAAACAAGCAATGTCGCTTACTCGATCGCACTCTGACGTGCAATATAATGCGCCGCGAAATACTAATTCGTCGTTTGCGCGTACTTCACGTACTATGAGCGTACATGCTACTAGTGCAACGGATTATTTAAATAAATTTAAATGCGTATATTGTAAGGATAATTCGCAGCCTATATATAAATGTGAGAAGTTTAATTCGCTCACTTTAAATGAACGAAAACATTTCGTAGAACAAAATAAACTTTGTACCAATTGTTTATTTTCTGGCCACGAGCCTAATGACTGCAAGTCGCGCCATGCTTGCCGCGTTTGCGCTAAAAGGCACCACTCTTCATTACATGAAGACGTACCTACTCCAAACGTCTTACTGACTACGGAGTCACCTTCTTCCCCTGAGTTACGCTCAGTAGCGGAAACCTCCACGCCCACTCCATTACATGGAGCTACGGGGCAACCTTCTGGTAAGAACTGTACAGTCTTACTCACAACTGCGCTTGTAAATTTACGACCCCTGAACCAGGGGCCTTACACGCCGCGGTCCGTTCGCGCCCTTGTGGATCAAGGAGCGCAGACCACGCTCATTTCTGAGTCGTGCGTCCAGCGTCTTGGCCTGCCACGGTACTCTGTGACTGGCACTACGCTCACCAGCATTGCTGGCGATGTTTATCCTCGTGGTTACGTGTTGTGCGAGGTTACACCCCACAACAAACCCGAACCTAAACTTCAAATCGAAGCTTTTATTCTACCGAGCCTTACACGCTACACGGCTAATATTCCTCAATCAATTGGGAATATACAGAGGTTCGAACACCTACAAAATCTTAATTTAGCGGACCCAGAGCTGCGCTCAACGCGACCTGTTGAACTGATACTGGGGAATGATCATCTCGACAGCATACTGTTACGAGATAATATTATAGGTCCTCCGGGCACACCCGTAGCCATCAACACTGTTTTTGGCTATGTGATAGGTGGTAGAATTTCATATGATAGTATGAAAAGCCTTAGTGTCAATTTGACCACTTGTCAACTTGACACGAAACTTCAACGATTCTGGGAATTGGAATCCATACCAGATTACCCACATCTTACGAAAGATGAGTTGCGCTGTGAGTCGATTTTCGTCGAAACTCACACACGAGATGACAATGGGAAATATACAGTTTCCCTACCTTTCAAGGAAAACGCTCCGCCTTTGGGCGATTCTCGTGCTATAGCTCTCTCACGTTTAACTAAACTAGAGGCACGCTTGTCTCGCGAACCTGCCTTACGTGAGAACTATAATAAATGTATCCAAGAATATTTAGACTTGGGACATATGGAGCCAGTCAGCGACTTAGCGAGTCCTAGCACTCCTCCCTACTACCTGCCTCATCATATTACGAAAGTTGCACCTCTGAAACGCCTAACAATACCTCGATTAGAGCTATGCGGAGCTCATCTCTTGTCAAAATTGATAAAAAAGGTCCTCACTGCTTACAGCAGTAGAATATCGTTCGACCAAGTCAACGCTTGGTCCGATTCCACTATACCTCTTGCCTGGTTGCGTTCGTCTCCAGACAAGTGGCGGACATACGTGTCTAATCGCATAGCGGAGACAATAAGCAACGTGCCTGCCTCACAGTGGCACCACGTTCAGTCCGCAGATAACCCTGCAGACCCCGCGTCTCGTGGTGTTCTCCCATCTCAGCTGAACCATCAACTATGGTTCACGGGACCTGCTTGGCTCAATAAAAATGAGTCCGAGTGGCCTAAGACTAACGTCATATGCCACACCGACGAAGAACGTCGTAAGCATGTTCTTCTCACTCAAATCAATGAACCTAATAGCTTAGAGTTCATTGAGCGATTCTCATCGCTTCCAAGGTTACTACGCGTCACTGCTTATGTATTACGATTCATAAACAAATGTCGTAAAAATGAGAATCCTACGACTAAACATGTAACTGTTCCTGAGACGAAACAAGCTCTCAGTCGAATAATATCACTTGTCCAAAGTGATTCCTTTCCTGAAGACATCTCTCGTCTCAAAGACGACGACCGATGTACCAAACGTCTTCAAAAACTGAAGCCTTTCTTGGACGATGCCGGACTCCTCAGGGTCGGCGGTAGAATAAATCGGGCTAATGTACCGTATGATGCCAAACATCAGATTCTGCTTCCTAAGAAACATCATTTTACAAATCTGCTTATAGATTTCTATCATAAAACACAGTTACATGTGGGACCTCAAACTTTGCAGTTTGCCCTCGCACAGACCTACTGGATCCTGTGTGCTCGCGATGCAGTACGTATGCGTACGCGACGCTGTATATCATGTATTCGCGCTCGACCTGTTGCGCCACAGCCGTCAATGGCTCAATTGCCTACTACTAGGGTTCGATCACTTCGTCCCTTCTTAAACACATCAGTTGATTTCGCGGGACACCTTTTCCTTAAATCAAGTAAACTTCGCAACGCGAAAATTTTCAAATCATATGTGTGTGTATTCGTTTGCCAATCGACGAAGGCAACCCATTTGGAGCTAGTCCCTGATTTATCAACCGAATCCTTTCTAAACGCATTGCGTAGGTTCATATCCCGACGCGGACATTGTAAAACTATTCGTTCCGATTGCGGACGGAACTTCGTAGGTTGTGTCTATACGTTTCTACGAAACGAGTCCAATCAGACTACTATAAATAACCAGCTGACTAACATGCAAATCACCTGGCAATTTAACCCTCCGTATGCGTCGCACTTTGCCGGCCTCGTCGAACGAGCCGTAGGTAGTCTGAAACGACACTTACATCGTGTCATAGGCACACTGAAACTTACACAGGACGAATTTAACACTCTACTTTGTCAAATTGAAGCCGTCTTGAACTCAAGACCCCTGTGTCAACTTAGTAATGATCCCACTGATCCATTACCCCTTACTCCTGGACATTTCCTCATCGGGGAACCATTAACGTCTTTACCTGAATTTGACTTGTCTAACGACAATCCAAACCGCCTCGCGAGATGGCAGGTTATTCAACAAGCCGTTCAACATTTCTGGAAACGCTGGAGCGTAGAATATTTACACCAGCTACAACCAAGAGGTAAATGGTTCCACGACAATACTAACACATCCCTCCGAGAGGGTTCTGTAGTCGTGTTGATAGATAACACACTACCACCATTGCAATGGCGTCTCGCGCGCGTGCATCAATTGCATCCCGGCGCCGACGGTATTACCAGAGTCGTAACTGTACGCATCGGTAATACTCTTACTAAGCGAAAAATTATTACAGTTATTCAGGTTAATAATTGAAAAGTATCTGAATAGGTTAATACAATCCTTCCCCCGATTGTACCCCGATTGAGTCTTTCCTCAACTCCCCTGTAGATTTATCTCACTTGAAATTGAAAATGTTTTCCACCAATAAACATTTCTTATTTCATATTAAACAACTGTTGTTGTTTAATCTTGTTTTCTTATTTGCCCTCTTACTTTCAACAAGGGCGCTGAACTCTAGTAAGGGCTACTTGTACCCTATCTCAAGGTTTGTGGGCTGTCAACTGTCAAATTTCATATAAAATACCCGAGGGTTAACCCTCCATTTTATATGGAACTAGCTTTTACCCGCGGCTTCGCTCGCGTTAGAAAGAGACAAAAAGTAGCCTATGTCACTCTCCATCCCTCCCTTCAACTATTAACTCCACTTAAAAAATCACGTCAATTCGTCGCTCCGTTTGGCCGTGAAAGACGGACAAACAAATAGACACACACACTTTCCCATTTATAATATTAGTATGGATTTGAGAGTTGACAGCCCATTTAGATTTACTTTTTTTTGTTTAAAAGCTGTTTTTTTGTCGGGAGTGTTCTTAGAAATTTTTAATAAAATTCGGTCCACTATATCGGGGTTTTTTCAACATTTTAATTTTGTGGTTTGGTGATTAGTTCTAGTAAGTACCTCCTAGGGGCGCTGTTCCCTTTCTCGATACAAGTAATGCCATTTCCGTGACGTTTACACTATCGAGTAAAGTATTCAAAAGCGTCTAAAAGTCATGGTAGCGCATCTAATACGAATTCGGCAGTAACTTATGAAATATGAGGTCGGAAATTGAATCTCAGACTGGTGGCGGCCGCCATTTTGGAAATGCAGAAAAGCACACATTATCTACAATAGTTTCTAGACTGTTTGAACTAGAAACTTTTTGTAGTGAAATATATTATAAAACGAAACTAAAACTTATGTTTATAGAAAAGGGTTAGCAAACAGTACCTATACTTCTTTGCTAACCCTTTTGGACCTATGCTTATCTAAACTTTTCATGTAGATGTGATGTGCATTTTTGTGTGTGCACGTGTGCGTTATTATGACGGTATTATTTTTTTATGATGTAGGTAGCAAACGAGCCGCCTGATGGGAAGCAGTCCTCGGCATAGACATAAGCAACATCAGGGGAGCCACTTATGTGTTTCTGACTTCTGAGCACCCTAAATACCTGCTCATTGAAGATATTATTACTTACATTTATAATCAAGCCTGTATCCAATAAAGATGTAGACAGAGCACATGAAACTACAAAATCAAATAAGGGGTTGAAAGAAAACGAAACTGTGACATTGCAGTGACAGGTTGTCAGCCTCTCGCCTACGCCACAATTTAACCCATATCCCACAGTCGCCTTCTACGACACCCACGGGAAGAAAATATTGGGGACTCCATACACAGATCAACTTAGCCCCAAACTAAGCAAAGCTTGTACTATGGGTGCTAAGCGACGATATACATACTAAAATAGATAAATACTTACTTATGTACATAGAAAACATCCATGACTCAGGAACAAACATCTGTGCTCATCACACAAATAAATGCCCTTACCGGGATTCGAACCCAGGATCGCGGCTTAGCAGGCAGGGTCACTACCGACTAAGCCAGAAGACCAATTCAATTCAATTCAAAATATCTTTATTCATGTAGGCCTAGTTACAAGCTCTTATGAATAGTTCATTACATATATATTATGATCTTAATCTAACCTAATTATCAGAGCAATTTATTGTTGTAAATTATTGTTCATAATAATATTGAGTCTATAATATACAATTTCATATAAAAATAATCGTTAAACAAAAAATATATAATTAGGTATATGTATATATAAAAATACATGTCTAGAATATTTCTAGGAAAAATCCAATGTCCAAAAAAATACAATATTAATTTCATCAACAATAATAATAATAAAAAACGTAAAAATAAGAAACCATTTCGAATAACAATTAATCCCACGTTGTTTTATCATTCATGTAGTCTTGTGTTGTATAATAAGCTTTGGAAATGAGTACACGCTTTACATGATTCTTAAATTTATTAATTGACAAGTCAGTAATATGATTCGGAAGTTTATTATAAAATCGAACACAATTACCCATGAATGATTTTTTAATTTTACAGAGCCGTGTGAAGGGCACCGCGAGTTTATGTTTATTTCTAGTATTTATACTATGTACATCACAGTTTTTCTTAAAATTACAAATGTTTTTATGTACATACATAATATTCTCATAAATATATTGACAATGCACTGTCATTATATTAATGTCCTTAAACTTATCTCTAAGTGAGTCTCTATGGTTCATTTTATATATTGCTCGAATAGCCCTCTTCTGCAGAATAAATATGGTATTTATCTCTGAAGCACTGCCCCAAAGTAAAATACCATATGACATAATGCTGTGAAAGTAACTAAAATAAACTAATCGAGCTGTTTTCACGTCTGTTAACTGACGGATCTTGCTCACTGCAAAAGCTGCAGAACTAAGTCTATTCGAGAGGTTAACAATATGGGGACCCCACTGAAGTTTAGAATCTAAAGTTATACCAAGAAAAACTGTACTATCTACCAGTTCCAATTCCTCATCCTTCACAACGACACTTGTTTGCTCATTCCTTACGTTACTATTAGTGACAAACTTAATACATTTAGTCTTTTTTTCATTTAATAATAAATTATTAGCATTGAACCAGTTCACTACTTTAGAGATAGCATTGTTTACATCACTGTGAGCTTGTTGCTGTCGTTTGAGTTTGAAAATAAGTGAGGTGTCGTCTGCAAACAATACTATATCATGGTGGGTCTTTACAAGGAATGGCAAGTCATTTATGTAGATAAGGAACAGGAAAGGCCCCAATATTGATCCCTGTGGTACACCCATAGAGACCAATGACCCAGTTGATCTCTGTCCATTGACATCTACCCTTTGTATTCTACCATTTAAGTAGGACTTGAGTAAATTTAGTGCTGATCCTCTGACTCCATAATAATGTAGTTTCCTGATCAATGTTTCATGACAAACACAGTCGAAGGCCTTAGATAAATCACAAAAGATACCTAAAGCATCTTGTGACTCCTCCCAGGCATCGAAAATATGCTTAATTAGCTCAACACCAGCATCGGTTGTCGAGCGACCCCGTGTGAAGCCAAATTGCTTATTATGCATTAAATTATTAACGTTAAAATGTCGTACTAATTGAGAAAGAATTAATTTTTCAAATATTTTACTGAAAGTTGGCAGCACAGATATTGGTCTAAAGTTAGTGGGGTCAGAGTGGCTGCCGGATTTAAATAAAGGAGTTATTTTGCTATGTTTCATTAGATCAGGAAACTCGCCACAGTCAACACTGTTGTTGAATATAACTGCTAAGTCAGGCGCTACAATCTCAACTAAGGATTTTACGGCATGGACGGAGACCCCCAGAGGTCACTAGTTTTTTTGACATTAATTGATTTAAATGCCTTTACTATATCTGAGGTACAAACATGTTCAAAATAAAGGTCTCTACAACACTCAGGAACGTTTTCCTCTAATAATGTGACGGCAGATAAGGGTGATGAATTTAAATCCTTAGTTGTGAATGCTGGTATCTCGGTGAAAAATTTTTCGAACTCTGTTGCTACTTCGAAATTGGAATCTATAATTTTGTTATCAATATTCAGTTTAATATCTTTTACTGCGTGTTTCGAGCGACCAGTTTCCACATTAATTACTTTCCACGTTGCTTTAATAATGTCAGAGCTATTTTTTATTTTATTACTAAGATAATTTCGCTTAGCGATATGACAATCTATCTTGAACTTCTTCGAATATTGCTTAACATGTTCTTTAAATTCATCACTCGTATTAAACCGCCGTTCTTCATACAAGGCATACAATGCACGTCTTCGTTGATGTAACTCTGCAGTAGCCCACTCACTAAAAACTGATGCACCACTAACTACGACCGATTTTGAAGTAAATATTGCATTATAATGTTGCAGAAAAGTGTGAAAGAATGAATTATACATACTATTAGGACTCATATCGGAAGACAGGGAGGGTAGCGCCTGAACCAAACTTTGCTTCATTCGTTCCACGCGGTCGGAGGTTACTGGTACAAAAGTTATTTGTTTTCTCAAAGTATTTTTCCTTAATGTCTCAAATACTATCAATTGACCTAAATGGTCTGATTCTAAGTTGCTAATTACATTTTTAGTAGTAGGAAAAATTTTTCCAAGATATTTACATTAAAGTCGCCGCATATAAGTATTTTTTTACTAGAAGATGATATTTTAAGTAGCACAGATTCCATAATTTTTTCAAAAGTTTCAAAATTACTTAATGGCGGCCTATACACACAGACAACAATAAATTGCTCCAATTCTACAGCACTTAGTTCTATAGTCCGTTCAACAGACATGGAAACGATATCCTTACGTTCCTTAAATTTTAACTGGCTATTTATTATAATTAACGACCCACCATGTAGGGAACTATGTCTGGTGAACGAACTTGCCACCTGGTGATTATTAAATTGAGGCATTAATTCATTGTTTTTTAACCAGTGTTCAGTAATACATAAAATGTCTACATAAAATTCGTTCATGAATAGTTCAATTTGTAAATCTTTTCCTCTAATACATTGAATATTTTGATGCACCAGGTGGATATACTTTCCTTGCTCACAGTATTGATTCTTATAGTTACTTAAAATTAAATTGCCAGAGACAGAATCTTTTGTCTTAGAAGCTAGTTTAAATCATTGGTTATGACTGGAACCAATTCCAAGTTCATACTTTGCTGCTCAATAGGAGCAGAGTTGTCTGCCAAATTCTTGGCAGAAATGTCAAATAAATAGGATAGCGATAAAGCTATTTGTCTTTTATAATAATTTGAAAGGTAACATTTACCTTTAGTCAAAAACACCATAGGCATATGGTATTTACTAACAAATTTGTTAGTGTCAATTATGCTAACCTTACTACTATATGTACAAAGATTATATAAAGCTACATTCAACTTATGTCTAGTGTTATTTTCTTTTTTTCTGCCTCTGACATCTGGTTACAATAGGGGAATGTAAAGAAAATAATTTCATGCACTGCCAATGAGTTTAATTGTTCATAATATTTTACTAAATTATTTTTGTTTACATTACCCCTATTCCCCATAAAGATAAGCAGTGTTGTCTTACAATTGATATTACTGTCATTTAAAATTTGTTTAATGATATTTTCAAAGCTGCTATGAGGCAGACAGTTATTGATTGTACTAAGTCCCTTTAAGTAAAAGTTTAAAAATGAGCTCATATTGCTCCCAATCTCATCACAGTACATAACAACATTAGGTTTAGGTGTGCTTTGTTGTGAAGTGTGGAAGGGGCCATTATCATTCATTTGCCCCTGCGGTAAACTGTCACACAGGCTTGGGTTAAGCGCACTGGTCGACAAATCTCCAGTCACTTGCTTACATGCACATGCCTGGGCATTTGTCAACGACTCAAACCGCTCTGAATTATGCTTAATCTGGGATATTAAATCATCCATGGCTAAAGAATATTCACTAATAACTTTTTTTGAACTCTCATTTATCACATCTAAAGATTTTATTGAATCCTCTAGGCTTTGAATTTTTAACTTTAATGCCTGTGTGTCAGTTTCATACTGTAATCTACTGTGTTCTAACTGAGCTGTATACAAATCTAACTTATCTACTAAACTTATATTAACTTTACAAAATCTCAATTTTTTAAAAAACAATTTATTAATTTTTGACATCTTTTGATTTTTTTTGATCAGTTTATTTAATTTTATATACTTCTTTAGTTTGTTTCCGCTGCAATTTACTAACCTTGGTGTAGTGGCATCATTTGTTAAATCTGTAGTTACTGAAGGGTTTTCAATTGCTGCGGTAACCAACTGAGATGCAGGCCGGACCAGTTCCTCAAACAAGGTCTGAGTGTGTGCCACAGCTGCTTGGTTTTGGGCCTCCCGTAGCTCGTAGATGTGTTCGTGGGCGTCGTGCAGTGCTCTCTCCAATGAGTCGATGTCTTTCAGGGCCTGTTCATATGCAGCATTACACTCCATAAACCTGTCAACCGTCTCCTGAAGCCGGGCCCGCTCCGAGTTTACATTATTAAAATCACTCTCTAGTGTACACAGTTCCTTTTTTAACTTATCGTTTTTATCAATTACCAATAATAGCTCCTTCTCACTGTCTTCTCTTTCACTCTGATCGTCAATAGAACCAGAAGCTCTGTAAACGTACTAAAAATATCCTAGTTCCCCTTATAAATTGTGTCAGTAACCATCTAAGTTATAAGCGTGGAATTAATACGCTTTATAGAGCACGGTATTCAATCGAGAGGACCTCGTCCTTTGGACAGCTCCAGAGATTCAATCAAAGGAAACTGGCGTCGCATGCGATAAGAAAACGACGACTGATACAAGAATCCAAAGCAAAATCTAGATAGCATTTTTATATTTGGTATTTAAAAAAAATAGGTCAGCAGTTCTCGAAAAGTTTGTACAAAAATTAAGGGAAAAGTTAAATTTGTTTTTATTAATTCCTATTTTGTTACCAAGATTTTGTTGATGAATTGAGATTTTATTAAGTTTTATTTCGTCATTAAGGTTCTCTAGTATCTATATTTTCTTAATTATAACAATTATCCTGTATATATCTTACGAAAGTCGAATTATATTACTAAATGTTCGTAACAAAATAGGATCAATTAAAATTTGCTGACGTGGCATTGTACAAAGTTGACGGGAATTGCTGAGGTAAGGTTTACTCGGCTAATTCCGAAATTCGGGATATTCCGAAAATTACTGATATCTACTAAACGCGGCTACATAATTTGCTCTGGCAACGCATCCTATGACGTTCAAGTATCTCCCTCCCAGCGTAAGTTGGCTCGAGACGCTAGCGGCGAAACTACGCTTGTGGCGCATCAGATTAGTGAGCGAGTGAAAAATTCCCGCTTTTTTGTCATTCGGAATTAGACGACCATCGCTAACTCTGTACTTTGGTGAGTAAATGAATTGACTGCCTTCGTGTTTGAGAGATTTTCGTTTTTTAGCCATTTTTAATCGGCTTAAACTATTTTAGCTTGCATTTTATTACATTTTCAGATTTACCCGAAGTGGGAATTCCGTGTCACAAAGTGTACCGGAATTACCCGACCTTGTTTTCTCAAAGTAATAGCCAGTGGTTCTCAAACAAACAAAATTAAGTTCTTTTGTTATTTGGATATAATGATTCTAAATAAAATATACATTACTTACAGTACATTTGCCTTCAGGTCCGTTCGGTGAATTTCAACGAAGCACGTGTGTCATCATCAACATGGATTGATAAAGGCCTAGGAGGTCTTCCAACTAAGTTTATGTGCATTACTTGCGTTTTTTTAAAGGTTAAAGACTAAGCCTTTATGTGATTTTTATTAAGTAGGTACATTATCATAAGGCGAACCCTTGGAAACTATGGATGGTGGATATAAATGTGTCATTAAAGTTTGAGTACCACAGATTCCTGATCGGGTAAATCCGAAATAAAAGCTTGACAAATACATGTATAAGTACTCCTATACGCCAAATTGAGTAAAAAGAGCCGGGAGGGTAATTTCAATCAAAAAAGTAATATGTTTCTTATGCGACATACACATAAAACTCGTTTTCAAGTGTATTCGGATTTACCCGAACCAATTCGGAATTGCACGTTTGCAACGAAAAATCAAACTAGATTTGAAATGCTTGTATTTTAAAAATCTTACATTATTTATGAAAAATTCTGTAATCCATTGTTAGGCTATTCCATCTAGTAAGTGTGTTATTCACTATTTCCGTCTAAAAACTTTGCTATACTGACTGGTTCATGGAAACACATACACCTTATCAACTAGTACAAAAATCATTCGGAAATACCCTAGTGCACCTTATTATGAATATTTTTTTATCAATAAATGCCCGTATTGTATCGTATTAAAATGAGGAAAGGAGGTTGTAGTCAGCAAAAGTGTCAGAATCAGCAAAGTAGCATGTTCGTCTATATGTCACTGTAAAAGCAAGAAGAAGTATGGTTAAACCTAGGTTTTACCGGTAAATCAGCGGTTTAACCGATTCCGATTGGTAATAGCCCGAAGAGAGAAATAGTGTTGGTTTACTTCAGGCTGTTACCGACATTGATTTGGTAAAACCTGGGCCTACGGGTAAAACGGGGAAGTTCTAGTAAAAACTTATGCCACAAATGAAAGTAAGTACGTGTTTAATCACTCGTTTCATTCAAGCGCGCAAACTCGCATGCGATTTTAGTTACATTGTGGATTGTTGAGGTTACATTAATTCACACCAAAGAGGATCGAGTATTATAGAGAGTAACTGTCGAAGTAAAATGTGTAATCACAGTGCATAGACTGCCATCTCTTGACACAGGCTTAAAACTTTTAAACCTAAGTTTTGACAATTTGATATGTGTTAAAATGTCAAATATTAATATTAGCGCCTCCTAGCTGAGCGTACCCCAAAGGTGTAATGCCATCTAGGCCACCGTACCTTTTTCTGTATGGTACTGAGGTACGTTTTTGTCTTAGACTTTAACTGTCTATACGGAGTTATATATGTCTTTGATTCACACCAATCAAATAATTACCGCAAAATGAACCTGCAAATTCTCTCTCTGTGTAAATGAGCACATAATATGCTGCATACATATAAAGGTATATTATATGGGCTATTCGGCAAACATTTTTGATAACATCTCTTTCTAACACTTTAAGTTCTCGCGTTTTGTACACATATTCAAAGTCAGGCCCAACGCGATCTAATATTATTTTACCTTTTTGGTAAATAAACATTAACAAAAACGGGTAGATCAAATTTGTTTGTCCACCCTGATCCTGATTCTGAACATTTACAATAACTAGTCTCGGCGGTTAGTTTTCTGTTGTTTACATTTTGGATGACATTTTGCTTCGCTGGGACATCCATACACAGTATAATAAAGAGTACTATCGTACAGTATGGCCACTCCCGCTCCCCGCTGAAAGAGACGCCCACCCCCTCTCGGTTACCTCACAGTTACCGCCTGTCAAAAGCGCGAACAGTCGACCTGTCATATTTCACTCATACAAGCATAGTACGCGTTCACCTACACGAACTTAAACTGTGTGCTAGGAACGCGCCTCTTTCATATGTTTAATCGCCAGTGTCCGAGGTGTGTCCATACTACCCTGACCACGGTCAGTGCAACCTGGCCCGAACGTCCTGACCTGTTAGTGACTTTAAATAAAACATCTCTTTCATTTCCCATCGATAGAGAAAGTCGCCATATTCGCCAAATTCCTACGTGGATGCAACTTTAAAGTACCACCATCTCGTTCCGCTTATAAACTGCGCCAACGTCAGCGTTCGATGAAGGAGACAGAATCTAATATTCCGCTGCTATAACCTAATAAACACGTCCAAAGGGAGACCGTTACCGTAATGCCCTACGTAAGATATACCTCGATATTGCTACCTCATACCACCCGTGTCTGGAAAGTTTGATTTAAACCCTAACTTTATTAAGGTATTGCTAAATGTTATGCAAAATTGTACCTTGTAGTAAATATTATAAACCACGATCAAACTCTTAATGTGAATAAATTACTTAATTAGATCATCATCATCCTCCTTGCGTTATTCCGGAATTTGCCACGGCTAATGGGAGCCTGGGGTCCGCTATGACAACTAATCCCAAGATTTGGCGTAGGCACTAGTTTTTACGAAAGCGACTGCCATCTGACCTTCCAACCCGAAGGGTAACAAGCCTTATTGGAATTAGTCCGGTTTCCTAACGATGTTTTCCTTCACCGAAAAGCGACTGGCAAATATCAAAGTTCAGAAAAACTCATTGCAAGCCGGGGTTCGAACCCGCGACCTCCGGATCGAAAGTCGCACGCTCTTACCGCTAGGTCACCAGCGCTTTAAATACTTAATTAGATATAATGGTTTTAATTTCCAAATCTGAAAAATGTTAACTCATTCAAACTAGTATCACTTGTACAGTCGCGTTTAGTTACATCTCATCATCATCATCTCTAGATGAACATAATAGGCCTCCGCTTTGGATACCGGTTGGAAGCGTTTACCGGCGACCATTATTTATAAGGTCATCGAAGATCTTGTGGGTGGACATCCTACGCTGCACTTGCTAGACCAATTACATCTATCACAATCGATTAACATGGATTTCCGCAAAGTAACGCCTGATTCCATCGATTACATCTATCACATCTATGCCAGCAAAAATGTTTATAGAATAGATTTTATTTTACATCTTTTGACTACACGATTCTTTGAGCATGAAAGCGTATTCAGATATTATTTTTTCTATTAACTGTACGGACACTACTTACTGTACCTATTGCAGTATTTTTTTTCTCATTTTATTAGAGTCTTTACTTTCTTTCTTCTATTGCCACTAGACCCCGAACCAGCAAGCTAAGTGCATTAGAACCATTGATGTTGCGTAAGATGTGCTTTAATGGCCGCTCGCAATATATTGCAAAGAGCAGTAAAAGGGGATTTTCTTTTTGACCGGGCTGGTTGGGCTAATGTTAATGTTAGATTATTTAGGTCTTTAGGATGATATTTTCTTCCACTAGCGCGATAGTTACACATGAAATAAAACTATGGAGACTAATTTTACAATACAATACAATTTTTAATATGACTTGACGAAAACTGCCCGTGACCTCATGGTTCGTTTTGACTTTTTGACTTTAGAATCAAAAAGATTTGTACCGATTTTTCCAGAAGTGATTTTTTGTTTCTACAAGACCACAAACCCAGTATAATAGTGAAAAAAATTACCAATTTCGAGGACTACATTTATTTGTCAATTCTCACTATTTACATAATTATAATATATAAGATACTAAGACTAACTTAAAAGCTAGCTAATTTCTAAAATAAGCTCCTGAGGCATTGTACCAAGGATACTTAAAAAAAAATTAAAAAATTAAAAATTAAAATTCATTTATTTCAAGTAACGAGGACTCATACAATAGATAATAATTTCATTACACATTTACACTATTTAAATATAATTACAAAATAAATAACACTATATACTAATATTCTAGAGACTAGGTACTACTTTTATTGATTGCTATGCTAAACATGCCTGTCGCAGCAATGGCGAATATATAAACAGTCAACTCTGCCAGCAATCATAGCCAGGACGGCATTGGGGCTGGCTCGCACCCTACGCACCAGGGCAGCCGCTCGCGTGCGCATGCTCGCGAAGAAGCACGCCGTGCGCGCCTCCGCGAACATGCCCGACGCGCTGCAATAGCGAGGCAGCCCCATCACCGCCCTGAACGCATTATTAAATTGCACTCGGAGGGTGTTGTAGGCTTTCTGAGTATAGTTCGCCCACAGGCTGCACGTATACAGAGACGTGCAGTACGCTCTGAAAAGCGTTACTTTCACGTCTCGGGAACACCTTGCAAACCTGCGGGCGATCATGTTAGCTCTAACACATAAAGCCCTCCGCTCACGCTCGATGTCAGCATTGTCCTTGAGGTCGGTCGTAACGATATGGCCAAGATATTTAAATTGTAGCACTCTATCCAGAGGAACACCATCAAGGTAGATAGGTGGCACTTCCAATACTCGCTTAGACCCAGCCTCAAAGACCATGTATTGACTTTTACGTGCATTGTACATCAAACCTATTGACCTGGTGTCCGTACCAATGCTTGAAGATATTAATTACTTCCTGGGGCACATGAATGCTCTTAAGCTTTTGCCACATTTCCTCGCTGTATCGCAATGCTGACACGTTGTGCGAGGAAGTCGCCAGCTCTTCGGTCACCAGTTACCTCAACCAGACGCTTCGCGATTTCTGTGAACAACTTGTTCGCACTGGGACCTCATGGAGCTGGAGTTTCTACCCCAAAAGGTACAAAGAGGTATTCTTTGCCAAGACTTTTTAGCGGTAAGAGCGTGCGACTTTCGATCCGGAGGTCGCGGGTTCGAACCCGGCTCGTACCAATGAGATTTTCTGAACTTATGTGCGAAATGTCATTTGATATTTGCCAGTCGCTTTTCGGTGAAGGAAAACATTGTGAGGAAACCGGACTAACTCCAATAAGGCCAAGTTACCCATCGGGTTGGAAGGTCAGATGGCAGTCGCTTTCGTAAAAACTAGTGCCTACGCCAAATCTTGGGATTAGTTGTCAAAACGGACCCCAGGATACCATGAGCCGTGGCAAATGCCGGGATAATGCAAGGAGGATGATGATGACGTGTCGTTTCAAAATTTCGCCACTTTCTGCCGCTGCGCCCGCTTTTATCTTGGTCCGTTGGAGGTGAGAAGGTGCCAATGTGTCTACGCAGGTAGCATCCCACACTAACATTCTTCCCATACTCCAAGGGACCAAGGACACGCCATCAGGCTTCTTGCCATCATCTCTGATTCGTTTGATTCGGGACGTGACTTTAGCAGTCACATGAATGTAGAATTTTGCAAAAGAAGTTGGAATATGCATATTGATTAAACATAAAAATAACTATGACTTTCTCAAAACTCGTCGTAAAAATCCATTCACTCTACAGCACTACAAAAAAAAAATTGATTAATTCAATTCAGCCGCCCGTATCATTCGCGGGACTGGAATCAGAAGTACAGAATAAAAAAAAAACCCTACAGCACTTCATAAATGACTCACACATGTATAATATTACACATATAATTGTTCATACCATATTCAACACCCCCATACCGACCGATAACGGCGATAACTTTAACATCCTCTCATGTTAAAATCAAATTCCATCGCAAGACACACTTTAATTCTTGTGCGTCTGAGTTGATTTTTCAAAAGCTTCGTTGCTCCAGATACAATGGTGGCAAAGTCTGGGTAGGTATCGTCCAGTGCTTGCTAGATGGTCACATCTCAAAATTTTTGATTTTTGAGAGTTTTGTAGATCTGAGTTCAGAATCACTCAGATTACGACCTTAAATTCGGAAAAAATAAGAAATGTCTCATTTGAAGCTATTTTGAAAAATGCATATGACAAATTTGTCATGTCAATCGGCCACATCTCAACGAAAATTGTCAACTTCTTTTCTGCAATATAGCCACAAATCTAAATATCCCGTTATAATAATATGATGATTATATATGAAATTTTTGAAATGTGTCCTCATAGTTAAATAATACCTATAATTATTACAATTATCTAATCGAAACATTTTTTATGTATGATGGGGATAGGTCAGGATTGGCACTATTTTCAGACATCAGGGCATTGCTGGGTCATCGAGGATTAAGACGACGACGATAGCAATCAACGATTTATTTGACACTTTAAATTTTACAATAACTGGGGGGTTACCATGAAGTGCTAAAGCTGTTCAGTTTAGGTTGAGAGAAAGGGACGAAGCTATAGCAGTTCCATATCCGTCCCTCTCTCTCAACCTAAACTGAACGGCTTTAGCACTTCGTGGTAGCCCCCCTGATAGGTTAACAACTTGATTAAGAACAATTATAACGTGGACAGTTCCGAGGTAGCTCTAAGACTTCTTGTCTCTAGCGTGGTCCGCCAGAGAGTGCTGGGTCTCAGGTATGCCGGCTCCGTCCTGCTCGAAGTGGGGACAACTGGTTGGGTGGACAACTGGTTGGTTGTGACGTCAGCTGTCCAGCTGCAACTCTTCGCGCGCTGCGCTACAATTGACTCATGTCCGTGATAATATCCGGTTTGTCTCCGACATATAAATGAAATTTCATCATGTCACACTAGATTGAAGCAGTTTGGTTTGTTCGTGAAACATTTTGAGGAACAAACCAGGCCCAAATATAACACGATAAACCCGATAAATTGACATAACATTGACACGATAAACCCGATAAAACACGATAAATTGTGGCTCAGGCGAGAGGCTGGCAATCTGTCACTGTCATAATTTTCGTTTTCTTAGAACTCATTATTTGCCAAGAGCGGCACTGAAACTTTAGTAGTTTCATGTGCTCTGCCTACCCCTTTATACAATACAGGCTTGATTGTATATACGTAAACCCACTTAGGGTTATTTTACTGACACACAAACTAAGACACGCGATTTCTAAAAAAAAATATTTTTTTGAGATGTGGCCTTTTAACAGGCACGAGACGAGTATGTTCTCGTGTTGATTTTGGCCGACACCGCCATAGAGGGTATGTTTTATTCATAGTATGTTTTGTACCTTTCCGTATGCAGCGTGAATGCTAACGATACGTGTGAGAAAATAAAATATACTTCAGTCATGTTTTGTATGGGTGCAGTCAAATTGATACTGTTTCCCCTTTTTTTGAGGAAGCATTGTATATTTATATTTATAAGAGTATTTGGGCCATTTTTTTCAAAGTTGTCCACCCCACTTTTGTAACATAGGTATTTTTTACGCGATTCATACTCAGAATCGTGAGATCTTTCGATCGATAGGAGAAAAAAAAATTCCGAAGATTTCCATATTTTTCAAACCTTCCATTCCATTCCGTTACCGCCATATAAAATGTATGAAAAAATGGTAACGAAATGGGAAAAAAACTTGGGACACTTTTTTCTCCTAGTAAGATCAAAAGAGCTCACGATTCTGAGTGGAAACCACGTAATAAATTTCCAAATCCAAAAAAAAAGTAGAGGGACAACTTTGAAAAAACTGGCTCATCTATGCTGTGTGGCCTTGCGTCTAGTCATATGTGTGTGTAGTGTAGTGTAGTCATAGTATGAAGCACATTGCGAGGGATATTTCCGATAGATACACGAGATAGGGTCCGTCCATTTTGTGACATTTTGTATTGTGTCGTTTAGGTTGGTCTTATCCTAGCAGTGCTAGCATAGAATTGGCGCGGCAGTATTACGACGCGCGTAGATCATCTCTACTTTTATTTATGACTTAAAGACGGATATGTCAACATACATCACATGACATAATCTCACGCTAAAGTTTACATCAGGTTTACATGGTAGGTAAGTAATTCTAATACTTTTACTTTCCTCCAAAAATGCTAACAATCAACTCCGCTCCTTTTTATTTTTTAACAAAATAGTTAGTTTTTTGCTGATTTTAGATTCTCATTTCTGTGTGTGTAGATAAAATAAATTAAAAATAAGTATATGCACAAAACGCCCACAAAACCCCACAATGCCTTCTTTTTTAATTCGCGATAAAAACCCCAAATCCAATAATTTATGAGATAGGAACCGGAAACCGAGCAGGAAAGCGTCAGACGTGACTGCCGGCCGACTTTCCGGATAAAAAAACCCCTTAAATACTCACCGGAATAAGGACTCCA
The DNA here is from genome assembly GCF_023078275.1 of Leguminivora glycinivorella. Lineage (NCBI taxonomy): Eukaryota > Metazoa > Arthropoda > Insecta > Lepidoptera > Tortricidae > Leguminivora > Leguminivora glycinivorella. Next base: position 29,028,531 of record NC_062972.1, read on the forward strand.
TTTAAATGAGGGTCTTTTTATTTATATGAAAAATCGTAAGCGTTTTATTCAGTGTGGTAAGACTGGTAAGTCGAGAAAGACTGTGACAAGAGGGACATGTTAGCCTATAAGATAGACTACCGAAACTGGGAGAAGCTTGCGGAGAAGCGGACGGAGTGGCTATTGCGTATTGCGCAAGTGGAGATAGTCGCAAGACTCGCAAGTTCGTCGATGGGACCTGGTTTTGCAACACTTGCAGACAAAAGGGCAAGAAGGCACCAGCAGCGAAACGCAATCGGTTGCTCTCGTATAGGCCTGTTTAGTTTAGCCACCAAAGGCGATGATGTTTCTTGGACATTGCATCCATAAATCATCTGAAATAGACGCTAAGGCCAAATAAAATAATAGATAAAAGCATTTAAACTACGAATGGTATTTTTATAATAATATCAATAATACTTTTGGCGAAAACTGGCGCGACACCGCTCAAGACCGAGCAAACTAGCTTGCTCTTGTGTTGGTGGCTAAACCTCATTTTGGGTTATCGCGCTAGGTAAATAGGTAAGCAAGTATCTATAAACTCAAGTCTCTATTTAAAAATTCGCTGCAGAATGCAGAATACATCAAACTGCTCAAGTTTTAGTCCCACTTTTGGCAATTAAGGGGTTACAAGAAAACAAAATTGTACATACTTATTATTATGCAGTGACAGGTTTCAAGCCGTTCGCCCACAACACAATGACGACCAGCGTCACCAGCGACGACCGGTCTGGCCTAGCGCGTAGTGACCGTGCCCGCTAAGCCGCGGTCTCGGGTTCGAATCCCGGTAAGCCCCATTCATTTGTGTGATGAGCACAGATATTTGTTCTTGAGTCATGGATGTTTTCTGTATATATAAGTATTTGAATATTATATATTTCGTTGTCTAAGTACCTGCAACACAAGTCATCTTGAGCTTACCGTGGGACTCAGTCAATCTGTGTAATATTAAATATTTTTTATTTATTTGCAATGGATCCCATATCCCACAAACTTCCTCGACACCTACGGCCCACGGGAGGAAATGGGGTGGTGAAATTCTTAACCCGTCACATATTTTAAATACGATATTCTGAGCTAAGTTTACACGAATTCGTTAAAAATACGAGTACGTTTTACTGCTGAAGTCACAAAAAATTCACATTATAAGGATTAAAAACAAACAATCCAGAAAAATAGGTCAAGAGGGCGCTATCTTCAGAGGCCTACCACTAACACCATAATTCGCAAACTGTAGCCATCTTTATCTTTTACTCCAACTTTCTTAATAAGAGTGATAGCGAAAGATGTTCGCTACTTGAGTATCCGCGGTAGGCCTTCAAGATCTCTGTCGGAAGTATCAATTATTACTCTCACGATAACACATACGTGTTATCACATGATTCACAGGGCGTGCGAGCAAGACGGCACTACGTGTATATAGCGGTGTCTCACTTTAACTCTGACATACACTATTCATGGTGTCTTGGGGACGATAATGTATTAATGACAGAGTACTTACTTCCAAGGAAGGTGTGTCTGGAGCGATGTTTGAATTCGCGTTTGAAAGTTCAGGTGTCGTTTAGATAAAGAGCGGGATGCGTGGCCGAATCTGAAGATCTGTGTAGCTATGAATTTTTCAAACGTTACTCGATATCGATAATGTCACGGAAAATTACATTCATTGTATGGAGAGAGTGAACAGCGTCCCTATACGGTTACTTTCGTACCTACTCATCATCCTCCTTGCGTTATCCCAGCATTTGCCACGGATCATAGGAGCCTGGGGTCCGCTTTGACAACTAATCCCAAGATTTGGCATTATTAGTCCGGTTTCTTCACGATGTTTTCCTTCACCGAAAAGCGACTGGCAAATATCAAATGACATTTCGTACTAAGTTCTGAAAAACTCATTGAGCCGGGGTTCGAACCCGCGACCTCCGGATCGAAAGTCGAACGCTCTTACCGCTAGGTCACCAGCGTTTTGGTTACTTACTTACTATTTTAAGTATAATTCATCATGGAGGCTTTTAACTTTTAAGTCAATGGATAGGTTTTCTAGCTATCCTCAAGTAAATACAATAGGAGCCCCTCTTAGCGGGGCTCCATAGACTCTTCAAACTATACTATAATGTTTTCTGATATCAAGTTACATATCGTACTACAAAACTGGTCAGGTTCTGAAGAAATTGGTCTGTTATAATGCTTAGCAAAGCAAATAGAGTTTTCTGACCAACCAGCTGTTTTTTGGATAATATCTATGGATATACCAGATCTGCTTGCAGCTGATGTGCTGGCGTGTCTAGTGCTATGGGCTGTAAAGATGTTAACGTCTATGCCTGCCTCCTTAAGTACATTTTTTATCCAGCGACTTATAGTCTGGGTAGAAACAGCATGGTGAGGTTTTTTATGCGTAATTAAAAGACTGTTAGTATCTCTAATAGACTGTGTTCTTTTGATATAAGAATTTAAAGTATTGACTGGGCAGACTTCAATCTTATTACTGAATATTTTTAAATTTAATAATGGTTGTTTACTGTTTTTTCCTGAAGTTTTAATTAAATCTGGTATAAAAATTTGAACTCCCTCATGAGTAAATTGAATATTATTAATCTTAATTAAGGATAATGTTTGGACTCTGTGTCCTGTCGTTAAGGCAAGTAACATCACCACTTTATGGGTAAGCTGTTCCAAGCTTATAACTTCGTTAGGGTACAAGCCTTTTAAATAATTGAGGACAATGCTAGGGTCCCATGTTATATTATATTTTGGAGTAGGAGGTTTTAATCGAAATACTCCTTTAACAAACCGTTTTATCCTATCATCATTTCCTATTCTAGGTCCAATAAGAAGAGATAGAGCGGATCTAGTACTATTAATTGTGCCATAAGAGGCTCCATTTTCAAAACGCTCTGTTAAAAACTTAAGTACGAATGGTATAGACGCCTGATAAACATCAATCTTATTTTGCTTACAGAATAGCCACCATTGTTTGAAAGAAGTATCATACTGTTTCAGCGTGTTATTTGAAAGAGAATTTAACATTATCTGAATTGCTGATTTTGGCGTTCCGCGCCTACTGTATGCCTCGCCGATAGCAGCCCGGCAGCCAGGGTAAGGTGACGATGTAGGGGATGGACATCTCTGAAAGGAGACGACAGTAAATTTTTATTAGGCTTGAATATTAAAGGGTCTGTAATTAACAATGATTTTAGAAGAGGGAACCATGACTGAGAGGGCCAATATGGGAACACTAGTATACCTTCCGCTTTTTCCCTTTTAATTTTGTTTAGACATTTTAACAATAAGGAAAAAGGAGGAAAGGCGTAAAAGAAAATATCACTCCAATTGACAGTGAAGGCATCTACGGTGAAAGCATATGGATCAGGTTTCCAGGAAATGAACTTCAAGCATTTATTATTAATCCTTGACGCAAATAAGTCTATATCAGGGTGGCCAAATGTTTGTATGATTTTATCAAAATATTTCTGGGAAATTTCCCATTCAATATTAATTTTCCTGGATTTTTCATCTGCTTCAAAATTATCGTTAGTGTTTATATAGGAAGCAAATATCCAAATATTTCTTTCCTCACACCACTTCCACATTTCCCTTGTAATTTGATTGAGATGAGGAAACTGAATGCCACCCATCTTGTTTATATAAGCTACTGCAGTTGTATTATCAACTCTTAAAAGAATCTCACAGTCATGTAAATTATTAGCAAAACATTGTAGACCTAAAAAAGCTGCTTTTATCTCTAGATAGTTTATATGACTTTCTTGTTCAAGTTTTGACCATGATCCAGATGTTCTATTTGATGCACATACTGCCCCCAGCCAGTTTTCGACGAATCGGTGTTAATTTCAATGCAAAAATCGTGATTTTTAATTATGTTGAATTTGTGTAAATTTTGACTCCACCAATGAAGTTCAGAAAAAATAATATTAGGAAGAATCATGTTGGCTTCATAGTTCTCCTTGGATTTTAATAATGCAAGATATTTTTCTCTTTCTAGTAGTTTAGTATAAACCCAGCCATATGGAACAGCTGGACAAACAGAGTTAAGTTTTCCCAGTAATTGGGAGAATTCTCTTATTGAACAGGATCTTTTACATTTGAACTGCTGAATAATTTCCAGAATACTAAGTTGTTTCTTCTGTGGAACTGATAAGGAGAGGTTAGCAGAATCGAGATTAAATCCCAGATACTTGCATGTTTTGCTAGGGGTCAAAGAACTTTTTTCAAAATTAATTACAAACCCTAGGTCCTGAAATAGTTTACATGCTACTTTGATATCATTTAAACATCCATTATAATAATATGATTGGTTGAAATAAATACTGTCGTCTAGGTAGCATGTCAAAATTATATTTTGTTCTCTGAGGTAGGTACTAACTGGTTTAACTAATTTAGTGAAAACATAGGGAGCTGAGCATAGGCCATACGGTAAAGCGTTAAACTGAAATAATTGTCCATCAAATTGGAACCTTAGAAACTTCCTGTGTGTCTCCGCAATTGGCACGGAAAGATATGCCTCTGACAAATCAATGGAACCCATAAAACAGTCTTCTGATATCAATTTGCAAGCAGTTCTAATATCCTCTAGTTTAAAATGATGTGTTATTACATATTCATTCAACTTTTTTAGGTTTAATATAAATCTAAATGAACCATTGGGTTTTGGTACTAAAAAAATTGGAGATGTAAACTGATTGGGGTCTGGAGAACACTGTGAAATTGCACCAAGTTTAAATAATTTCTGGATTTCACAGGTCATACTTTCTTTTTCCTTTCCATGCCACACTTTTTGTATTGCTTCATGAGGCGGAGGAATAGTATGAAATGGAATTTCGTACCCTTCCAGCCATTTCAAAATTATTGGATCGTCAGTAATCTCAAGCCAATTGTCAATAAAATGTTTAAGTCTACCTGCATGTACCTCAGGTTCTATCGGTGATATCTGGACCTCTGCTTGTGGGAGCTGTGTCTCTCTTTCCGGTGAGGCTGGTTGTAGTGCTTCCGGGGTTGATGGTATTGTTGCCCACCACGCATCCGATGATTCTGCTGACTGTATTGTGGTGGGCTCTTCCAGTTTAACTGCTTGAACTGTTTGTTATTTGCTGCTTGTTTCTGCTGCTTCTTTTCTTTCTCTGGATGGTTCTTAATAGTATTTGAAGTTTTCTGGATTGTTTGTGCAGCTCTGATCTTGTCAGCACAATCTGTACCAAATAAAAACTTATCGGTCTTTTGATGACGAATGGCATCTTGGATGGTTTTATTCGCTCCAGCCAAACAAAAGAATTTTCTCGAATTTGAATCATGGTGGTGGATTTCCCCAGCCAACTTCGCAGCGTCATTGATTTCTTCAATTAACTTTTTGGAGTTAATATTTCCTAGTAAAACGTCAGTTAAGCATTTTCCTAGGCAAGACAATAATGTGCCTGTTAAGCCCTGTCTTATCATAATCCTTTTATCTCTTTTGACCGAGGGATCTGAGAGTGTAGACGCAATCTCTGGATTAATTATCGGTGCTATTGCAGCAGAAAAATTGGCTGGTGGAGGGTATTTTTTCACAATTGCTTCTCTAGCCTCTTTACCCAAGCCGTCATTCATAATTTTTGTCCAGCGGGAGGCCAATTCAGGTCTGATAGGGTTTCCAACTTCTGCCTGTTCCTGACCTTCAGTCCCCAGAGCAAGTAGGAACTCCTCAGGGAGTTCATCGTCCACAATTTCTGTAATAATAGGTAATATTATGACAAAGTTGTACATGAATGTAGGCTCGTCTATCCTCAAGTGATAGCGCAAAATGTGTATTTTGTATTAAACTGTCTATCCGCAAGTGATAGCGCAAAGTTGTATATTGTATTAGCATTGTCTATCCGCATTGTGATAGCGCCTGCTATAAAACAAGATATAATAGTCAATGGAATGTCTTATATCCACTCTGCCTAGCCAGTATTTGCTACATCTTATATTGGTCGGTTTAATATGTATGAGATGTTGACAAGAAGAAGCCTCAGTATAAATCTGAACTATGTATATTTAACCATAAACGCACCTGCATTTATATCAGGGTCATCGTGTGGCCTAGTATGCAACGGTGAAGACGCCGGTGATGGTGAAGAGTTTTCTGTCGGCGGCTGCTGCGGAGTCTTCGACTGCGGTTGTACAGGAGGAGTAGAACTGCGATCTGGTTCGACGGAATGTCTTTGCAGCTTTTCTTGAAGTTTTTTTATCTTTTTCTTAATATAAACTTCATCTTTTTCTTTATCTCTCTTCCTTTTTCCCATTTTAACAGCACTCGCGAAAAAATAAGAGTAATTTCGACGCACTTGTTAACGATAGTTTTACTTCGAGACCAGTATTCAAACGAGAGAAAAAACGAACATAGTTTATGGGCAACCGGAAAGTGCCAGCATAGAAAAAAAAATAATATATAAACAATTCAAACGTTTTGGTCATAAAGTCTGGCACACATAAAGCGTCAGTCAGTATTACTAGTACGGTAAAGTATAACCCACTCTTTCTAAAGTATGGTTAATAACAGCGAAAGAAAGAGACGGTATGATACTCTGTCCATGAGACGGTGTTGATCCAAACAATAGAGTTTGACAGTAAAACAAAACGGAAGTTGTACTCTTCCGCCATTTCGATATATGAATGTATGACACTGAGATTTGTCTAAATAATCTTGTTTGGTTATTATATAACAATAAACGCAACATACCTGAGGTTCTTGTTACCTTACTTGTTTAAAACATAAGTCCCAAAACTGAATACGAGTCGCTGTGGAGTGAGCGCCGGACCGCCGCCGGCGCATTGTTTACATTAGGCGGATCACCGCTAAGAACATGATTTTGCCTGTCAATCACACTCATTTTCACTGTAATCACTTGTCTACATAACTTTGACATAGTTATTCACTGCATATTTATTTAAACAATTTAATAAAACAATATTTTCTGATGATTTTCTGAGAGTAACGTGACAATGTTGATGCACAAAAAAGTTAATGGCTTGTCGTACCGGATGCCATAGACTAGACAACTGGAGCTGTTCGAGCTTCTTTTTTAAAAGCTTTGAAAATTGTGATAAATGTTGGATACAATAAAGGTTATACAATGGTTAAGTTAACAGGGAGAGAGATAAATGTTATTGCGTTTCAAACTCATGCCAGTCTTTGAGCATATGGAGTAGCTCAAGTTTTATTATCACTCTTAGTAATTAAGGGGTTGATATAAAACGAAATGTTTATTCATAAATATTCATATTGGTTTATTGCAGTTATGTACATGCATTATGTCTAGGACTTATGACTATGTTACATGGAGGTAGGGTAAAGTAATTTAGTACATACTTATAACTAACACTATCTACTCGTACAAATAAATTTTGCTTACATAACATAAATTATTATATTATTCTAACAGTTCAATATTCATTCATAGTAAAATTTATGTCAAACTTCAGTTTTAATCAGCATTATAATATAAATTATTTAAGTATAGGTAGGCACAATAAATTTCATGGAAGCGCTGGTAGCCTAGCGGTAAGTACGTGCGACTTTCGTTCCGGAGGTCGCGGGTTCGAACCCCGGCTCGCACCAATGAGTTTTTCGGAATTTATGTGCGAAATGTCATTTCATATTTGCCAGTCACTTTTCGGTGAAGGAAAACATCGTGAGGAAACGGGACTAATTCCAATGAGGTCTAGTTTACCCTTCGGGTTGGAAGGTCAGATGGCAGTCGCTTTCGTAAAAACTAGTGCCTACGCCAAATCTTGGAATTAGTTGTCAAAGCGGATTCCAGGCTCCAAGCAGCCGTGGCAGATTCCGGGATAACGCAAGGAGGATAGGTCTAGAAATTTCATGATCTGCCTGCTTTTACAATCGTCCGACATCTAATATTGGCACAATCATCCGGGTACCTACATCATATACTAAAGCGTATACTGATCTCTAAAGCCTACTATAGCACACAAGACTACATGAATGATGAAACACCGTGGGATACAAGTATTGCTGAAAACCATTAATTATATAGCTTATTAATGATGATATTGATAATTCAATGTATTTTTATACAATTTTTTTGACATTTAGAATTTATTCTAGAAGTTTTTAGAGTAGTTTTTTTTTTATGCAATTTAGATTGATATCATTTTATTAAATCAATGTAGTTTTAAAACAATATTGTTTATTGCACCAATAAATTGCTCTGATATTTAGAATAAGATGAATATTGTACACTGTTGACAATTTAAAAGTGCTTATGTAAGCCTATTTGATTGATTCACACCAAAGCTACTGCACAACCGTACATCTTTCATTAGGCTTTCTCTTTGTAAATTGGAGTAGAACCGGTGTTGTGGTGGTGGTGTATTAGGCTAAGTTCAGATGAACGCGCGGTGATGCACGGTCCCGCGCGGTTCAGCTGTTCAGATGACGGCGGCGTACACGCGGCAGTCTAGCGTGAACATTCAGTGATAATGAACGTGGAGGAGGCATTTTGCTTTTGGTTCTATACCTCAAACTGCGACGTTGTCGTCGAAAGCAAAGGCGATAGATACTAGGTGCACCCTGTGTTAAATCAGATACTTTCTTTAAGCCTGTTTGGCATCCGAAACACTACACTGCGCTCCAAAACACGAATAGCTGATGTGGGGGAGAAAACCGCCAGACTAAAGTGGGACTGGGCAGGCCACGTTTGTCGCATGCACCCGGATAGGTGGGCCAGCATAGCCACCAAGTGGATGCCTCAAATTAAGCGCGGACGTGGAAGGCCCAGACGGAGATGGCGGGACGACTTTGACACCTTCATGACTAATTGGCCAGAAATAGCACACCAACGGGAGCTGTGGAAATCACGGGGAGAGGCCTTTGCCCAGCAGTGGGACACATAAACGGGCTATCTAAAAAAAAAAAAAAAGCCTGTTTGTGACTTTATATCCCATACTAAGACTACACGTTGATTGATTTTTCAACTACTTTAGGATGTCCATTGCACCCTTTGATTTTGGTATGATTGCGTAGAAATGGATTAGCAACCTACAGATGGTGCTATAAGATATTGCATGTCACTAAAAGATATTTCGTCCTCCATTTTTCGTGGCTCCGTGTGTCTGTCCGCCTCAAACCGCGCGAGTCAACTGAACAGGTCGATACTGGATTGTAGATCTTGAGCCGCGCGGCACCGCGCGGTACAAGATTTTGCGCGCGGTGCACGGCGGCGCGCGCGGTCACGCGCGGCAACGCGCGGTCATGTAAACAACGCCATTGATTTTGTTACAATCTTAAAGCGCGCGGTGAGAAAACCGCGCGTCACCGCGCGTTTATCTGAACTTAGCCTTAAGGCTCGTTTAGACGACGCGCGAATCGAATGCGATTTTAGTTACATTGCGGACTGTTGAGGTACATACAATTCGGTGCCAATCAAGTACCGCAATGTAAATGAAACTCATATGCGAGTTCTCGCACTCTTGCAGGGGCTCATTACTCCAAACAGAAAGTTACAAGTTACAAGCGAAGTCTCTTTCCAACTTGTCATATTAGACATTGACTAACACGTAAATTGTAACGGGTCAATTTTTAACTCTATTGATGACTGAGAACCAACATCGTTTTTAACTCATAGTGTCAGCATCAGTAGTAACGGATGAAACTCGTCATTATATTAAGTTAAACTAAGTAACATGATCTTCACTCATATTATTAAATTAAAACGGGACTTAATCGCGTACAACGAAGAACAACAACGTAGAAGATGTTGATACAACTCCCAGCCAGTCTACCCGTGACCATGGACGTAATGTCATGTCCGAAACGTCGGGTTAAATATAAACGTAATTTGTGAAACTCGTCAACTTCTACTGATTGCTACATTTTCCGACTCACAGCGTGAAAAATAATGAAAAACAATATCACAATAACTTTACACCGCCAGCAATAAAATTCCGTATTCATTTCCATTTTCAGACTTTCTTTTGTCACAGTGTGACGGAAACATTTCCTACAATGTACGGATAAAGACCAATGCAGTAGCAATTATAGAGGAATAAGGAGAGAGTTGTAATGTTATACATCAGTAAATGCGAGTTATTTGTATAGGCATAGTTAAGTGACATCTAGCGACAATCACGCGTCAAATAGCGTGAATTAGCAGTACCACTACTCGATACTAGGCGTCAACCGCGTCTCGTCTGCCAAAAATGTAATATTAGAACAGTTTACAACTTGAACAGTGACGACCGGTCTGGCTCAGTCGGTAGTGACCCTGCCTCTAAGCCGCGGTCCTGGGTTCGAATCCCGGTAAGGGCATTTATGTGTGATGAGCACATTTATATTTGTTCCTGAGTCATGGATGTTTTCTATGTATATAAGTATGTATTTATCTATTTAAGTATTGTATATCGTCGCCTAGCACCCATAGAATTTGCTTAGTTTGGGGCTGAAGGTGTCCCCAATATTTATATTATATTATATTAACTATATTACAAGCAGAAGGAATTAAAAACAGAATACTGATTAATACTATTGTGATATTAGCTAAACATTGGTGAGCATTAGACTCTTCGTTCGTCGCGACATCTATTGACAAGTAGCAGTACTGATAATTTACGCTAGTTGACGCGTGATTGACGCATGATTGTCGCTAGATGTCACAATAACTATTCTTATAGGAGTTACAACTCTTCCCTTATTTATTCCTCTGTGGTAGCAATACAATAAAATTAAAATTCATTTACGAAATATACGGGGTATTAAAGTTGCCAAAAGGGGCTTTTGTGTGGATCACTAGTGAATTTTATAGCTATTAATTTTATCGGTGCAAGCAATGATTGTATTTTTTTAATGCCCCTTTGCTCACAGGACCGTTTTGTAGTAATATTTATTGTTTAATTTATTGATGATTAATACTATTTAAATTAATTTAAAACAATAAAAAAGTTTGAGTTGAATAAACATTTTGGACATGCATATCTGTATGGAAACCGTACGTACATAAAAATGAATATTAAATAAATAAAACTTTGCAATTTTAGGCGAGAGGCTGGCAACCACTGCAATGTCACAGTTTCGTTCTCTTTCAACCCCTTATTTGCCAAGAGTGGCACTGAAACTTAAGTAGTTTCATGTGCTCTGCCTACCCCTTCATGGGATACAGGCGTGATTGTATGTATGTATGTATGTAAAACTTTGCATCAAATTGAGGAATTACCGTGCAGGTTTTGATTTCTAACTAAATTTCTCGCAACTCAAACAAACAGTGACATTCTTAGCAGTAGAAGGGTTGGACAGTAAGCGAAATTGCCATAATGCAGTGACAGGTAGCCAGCCTATTGCATACACACATGTACACAGTTGAACCCATATCCCATAGTTGACTTCTACGAAACCCACGAGAGGCAAGGGGGTGGTGAAATTATTAATCCGTCACCACATGGGAAGGCTTAACAAGTGGGCGAATTTTCGCTTATTATAACAGCGCGGTGATAAGGCTTTATGTGTCATAAGCCGAAAGCACACAAGCTCACGAAACGCTCACGATAATATCTCTTTCGTAGCTATCTATCTCTATCGCTCTTGCGTATTATACAGCCTTTATTTTTCTCTTCAAACAGTAACAGTCTTTACCATCGCTAATACATCTATTACTCCCTTTACTGTTGTCCCATTTAACCAATAAAAACAACCGCATTAAATCAACTTTCATTCCGATCGGTCAACAATGCTTAGAATAACGATCCTAGTCTGAAAAGGGCACCTTTAAAGTGCCATTACAGTAATGAAAATAGCAAGACAACCCTTTCGGGTGTACATCACACCGTAAAGTTGCAGGTTTGAGCGTTCTGCGCTCGATCGAACAATTATGTAGATTAGAAAGGAAAGGAGAAAAATCTTTAAGTATCAGAAGTGCACATATAAACAAAAGATAGGTGGCGCTGCAATAAATTCCATAGAACCAATGGTACATTCAGACCAGCCGGCTTAGCCGAAGTGACAAACGTTGTTGCCGTTGTTGATGCGACACGATTCCGTCCCCTGTTACTGTTATTACTATACTTACTAGACCGAACTATTCCCTAAAGCCTCCGTCACACCAGCGTTCGTCCGGCGCACCGCTATTATTGCGCTCCACTAACGCTCCGCCAACGCTGTCAAAATGCACATGTGTGGCCGAGCTTTAAATTATTCTGCTCAGCCGGCGGCGTAGCCGAATGGCAATCGTCGACACCAAATGCAATCTGGCTCTGTCGCGCCAATTCCCAAGATAAATAGAACTACGAAACAGATATTCTCGTGAGCGTTTTTGCATTCGGTTACGTACCCTGTAGTACATTTAGTACACTACAGACATGAAACAGCGTGAGACGAAACAAGTGATCCAATGAGGAGCAACACTGACATTTTGGTCAGGTGGCGCCTGTGCAAGTACCTAGGCATCTCACTGTCATTCATATGTGTGTGAGAGAAAATAATATCTATATATATCTTTCGCTCTCACGTATGAAATTCTTTGACTAATAAGGTGCCATCTGTGTTAAGCTTACGCTCTTTACAGACTGTCTAAAGTAACCAGTCGTGATACAGTCGTAATGGCATATCATGGCCTTGTAGCATCAAAAATTAGATATGGCATTATTTTTTGGGGTAACTCTGTAGATCGAGAGGCCGCTTTTGTGGCCCAAAAGAGATGTATAAGAGCTATCTGTGGGGTTAATTTTAGAGTGAGTTGTTATCCACTTTTCAAATCATTAAGACTTCTAACACTACCTTCATTATACATACTTGAAGTGGCTCTCTTTGTAAAAAGAAATCCTGACTTGTTTATTTATGTAACACAGAAACGTAGGCTACCTATACGTCCTCAATATGAGGGTCAGTTGTATGTTCCACTCATGAAAACAGCATTAATGCGAAATAGCTTCTTTGGAATGGCACCCAGGATATTCAATAAAATACCGTCTGAAATAAGGAACCTTCAATTTCATCAATTTAAAAAGCAATTGGTTGCATATTTAATTGAAAAACGTTTTTACTCCATTAAAGAGTTCTTAGATGCCGCCTAATTGTAAATAATATGAATATGAACTAATTATAAATGTATTTTTTTTTACGAAACCTGAATATAATTACACTTTATTTAAAATTAATAATTATGATATTTAAAGAATAATTTTTATATAAGCAAGTGACTTGATTTTATGACATGCATGCATTAATATTTCTATGCCGTATGTGGCAGGATGTGCTGATCAAAAAATGTATTACCAACCTACAATGTACCACATTCTAAGAAATAAAATATTTGATTGATTGATTTGATTGATTGATTGAGTGTGCCTCCTCATTCCGACCGAACTAGAACCGACCGAGAAGGCGCGCGACGGTTCTCGGCGGGTGTGAGCAGGATAGCACATAACTAGTACATTTGTTATTGATTGTAGGTAGGAGATTGTAATTACTAGATGGAAGCAATATTTCCAGAGAACGGTCAGGCATAACTTTATAGACAGGTTCTAGTTATGCTGGCGTATCGAAAGCATACTGTTTATTTTTAATACATTCGTGCTCGTTTCGGTGTAACACAAGGATTCGAAACCATTTCATTTGCTTTTAGAGCGATTGCCGACTGTTATTTTATTTCGAGATAGCTTTGATGTGTCAACGACTTACATTTGCATACTCAGGACGAATGAATCCTCACTCAACGATATATGAGGCTTTGAATTTGGCTGTACGTTAAATAAATACATCTCGATCGTAAATGAATATTTTAAGATGAAACAGAGGCTTCGATTTGTAATTTCCTCTGACATTTCGTGTACAACATTGTCCCCATAATCGAAACCAATTTTCAACCCCCGAAGCAAGAACGACAGGGTGTTAAAATAAGTTTGACGTGTCGGTCTGCTTGTCTGTCTGTGGTATCGTAGTTCCTAAACGGATGAACCGATTGAAATCTAGTTTTTTTTGGTTTAAAAGCTGAATTAGTGTTCTTAGCCATGTTTGGTGGAAATCGAATCACTGTGTCGGTTTTTTTTTTCAAAATGTACATTTTGTGGTTAGGTTGTTGAAATTACAGCGTGACTCGCGCTATTAATTGATGGGCCGATGAGTTAATTTCCATTAGAAAGTGTAATATATTTACTTTACCAACGGATTGGGATCCTGTAGTACATACCTACATACATCTCATAACGGAGCAAGCACGACGAAGACTATGAGGCATTTGTGTTGTATGGTGTTGGACATTTGCAGTCATTTTCATTAATTAATTGTTTTTTTAACATAGTAATTGTACAACTAGGGAACAAATCAAATTCAATTTATAATAGTAATTGTACATTTTTTGAATACATACTTACTAATATTATAAATGGGAAAGTGTGTGTGTCTGTTTGTTTGTACGTCTTTCACGGCAAAACGGAGCGACGACTTGAGTTGAAGGGACGGAGAGTGACATAGGCTACTTTTTGTCTCTTTGTAACTCCCCACTTCCCTAAAATGGGGGATGGAATTTTGTATGGAGCATTCCGAAAATTTCGAATTTAACGCGAGCGAAGCCGCGGGCAAAAGCTAGTATTGTTTAAACTAGCTTTATTAACAGTGTATATGGTTCATATATTTCTTGTGTGTGGGTAGCTTTTGCACATTGTAATTTTTTCCTCAGTCACCCGTTGACAACGAGTGCTGTTAAGTAATCGAAACGTCGGGATGAATTGTAAATTTATTATACGCGATATAATCCGTTTCCATATTTTTATTTCATGAGTGACTATCGCGGTAACCGAAGACAATATTAAAGTGTCATATGATTTCCGGGCTATGCCTTGACTTCTACATAAATTGAGATCGTCCCATTGCAGTGTAAGCACAGTGTAAGTCATCTTTAAATATAAAATAAGTCCTGCTAAAGTAACTAATAACTTCTCCAGTCCTTCTCCAATCTTCACCAGTTATAATCAAAATACCAACAGGCCAAAACTTCCCCAAATCAATTTAATTAAATAAGAATATTCGCAGAAACCGAGAAACATTTCCTAGTACTTCGAAACATTTAACTCAATCAATAAAGACTGACATTAACAAAGGTAAGATTTCAATGTTGCTGACAATGAACTTGGAATAAGCTGACAGTGAGTTATTATGATGGTCCAGATAGCTTAGTCGCTTTAACCCTAAGAGCCTTAGGCATTAAACTAAATAGGTACGGAGGTTCTGAAATACTAATAAATAAATTCGCAGGGGCGAAAACAGCGAGTTCACTAATAGATATAGTAAAGCATGATCAGATATACGGCCTACTCGAATTGTAATATACCTGTCCAATTACCGAGCGACGTCAAAAATAAGTGCCAGATACGAAATTGTGATCCAGATACTTAATAGTACATGGTGGCACCGTCTCACCTCCAGCGGACCAAGATAAAAGCGGGCGCAGCGGCAGAAAGTACCGAAATTTTGAAACGTAATAAATACAAAAGTCTTGGCAAATATAACCTTTTTGTACCTTTTGGCGTAGAAACCCTAGGTCCATGGGGTCCCAGCGCGAACAAGTAGTTCACAGAAATCGCGAAGCGTCTGGTTGAGGTAACTGGTGACCGAAGAGCTGGCGACTTCCTTGCACAACGTATCAGCATTGCGATACAGCGAGGAAATGTGGACAGTATCCTTGGCATTGGCCTCAAGGGCCTATATTAGACATTAGCTAGCTTTTAAGTTTAGTCTCAGTTTCTTATATAATTATGTAAAAAAAATAGTACATTATGCAATGTGGAGCGGAACGGAAGTTGAATATTGCTAACGAGAGTAAGTAAACCGCAATGCAGCATTGGCCTGCCGGAGCAAAAAGACACGTGCGTACAGTAGAGCATTTGGTGTAAGTATGAGAGACCAAGTGCAAGTACGTGGCTATTGACATACATACATATAATCACGCCTGTATCCCATAAAGGGGTAGGCAGAGCACATGAACTACTAAGTTTCAGTGCTACTCTTGGCAAAAAGTTTTATGCAGAATTAAAAAAAAACTGAATAAAATAATTTGATGTTCTTTTCATGCCTTAAATAGTTTAATATTGCTCGTTATAAATTGCGTGACCAAATTACGATAAATAATGTGTAGAATATAACAAGATTGTATTTTTTTAATTAATAACTCTTTATACTTACATAATTATGCTGCAGGGGTACTTACTTACGGTTATGTAATTACTCGTAATAGTCACTATTTACATGCAATATAAATGAGCACGCTACAATTATGTCACATACATTGTTTTTAAATGGTCGGCTACATAAAATATTCATGAAACGACGAAACTATGCGAACGAAATCATTATAAAATACTTAAGTTACAGGTTAAAAAAACGATAAGGCAAAAGTACCAGTGCTCGACACGCTAATGTCCAATAGATGTCACCCTTTTGACACTATTAACAAATAACAACCACTTAAGATTAAAAGTTGTATCTACTGGGACACAAGGTACACAAGGTACAGAGTTTTAAGCAATGCCCACTTCATTTTAATAATAATTTAAAATATAATTTGCATTTTGACGTAAAATAATGAAATAGTACATTACGATACAAGTGCGTAAAAAAGGAAGTTTCCTTTTCACACGTGTATCGTACGACGTTTTTCAGTACAGATGGCCATCCGAAGTTTCGACCTGGCATATAATGAACCACTTCTCGCACTAGTGCGTAAAAAAAACACCATCTGTACTGAAAAATATATCAAAGCTTTTTGAACTTCATACATGGCTTTTGAGTTTCATAAATGGTTTATTTACGCCAAGCGAAAAAGTAGTACTATATTTAGAAACGATACTTTACGTATTGTTTATAAGCATGTCAACAATAGTACATTACGATACAAGTGCGTAAAAAAGGAAGTTCGAAACGAGTGGCGATGAATTAAAACACGACCGAAGGGAGTGTTTTAAATCGACACGAGTTACGAATTTCCTTTTCGCACGTGTATCGTACGACGTTTTTCAGTACAGATGAGCCTCCGAAGTTTCGACTTGGCATATAACACCATCTGTACTGAAATAGTTATTTGTTTTACAAGGGGGCAAAGTGGTTGTTTAACCGCACGTGCCAATATTGATATCCGAGCAAGCGAAAGATTCCAATATTGAACCACGAGCGTAGCGAGTGGTTCGAGAAGTGGAATCTTGAGCGTTGCGAGGGTATCAAGGCACAAAGGTTAAACAAACTTTGCCCCCGAGTGAAACACAAAATTTTTCACCACACCAACACGAACAAAATACTGACTATAAAACATCAAACTAAATCAAATCTATCAATTTATTCAATATGTTTGATACAAAATCATCATTTATAGGTAAATTCGACCAGCCAGCTCAAGATATCAAGTTAAAATTTGTATGAAATTACTTTGCACTCTTGTGAATAAAATGCATATTTGCTATCTGTTTTCGAATAGCAAAGTAAGCCTTTATCAGTTGGTGTGGTGAAAAATATATTAAAGCTTTTTGAACTTCATACATGGCTTTTGAGTTTCATAAATGGTTTATTTACGCCAAGCGAAAAAGTAGTACTATATTTAGAAACGACATTTACGTATTGTTTATAAGCATGTCAACAAAATATGTTTTGAACAAGCAAAATAAACAATTTCATTAAGTTGTACCTTAATACAAACAACGTATCCTTTGTACGAGAAAGTCCGCTGTTACTTCCTCAGATTTTGTAGAAACTTCTTATAATATAATAATAATAATCTTCTTATAATATGTTTTGAACAAGCAAAATAAACAATTTCATTAAGTTGTACCTTAATACAAACAACGTATCCTTTGTACGAGAAAGTCCGCTGTTACTTCCTCAGATTTTGTAGAAACTTCTTATAGCGTTGTTCGCGCCCTTTATCTCAGTCTCTGACCTACATAAATTAACTTTATTATCCTGAGAGTTAATAAGGTTTTCAGCATTTTGGAATATTTACCTTCAAAATGTCATAATTTTATTACATAAAATTTATGTTGTGCGTCAATTACGCAAATAAAGTGTTTTTCAGTACAGATGGTGTTTTTTTTACGCACTAATGCGAGAAGTGGTTCATTATATGCCAGGTCGAAACTTCGGAGGCTCATCTGTACTGAAAAACGTCGTACGATACACGTGCGAAAAGGAAATTCGTAACTCGTGTCGATTTAAAACACTCCCTTCGGTCGTGTTTTAATTTATCGCCACTCGTTTCGAACTTCCTTTTTTACGCACTTGTATCATAATGTACTATTTCAGTACAGATGTTGTTTTTTTTACGCACTAGTGCGAGAAGTGGTTCATTATATGCCAGGTCGAAACTTCGGAGGCTCATCTGTACTGAAAAACGTCGTACGATACACGTGCGAAAAGGAAATTCATAACTCGTGTCGATTTAAAACACTCCCTTCGGTCGTGTTTTAATTTATCGCCACTCGTTTCGAACTTCCTTTTTTACGCACTTGTATCGTAATGTACTATAATCTACGCAAATATCAGAAGGGCTCTGTAATGGGTTCAGGAACCATAACATAGTATAGGGAAATAAAATGATCACATGACACTCGTGTGATGCTATTATGGACTTTTATTATAACGCCCTTTATTATGCACAGCCGTATAAACTACTATAAGTACTTATAACACATTCACTACCAGGCAAAAGATGGCGCCGTACTCCGTCAGAAACCGGACGTTTATATCTATGTATGCCCTCTTGTATGGCGGCTACCCGCCCAGCAGGTTGTCCCGCATCTGAACAAAGTTCACGAGTGCCTACCAGGCGGGTTATTGGTTGCGATTGAAAGTGTTAAAAGACATGGTAAAGGACCACACAGTTTATTGAACTTTTGATTCACGATTGGTAGTTCAGATTCAATTTGCCCAAATCTTATTCGGCTATAAATCTTATACTAGAGAATTCCTCCAGTAAACACAAAGTCAGGGTACAGTTGACATCAATAGTAGAGGATGGAACAACGCAAAATATTGGCCATGTTTCAATTTTCAATGTACAGTTAGAATAGAAACAGACAAACCTCGTTTATTGTTCTTCAAAAAAGTCCACGAATGGTACAGTTATGTCTATACCTATTTTAAGGACACCATACACCCATTCTAAAATTATATAAAAACATCACAAAAAATGTGGTATTTACAACACTATTTAGGCGGATACAGTATTAGAGTGTTAATAAATATCAAATTAAGTGCATAATTTAATTATAACGCACTTAATTTGATATAATTATAATTTGATTATAATTTGATTTTTACGGTTAAATTTTAACCGTAGCAAAATACAGTTTACAGTAATTCCTTAAATTATGCAATTTAAATCAACATCAAAGTTTCCTTTCCATCCATGTAACTTGTATGAAATGTCAAAGACGCTCTCCACTTTTAGTTCCGATTTTGACCAACATATGCGCTGCGATCGCTTTATGCCTCGATAACGTGTGATTGTGACTCATACGTGATGCCGTTCTACATGCTACATGACATCAAATATCTTCACACAGCCTCTATTTCTTGGATCTTCATATTATATCTCCACGCACGTCTTATAATCCAGTAACTTTATATACCTATCTGTAGCATTATTTTTATTTACATGAACATATTTACATAACTATATAAGAAACTAAGACTAAACTTAAAAGCTAGGTAATGTCTAAAATAGGCCCTTGAGGCATTGTACCAAGGATACTGGCGACATTTCCTCGCTGTATCGCAATGCTGATACGTTGTGCGAGGAAGTCGCCAGCTCTTCGGTCACCAGTTACCTCAACCAGACGCAGTATATATGTAGTAGTTCTGATTTTTTGCAGGCTTGTTTATGATGTTGGCTTATGAATAATCCAAGTTTGTGAACTCGAGTGCCGAACGCAACTTTGTCAAAAATCGGAAAAAATCGCGAAAAAATGACTTTAGCTTAATCTCGTAAACTGTTGGGTATGTATAGGCGCAATTGATATGATACTAATATCATATTGTATCAAATTTAGTCTACTTTAAAAACGTCTTAAGAAAGGTTTTTAGTAACTAGTCCTTTAGGGTTATAATCGTCAAAATTTGAAAAATAAATTTTTGACAAAGTTGCGTTCGGCACTCTAGGTCAAAAACTTGGATTATTTACATCATTTGGACATCATACATAAGTCTGTAAAAAATCAGAATTACCAGATTTGACGAATACTGCCCCATACTTTCAGACGACAAAATTACTGTACTATTATAGTAGTTATTTATAATAATAATTCAGCCTACATACTTACGTCAGCTAAGTAAAGACCTCTCACGAGTGATGCTATTAATTTTTGGTAGAAATTTGAAACCGACTGTACAGTTCGTGACTGTTTGAAATTCCATCCCCGCAGCTGTATCGCCCTCAGAATTGACGGCTGTCAGGGCTTGTTGCTTGACATTTAATTTAATAGTGCCTCTTGAATGTTCGCGCCGGGCTTTCCGCTTCTGTGGGATTCGGGTGATTGAATTCTATACGTGATTTGGACGTGTTCAAATGCGCAAGTTGGGGTGGATAAAACCAGTCTTAAAAATGCGCAAGTATGGGGTAGAGGACTGTAACTTTAACTTTTTTTTATAGCATTTTTTTTTCATTGTATGTTTGAGAAAAGCACTATACATGCCTCGGCGTGAAAACGGATTTCCGGCCTCGTATCCCTATCCGGCCTCGCTCGCACGCTCGCTCGGCCGTATATACCCACTTGGCCAGAAATCCTCATTTTCCCGGCCTCTGATGTAATGTACTATTGTGTGGTTGTAACTTTTGTGAGCAACGCATATAAAAATAAATAAATAAAATAAATATTTGGGACACCTTACACAGATCAACTTAGCTTAACTTAGCTAAGCGGCGACATAAATAGATAAATACATACTTATACATAGAAAACATCCATGACCCAGGAACAAATATCTGTCTTCATCACACAAATAAATGCCCTTACCGGGATTCAAACCCAGGACCGCGGCTTAGCAGACAGGGTCACTTACCGACCGAGCCAGACCGGTCGTCAAAATTAAATGTTTAAATAAAATGTTACGTAAATAAAAAGTTTTCCGAGTGACAGGTTAAAGTTTCACTTGGATTCACTTAGAGCTCCAAACCTTGTTGAATATTATTTTCCTTGATCACCTAACAAATGACATCACGTTGGGATTTCTTTCTGATTTGCTGGCCGCCTGGTTAGGTTTACTTTTGAAAATATCATATTCTTATGTTGAATCTACTTTTTGTACTACTACCAAGAGAAAAACCGTCGATGTTATTCCATTTTTATTTGCAGGCCTTTATCTCACTGATACGCATTGGTGCTCGATTATCTGACGTTCAGCTTTCATCTCATTGGTCCCACAGGTTGAGGCAAGTTCTGCCTCTGACCAATGAGTTTTTTTGGTAGTGCCTACGCCAAATCTTGGGATTAGTTGTCACAGTGGACCCCAGGCTCCCATGAGCCGTGGCAAATGCCGGGATAACACAAGGAGCATGTTGATGTTGTATATTTAGGTTTCACTAGGTTTTTGGTGAAGAGGAACATCGTAAAAAACCTGCATACAACATAAAAATTGCATCAATAATTTGTTAACGCCAGGACTGGCAACACTGTCCAGGACCGCCAACCTCCGGAAACCCCGCTGAACCAATAAGCGGCGACCAGTGCCTGGACCTGCCTGACCAATAAAAATGAAGACTGAAGCGCCACAGTTTCCCCTTCGCGTTACTCTATAAAAGCGAGGAACAAGGCATCAGCGCCCTCACGCTAGCCCGAGCTGCTGGTCGCCTTCACTGCGGCCCCGAACCTGGCCCCGCTCAAACGGTATCACCAGGCTAAGGGTCGCGGGGTTGGATAACGGCCAGTAGCGGTAGGGCTAGCAATCACCGGATCGCCAAGTCGTCCCCAAATAGACGGCGTCAGACCGCCCCACATGGATGGGGCGCGCCCCGACACAGCCTCCACAGCGCCCAGCGCGGAAGGGGCCACTAACACCCCAGCAGGGGTGTCGAACGAAAACTCACCACTACCTCAGCGCCCCTTTTTTCTAACGAACTTATCTCTCCCGCTACGTGTCTTAGACTAGAACCTAACCTATTGCAAACTTAAAATCCATTAGAAATGGTAAATATTTAAAAACTACTGTTTTATTTAATGTCTGGGATTCGGCTCAAACAATAATTATTTTAGGGGTCCATATTGGCTCATATAAAATTATTTGTTATAAAATTATTGTTTATACTGATTTGTGCTCCGAATGATCATTTCTCATAATTTTACTTATCATAATTTTGTTTCATTATTATCAATAGTACTACTATCACTGTTCATAATAATCATTTAGTCGAAAAATTTTAATCATAAATTCTATACAAATATTGAATAACATTCATAATTTTGTGTTTAAGAAAATCATTCATCATAAAATTATTTAAAAAGTTTTGGGGAAGTTCTATGAAAAACTTGTGCCATTTATAGAAGCGCGCTTGAAGCTTTTACAGTGACATACAATTTACATTAAAAATTCGTTTCTGGTTCGCTCACGGTCAACCTAACACGCTCCTCCTTGCTACGCTCGTCGTCGCATTTATCATTAAGGTGCACAAATTTACAAAAAAAGAGTACAAATGGCGGACTTAAGGTGGCTCGCCTAGGTTACCCGAAGCTCAGGCTGCGTTAGATGGCGTTAATCTGCAAATTACCAGTCTTATTTTTTTTGTGGAGTCGTACAGGCATTTATATACTTTCAATTATGCTTCGCGAACATTTAATATTAAAATTGACGTATTACAACAAACATTCAACTTCTCATTGTAACGTTAATCCCATCAATGTAAATAAATTTACTATTTTTAAGTACCACTCACACATACAAACAGTGTTTTTGTATTCCTTCTAGTCGATAATTTCACGCGGCGACAGCTTGTTTAAATAGCCTTGCGGTAAATACGTGCCATCGCATGATTTGCATGGAAGTACTGGGTTCGAATCCAGGACTTATTCTCTTTTTTATACTACGTCGGTGGCAAACAAGCATATGGTCCGCCTGATGGAAAGCGGTCACCGTAACCTATGGACGCCTGCAACTCAAAGAGTGTCGCATGCGCGTTGCCGCCCCATTAGAAACTTGTACACTCCCCTTTGCTGCGTGTGCACAGCAAAAAGGAGTGTACAAGTTCAAAGGAGGGTTTGGGTTGCCGACGACTCAAAGGACAATAGACGGAACAAATTAGTTCCGTAAGTCCTCCCGTCGTCAGCACCCCGCACCCTCGTTGAGCTCTGGCAGCCTTACTCACCGGCAGGAACACAACACTATGAGACACTATTTTTTGTTTTATTATTATACACAAATGTATATGTACTCGTACAGTAGTTACTGAGCGTTTTCCACAAAAAAGATAAAAAACCTATTCTCTTACATGGTAATAATTTTTGGGTTCGTCGAACTCAGAATTTCTAACATAATTATCCTAATCTGATATTTTAAAAAATTCCAAAAGGTATAGATAAATTTTAGTTTCTAAACTACGATTCGAATGATTTTTTTTTCTAATTGTTTATTTTCGATAGAGCAAGGGTATTCAAATCGCTTTTGAAATCTTAAATTAGTAAATGAAAATGCAATAGTTAACTGAGTAACGTAATGCTTTAAAAACTCAAGTGGACTTTTTTTATCTAATGAGTAATTTGGATAAAATATTATATTTAGCGAGGGTATTAAAAGTTGTGTTTTATATCTCAACTTAATAAATAGAAAATCAAAATGACAATAAAAAAATCAATATGTTCTCTAAGATAAAATTGATACCTTCGGCTCTCCATTCTTGCTCGGTCAATAAAAAAAACGAAATTTATATCCAAAAAAATACAAAAAGTTTATAGAATCCTGGGAATCGAACGCACCTTCACGGCGTGACAGACGACTGTACACCAACGACGCCATTACATAACACGCTGTTCCCGACGAAATTGGGCTATACATATATAATTATTTAAATATAAATAATAATGTCAAATCCATACTAATATTACAAATGGGAAAGGGTGTGTGTCTGTTTGTTTGTCCGTCTTTCACGGCAAAACCGGAGCGACGAATTGACGTGATTATTTAAGGGGATTTAGTTGAAGGGATGGAGAGTGACATAGGCTACTTTTTGTCTCTTTCTTACGCGAGCGAAGCCGCGGTCAAAAGCTAGTTTATTATAAATGGGAAAAGCTGGTTACTCTATAATCTGAAGTGGAAGAATTCGTTGTTTCACCAAAGATAATGTGTTGTTTGTCCGTCTTTCACGGCCAAACGGAGCGGAGCGACGGATTGACATGTTTTTTAAGTGGAGATAGTTGAAGGGATGGAGAGTGACATATGCTACTTTTGTCTCTTTCTAACGCAAGCGAAGCCGCGGGCAAAAGCTAGTACAGCACGGGTAGCATGGTCGCGCGATAGACAATAAAATATCAGGCCGTCCCTGTCGCACTATTAGTAAGTGCGATTATAGGGACGGCCAGATGTTTTATCATTTATCGCGCGACCATAATTGCCTGCCTTGACCAGATTATATTCATGATAATTTGATGATAATTATTATTTGTAACCATTTAGTTAATATTGTCTTCAGTTACCGCGATAGTTACTCATGAAATAAAAACTATGAAAACGGATTAAATCGCGTATAATGAGTTTAAAATTCATCCCGATGTTTCGAACACTTTACAGCGTTCGTGGTCAACGGGTGACTGAGGAAAAATTACAATGTGCAAAAGCTACCCATATTCTTGCTATTATATTCTTTTATAGGTATAACCGTTTAGTTGTTGAAGAAAAACATTCACACAACGACAACATAGGTCAACCAGCTCAGTAAATGCAATACATTACTAATACTATGCCCACACTATGACCTATGTATAATGTATTATACCAGACGTGTAATACTTATTTTATTTTATCAACAAAGGCATAATAAAGGATTGTATTGTATTTTTCTATGAAAATAAAAAATAGGAAAGCAATATAGTAATAGTCAAATATTCCATTTAAAAAATATAAAAAAAAAATGCAAAAAAAGTTCAAATGATTAAAAAAAACTGCGGGTTGGAACTCAAGATCTCCTGCTTCATAATCGGTGCATTTGACCAAGACGCCATTTCGATTTACATTAGCAGTGCCGAAATATACGATATGTATCTTTATTGACAAAATGCGTCATTATTTCTGAGTCTGCTTGAGTTAACTAAACCAAACCAATATCTTTAATAATTACTTGTCAAGAGCCAAGTGTCACTGATGACAATGTCAATTAAAAATGCGCGAAATATGACGGCTCTGTGTCTGTACACAAAATTTGGCACGCACATTTACGTAAAATTAATAAAAAATTCACATGGATTTGTCCATGATTTCTGTATGAAACAATGTATTTCATTCACTACTGCGACGACGGATAATGTATAGTAGATGTATGCGCATATTTTTATTTAGTTGTAGTGTGCGGTGACTAAATAAATGGTAGATGTTTTTTGTATGGAAAGCGAGCCACCTTAAAATAAAGAAATTAATATTAATTCATCTTCAAAAGAAGAAAACCTTTTCTGAGGGAGCCTAACCTAATGTATACAATGTTGTTTTGTGTGTTGTACATAATTTACACAATTATGAGTGAAATAAATTAAAACAAAAATAAAAAAATACATTCATTGAAAAATAAGAATAGATATTGCAATAAAAAAAAATACAATGTTTAAGTTGGTTGGCCACGCAACGGGATTTGAACCCACAACTCTGGAGTGAAATCCTTGTACATATTGGATTGGACTGGCCCTGCCGGCCTGCTAAAGCTGATGTCCCTTGTTCGAATCCCGCCAAGGGTATTTATTAGTGTGAGGAGTACTTACAGATATTTATTTGGCTCATTTTCTCATTTCATCATCTCCAAGGCCATTTACATAAACGACTCTTGGTTTTTATTTATACGTACTGATAAGTTGAATGTGTTTCAGTACAATTTTAAAATGTTAAATCTGCCGTTTCGGCTTGGCTATTAAAACATAAGTAATTATGTCGTTCTCTGCTATAATTCTTTGATATTTTCTACTTAGTACGTACTTCGCTATCAAACAACCTGTATGGTCTGTGCAGTGATCTTTCTGTTCTGCGGTTGTCTGTGATTAAAACTCGTTGACGTTGGTATGTCAAAATATTTTCTGTAGCTTATGCTAAAAATACAAAAGATACAAAAACAATGGTATAAGAAAGGGAAAAGACAGACTCCAGGTACATGGTTATTTTTTAAATACATCCAGCAGCGGGGCAGGCAGGGCCCAAGGTGACCGACCTACGCGCCGTGTACAGGAGTACCGCCTTCTGCATCTCACCCCTAGCGAGTGTCGCTCACTTTTGCCTATGAGATCGTTCGCCGAAACGACGATGATCGTCGAATCAACCAAGTATCTCGACCATTTTCGAGAACTGGCGCAGGTAAGTACCTACTTGTAGTACGGTACTTCGCGGTCCACAAGATTGTATGGAAAATACTAACTGCTGGTGAATTATCCTAGTTATGAGGTCATGTCTGTGCAATGTGCCCGAGTGACTCGCCGGGATAGTGTCCGACAAATGTTATTATTATTGTTTATATATAGCTAAACTCAAGCTTAATCCAGAACTGTAAAATAAACCTAAGAATTGGCTTTCTCTTTTTTAGGGTTTCATACCAAACATAGGCACAAAAGGAACCTTTCTGGTGCGGTTCGGCCCGTCTATTTTCTGCGTGTTCGGCAAAATACTCGATGACTCTGTCTCTTACATAGTTTCTCTTAGTGCGTTTTCACATCATCCGTTCCGATATCGGATGTCGGACATGGGTCCGATGGGATGGCCCATGTCCCGTATATTTACGCCACCATCTTTGATTTTTTTATTTTGAAATCTTTCCTACATCCGATATCGGATCGGATAATGTGAAAACGCACTTACACACTACTTTACTTTTTAAGTAAGTAAATAAGTTAATCTTCTTTATTGCCCCACAAAGATAACAGGTTTACAAATTTAATAACAGAATTACATTGAAAATAAAGGCAGCAACAGGCGGTCTTATCGATGTATATGCGATCACTACCAGAATTCTTTATTAGGGTAGCACGAAATAAAGCATAGTTTTGGTATTTCCGATGAACTACAGTATGGATTCTTCAAAAAAGGAGTGTACTTAGTTTCTAATGGGTCGGCAACGCGCATGTGACACCCCTTGAGTTGCAGGTGTCCATAGTTTCCGGTGACCTCTTTTCCTCTTACCTGCCGCCGACGTGGTATAAAAAAAATTGTAAAAGGTAATTTAAATAATATAAGGTATAGTATCTAGTTTTAATTATCAATTTTAAAAACTTGTGTTTTTAACCAACTTCCAAATTTCGAGGAGGTTATCATTTATCAATTCGTGTGTAATGTTTGATGTTTGTTACTAAGTAGACAGGTTTCGATTTTTTTTAGTGTATGTACATATTATTGAAAGCCAGTTCTGATAATTGGATTCTGGAGAAATCGAGAAAACTCCTAAAGTCTGAAAGGCGCATAATATATAGTGAATTTTGTGTTTTATTAGAACATCATGCATTTCCATTCAAAACAGTCACATATGGTGAAGTGGAACAGTTTATGATGATCAGAGCGGAACTCTTCAACGACGAATTTAACGAGTTAAGTTTTTTAAGCACTTTGAGGTTTCAAGTCAGATTTCGATCATGCTGGAGTTTTGGTGATCTCTTTTGGATACCAATCCATGAAAGATCAAGGAAACTTCTCAAATTTGAACGGCACACTTGTAGTGACTTTTGTATTATCACCAAAGTCTCTCTAATGTTTTGGATTATGAATAAGGACAAGGACTTACATTTGACGAAGTGGAACTGATGATGATCAGAACGGAACTCCTCAAAAACGCATAGCTCGTGTTAAGAGATTGATGAAAGAACTGCTGATGATGATCCGATTAGGAGCCCTTCAGTGACACATAGCTCATGTTAGGGATTTGCTCATTTATGCGTTTGTGTGTATGTAAATAAATAAATAAATAATAAATATTGGGGGATACCTTACACAGATCAACCTGGCCCCAAACTAAGCAAAGCTTGTACTATGGGTGCTAGGCGACGACGATATACTTAATTATATAAATATATACATAGAAAACATCCATGACTCAGGAACAAATATCTGTGTTCATTACACAAATAAATGCCCTTATCGGGATTCGAACCCGGGACCGCGGCGTAGCAGGGTCACTACGCGCTAGGCCAGACCGGTCGTCATCATTTCATGTGTCTCTAAACATTAAAGTTTATTATTTCTTCAGTATCGATCGCAGTCGCATGTGCGTTTCGTGTGTGAGGTGCCTGGCTCGCTTTTATGTAGTGTTATATAAATCCGGATTTGTGGCTAGGTCCGTGTTATCAAGGTCCGGGTACCCAAGTTTAATATGTCCGGATTCACGGATTCTAAGTACAGTCCAGTTTGCTTTCTACGTACAGTAGAATGGATGCGTTTTTAATTTTATAACAGTGAGGAATGTAAATCATTCTGTAAAGGACGGGTTCGGTACCTCGGCAACTTAGCACTGCCGGGACTACACGAATACACAAGCAGACATTTAGAACGGGTACCTTTTTCTTTTGACAGAGAACAGGTCTTGGTATCTAGGAGGCAAACGTTAATTAGTTTTCTTACTTTCATTTGATAATCCGGTAAATTTTTTTTGCAAGGTTCCGAAATAGAATATTCATTTATTTTCGAACAATACTATAAGGCCCAGAAACTTCAAGGTACTACGTCTTTTAATATACACATAGTTTTAAGTAGAGGAGTTGAGTAGTTTTATGTGCTCTGCCTACCCCTTCATGGGATACAGGCGTGATTGTATGTATGTTGTATGTATGTATGTATAGTTTTAAGTTTATAGTTTTAAGCACAATGTTAAAAGCATGGAGTAGAAGAAGCTCATGTGTTAAAGAATGGTACTTATGTGGTAGCTTTTACATGTGATTAGAAGACTGTAATCAGGTCCGACTAAACAGGTTCGTCCTTGCCACTAAAAAGCGCCGTGATGTCATCGGATAGTGACGGATGAGAGAGTGTTTAGAAAAATGCAATAAAAAGTGTAGAGACTTGAATATCGACCTGTGGTATACTGACGTATGTGATATCTGCTGATTCCCGAACCGTTACCACTTTTTATTTATTTGTTAGGTAGATAAGCGACCAATTATATATACCTACTCCATTTTTTTCTATATAGAGGTATATAGAAATAGGAATCGAAGATGGTATGGAAAATATCCTTGTACTGCATTAACCGTCATCTTCATAACTAAAACATAAATCATGTCTGTAAAAGTAAGTAAGTAAGTACAAGGAATCTCTGGGCAACTTGCCCGGTGAAAAACCAAAAAGCTATTTATTCTATAGTGCGTTTTTAAATAGTTAAGAGACAAATATTTACATGTTAATAAATATTTTTAAGAAATTTCACAAACAACGAATGGGTTTGTTTCTACAGGACGACGTGTAACAATCATCATTTCTTAGCATAAGGAGTATACGATAAGGCATAACATCGCTTCTGGTATTTGATAGGTACTAGTACTACTTAGAAGGATTGATCATTACTAATATGTAGTAGACTGGACTGGTATGGTGAAGTTAGAGAGTTACTTCAGATAATATATAAAGAAGGTCCTCTTCGATAGTACTAGGAAACCCTAGGCTTGGTCCATTCCTTGGCCAAAGAATTTAGCGAGTAATATTGATGTAATAGGCATAGTTGACTAATTACTCGTACTTCCCGTGGGAATTCATTTTGGTGGATTATTTGGTTATTTTTAAGTTAGTCTATATTTACTGTGTACCTTAGTTTTTATTTCAGATACCATCAGTTAAAGGATTTTATACAAACAATGCATAATATTTATTAGTTCATTATATCCAGTACACGACATGCTAAACGAGCATAAGGTACAAAGTAAGCGTAGGTATATACCTAAGTCTGTTATGATAAACTTTTATTTCATATATTAATTTCCACTAATTTTTAGCCACTATTTATAAAACTGAACAGAGTAGTTCCTCTAGGTTATGATACACATCTCACAATATAAAAAAAAAAACTAAACAAAATTTGTACCTTGGTTATCAATTTAACTAAATAATTTAGGTTTTTTTTTTATACTATGTCGGTGGCAAACAAGCATACGGTCCGCCTGATGGAAAGCGGTTACCGTAACCTATGGACGCCTGCAACTCAAAGAGTGTCACATGCGCGTTGCCACCCCATTACAAACTTGTACACTCCCCTAAATCATACTATACTAAAGATTAAAAAATAACTTTGCTAAAAAACCTTAGTTAACGTTCTATATTTCAAAAACTTTAATTTTGTTTTATATTACATCAGTTTTATTCTAAATATGATGGTTTTGTTAGGTTGTTTTTACAGCTTCAGGTTTTTTACTGATCTATCACATAAAACTTGTCAGTAAATAAGTTCGAATTTTGTACTTTTTTAATGAATTGTGCAATAAAGTTTACATAAAATAATATTTACAAATATACATACAATCAGCCTGTATCCCATAAAGAGGTAGGCAGAGCGCATGAAACTACTCATGTTTCTATGCCAGACTTGGCAAATAAGGGGTTGAAAGGAAACGAAACTCTGACAAAATGTAAAATTAAATAATCATCAGTTGATTTACCTTGTACGTTAGTTTGAGCTAGCCAGTGCGTTTATGTTTAATTTACAGTTTTAAATTAGTCTTGACTAAACTGAGCTTGGCTTAAAATAATAAATAAAATTAATACCTTTCTGATGGATTGGACTTTGACTAAGGGGATTCTAATGTCAGCAGAGATAGGTACTCTATACGTACTAGATAGGTACTACCTAGCTGTGAAAATTGATGAAGATAATATGTTAATGACTAAGGATCTGTCTACAGCTTCAACTACGGACAGTTTTTGAGTAAAAGGGTTCCTAATACCTAGATTTTTTACTATGTTTATGGGACAATATACGTATTATCTGAAACCAGTTCTGGTAACAATTAGCATTCATAAGTCA
The DNA here is from genome assembly GCF_023078275.1 of Leguminivora glycinivorella. Classification (NCBI taxonomy): domain Eukaryota; kingdom Metazoa; phylum Arthropoda; class Insecta; order Lepidoptera; family Tortricidae; genus Leguminivora; species Leguminivora glycinivorella. The sequence goes on from NC_062972.1 coordinate 29,059,679, forward strand.
TAACTATTTATTAATTTGGGCCTCAATCCTCTGTTCTTGAAATTATCGTCCAGTCGTATCGAATTCCTCAATAATTTCACACCCTATTTTTGTTGTTATAAAGCCTCTCTCTCTTTCAGTTCGATTAAAGAGATTTTTTTATGTTCAGCTGTTTACCTGATTTGACATCTTTGTTTTAAAAACGTGATTTTACTACCTACTAAATTTCTTTAAACTTTCAGTTAAATGTCAACAATCAGGACAAGGTTTCGCTTTCATCTTGGCTGCAGAAAGAGGAACCGCCGGACTACCCGAGACGTGTTGAAGATCCACCTTCTGAGTGAGAAAAACTGAGAGAGATACAGATTCTCTCAGGACATATGAATATTCTACACGGTGTTTTCTTAGTTACGTTAATTATAAGGATGCATTCCTATTATTCCTAATCTTATAATATCATTTACTTGGCACCCGAGCTTGCCTACGATTTTAATTGGATTCCAGACCATTGAGGTCAAATGGATTCTTGAAATTAAAAATCATCAAAAAAGAAATTTGCACATAGCATACCTGTATTCTTCATCTCCTTGAATACATATAAAATAAAACAACATAACTACCAAATTGTTTATTTCAATCACTTATTTTCAGAATTACATCCTTATTTGGTTATGCTTGGCATAGTTTGTATTATACATTATACACAGTAGTATATTTTATCTTGTACAGGTACTGTATGTATACCTCCAACGACTGAGACCATACCGCCATTTAATCGTTATTCTTTATTTAAAATGTATATTGATTCACGGTGTCCTCATAAGTGTACACAATCAAGATACTTAGCCCCATTGAGTGAGTGTTTTTTGTTAAATCCAATGTTTGTAGTTCTTTAAATATATCTATGGTTTATTTGACTAAAGGTAACAATATTTGAGTAAAAAAATGTGTGACCTTCGGTTTTTGGAATGATTGCTTGTACCATATGAGACCGCTAGCCTCGCACAGAGGTAAAAGCACAGAATGTATAATAGTACAAGTACAGAAGGCTCACTCCTTTGATGTCCACAAAATGCCGCCATTCTAATTTTTTACCTGCATTAACAAACGGACCGCACGCGAGCAGGCGACATTGAATTTTATTGCGCGGCGCGAAAGTCGTCACCACTGAATGGGCCGCGAATTCGCGGCCGCCGACATGTACATGTAGCGCGGCGATAAAAGCGCGGAGTGAGCCGCCCCTGGTAAAAGTAAGAAAATACTATAAAAATCTGTTATAATTATTTATTAACAAACAGACATTTTCAACATAATATTATGTAATAGGTAGACATGTTAGACTACATTTAATAAAAACCGGCCAAGAGCGTGTCGGGCCACGCTCAGTGTAGGGTTCCGTAGTTTTTCATATTTTTCTCAAAAACTACTGAACCTATCAAGTTCAAAATAATTTTCCTAGAAAGTCTTTATAAAGTTGTACTTTTGTGATTTTTTTCATATTTTTTAAACATATGGTTCAAAAGTTAGAGGGGGGCGACGCACTTTTTTTCCTTTAGGAGCGATTATTTCCGAAAATATTAATATTATCAAAAAACGATCTTAGTAAACCCTAATTTATTTTTAAATACCTATCCAACAATATATCACACGTTGGGGTTGAAATGAAAAAAAAATATCAGCCCCCACTTTACATGTAGGGGGGGGTACCCTAATAAAACATTTTTTTTCCATTTTTTATTTTTGCACTTTGTTGGCGTGATTGATATACATATTGGTACCAAATTTCAGCTTTCTAGTGCTAACGGACGGACGGACGGACGGACGGACGGACAGACAGACATGGCGAAACTATAAGGGTTCCTAGTTGACTACGGAACCCTAAAAAGTAGGTTAGGGGAGACCGGGGATAGTTGACTAACTTTTGGGGTCAGCTCATATATCTTTGATGTTTGTAATGAAAATAATTGTTGTTACAGATAGAAGAACTATTCGGGTCTCTAAACCCTTTATTTTTGACGCAAGTATTTGTTTGCAATTTATAACACGTATCTATTCGATTTTCTAAACTCCAGACTCTTAGTTAACCTACCCCATCTTCGGAGTAAGTTGGCTAGGCGATAATTAATGTAAATAAAGAAATTATAAATTTAAATAAAATTTAAATATAGCCGGGGGCGCCACCCGGGGGCGGGCAAGTGGTCTAGTGGTAAGGACGTTAGCCGCGTAAGCTGAAGACCCGGGTTCGATTCCCGGCTCAGCCACCAGTGGCCCCTGGTGGGCCCTGTCGTTTTTTCTTTCGTGTATGATATCTATTTAAATTTATAATTTATATATAGTAGTGTGAACTAGTGTGACTACTTGAAAAAAAAAAAAAAAAAACAAATCGAAAAATATTCAATAAAATAATTTGATTTGTTCCCTAATTGTAATGTAAATACAGAAAATTAATAATTTACAATAAAACAAAGTGTACGTAATGTTAGTAGCTTTTATCGAATTACAAGACACACAAACTTCAATCAATTCAATCAAATGAATTTAAGTGATACCATACGGGACCGCTAGTCTAAAATGGGTATATCTGTTATAATCATAGTACCAGGTAAGGTACAGAGAGGCAAATCTTGACTGGGGGGAAATTGTAACTGATCCATTTTATATTATGATAAAAAAAAATCTGTTTATTTCTAAGAAACGTTTATTTATTACATACATGATGATGAGTTCTACATAGATCCACTGCACACGCCTACCATATATAAGCGGGCCAGCTTTTGAGTCTCACGCGTTCGAATTCAGAAAATTCTTATTTTCAACCGGTATTTTAGTGACAAAATCCCGTATCGCCCCCAGTGGACACTCTAATTAATAATTCAAGCATTGTAAAACATGAAAAAAATGGACCAGTTACATTTGCCCCCAGTCGAGATTTGCCCCGCTGTACCTTACATTAAAAAATCATAACAATAAGCGCTTGCATAATTAATTAATTATACAAGCTATTACTTCTTCTTCCTGCCAAGTTCCATCCCTGCCATATTTATTGTTAATAATAAGCAATTATCATCTTTTTTTTTTTAATATTACAGCAATTTATTGTTGTGATTAGCAATATTCATTTCAAAATTAAATTCCATGAATTTGGACATACGACGTAACACGGGTACACGGACGTTCATTACATGGACCCTAATTCGGATCCGTGTAACAATGAAGGGACCGCAAACTCAACGTTCTTTCTAAGAATGAAAAGAGATTAAATCGCGTATAATTAATTTACTTATAAATATATCCTGATGTTTTCCGACGACGACATTAAAAGCTAGTTTTATTTCATGAGTAATAAATAACTATCGTCCTAACCGAAGACAATATAATTATAATCTAATGTAAGTCTATGTTGATTGGTCTTCGCGTAGTATCTGAGGTGCCAGTGAGTTGAGGTGGTGTCCAGCCAGAAGTTGAATTTCTGAAATGTTGCATTTGCAAAAAAAAAAGTATTTGCAGCATGTTGTGTTAAAATGACGAATTTGTATACCTAGAGATGAATTTTCTTAAATTTTAATTGGCATGAAGTGGAATTTGCAGCTTGTTGAATTTGCAAAAAAAACTAAATTTTTCCCACTTCGTTACCATTTTTCAAACACTTTGTGCTGCGGTTACAAAGTGAAAAGTATGCGAAATAATAGAAAATTTCGGGACCATTTTTTTATCTCTTGTTTTTTGCCCCAGATCGAAAGGGCTCGTGATTCTGAGTAGGAAAACCATAAATTTTACCTACCTTAGAAAAAATATTTTTGGTGATTATTCTCGCGAAAATGCCAAATGTTATGTACCTACTATTTCAGTTATTACATGTATGGTGTTTTTCAGAAGAAGTTCGCATACCAGGCTATTTCTGTCAGGTCGAAATTTCAAAGGGTCATATGTAGGGTAGGCACTGAAAAACATCGTACGATACACGTGCGAAGAGGAAATCCTAAACAAGCTGTCAAAAATTCGACACGAGTTTCTGCACTTGTATCGTAATGTAGGTACTATATACCATTCAGAAATAAAACATAAGGGACAACTGTTCGAGAAACATGAACATTTTGAATTAAAATTTTATTAAGTCTGATAAAAATATGTAAAGTAAATAAATGAGTTGGCCGTGGCGTCAGTAGCTACTCAGTTGCTTTTGGCAACTCTAGTTACTAGCTGTCACCTTTAATTTGACAATAGAGTCCATTGATCATTTTAGAACAATTGAGTGAGACTCAATTTCATATTAATTCCGTATCAGCAAAAAGTTCAGAAAATTAATTTTGACAGTTATTAAAATGAAGTGTTTTTTTCTTGCAAAATCTGTAAATTACGCCAATTTTCATTAATTTCAAATCTAGAGGTTTCCTTAGACCGTTTCCGTATAGCATCACCTGTATTCGCATAGTGGCATAGCAAGATCTGGTAGCTGCTGCGCCACGGGTGTGAAAAATAGAACTAAAAAATGGTGAAGAGGCCGGCTGTGCAATTCCCATTAAGTTTGTACAGTTGGATCACGTCTCCGATTTGGATAAAAATTGGTAGGCTGATAGAGTCCATGATGCTGAGCAAGAACCTTCCTTTGTTGTTACCAGATTTCTATGCATTTTCGGTAACAAAAAAGGAAAGTTTCATACAATCAATCTAGGACATTTTGGGAAACCTAGTGAATCTTGCTCAGCATCATGGACTATCAGCCTACCAATTTTTATCCAAATCAGAGACGTGATCCAAATGTACAAACTAAACGGGAATTGCAGGGCTAGTGACTCGCTGTAGGTACGTAGTGCGTTTTCACATTATCCAATCTGACATCGGATATAGGAAAGAAGTACAAGGAAAAATTTAAAGATGACGGCGTAAATATATGGGATATCGGTCCTACATGTGATATCGGATAGGATAATGTGAAAACGCACTTACCTACATCACGGGGCTAGCAGTGTTGCAGAACGTATGGTATATTCCAAAGGGTAAGTAAAGTAAGTATTGCAAAACAATAAAAAAAATACAACGCGATTTAGATACCTAGGTAGCAAGGAAATGTTATTTGTAAGAGGGGTTAAATAAACTACTTAAACCTATACCCAAGAATAATTCGTTAATATAGATATTATAGCTGTCTCTATAAATCTTCTAAGGCGCATAATATGTAGTGTAGAAAAAACTCCATAAGCTATAGTAACGTATAGTAGCTTTGATAGAAACATTAAGAACCATTCGTTTTGTTATTTGACATTGGGCGAATGAATTGAATACAATATTAGTTACAACGCCATCTGCGAAGCGTGAAATTGTCAATGTCATTTTGCCGAAATATTTTTCTTTGGCTGACTGCCGATAGTTGTAGTTTACATTTATGAAGCTAGATGGAGCTTTAGCTGGGCTATTGCTCCGCGGAACGCATTTCGGCGCTTCTATGTGTGCGTGCTTGCGGGGGCTGAGGTAATTGACAAGCGTGGCCTATGAGCTGTCAGTCGCTCCTTTAGTAGCCCCTTAACATAAAATTGTTATAAATAATGATCGTTATAATGTAAAATTGTATGAGAAACATTTTCGGACTACCAATAATCTATATAACAATTTTATATGAACTTTGGCGCACCCTTATTTTAGAGACGCATATTAAAGGCCATTGAATAAATGAAAAAATTAACAAAGACTGTTTCAAAGGAGATTGATATTTTTCCTTTGCATCTCAGGGATACGAGTAAATTAATTTAATCAAGTTTTCGAATTGGCTTGTTTGTGAGAGTGATCGCATCGCAGACATTATCTCGTATTTCGGGTAATTAGTATTCTGAGCACGTTTCGAACAGTTGGAGGCAACTATTCGCCATCGATAATGTTGATAGACGGAATAAATAGAGGCTAGATTGCTGTTTGGATTAATAATTTCAGTTTCAGGCCTTGGATACAATAATTGGATCGGCGAAGATACAATGGGGTAAAAGGAAACCGTCAAGCCTTCAAGAAAAGAGGGTACTCCAATTTTAGAGGTTGGCAATGCAATTCTAACTTGTAAAATAACTTTTATGAATCGTACCTGGCTCAAATGCCCCTATCAAATTGGCAGCGTTACCACGCTATGGCTACCATACATTTTTTACACATAATTCGATAGCGTTGACATCTTGGATTGGATGTGCCATTTAGTGTACGGAAAAACTGAACAACATCCCAAGTTATTTTATCGCGTTCAACCCGTGAGTGACTTTAAAAGCTTGTACTCCCAAGATTAGTTACTAGAACCACGAATTATATATTTTCCGTGTCGTGTGCTCTATCGAGTAGAGGCTTTGTAGGAAGTTTTGATCGGAGCTTGCCCGTAATTCGTACTATTTACTGACCTAATTGTGTGGGGTGCGAGCTGATTGAAGGCTTCTGAAGATTGTAGTTACCAGCAGACTTAGTAACTTCTCCAGCAATTTCTGTGCTGCATTTTTTTTATACCACGTCGATGACAAATAGGCATACGGTCCGCCTGATGGAAAGCGGTCACCGTAACCTGCAACTCAAGGGGTGTCACATGCGCGTTGCCGACCCATTAGAAACATGTGCACTCCTTTTTTGAAGAACCCTATACTGTAGTTCATCATACTTCGGCAGGGAGCTCATTCCACAGCCTGGTAGACATAAAGGAATTCATACAATCGTGTTTTCTAGGTGATGATCAATTAAGGCTAATTTTGCTGTTTATAATCCTAATTAAATGTTCCAGCTGGTCCAAAGCGATTAATTAACATTACCTACCCTTACCTTTATTACCATTTTTTACCTTTCTTCCAACGTTTCGGCCAGCTAAAAACGTATTCGAAAAACGTTTGGACCACCTTAAATATGTAGGTATACAAAGCGCGAGAACTTTACTTAAAGTGTTATGTTCCAGCTGGCGTAGGACATGAATGAAGACTATTATATATACTCTGTCAAACAAGTCTGTCAGTAAATAAGAACAAAGAAAACTAGATGCATCCTTTTCTTTAGGGTGCTAGAGAAGTATTTGCTTCTTGCTACTGTTAAACCAAGGAACAGTGTTGTATCTACCATCTCTAAGCATTCATCATTCAAAAGTATTTTTGTATCGATTGGTTTAACATTCGGCAGAGAAAATCGAATACATTTGGTTTTCTTAGAATTAAGAAGTAAATTGTTGACAGTAAACCACTGCAGTACATCAGCTAACGTGCTATTAATTACATTGTAATCCGTAGATTTTCGGTCAACATTAAAAAGCAGTGATGTATCATCAGCAAAAAGTACTATTTCACAAAAGTTTTTTACTATATATGGCAAATCATTTATATAAACCAAAAACAGGAATGGACCTAAAATTGAGCCTTGTGGCACTCCTAATTGGACTACAGTCCCGCTAGAGTGAGTTTTGTTAACAACTACTGTTTGTGTTCTATTGCTAAGGTAAGAAGACATAAAGTTTAGGGCATTTATAGACAAACCATAGTGTTCTAATTTCAAAATGAGCGTTCCATGATCCACACAATCAAAGGCTTTTGAAAGATCACAAAATATGCCAATTGCATCACAAGAATTTTCCCAAAAATTATATATATGTTTAATGAGTACCGAAGCAGCATCGGTCGTGGAACGGCCCCTTGTGAAACCGAACTGTTTGCTTGTAAGTAATCTATGTCTGTTGAAGTGTCCCAGTAGATCATTTAACATTAGCTTCTCAAAGACTTTACTTAGTACAGGAAGTATTGATATGGGACGGAAATTGGTTATATCACTCGAATCACCCGATTTAAAAAGTAGCAGCTTCTTAAGTATTTGCTGACAGACTTGTTTGACAGAGTTTATATTCCTTTAATTTAAAGCGAGAATGCTGCACCTAAACTGCTGGACGCTGCTCCTTCCTTGCTTGCTGGATTGCTGGAAGTTACGACGTCTGATGATTACTAGGCATTTGTATGCGTGTAGGTCATGGTATTTAGTTCGAATGTAATAAAAAAATTAATGAAATACACAGTTAATTGTTTTGGGTCAAATGTTTCCAATTACCGATTGAGGTGACATTTTGCATACAGGGTGCCCATGAGGAAAGGGATAAAATTCCTGAAAAACCACGCATTCCTGGGGTCATAAGGAGTAATAAATGTTATATAAACATAGGTCGAATTATGCTTTTTAATTTTGTAAAAATTTTCTCACATAACAAATGTGCCTTAATGCGCCGCCTAAGCAGGAATTAGTGTGTCAGAAAGCATGAAACTTGGCATGCATATACTTGCATCCCATATAACCATAATCGGTCGCCGTTCCAACGCAAATCCTCCTATTTTGTGTACACACAGGTCTTCGGGTCTCAATGCTTAGTCGCAGTACGGTCGACGTTTAGTCGCGGCGACCCAAATGGGGACGATTGGTAACAGGCACAAATGGTCACAAAAGTGACAGAAGTGTGCACTACGCGTGCACACATTGTTACCGTTTGGCGACTACTTTCCCAAAATCATTCGTTCATTTCATTCTTTTCAAATGGCGACTGTCAGAGACGTCAAAGTAAAAAAGAAATAAAATCATTTGACATTAAAATGTAATGGCGTAAGAATTTGTTAAAGATAAATATTGTTTGCATTTGTAATATAATGTGGGCTAATTACCATGGCCAATTAAATTGCTCGAGTGATTTCATAAAATAAGTCTAAATTTATCAACGCGCCATCAATTTACCTCAGTTAAACCAGTAATAATATTATTGACTACTCGGTGTTTGCGTGTTATGTATATTGATTGGTGAAATTTTAGTGCTCCGGTGCATATACTATACTGAAATAATAAAAATAATGCCTAGAAAACCAATAAAGTTGTTAAAATATGGATTAAGACGGTAATATTCCATGTAAAAAACAGTCGCCAAACGGTCACCAAACGGTCGACAAACGGTCGCAAAATGGTCGCAGCGTACACGCGTGACCGAAAGCAGTGAATATTTATTGGATTTTCAAAATGGCTAATGTATTCATTTTTTCCAGGTATCCTTAAACTTTATAAACAATTAAATATGCCGTCGTACTCAGTTGTCCTCACTAAAGAAGATTAAAAAAAAATTGTAACGTGCGTACCGAGCTGCTGGGTTGTAAAGGATCGGGGATCATATTATTATGGTCTTCTATAGAGCAACTAGTATTTTGCGGCATTTCACAATTGACACTTGTTGAAGTAGTCTTCATTAATATTACTATCAACATTCATTTCAGCGATCTGTACTTCTTTTGTCAAGATTTTTGTATAGCACTTATCTATACATCTACAAATTTGTAATGTTAAAGAGACATAAATAAAACGTAGTAGAGTAAATAATGTGTTTTTTTTTGTAACCCAAACAAAATACTTGTAGATACGAGTGCGGAAAAGAGGAAAATCGATACGAGTAGCGATAAATTAATACACGATCGAAGGGAGTGTTTTAAATCGACACGAGTTGTGAATGTCCTTTTCGCACGTGTATCGTACGACGATTTTCAGTACCTAAATCTAAGCTAAGAGTTTCGACCAGACAAGAAATGAATCATTGCTTGATTTGCTCGCACTACTGCGTTAAAAAAAGCAGCATCTGTACTGAAAAAAACTATCATTGCGCAACAGAAATTCTATTAATATCACAGTAAATAGGTACTCTATTTCATTTGATTCCTACTTTTATTGTGTAAAGCAACACTACACTTAATTTTTATCAATAAGAATTAAAAATTATATATTTAATACATTAAGTAACTATAAAGTGCTTATCTATTTGTATTATCATTCTGCACTTTTCTTAACTTTCCCACATTTCTATAAAATGTCGAAGAGTGCTTAAATGGTCGTCGTCGTTTATTATTATTTAATTCGCTCATATTTAAATGATTCAAAGCAACCAGTCCACAACTTCACAAGACAGTTTGAGAAACCTTCGTATTTCAGATTGTCATTTGCGGATACAGTGGTTTAGGAGCAGTTCGGTAATCAGACCTACACATGTGTGTACAAATTTTGTCAATGTCACTGTCAGAAACCGTTCTGATAGTGACAATGACAGCCACAAATTCGTCCACATGTTGTTACCTTTATGTGTGCAAACGTCGACTAATAAAGTGTCGTTAAAAGTCATTCTGACAGTGACATTGACAGCCACAAATTCGTACACATTTTGTTACCGTAACGAGTGCACACGACGACTACATTTTGTTATTGTATCAATACGGTCGCATTGTTTGCACTACGTTACCACGAGTTATGTCACATTTGACAGTTAGTTACTGATTTGAAGATTTTGCGACTGAAATGGTTGTATGGGATAGCTTTGCTGTTTATAAGTATAATTAGAAGTAGAAAAACGGTTAGGAGTTAATATTTCCCCTCTTTCCTCCCATTTTTATCTCCCCTGGGTTAAATTGAGGCGTTACCGAGAGGCTGGTAACCACCTGTCACTGCATTGTCACAATTTGGATTTTTTTCAACGTTTTTTGCCAAGATTGGAACTGAAACTTAGTAGTTCATGTGCTCTGTCTACCCCTTTATGGGATACAGGCGTGATTATATGTATGTATGTAAATTCCCTACAACATTGCCTTTTAAAGTATATTGGTAATTTTTGAATTACAAATAGTGCGATAGGGACGGCCTGATGTTTTATCATTTATCGCGCGGCCATGCTATCGGTGCAGTGCTTATCGAAGTATTCTAATAACCCTTCACTGTAAGAAAAAGTAAAATCAGCGATTAATGATTGCACCAAAAGAAACTTTTAAGCAGGCACTTAAATATTTACAGTATGTAAATTTTAAGTAAATACTGTACTGTAATCAGTTGGCCAACTGTATAACATTTTTTTTTTTCACCACACTAACGGGTAAAGGCTCTCTTTGCTATTCGAAAACAGATAGCAAAATTGCATTTTATCCACAAGAGTGCAAAGTAAGTTCATACAAATTTTAACTTGATGGCTTAAGCTGGCTGGTAGATTTTACCTATAAATGATAATTTTGAATCATGAATATTAGCCTGTGTGGTGACGGGTTAAGAATTTCACCACCCCCTTTCTTCCCGTGGGTGTCGTAGAAGGCGACTATGGGATTTGGGTTAAATTGTGGCGTAGGCGAGAGGCTGGCAACCTGTCACTGCAATGCCACAGTTTCGTTTTCTTTCAACCCCTTATTTTGCTAAGAGTGGTACTGAAGCTTTAGTAGTTTCATGTGCTCTGCCTACCCCTTTACGGGATACAGGCGTGATTGTATGTATGTATGTATGTATGTATGAATATTAAATGAATTGATGGATTTGGTTTAGTTTGATGTTATACATATAGTCAGTATTTTGTTCATGTTGGTGTGGTGAAAACGTTTGTGTATCACTCGGTGGCAAAGTTTGCTTTAAACAAACTTCGTGCCTTGAAACCCTCGCAAAGCTTGCTCGGGTATCAATATTGGCACGTGCGGCTAACTATTGATATTATAGTTCTGCTCGAGTCGTTAAATCATGTATCTCACGCACACGACACATCAGTGACCAAAACGCTCGCACTTTTGGTGCACGTGAGAAGAAATAGGAGCAACATACCAAATTATTGACAAATTCAAACAAGAACACCACTCACAGATGTATTGTCTCGTAAATAAGTTATCCAACCTTTATTACCAACCTATAAACCGAAAACAATGAGGTTCAGTTGCATTGTCCCTATTGTAATGATTCGTATTGTCCGATGCTTTGTGATCGTTGATGTCTCCATATACGATACTTGTATACGATACTTGGGCGCTGAATTGGGTAAAAACATGAAGTATTTATGTGTGTGCAAAAAGTTTTTGTTTCTAATGAAAGTAGCGGAATGAGCAGATAAATCGAGTGATGGTAAGCGATTTTTGGATGGACGCCAAGGATGATTTTTGACATTTGTAATACATTGGGTTTTTTTCCAGTTTTGAATATGGAACGTATTGCGGTACCTACTCTCATTAGAACGTTTTAATGTTGTTCCATTTTTAGGGTTCCGTAGTCAACTAGGAACCCTTATAGTTTCGCCATGTCTGTCTGTCCGTCCGTCCGTCCGTCCGTCCGCGGATAATCTCAGTAACTGTAAGCACTAGAAAGCTGAAATTTGGTACCAATATGTATATCAATCACGCCAACAAAGTGCAAAAATAAAAAATGGAAAAAAATGTTTTATTAGGGTAGCCCCCTTACATGTAAAGTGAGGGCTGATTTTTTTTTCATTCCAACCCTAACGTGTGATATATTGTTAGATAGGTATTTAAAAATGAATAAGGGTTTACTAAGATCGTTTTTTGATAATACTAATAGTTTCGGAAATAATCGCTCCTAAAGGAAAAAAAAGTGCGTCCCCCCCCCTCTAACTTTTGAACCATAATTCGATACCTTTGGGTTCAATTGGCGTAAAGGACAAAATGCAGGTTTTCAGGAGAAGCAAAAAACAACTTTTTTTTTAGAAAAATGTTTATATCTTTTTTGTTTTTTGACCTATATTTGTGACGTATATAGAAAAATATGTAGATTTTTAGTATCCTTCACCTAGTGTAGCAACCGTAGTGATAAACTAAACGGTTTAGAAGTTAGATGGTTGTAAAGGACACGTCAAAATGCTATGGACGTCCTTTACACCCACGATTTTTTTGAACAATTAGAGTTGATAGGGTCGTAAATGACGGTCTTAGATGATTTTTATACAAATTCGGGGCGTAAATGTAACCGGAATGGTACAAATGGCAACTGTTTTTAGCTTAGTTTACAATTGAGAAACTTGAAAAATGTATCAAAACGTAGTTAATATGGCATAGAATAGCCACATTAGTGTTACAGTGTATATTTATCTAAATATTTAGCAGAGACAAATAACAAGACTATTTTATATCCAGTTTTGCAATAAAGAAACAACATTTGCTTAAAAACTATCTAATATTTTGGAAAGTTATTATTTTAGTACTCGCCGCTCGGCTGTCTCAATAAGTTACGCATTCAGTATTTAATTCTAGCAGGGAAACGCTTTCGTAGTTTTAAGTAAAACACTAATTGTAATCACGTAAACTTTAATCAGCAACTGTGAATAGTAGACTATATTAATACGACAGTAATTTTAAGTCTAAAGTAGAAAGAAGTTTTAAGAATAACTAAGAATTAAGTACTTATTTATAAACGCAAGTTAGGACGCGTATACAAACTGTAGTCAAGACTACCTACTATGTTGATTCATATTTTTGATAATTTTAAAACAGAAAATTGTTATTTAGTCTTAAACCTGTTAAATAAGAATAATCTTAATTATGAGTTCAATCCTAGAAATATTATAGTCAATGCTTTAAGTACCTGGGTACATAGCCAAGTCACCAAACGCTAACGCTTATTCGCTAGCGAAACGCACCTGTTATTGTCGCACTAAATGTTAGTATAGTCTACTGTTAAAGTTTACTGCCGGCGTAGCTGAATGGCAATTGTCGACGCCAGACGTCGACAAAAATGCAGTCTGGTGCAATACGCAAGAGCGATAAAGATATATAGCTACGAAATAGATATTATCGTGAGCGTTTGTGCATTTGGGTACGTACCCTGATTACCATAATGTTTTTTTAATTACCTACATCTCGCCGCAGTATAATAATACTACGAAAGCGTTTCCCTGCTAGAATTAAAGACTGAATGCGTAACCTACTGACTATTCAGACAGCGGCGAATACTAAAAAAATAACTTTGAATTTGTTCCCAAGTATTATAAGTAGATAGTTTTAAGCAAATATTGTTTCTTTATTACAAAACTGGATATAAAATATTAGTCTTGTTCTTTTTTGTTGCTAAGATAGCTTAGATAAATATAATACACTGCATTAAACTGATGTAGAGCTATTCTATGCCATATTAAGTACGTTTTGATACATTTTTCCAGTTTTTAATTGTAAACTTAGAACAACATTTGTACCATTTCGATTACAATTACGCCCCGACTTTGCATAAAAATCATCTAAGACCGTCATTTACGACCCTATCAAATCATGGGTGTAAAGGACGTTATAACATTTTGACGTGTCCTTTACAACCACCTATCTTCTAAATCGTTTAGTTTATCACTACGGTTGCTACACTAGGTTAAAGATACTCGTAATCTGCATATTTTTCTTATACACGTCACAAATATAGGTCAAAAAAACAAAAAAGTGGGTTTATCTTTCTCTTGGAAACCTGCATTACATGTCCTTTACGACAATTGAACCCAAAGATATCGATTACAGTTGCGGATAAAATATTTTTAGTGCTGGTCGTAAAGGACGAAGAACAAAAAAACTTGTCCTTTACGCCCAACTTTATCACACTACTATAAAAAGTGATCCTTAGAAAGCAAGGGCTTAAAGGGCAACAATATATAACAAGGTGACTTACGACTATATTTTTATTTGTAGATTTCCTTTACGACACAAATAATAATTTATAATTAATGACTTGATATTTACGCCCCTTCAGAAAAGCTATTTTTGCAAGTCCATAGTAGAAAATCTTGGTCGTAAAGGCAACTTTTTAAGAGATATCGAAATTTTAACTACACAGATCGATAGCGCTTGAAATTCTTAACAAAACTGTATATATAACTCATTTTCGCCAAAATGTCCTTTACGCCAATTGAACCCAGAGGTATCGATATGTTTAAAAAATATGAAAAAAATCACAAAATTAGAACTTTATAAAGACTTTCTAGGAAAATTGTTTTGAACTTGATAGGTTTAGTAGTTTTTGAGAAAACTACGGAACCCTACACTGAGCGTGGCCCGACACGCTCTTGGCCGGTTTTTTATAAATGAAGATTATCAGTCTCAAAACTAGAACCATTACTATATTATTAGGCAAAGAGGATACTACTAAGAGTAACCATAGATTAAATATAAGAAGATCATACCATCCCATACATTAAAAAACGACCGCCTAAGAACGCGCCTACACTACACCACACATAGATGGCGCCAAAAAAAGTCTTGCAGCTTTCGATTATACTTGTAGATGGCGTTAAGTGTCACTTTAAACAAAGATTTATGACTGGAAACAAATATAATCGATCGCAACAAGGCATTTTTTTGTGGCGCAATCTATGTGTGGTGTAGTGTATGCGCGTTCTTAGACGGTCCTCCTCTCTCTAATATCCTCTCAAAACAGACTACCAATGTCACCAATAGTTCTCATTACATTAAGCAGTCTATACACGGCGTTACCAAGGATAATTCTAAATGACGAGTCTGGCGATCGTCCAAATGTTATCACAATATGCACTAACGCTAATGTACAATAAAACGGTTCTAGTATCGAGTTTCAGTTTGCGTACTGATGAGCTCATTTTAGGATCGAGATGGGACTGCAACAAGCGACGATAATTTTGGCCATTTTGGGTGATAGGCCGTCATCAACCACATTTTGCACTTGACCGTTTTGGCAATTACCCTAGTAACCTTTAGGGTAATGGTTATAAGTTCACTGCGGCAAAGGTTATTAAGTTGTCTAGCTCCATTCTGCTTTACTACGAGTATGACACTGGAAAAGTAGCAAGTCTATAGCTTACACTTAAGTATATTGGCAGTTCTCGCGTAAGTACATTGTGGTAGCTACACGTAATGTGCACAGCGGCGGCGGTTGTACCGTGTTTTTAACCCCCGACACAAAAACGACGGGGTGCTATAAGTTTCACGTGTCTGTCTGTTTGTGAGTGTGATTTAGATTTCGATAGTTTTTTTCTTTGAAAGCTGAAATAGTCGAGAGTGTTCTTAGCAATGTTTCATAAAAATCGGTCCATTATGTCGAGGTTTTTTTTAAATTTTAATTTTGTGGTTAGGTTATTCGAAAGCGTGTTCGAGCTCATATAAACCGGCAACCTTCAAATTAAGAGTGAACAGGCATCTTCTGGGCGAGCTCACTCCATCGTAGGCCACGTCTTTGCCTTTGGCTAGTCTGTGGCCAAGAGTAAGCCCATTTATAATGAAAAAAAAAAAGAAAAAACCTAACAACAAGTGGTAACTATGGTACCACTATTTAACCACATTTACCCACTCTATTGAAAAATCATGCCAACAACAAATTAAATAAAGGGAAAATAGGTCGCTTACAGAAGTGTATTTAATCATTCACATGAGTTCAACCATTGAAATACGAATCCTAAACCCATTAATATTCCAAAGCCCGCCTGATCAAGTTCCAACGTACATTATTATACCCTCGGCATTGGAAATTTCTTTAAGAAGAAAATGGCAAAAAGGCTTTAAATTCCGGCATTGCGATTTTTATAATCCATTTCCTTGGCGGATTGCCGGCAGAAATCAAAAATCGTTAGGCAAACGAGCTGTCTTATTGGGTCATCCTCAATTTATTTGTTTGGGTGGGGTGTTAGTTTAAGCGGTTATAAATTTTCTAATTTTTATACATGGCTAGAATGGTCGTTGCATTTCACAATTCTCGCTTCACGCTCGCTTAGTTGATTAAAAATACAAAAAAAACCGGCCAAGAGCGTGTCGGACCACGCTCAGTGTAGGGTTCCGTAGTTTTCCGTATTTTTCTCAAAAACTACTGAACCTGTCAAGTTCAAAACAATTTTCCTAGAAAGTCTTTATAAAGTTCTACCTTTGTGATTTTTTTCATAATTTTTAAACATATGGTTCAATATGTGTTATGTGGTTATAATATGTGTTAAATATTCAAGTCTGGGAGCCATTTAGAGTATGCTAATTATAGACCGATAGCTATATTGTCTGTTATCGATAAGATTATAGAAAAAATAATTGTTAAACAAATTAACTCGTTCTTGGAGCGTCACAAAATAATTTCCGATACGCAACATGGGTTTAGGAAAGGGCGCAGTACTGTTTCGGCCTTACTAGATTTTTCAGATTATGTTAATGAATGTTTAGACTCTGGTAAACAATTGATAGCTCTTTTTATAGACTATAAAAAAGCATTTGACACTTTGGATCACGATATTTTATTACAAGCAATGGACGAATGCGGGATACGTGGTCCTACAAATAAGTGGTTCAAAGAGTTTCTGGCCAATAGGAGGATACGCACGAGCGTCGCGGGAGTGACCGGGGAGGCCGCGGCCGCGGACCTCGGGGTGCCCACCTGCTCGGTGTATGCTCCAGTGGGATATGCGATGCACGTCAACAGTGTTTCCAATGTGGTGCAAAAATGTCGAGTGTATATGTATGCAGACGATATGTGTCTAATATATGCCTCAAAGGACTTACTAGAGATACAGAAGTATATACAAGAGGATTTTGAAAATATCACGAAGTGGGCACATGATAACGGAATTATCCTGAATTTCGCCAAAACAAGATGCATGCATATACACTCGCCATACAATCAGACAGCAAAGAATGTAACCCCACAAAACTTGGATATAATAGGACATACATATGATTGTTTACATGTCAATAAATTTGGATGTAACTGTGATAAATTATTGTATGTAGAAACATTTAAATACCTTGGTTTGACAATAGATAAGAACTTTAACTGGAAGCCACATGTAAACAACGTATGTAACAGATTGAGATCGGTATTGGCAAAGTTTTATCAATTACATAGCTCACTAAACAAAACCACTTTAAGGGTTATATATTACGCACTTGCCGACTCCCTAATTAGCTACGGTCTCATTGTTTACGGCCGAACATTTACAACTTATATCAGTGATATAAAAAGACTACAAACTAGATTAATAAAGTACCTCGTCACAAAAAAAGTTAAGGAAAAGTGCAAAAAAGATTATGATAAGTTATTCCCTTTATGTAAAATCGTACCTGTAGATAAAAAAGTTGAGTACTTAATAGGATTAGAATATTATTATAGTGATGATAATAAAATAAAAATTAGCAATAGGTATAATACTAGAAGTGTAAGAGAGCAAAAATTCATACAACGAAAAACGAGAAATTATTATGGCAAAAGAACTGCGAAATATATAGTACCCAGAGTGTTTAATAAAATCAATATGCTAAGGCAAACTCCAAAAGTGAGCAAAGGGGTAATCAAATCTAGATTAAAAAGTTTTTTCCTCAGTGTTAAGTCATAGTCTGTAAGTTAGATAGATGAATCCTGCAATAAGTACGTTTTGAGCATGCTTAAATGTTTGTTTAAATTAAGTAAAACTATTAACAAGTTGTTAGAATTAAGTAAATAGGTTAAGTTATAAGCATAAAAATGAGCGCTAACTCGCCATCAAACGTCATAGTTTGGCGAGATATATAAAATTTGTAAAAGTGTACATGTTGTTGTGAATAATAAATTAAAAAAAAAAAAAAAAAAAAAGTTAGAGGGGGGGGACGCACTTTTTTTCCTTTAGGAGCGATTATTTCCGAAAATATTAATATTATCAAAAAACGATCTTAGTAAACCCTTATTCATTTTTAAATACCTATTCAACAATATATCACACGTTGGGGTTGGAACGAAAAAAAAAAATCAGCCCCCACTTTGTACATGTATGTAGGGGGGGTACCCTAATAAAACATTTTTTTCCATTTTTTATTTTTGCACTTTGTTGGTGTGATTGATATACATATTGGTACCAAATTTCAGCTTTCTAGTGCTAACGGTTACTGAGATTATCCGCGGACGGACGGACAGACAGACATGGCGAAACTATAAGGGTTCCTAGTTGACTACGGAACCCTAAAAAGTTACTTGTCCCAAGAGGATTCGAACCCAGAACCTGGTGACTAGTTGACTACAAATTCGATGCTTTGCAACAAAGCCACAGTGAGACACACGTAAGTTGGTGAAATTACTACTATACTTGGTCTCATACAAAAATGACAATTTAAATACCTAAACTGTCTAAACTCATGATCCAAAAGATCCGTCGTCGCACGAAGGTGCAAGACGTGGGTTTTGTCATTAACAAACTACAAAATTAAATGGAGTTGAACGGGTCATGTTGCTAGGCATGGTGATTGATGGCAGAGACACCAAGAATAGGCAGATGGTTAGTGACAGCTTTTTATAGACGTAAGAAGCGCTTCGTACCCGTTGGCTCGTTGGCTGGACGACATCAGGAAAATTGCAAGTCATAACTGGATGAGAAAGTGGATAAGAATTTTCAATAATATTCCCGCAGCTATTAAGACACTACCAGATGCCGAGTTTCAAAATAAGTTTAAAGATATATTATGTAATGCCTGCTTCCACACGACTGACGAATATTTTAATTATATTGTAGTTAGTTTTAGTAATAACATTTGTAATTTATATCATTTGACATTCAATACAATTACATACATACAATCACGCCTGTATCCCATAAAGGGATAGGCAGAACACATGAAACTACTAAAGCTTCAGTGCCACTCTTGGCAAATAAGGGGTTGAAAGAAAACGAAACTGTGTCAATACTATTATAATTCATAATTTTATATAATGATAATGATAACATGCATGCCTTCCAACATTGATTATATGTATAGCTTAGGTATTCAGGGTTTTTAGTCAAATATTTTTAGTTTGTAAGGAAGAATTGCATGTAAGCAATTAATATGTGAGTTTGCATGGGAAAATGTCCCACTTTGTCGATTGCTATAAAGCCGCTTTTTCAGTTTATTCCTATAAAGATACAAGTAAATCTCGCCTGAATGGTAACCGACAAAGTGGGACGTTTTGCTAAACACACTCACATATTCACATACATGGCTTTCACGTTGTGGATATGTAAATTTTCACATGCCTTATGGTAGAACATATGTATTAAGGAACAGCTTCATCAATGTAAATATTTTATAACACCTGTATTGCACCATACGTTCTTGTGAAGAAACATTCATTCATTCATTCATTCATTCATTCATTCATTCATTCATTCATTCATTCATTCATTCATTCATTCATTCATTCATTCATTCATTCATTCATTCATTCATTCATTCATTCATTTATTCATTCATTCATTCATTCATTATTTCATTCATTCATTCATTCATTCATTCATTAGACTTGTTCAGGATCGGGACAAGTGGCGTTCTCTAATACCTACTAGTGAGCTAGTATGTTCAGCCAGTGGGCGATAAAGGGCTGATATGATGATAATAATGATAAGCCATTATTTTTGTCTTACCCGCTGCCACTAGCGCCGCCGCCTTATCCCCGCCTCCACTTAATTCAATCCATTTCTTTTGTACCACCAATGTGTTACTCGCGATATTCCTTTTCGGGAGTCCCGTTTTTCGCTTCGATTTCCGGTTCCGGCTCGGCTTGGCATTTAACGTCCCGTTTTTGATTGAAAGGGGTTCCAGTGCAATCTTGTCGAGTGACAGTAAATATAGACTGTCTGACATAGATCCCGTATAGGTATTATCAGTGTTATCGTCATCATCACACTTAAAGCTCGGCCACACATGCGCGTTTTGAGAGCGTAGGCGGAGCGTCAGTGGAGAGCAAATGATAGCGGTGCGCCGGACGGATTCTGGCGTTGCACCGAGCGGAACGCCAGCGTTCGTCCGGCGCGCCGCTATCTTTGCGCTTTGCTAACGCTCCGCTATCAAAACGCTTTATGTGTGGTGGAGGTTTTAAAGACGGTTAGGAATGCAGTATTTTGACAAAAAAAAAATTACTGTCCTGCGGCTGGAAAGTGTCAAATTACAGATCGCTGTATGAAGGCAATCAATCATCATTAAAAGTACATATTATGTAGTAGTTTTCATTAATCAAAGTTGTTCTTTAAAGATCTTATATCTTACCTGTCCAAACTCCCTATACCTATGTTTGTTCCTTCACCGCTTTAAGGAAAACGTCAAATCAATAAAGCCTTTTAGATCCACTCGGTCTAGGCAAGTGGTCTCTGCCGTCTCTGGTGTGAATTGAGGCCAGAACGAGGCCGAAGGCATAATTGGATGAAATACGAGTACGCCAGGAGATCGACGCGCTAACATTGGACGTCAAAGGCCTTTTGCCCCTGCGAGCTGCGTTGGAGTTGATTTTACACTTTGAAGCTTTGAACGTAAAAACGCCGTACGTGTGGATGAAACTCTGTGCGGCCGTCATTGCTTATAGAACAAAGTGGAGCAAACTCGCATTCAATTTATCATTCGCTGACCGCAAGCATGTATATTTGAAAGAGATTTTTTTATTTATATTATTAATCAGCTGTATGCTTAGCAACTTAGGTAAGATTTCATGTAATAAAAAGAATAACTACTTGATAGAGGCGCTAAACTGAAGACGTATGTACAGCGATCAATAATTTGCGACGTTCTTAGTGACTTACGTCATTTTGATGACATTTAGTACTCTGCGTCTGCGCGTGATATTTTTAGAGTATTTTTTTTATATCTAATATAAAACTATCAGTCAAGTAACGAAATTAAAAGGTTTGTTTATTTTACTGTTGATACTCTTATAAAATTAAACCTTTTTTCCTTGCAAATACAATTTTTAAGTATCTAATTACTACTATATCTAGCTTACTTATAAAAATCAAGAAGTGTATAAGAGACTATTCGTTCATTTTCAATTTAGAAAATAACTGAAAAACAGGTTAATACACTACCTAAATAAGTACTTAATTTACCTACTTGAATTGTGTTACTAAATATTCAGAATTAGACACACTATGAAATGTTACTTTGTACTCGTGTCTCAATTTACCAAAGACGCATTTGAACTGGAACAGTAGTTTCAACTGCAGCCATTCAAGAGAAACAATATCAAAGAAGGCTCCACGAATTCTTGACATCTGTGCAAACATGCTATTACCCGAATCCACACGTCTCAAAAGGCTTTGATACAGAGGTGTGTGCCCTCTGCATATTTCATAGCACCCCTTGGATTTATTCCCATCGCTTGAAAAGTCGCCGTTAAAAATAGGTAGCCCCGTCTTAGCTTAAGACAACCTTAGGATAAGGGTGGGTGGAATCATATGTGACTACACCCTAAGATTAACACTAGGGACTAGTTTTTTTTTATACCACGTCGGTGGCAAACAGGTATACGGTCCACTTGATGGAAAGCAGTCACCGTAGACTATGACGCTAACTAATCAAGGGATGTCACATGCGCGTTGCCGACCCATTAGAAACTTGTACACTCCTTTTTTGAAGAACTCCATACTGTAGTTCATCGAGAATACCTCGGCAGGGGGCTCATTCCACAGCCGGAGCGTCCGCGGGAGGAAATTCCTCTGAAATCGCAGGGTGCGCGACCATTTAGGTTGCAAGATGTGTGAAGTTTATAGGGAGTCTTCGTAATAATTGACTTACCCCCAGAAAATAAACTGTTTCTGCGGTTCGCTTATTCTATCGGCCCTAATGGAATGAAGAACAACTTTCTCTTGACACTGATTTGAACAGGATGCAGATGTAAATTCCGCAGTCTGCGTCGGGATACCATCGGCATCCCGCGTCCTCAATGAAAATGCTCCTTGTTACGGAGTGAAACATGTCGAACGATCTTCGACTGTGAGTTACCCGATTTTAAATGTTTAATATGATAAATTCTACCAGCCAGCTTAGATAAAATTAACAAAAATCGTATGTACAAAAAAGACATTAAGATAAAATTAACAAAAATCGTATGTACAAAAATACTTTACAGTTTTGTGGATAAAATGTAATTTTGCTATCTATTTTCAAATAACAAAGTGAGTCTTTACAAGTTGGTGTGGTGAAAAAACATTTAAGTATTTCGAACCGGTCGACGAAAGCTTGCTAAGCTATTGCAATGCACACGTCTTAGAAATACTTCAGCTAAACGTAACTGACATGGTTTTCTTATTTCTTACTGTTTTGTAAACTGGGCCAGTGTCTGAAAACTATTATGACCGAAATTAACAACTTTTGACAGAGGTTCAGAAGATATTTTTGCAACATATAAATAATAAGCGCTTGTAGCCTAGCCGTAAGTACGTGTGACTTTCGTTCCGGAGGTCGCGGGTTCGAACCCCGGCTCGCACCAATGAGTTTTTCGGAATATATGGGCGAAATGTCATTTGATATTTGCCAGTCGCTTTTAGGTGAAGGAAAACATCGTGAGGAAACCGGACTGATTCCAATACACAAACACAAACATCGGTTAAAATCTATAAACTGAATTTGCTTACCTAAGTAGTTACGTACGTACGTCGTACAGGTACGAGGTGAAATTTTTAAGAGATGCAATTAACGTAATAGTTCTATTTGTATTTTAATAATGTAATTATTATAATAACTAAACCAAGTTCTAATACTAACAGAATACTAACGTCGGTTTAGGTACTGTAAAGTTATTAAGTTATTACTCAGAGCAGATGTCGTCGCTGTCTGAATGACCATCTGGTACAAGCTACAAACGTAATTCTTGCTTCGTAGCCAATTAGTAAGCTCTATGTCCTATATAAAACCAAACTGTGGAATAAATTAAGGAATGTTACAAGTATTTAAATCATCGGGGCACAGTATAATATTGTTTGCTTTAGGAGAAAATTTGTCACATGGGAATCCATTTTTGAATTGCGAACGCACGAATTCGCCGTTCGAAAGTCTGCGGAAAACGACGTAATGCTATTTTTGAAAATAAACGGCTAGTAATTTTAAAACTAGTGGTAATGACCACTCTGTTATATTATTTAAACCATAATTATGGAAATCTGTTTTTATTCTGTGACATGACATTGCATCCTGATAATATTTTCAAACATTGACGTTGGCATATTTATTAAGGTGTTGACACAAGGTATAAACTAAGACTTGTTGTACACAATACTACAACGCACTCGTTTTCGATCAATTTTCGATTCTGTTAGTAGAATTTAAATCGCTAGTAGTGTAGATATTATTGAATGAATTTCACGAAATCAAATGGCCGAGATTCAAAAATCGGCCCCATGATTTGAAAACCAACTATTCTATAGGAATTACAAGTTACGATTGTTTTTATTTTTCATAAACGATTGTTTTTTTTAAGTATTAATTAATTTTTTTTTTTTTTTTTTATACTACGTCGGTGGCAAACAAGCGTACGGCCCGCCTGATGGAAAGCGGTCACCGTAACCTATGGACGCCTGCAACTCAAAGAGTGTCACATGCGCGTTGTCACCCCATTAGAAACTTGTACACTTCCTTTTGCTGTGTTAAATACGCAGAAAAAGGAGTGTACAAGTTCTAAGGAGGGTTCGGGTTGCCGACGACTCAAAGGACAATAAACGGAATAAGGGCCGGTTGCACCAGCACACTTTGACGCCTCCTTCATCGTTAAAGATGGCTCCGACGACCGTTAAGTGCATATTTGCGTTGCACCATGCCATCCGTCAGTAAAAGGGTTACGATTCATTTAACCGGTGCCAGAGCACCGGTTAACGGCTCGTATTAGGTAAATCTAGGAACCAAAATGGCGGCCAATGTTTTGAATTTGTCCCGTATTTCACGAGTTTATGCTTATTTTAAAATAATTTGAGCTATTAGCAATGTAAAATACTTACAAAACGTTTAAAACAGTAAAAATGTGGAAGTAACTAAACATAAAAAAGTGACAGTGACACACCAGAGTGGTTTTAAGGTTATTTTAATTGCGCGACGATTTGTGTTTGTAAACACCTTTAATTTAATTTATTTTGTTAATAAATGTGTGTGTTTATATTTAGATCGAGTGCAGAATGAGCTTCAGTTGAATATATAATCGATCGATGCTGTAAGAAATTCACAAGTGCGTCCTATGAGATCAAAATTCGACAGCAAATAATGAAAACTATTTGTCGACAATACAGTCTTTAAAAGGGTCTTGGTATATTTGGAATCACGAATAAAATAATAAATATCCTGGAAAAAGTTGTGGATCCATTATGACATCCGAAATCAGGGCGAGAATAACGACAAACATTGTATAAAATCCGACCTTCAAAATCGTATCTCGCGACAGGAATCAACTTTCGTTTTAAACTATACACGTCTATGAGACATACGAAATGAAGTATTTTAGTGTGAAGCAAATGTGTTGGGACAATCTACACAACTTTTAGGCAACAGCATAGGCAAGATAGTGAAAAAATGTAAAGAAAACGTTATTATAATACTTCGTGTGTGTGTGGATTGAGTGAGCACCTTCCGAAAATAAAAAAAAATATGCTGATCATTTAGTAAAAGTTCTAAAACAATTGTAAAACGAATCTCTGAATTTGTAAAAAGATAAATCAAAAGATACAGCCATTAACATGTGCTCACTCAGTTCTCACAAACTACCAACGAAAACAGTGAATATATTCATTTAACATATAATATTTATATACTAACATTTAGTAAAAAATAGGCCAACCTACCTCTATAAATATTAGATCACCTAGTGACGTATTAAATTTTTTACAAATAGTTTCTTATGCTCACTCAATCCACACACTTTTGAAAAGCCGAATTTTGATGAAAAACATAAGATTTAGACCGCTATTATATGTATATAGTTTAGTAAAAGTGAAATGGGAATTTGTAAAATACAAAACGAACCACTAACGTGTCAGGTTTTTTTATAATATATTTTTGTAAGTGCTCACTCAGTCCACACGTTTTGAGAAAGTTAAAAATGTAAATATCTTACGATTTGTAGCACCTAAGACACTCGAAAGTACTTCAACATTTAGTAAAAATTTTTACTAAATATCCACCATCTAATATTTTATATTCGTTGTCTGGTTTTAAAGATATTCAGACATAACTTTTCTCATACAAATGTATCAAGAGGGTGACCACACTATGTCGGCTCCTGATTTTCCCCACCTTCCCATTGTCATATTGAGATTGGGGAGTTTCGTTCAATTTTGATAATAGTTTATATTAAACTAATACCATATTAATTCTCCATCTGCAAACTGTTTTTAGGTTATGTTCTTGGCCTAGTGATGATGTGTATTGTGTAATTTTTATCGACGTCAGGATAATAACCATATCGACATGCATGCATTAAAAAGGACATGAATGATAATTGGTAAGAAACAATTTGTAAGTGGGAGCAAGAAATAGTTATTCTTTTCTCGCTCCCACTTACAAATCCGGTAAACTATTATCAAAATTGAACGAAACTGCCCAATCTCAATATGACAATGGGAAGGTGGGGAAAATCAGGAGCCGACATAGTGTGGTCACCCTACTTGATACATTTGTATGAGAAAAGTTATGTCTGAATATCTTTAAAACCAGACAACGAATATAAAATATTAGATGGTGGATATTTAGTAAAAATTTTTACTAAATGTTGAAGTACTTTCGAGTGTCTTAGGTGCTACAAATCGTAAGATATTTACATTTTTAACTTTCTCAAAACGTGTGGACTGAGTGAGCACTTACAAAAATTTATTATAAAAAAACCTGACACGTTAGTGGTTCGTTTTGTATTTTACAAATTCCCATTTCACTTTTACTAAACTATACACATGTAATAGCGGTCTAAATCTTATGTTTTTCATCAAAATTCGGCTTTTCAAAAGTGTGTGGATTGAGTGAGCATAAGAAACTATTTGTAAAAAATTTAATACGTCACTAGGTGATCTAATATTTATAGAGGTAGGTTGGCCTATTTTTTACTAAATGTTAGTATATAAATATTATATGTTAAATGAATATATTCACTGTTTTCGTTGGTAGTTTGTGAGAACTGAGTGAGCACATGTTAATGGCTGTATCTTTTGATTTATCTTTTTACAAATTCAGAGATTCGTTTTACAATTGTTTTAGAACTTTTACTAAATGATCAGCATATTTTTTTTTATTTTCGGAAGGTGCTCACTCAATCCACACACACACAATACTTCTGTTCATACCTACTTACCCGAGTTTTATTTCACCTTTTATAACTTTTTCATAAACCTATAATGCAAAAACTTTGCAGTAGTCAAATTATTTACATTTAACGTGTTCAGTGCTGGCATCGCAAAGTTTGAGACCAAAATAATCCTCCTCCTATGTCGGCGACACAGCGAAGTTGACTTATGCCAGTGGCATAGGAATGAGAATTTATTTGTTTCTACCAGCATAAATAGTGTAGGCTTTTAGTAAAACAGTGGGATGAACGTGAATTCATACTATTCGTTAACACTCCGGACAGAGAGATGCAATCTTGAGTTTGACTAGTGCAAAGGCAAAGTTGACAATCAAGCATGTATTTCAGCTAATTAAATACATAAAGCTAACCAACATGAAAGCAATACAGATTTTATATCCTAAATAGTAATGCAAACATAGTATCTGCTTGAAATTCACTACTTAAACCTAAATTTTTCATGTCGGTCAGGGATAAATTCTTGACACCAAAATGTTCTAACCATTTTAAAGTATTATTACCTACTACTAAAAGTCCTCAAATTGTATTTCATAATTTATGTTGCTTTGATATAAATGATGCAGCTGAACATTTCTAAAATAAATCAGAGTCTAAGATTTCATAGGCACTTATAGTTCTGTACTTATTTTTCAGCATACTGTTGAGGGTGGGCTTGTGAATATTGTGGCATGTCAGAGCGTTATCAGACTTTTCAGTAGCAGTATAATTATATAGGCAAAATAATTTCTAGTTGTGTCATGCTAATTTGGAAACTTTACTTACTATTCTGGAAAGAAGAAATATACCTCTGTGAAATTAAAACAACAGTAAATAATTCCATGGGTAATTTATCTACACCTCAAAAAAAGGATATTATAACTTGAATAAGCAGATAGTTATAATAAGAGTATAGTGGGAAACAATGACTATACAGGAAGGTAGATAAAATCCTGTATTGTTCATGAATAAAGTACTAATTATCATAAACTGTGACACTAGATATAAGTTAGAAAAAAAGAAATATTATAGGTAGGACTTTATTTTTACACAGATTGACTGAGTTCCATGATAGCTTAATAATGCTTGTGTTGTGGGTTACTCAGACAGTAATATAATTATGTAAACACTTGATTACATAGAAAACTTACATACTCTGGAAAAAATGTGTCTGCCGGCCACATTTAAACTATCGGTGCTGTTCTCTAACATGTGAATAAATAGATTGATCCCAATAGATGCCAGCCTCAAACATATTGCAGTGAAAATGTGGTCTTTAGAATAAGCATTCAATTTCCAATTTTATAACCACAATTTTTAATGGGTTGGGGTCTATTAGTGGAGACTGTATAGTCATTTGGCACATAAAGTAACAAAAATATATTTTATTGACAAAATTGAAATTCTGATGATAATAATTTGTAAAACTTTATTTTCTACAAGTTTCTTCCAGACTTCCAGTTAATTTCATAGTATAATTTGTTGATTTCTAGAACAGATTCACTTGTAGAACTGTCATCTTGTAGTCCACATCAAATGGTGTAAATCAACTCTGAAAAGAAAGCAACATGTAACTTATTATTATATTTAGTACTTAATAATCCTTATCAAACACAACAAAATTTAAGTAAAAGTACATAAATAAACTTAAATGTCTGCTACTACAAACAGTTTTGTCATTAATCTTACTGGAAATTTTGCCATAGGCTGTGTGCTGTGTATGACATTGAACTTACCTAGTACTGCACCAAAAGTATGCTAATTTGTTTCATAGCTAGTTCACGGAATAAAGGCTATGCATTTGGGTAAGAGGTCTGTAATAAGCTACCTATAATGATTATAATACTCATGAGAAAACTTGCCTGGTAATTGGTTCCTTCATTCCTTGTTACAAAGGCTTTGAGGTTGGAAATAGCCACTTGAAAGTCGTAGAGATACGTCCTTTTCATGCGTCATGAATATACATTAAAGATAACCACGAACACAAGTGTACATAAGTGGTGTAAATTGTTAAATATTTCGATAAGAGCTGCAAAGAAAGTTTAGTTTGCGCCTAAGTTTTTTTTTAAATAAAGATTTTGACATTTATATGATTGGGTTGCTATATGAAAAATCAATTCTACCATAAAAATGTTGGTAGGATTTCATTCACGACCTGGCATCACAGTTAGCGGTTACGTGCAGTAATTTTTGGGTTGGTGCAACGCAATTCATTAACAAATCGTTAAGTCCCCCACGTAATCGGTAAAATTTTACGAACAGAGCCTACATTTACAGGTGGTTTGGTGCAACCGGCCCTAAGTTGGTTCCGTAAGTCCTCCCGTCATCAGCACACCGCACCCTCGTTGAGCTCTGGCAGCCTTACTCACCGGCAGGAACACAACACTATGAGTAGGGTCTAGTGCTATTTGGCTGCGGTTTTCTGTAAGGCGGAGGTACTACCCCAGTTGGGCTCTGCTCTAGATTCGAGCGAAACGATATCCGCTGTGCTGTGCCCTACCACACAAAGCGGAATATCATTCGCTATGCCCTGCCTCCTCAACCTCCTAATTGAATAAACATATAACCAATTTTGCTCTAATAAAAAAAAAGTACCTACAGATGTAGTGCGAATAGATTTGCCTTCGTACGCTTCCTATGCTACTTCAGTCAGTCTCAGTACAAGATGTACAGACATTGACTGAACTAGCATGACAAATACGAACGTTTCCGGAAAAATACGAAGGAAACCCTTTTCGCACTACAGCTGTACGTTGCTGGATTACGGTCTTTCTTGAAGGTTACACATTAATTGTTAGTTCAAAAACACTACAGCTTGGTTGTGTGAGTCAGGAAGCTCTGAATTAGAGATGCACCGAATATTCGGTTACTATTCGGTATCCGGCCAGGAGCGGCTCACTCCTCAATTCTATCGCCGCGCTACAAGTACATGTCAGCGGCCGTGAGTTCGCGGCCCATTAATTGGCAACGACCTTCGCGCAGCGCAATAAAATTCAATGTTGGCTGCTCGCGTGCGGTCCGTTTGTTAATGTAGGTAAGAATTTAGAATGGCGGCATTTTGTGAACATCAAAGGAGTGAGCCTTCTGTACTTGTACTATTATATATTCTGTGATCCGGCCTATTCGGCCCTTATTTTAATATACGGCCGGATACCGGATAGTGACGTACTATCCGGCCGGATACCGGATGTGCTATTTTTGATTGAATGATTTTGGAGTAAACAAATTAAATGTAAAAAAAAACAGTTACGGTTATAATACTTATAATCATAGCCCTTTATTATTAAAAAAAAACATTTAAACAAAAACGGACTCCGCGCGAAGTTCACTACTAGGGTTTCTGATTTCTCGACCTATTAGAAGTCTCGAGTTTCGAGAAATCTCGAGCCCAAAGTCTCGAGTCTTCTCGAGTCTCGAGTCTTTTTTTATAAATGGTAAAATTTTGATAAAATAATAAACAACAATATGATTAGTAGTTTTTATTGCACCACACTATTATAAAAAATGCGTAAGAGCAATAAAAATCTTCTTTGAAATAAACATAAATCAAATTTTAACAAGAAAACTACAATTATAGTTGTCTACACTCACCCTTACCTGCTAATGGACGAACGAGGGGTCAGACGCGCGGGAGGAGCACATATGACCTTTTACATCTAATTACCTCACATTCATTACCGATCTGTCGACGCTCCGATCAAGCGCATCTTACTTACTAATTTTACATACCGAATTCTGTACTTATATCTGCATTTGTGGAAGCTGATTAAACAACTATACTGTACAAACTGTCTATACATCATTGAAGAGCACCGAATTATCCCACAATTGATGGTGACCCCGACGTGATGTGGATGATGCAACTGGAAGGCGAAGATATCCCGGAATGAGTGAATACCTACTGGATCCGAAGGAAGTACGCCCGTTCCTATTATTGTTCATCTTTCCTATAAAAATAATTGTTTTCGATTTGTGTTAATTTAAAGTGCGATAATTCTAGTGCAAATTAGTGCGGTTTGTGAGTTAAGTCTAAGTAGGTACCACCGTTTGCAAATTTATAAAATTAACTTCATAATTACCTATTCCTTATCGATAAATAGCATTTAAATAGCTTCTTTATACTTCTAAAGTAAATATTACATACGTGTTGGTACCGTAAATTAATTAAATCTTCCATAAATTTCAACTTAAAAGTCGTGTGTTAACACAGTGTAACACCGTGTCCAACTTCCATCTTTAAAGTTACTAGTTTTCCTTAAATACATTAATCCCGCTATAAAAACAAGTACTTATAGGTAGTTAAACATAATTGCCGACTATTTCAGGAGAAAATCGGGATATAGGCTGGTGAGAACTAGTGATTTTGGCAGCGGCGGTTTCCATCAGCGGAGCCGAGTCACACCGTGTCGAGTTGCATTGCCCGGCCGGTACCTATTGTGCACAGCTGTTGTCGGCGATAAGCTGACCTACTCATCGTTTTACGAGGTTGGATTCAATTTAATTATTTATAACTAACATCTTCGTTATTTTCGCCTACAAAATGACCGAATTAAAGGATCTTTTAAAGCAAAGGGCCACAGTTAGAGGCCGCGTAACATTATTTGAAAAATATTTAACGCCATTAATGAGTCTCGATAGTGTAACTGAGCGTAATAAATTAATAAACAACGAATTAAGTTTAAGATTGTCTAAATTCCAAGAGCTGAGTTACACTTTCGATGAAATTCAGACTAAAATTGAGGCTTTAGATAGTGATACGTCAAAACAGATGGAAGAAAGGGAGCAAACAGAAAACCAGTTCTTCCAGCTGATTGGCACGGCTCAAGAATATTTAGATGCGTTTACCAATAGCAAAATTAAACAAAGTGACGAGGTTTCATGTCGTGGCAGTTCCACATCAGTTACGAATCACGTTAAACTGCCACCCCTGAAAATTCCTCCCTTCAGTGGTGATACAAATAAATGGCTTCAGTTTCGAGACATGTACATATCTCTCATTCATAATAATGACAATTTAGATAACATAAGCAAATTTCATTATTTAAAATCATACTTGGAGGGTTCCGCTCTGGCGGTTATTAATTCGGTCAGCGTTTCTAGTGATAATTATCAAATTGCTTGGTCGTTGCTCTGCGACAGGTACAACAATAAGCGCCTATTAATTAACGAACATATTAAATGTCTATTTTCAATTGAGGCGCTATCTAAAGAGTCCGACCGGGGCCTACGCAACTTAGTTGATGCAATTTCAAAAAATTTAAGTGCTTTGAAATTGTTAGGCGAACCGACTGACAGTTGGGGCACGCTTATTATTTATATAGGCTCATCGAAGTTAGACTCGGTAACCGCGAGAAATTGGGAGGAACATCGAAGCAAATTCGAGACTAATAATTTAGACGATTTTTTCGACTTTCTTCGTAAAAGGGCAACTGTATTAGAAACAGTCTACGCCGCCAAAACCTCAAATACTCAAACTCATAATAATAAGGTTGAAAATCGTCAAACCTTAAATAGGTCTAAATCCTTCATTTCTTCTTCGCTCGATTCACACCCCCGTGGCTGTTGTTTAGCTTGTAAACAAGATCATAAATTATATGAGTGTAACAAATTTAAATCAATGTCTGTGGAAGAACGTATTGCAAAGGTTTATCAATGGAAATTATGTAGCAATTGTTTACGTAGTGACCACCAGACATACCATTGCCGCCTCGCTGGTTGCCGCATTTGTAAAAGAAGGCACAACACTTTACTTCACAAAGTAAACAACCTACCCAGTGGTTCTCAACCGCATCTAACACAATCATCATCATCATCATCTCGACAAGATGCACAAAATAACGTAGAAGCGTCTACGTCTACATCTATGCCTACCAGTTCAGTGTCTAATGTTGAAATACCTACCAACAACACTGACAACGCATCTTCTTGTCCGCGTCCGGCAATTACTCTGTCTGCTGGCTCCTCAGGCCTGGGTGTTCACTCCACGGCCATAGTTGAGGTGTCAAACAATGGCAACATTGTCAAACTGCGCGCTCTTCTTGACAACGGCGCGCAGTCTTCTTTTATAACGGAGGCGGCACGAGCTAAGTTAGGATGCCCTATAATTAAAGAACACGAATGCGTGTACGGTCTTAAAAATGCATCAGTAAATATTGTCGAACATTGCAACATAAAAATTAGGTCTACGTATACCTCATACACTACGAATGTCAAATGTTATATTTTGCCAGTCGTAACCGGGATTGTTCCTCAAAACAAGATACGAGTTGAGGAATTAGACATC
Organism: Leguminivora glycinivorella; assembly: GCF_023078275.1. Lineage (NCBI taxonomy): Eukaryota > Metazoa > Arthropoda > Insecta > Lepidoptera > Tortricidae > Leguminivora > Leguminivora glycinivorella. Next base: position 29,092,713 of record NC_062972.1, read on the forward strand.
CCTGGTCACATCCAATTAGCTGATCCTGACTTCCATCTCCCTGGAGATGTCGATATACTTCTAGGTTTAGATATCTTCTGGGACGTTCTGGGCACTTCTCAAATAAAGCTCGGACCAAATAAACCAGTCCTCCATGAAACTGAGTTTGGATGGATCCTTGGTGGCCGCAATAGCTGGAAAATTACAAAGCGTCCTAGTAAGTCTTATTGCTATTTCAGTCAGGACATACAACAACAACTTACAAAGTTTTGGGAACTAGAAGAAGTTCCTAAAGACAAGCCCACTTCAAATAGCGACCAATACTGCGAAGCTCTTTTTCAAGAAACTACGCAGCGTGACGAAGATGGCAGATTTTGTGTACAAATACCTCTTCGTGATTCACCAGATCTCTTAGGCGACTCTTTTAAAATAGCCGAAAGGCGACTTCATCAAATGGAACGTAAAATGAAACAAAAACCTGAATTGAAACAAGAGTATACTAAATTTATGCAAGAGTATGAGCGCCTAGGACACATGAGTGAAGTACCTAAACCCGAGCGTGGGTGCTATTTGCCACACCACTCTGTAATTCGCGAATCTAGCGAAACTACGCGCCTGAGAGTTGTCTATGACGCGTCAGCAAAAACGTCATCTGGCGTGTCATTCAACGAAATACAACATGTCGGACCTGTAGTCCAGGACGATCTCTTCTCCATATTGCTTCGTTTTAGGCAACACAAATATGTAGTAACAGCCGATGTGGAGAAGATGTATCGCCAAATATTAGTAAAGCCCGAACAACGTCATCTCCAAATGATTTTATGGCGTGAGCAATTTGATCAGCCAATTAAAATATATCAACTTAACACTGTTACCTACGGTACCTCTTCTGCACCATTTCTAAGTACGCGGTGCCTTGTGCAGCTCGCGAATGAGTGCAGTGATGCACGAGTTGCTGATGTAATCAAACACGACTTCTATGTAGATGACGTTATCACAGGGAGCAGTTCAAAGGAGGACTTGTGCTACATAATAAATTCAATAACGGAAGTTCTTCATTCAGCGCACCTGCCATTGCGTAAATTCCGTTCTAACATTGGTTCCGTCCTCCAAGACAACTCTAATTCATTGATACCGAAAGATCTAGATTTCAGTTCACAATCAAGCGCGCTAGGACTTAAATGGGACCCTAGCACTGACACATTCAACTTTCCTGTCGATATAAAACAATCGTCAGTAGCCACCAAGCGATCAATCTTATCGAACTCTGCTAGGTTGTTCGATCCTCTAGGGTTGTTAAGCTTATGTACTATTGTACCCAAAATCATTCTAAAAAATCTATGGCTAACCAAGCTAGACTGGGATGATCCTATTCCCACAGAACTGTCGAAAGCATGGTTTAATTTCGTTCAAGGGCTTAAGAGCCTGACCAACTTTCAAATACCCAGATTTGTCCTTACTAACGATCCCGATGCAATCGTCGAATTGCATGCATTCTGTGATGCATCTCAAGATGCGTATGCAGCATGCGTCTACTTACGTTCAATTAGTAGCTCAGGTAACGTGTCAGTTAACCTGTTATGCGCTAAAACGAAAGTAAGTTCCGTGAAAGCTCAGACCATCCCGCGTCTAGAATTGTGTGGAGCTTTGTTAGCTGCACGTCTAAGCTCAAAGGTTATCGAAGCTTTGCGACTTACAGTCTCAAATATCTATTATTGGACAGACTCATCTGTAGTTCTAGGATGGATCTGTTCACCTTCACAAACCCTTAAAACGTTTGTATCAAATCGTGTCGCAGAGATTCAGCAGCTAACAGCTAATGGATCCTGGAGACACGTCCCGGGTGTTCAAAACCCCGCGGACTTAGCATCTCGTGGTGTCAGTCCAGCACAAGTAGCTGATGCTGACCTATGGTGGCATGGTCCCTGCTTTCTATTAGAAGGACCATTGGCCTGGCCAGAGGTTATTAAACCTAGTGCCAACATACCTGAAATTAAAACAATTAAAACTAATTCTAAACCTAAAACTACTATACCTATAATATGCACTATAACAGTACCTACATCTACAACTTGTAACAAATTAATAAACATCGAAAATTTCTCTAAATTTACAATATTATTACGCAGCTTGGCCTATGCACTGCGTTTTATCCACAACATACGACACTCAAATAATAAAACTACCGGTCATCTAACTACAGACGAACTACAGTTTTCATTGCATCATCTTGTTAGACAACACCAAGAGGAATGTTTCGAGCATGAACTACATCTATTAAATAACAAAAAATGCTTACCTTCAAAATCGCGAATCCTGTCTCTCAGACCTTTCGTTGATGAGAAAAGCATCCTCCGAGTAGGTGGACGCATTCAAAATTCATCTGAAATATTTAGTAAAATGCATCCGATTATATTAGATTCAAAAAATGTTTTCACCAAACTACTGTTCATTCACGAACATAAAAAACTATGCCACGGAGGTCCACAGCTACTACTGACTAATGTCAGGCAACTGTACTGGCCTGTGGCTGGAAGAAGATTAGCGAAATCTACTGTAAACAACTGTAGAATCTGTAGAATACTTAAAGCTAAATCTGTCATACCAATAATGGGAAACTTACCCTCCGCTCGAGTCACCCCCAGCTTCGCTTTCGAGGTTACCGGCATCGACTTCGCTGGTCCGTTTCCAACTCGTGATCGAAAGGGACGCGGTTGCAAAATTATTAAAAGCTATCTATGTATATTCGTCTGTTTTGCAACCAAAGCAATTCATTTGGAAATTGCATCAGACTTGAGTGCAGAGGCATTCATCATGTGTTTGAACCGTTTTATCTCTCGCAGAGGAAAGCCCAGCGTAATTCATTGTGACAATGGTCGAAATTTTGTGGGCGCAAATAATGAATTTAAAAGATTCTTACAATCTTGCGGTGAATCCATCTCGTCTTACGCTGCCGGTGAATTCATAACGTTTAAGTTCTCACCTGCTTACTCACCGCATTTTAACGGTCTTAGTGAAGCCGGTGTGAAGGCTGCTAAGCATCATATAACTCGAATGGTAGGGAACACGAACCTCACTTTTGAGCAATTATCGTCTTTGTTTGCACAAGTCGAGGCAATTTTAAACTCTCGACCTATAACTCCCCTATCAGCCGATCCTACTGATCTTTATCCCTTGTGTCCCGGCACTTCCTGATCGGTAAACCGCTCACTTCATTGCCATCTCCGGCGCTCACCGAACTCAATCCAAACCGTCTCAGAAAATATGAGCAAATTGAGCAGATTCGTCAACAATTCTGGGAGAGATGGCGCACCGAATACTTGAACGAGCTGCAACAACGATCGAAGTGGCGCATCACTCAAGGAAAACTCGCTGAAGGCGATATGGTGGTACTCAAGGAGGCCAACTTACCACCACTCAAATGGCGCATGGGCCGCATCCATCGACTGTATCCAGGAGCCGACGGCATCGCACGCGTCGCCGATGTGAACACGTCCAAGGGCCTCATTCGCCGCGCTGTTACAAATCTATGCCCCCTACCTAACGATGAGTGCGAAGAAGCTACTCGAAAACCCACAGTTTCCGAGGGGGGGAAGATGTCTACACTCACCCTTACCTGCTAATGGACGAACGAGGGGTCAGACGCGCGGGAGGAGCACATATGACCTTTTACATCTAATTACCTCACATTCATTACCGATCTGTCGACGCTCCGATCAAGCGCATCTTACTTACTAATTTTACATACCGAATTCTGTACTTATATCTGCATTTGTGGAAGCTGATTAAACAACTATACTGTACAAACTGTCTATACATCATTGAAGAGCACCGAATTATCCCACAATTGTCTTGAAAATAATACCTAATCCTTTAACTTCCCCGCCTGTGCACGGGTTAAGTAAATTAAAATGTCATGTATTAAATTATAATGTCATTGAAATTAAACGTTTAAAATAACTTCTTCATCTTCCTCGTTTCTTCATTGCCGAAGATCGCGACCACAAGTAGCGTGTCTCCATTGAACGCGGTCTAAGCCATATGGACTGCACAGTAGACGCTGTCGCCACACGATTTCTTCACACAGTAAGACCATCTCTTACGAGCCCCATCCCAAAAATGTTTACCATTAATTCGCCATATTATGCATTGGTGCTCTCATAATGTGTCCGAAAAATCGAGGACTTGGCATATTTTGGAGAGCCGTGTGGTGATATTCAGTTCTTGCAAAATAGAGATGTTTGTTAGTTCTTCTAGCTTTTCAAGTTATACTCGTAGCAGTCTTCGCCAGCATTACATCTCAATAGCGTCAATCTTAGCCACATCAAAACTTTTCAGGGTCCAAGTTTCAGCACCATACATAAATATCGAGATTATCGAGAAGACAAGAGATCGAAATAATCGCACTTTATTTTGACGTCGGATTCCTCTGTTCTTCCAAATCTTGTCGAAGTTAGTCATAGCACTCTTCGCAGGTTATCAATGACCCAATACATAAACGCGCTGACTTTTTCGTAATGACGAATTGCTTTTAAATAACACGAGGCTGTCAAAACTAGCCAAAGTCGCTGCCAGCTTTGTTGGAATGAGAGGTTAGATCGCTTTATCTCGTTATAATTTATGGCCGCCGTTGGACACCGTCCCCACACAGATAGAAAAGATATTTTAATTTAAGACGGAAAACTCTCTCAAACACTGTTATTTAAAAGGAATAATATAATTCTTCATCTAATAACATGGTCTTAACCTAAAGGGATATTCCTTTTTCAAAGAAGAATCAAAATTGTTCAGTCGTAACTTTATATACATTTGGTACAAATAGGACAGATTTGAATCAAAGAAGTATTTATTTGCAACAAAATATTACACCGTTTTAGTATGAATATGCTAGTTCTTAAAAAACGTCTTTGGTTCAAGTAACCTTTATCAAAGCAAAAATAAAAACCTGTTAAAAGAAGATTCACCACGATTTAACTACAAGAATTCTGCGTTTTTAATAGGAAATCATAATTTCTTAATTTAACTTTTACGTTCTACAGTCAAGACATAAAAGTTTAAATAAAAAAAATACACGGTTTTACGTCAAGATTTAATTCAATCTTGGCTTGATTTTAATAGTTCTTGATTTGATGCTTTGCAACTCCATTCAAAGTTCCAGAATAACTTAAAACAAAAATAAACACAGATTTATGTCAAGATTTATTAAGTTCTTGGCTTTGTGTCACAAATTCTTGATTTAATGTCTACAAGCTCCATTTGAGAATCAACAAGTTCAAATCAAAAAATATCAAGGTTTTACTTCAAGATTTAGAACAATCTTGGCTTGATTATAATAATTCTTGGTTTGATGCTTATAGACTTCATTCATAATTCGAGCAGGTTTTAAATAAAAAATCAACACGGACTTAGGTCAAGATTTATTACATTCTTGGCTTCATATCACAAATTCTTGATTTAATGCCTACAAGTTCCATTTGAGAATCAACACGTTTAGATCGAAAAATAATAAAGTTTTGCTTCAAGATTTAGTTCGCGCGCCGAGCGGCGACACCGGTTTAGTTACCAAAAAACCCGCTAGATGGCGCTGACCCCAGCCCATAGAATTCGTACATCGCGGTGTTAAGATTTTTCCCGATTTGGTTAGGCTCGCCGGTTGGAACTTGATATGTATCGAATCATAGGAATACAAATTCCGACATAATAGCCCCCTGCTTCCCTCTGGGAACTACACGCTATTATTGAGGACTATCCTAAACGTGCTTCCGCTCCAGTTCTCTCTCTCTCTCTAACTGGCTGGGGAACTCGAAATTATATATTTTAAATGAAATAAGATAAATTACATCCAAGAAGTAAGTATATTTGGTTTAAGATACTTACTGTTTCACCCCAAGAAACATTAAATCTAACTTCAAACATGTAAATCTTCATCTAATACCGTCAGAACTTTTAAAATGAAAAATGTATATATTTGGTGTAAGTAACTAATTGTTTCACCCCAAGAAACATTAACTTTTACTTTAATTATGCATAACTCTTAACCGAAAACCGTCATAACTCTTAATACAACAATTTTATTACTTAGAACCAAGAAATATTATACTTGTTTTTAAGAACTTGCTGATTTGCTTCTGAGTAATAATTATCACTGAACAAAACGTTTACGCTCTTGGAATAAATGATTAAGTTTTTAAAAAAAGATTGTTTTGCTAATCATGTTAAGATATAAAATGGTTAGTGCAAGTAATAAACATCGAGACATTTTATGTTTTATATCAAGTAATTAAAATCTTCCTGATATGGGAAACTGGATATCTCTTGGTTCAAATAGGTTTCTTTGGTTGAAGAGATATTTTCTATCTGTGCACCGCCTCGCGATGAGACCGGGAAGAAGGTAAAAAGTTGCATTTCACTTCAGGTCGTACTTTACATTCGGGCCTCGAGACGTCTCGAGTACCTGTCATTTTTTTCTCGTCTCGAATGAAGCCGAAATTCTCGAGAAGTCTCGAGTTCGAGACTCTCGAGCAGAAACCCTATTCACTACGAAACAAGTCAAAACCTGCACGACGCGACGCGCCCACTCCCTGCTTAAATTGTAGGTATTGTAGGTAAAATTCTGCTGGCCGAATATTCGGCGGCCGCATACCGAATATTCGGCCGATGGTTAGGCCGAATATTCGGTATCCGGTATCCGACCAAACAACTATTCAGGTAGAATGAATGAGACAACATATGTATAAAGTATGAATGTGCGAGTGAGACGTAGACAATAAAGAACACTTCCGACATGTCGTTGTTTCATTAAACATCACCTTACAGTTGCATCTCTACTCTGAATAATCTCAATTACACAGTTAACAAGTATTCCAAGCCAATGTATCTAATTTTTTTACCATTGTTTTTGGGGTTATTATACATATACACAGCCTTCTGGCCGTCTTAGCTGATCGCTGGGATAGTCAGCTCCTCATACACTGGACTAATAAAATGCACTCGGTGGTGGCCACCTACACATACAACTGATTGTGTAAGTGGCTATTACCGAGGCACTCAGCTTTTTTTCCAGTACCTACATCATGTTAATTAATTTATTGAGATTAACTTAATTAAAATAAGTTTTTAATGTGTAATTCTCACTGTATGGACTTGGTCTGAAATAAAGATATTTTATTTTATTTTTTTATAATCAGACATCGTAACTTTTCCAGCAATTTTGGTGCAGCATGGTAGAAATAAAAGAACTCATACATGTGTTTTCTATGTAGATGATCAATAGGCTACTAGACTCGTATCGAATTTAGCACATCAAGTTATTGTTTTCTGTAGTATTTGACTTAAGAAATCAATATTTATAGCTTGCGGGCATTAAAAGTGCGTGATGACTGCGTATTTTTAATTAAAGATGTGTGTATGTTTTTTTTTCATTATGGACTCCGAAAACGGTGTTGGCCAATGGAGTGACGTCACATGATTCAGATCAACTATGGAAATTAGAGGTAGAAATCTGATCTCCATAGAAGCAACCTCTATTGTATTAAAATTCATAGTCGTTGACGGGTGTGACAATGTGAAATATTTTTTCTAAATATACTGACGTCATGTCATAGATATTCTATAGATTAATATGGCTGATGTTGTTTTTGCCTGATCACGTAAAAGTAAACTTTAAATTATTTTTTGCGGGTTTTTAAGTCGTAATAAAATATGGTATTATTTTTTTTCGTTTAATTAGACAGTAATTAATAATATAAGACATACTTTGAAAAGGGGTCAAGTAGCCTATTAAGGCTTATTTTACTGTTATTAATCCTAATTAACTGTTTCAGCTGATTTCGTACATATATAATTATTCCTTTAACACAACAATGCTGCACCAACATTGTTGTAAAAGCATTGTGGATAAGACATCTGTCACTCTCACACTGACATACTTGCTAAAGCGTGACAGACGTCTTATCCACGTGGATAAGTGATAAAATTAGAAGCATGATACGCCGGCAGGGTTATAATAGTCTCGCTGAGCATTCGTTGCCTGCGAAAAGAAAAGTAAATAAATAAATATCTTACACAGATCAACTTAGCTTTGCTTAGTTTGGGGCTACTTAAGCATACCTACTTATATACATTTTTTTTTATGAAATAGGCAGCAAACGAGCAGACGAGCCGCCTGATGGTAAGCAGTCATCGCCGCCCATGGACATAAGCAACATCAGGGGAGCCACTTATGCGTTGCCGACCTTTGAGAACCCTAAATACCTGCTTCTTGAAAAACCCCATGTCATAGCGCAAGGGAAACACCTCAGAAGGTAGCTCATTCCACAACTTGCACGTCCTGGGCAAAAACGAGCGGGAGGCCCGTTTGTTCTTGGTTTGCCACGTATCGAGAAAGTGAGGATGAACTTTGTTTCTTTGGCGGGAGGCGCGGTGATAAAAGCGCGACGGTGGCACCAAGTCAAAGAGTTCATCAGAACTTTCCCCGTTGTACAGACGGTAGAACAAGCACAGAGAGTCAACATCTCTCCGAAGGCTAAGAGGATCTAAACCGGCTGTGAGATCGGGATCGCCAACAATACGAATTGCCCGAAAACATCCATAGAAAACATCCATGACTCAGGAACAAATATCTGTGCTCATCACACAAATAAATGCCCTTACCGGGATTCGAACCCAGGGCCGCCGAAAGTACAATCAGCAATATAAGTATTTACCTAACAAAAACAAAAATAAATTTCGAAAACCCAGGAAATGGCGTTACGTAACTTTAAAAAGCTGCAAACACTATGCAAACAAAACTAAATAACGTCCGCAATAAAATCAATGTTGTCTCACAAATCTGTATGCAAACATTGTTCGATACAAAATGCCTGGTTGAATTAGGGCTCGCGGTCGTGACCGTGTATCGTGAACACGTAGCCGTACGTCCGTTGCCGTTACACGGCAACGGATTTCTGGTTCGTTCGTCACGTGAAATTAGATCACGTGAAATTAGGGTACGTGAATCCGTGTAGATCCGTGTAGGCGTGACACGAATTCACGTGACACGTCCGATTAGTTCGCCAGCGGCGCGGCGTTTAGTGAAGATACGATCGGATGCAGTCTCTGAGAGGTATGAATAAAAATGTATCGTGAGTTTTCTTATGCGTAGCTCTTAATTATTTTTCAATTAAATTTTATTTTTAATAGTATGGTTTTTCAAATATTAATATTCAAATATAACCAAACTATAAAATATCCGGGGTTTTCGATAGGCTTATTTTAGAAGTGGTTATTAAACTTATTAAAACCCCAACGATATCGGTAGGTTGCCTTTTGTAAGGGTAACTGCTTGATTTAGTAACCGTTTCAGATAAGTAGAGTTAACTTAATTAACCTCTTATGAAAACAAACTCCAGTCATTTCAGTTATTTACTCTACCCATGGTTTTCAACAGTTGTAATTCGAAATTCAACTTATTATTGAATAACCACTATGTTGTTGAGTCATAAAATATCATAAAATATTTCGTCGTCCATTATTAAGTAACGTGACATCAAAACAATTTTTAAATTTCGATAAAATATTTTCTCGACAATTACTTAGGTTGTCCAATGTCTCATTCATAGAAATGTATTTAAAACTTAAGTTTTCATATTATTATATATAAGATAATTTGCACTGCTTTACATATTATTGATTATATTTAAAAAATGGACTTACTCGTACTAGTTTGATGTCGTGACACTCGTGACAGAAGATTTCAAATTAACTGATGTCAAATGCCTCGCGATAGATCCTGTAGTGCCACCACGACATATCTTATCGTGGCATATCTCCACACCAAACTTCTCTTTATTGTTAAGAGATTCAAACATTAACAGTAACAAAACAACAACGACCATAACTTTGAAATTCACAGCTAAAGTAATGCTTCAAGTATTGATCAACTGGGATCTTACAAGTGATTAATTGAAATAAACTAAAATTCTAAACTGCCCCGTCCAGATTAAATAAAAAAAAATCCCAAGAAATAAAAACAACACATCCCTCACTTCAATCAGCTTCACGTACAAAGACTACTCGTAGTGCTCGTAAACCTTATAGTCTTTATTACCACGTGGTTAAACTGCACTTATTATCTACAAAATACCACTATATCTTACTTAGCTGACCTCGTTCGTTAAACAATAGAGTGCGTTAACAGAATATGGTAATTATTACTACCTAAAAGTATTCTTTAATGTGCCGAAACTGATAAGAACTGCAGGTGTGATTTTTTTTGTCTTAGCCGTGGCCCCGCGCACATGTATTCATATTTTTTTGCCTGGAGTATAGTCATCATACGTTCTAAAGATTCGCAGAAACTTGCTCTTTTGTTCAGCTACACTGCCGTTTGCCTTGTTTACACTTAAGATTACGTTATATTCTTGCATAGTAACAAGTTTAAATATTCATTAATTAAATCCACTTGGTAGGTAAATAACTTTTTATAAAAATCTTTTTAATTTTCATACATAATAAAATTAATAAATGAAAGAATAAGAAATAATAAGTGTGAAAAGGGTATAACATAATAAAGCCTGACCAGAAATATATGACTACGCGCCATGTTGCGGAATTTCATCAAAACTATTTATATACTATTTACTCTAGGTCAGGCTTTAAGTTAGTGTCAAGTATCTGACGGCACATGTCAAAATAAACAATATTAGGATGTAAAACAGGTTGACATTTACCATATAGGAGGTGTAATGCAACGGGCAGTTCGCTAGTTTTGATTTCAATAAAATCGAAAACGGAATAACGCCATAAATCACTTAATTAAAATCATCTCTATCTCTACACCTTATAAAACAAAGTCCCCTGCCGCGTCTGTCTGTGCGTTCGTGATAAACTAAAAAAAACTACTGAACGGGTTTTCATGCGGTTTTCACCTATGAATAGAGTGATCCTTGAGGAAAGTTTAGGTATATAATTTGTTAAAGTTTTGTTTGCGCGCTGAGAGCTTTAATCGAAATCGCTGCCCAAATCGTTTGAGCTATATCAAAACAATGTATAGGGAAATTGTGTCTCTCTAATAGGTCTACAAAAAAATCCGCGATGGTATATGTCTATCTTTTACTGATAACTTATTATAACCATTTTTATGATAATCCCCCTGCGTAGCCGGGGAGGGCCGCTAGTTATATGTATTGTATAAAAATCGAAGCAAAACATAAATATAAGTTTAATTCACATGAAAAAACTTTCGTCCCGTATTAAGTATAGGTACTAAGTGGTAATCAATAGTAGTCATTATTTGGTTTTCTCCCGGGCGTACGTAAAACGTACGATAAGTACCCAAGGGAACCGACACCCGAAGCTCTACATACGAACATAGGTTCGGGCGGCGGCGTGTCACGGCGCGCGGCGTGTCACGTGAATCCGGGCGCTAAGGCAAGTACGTACGTACGTACGTACGAGGTACGTACCTTGCCGTGTTCGTGAAATTCGTGATCTTAGTACCGCCGGTGTTAAGATCACGTAGCTACGGTTCGGCGTGAATCACGTGTATCCAGAGCCCTAGGTTGAATGGTAGGCGATAAAGCAAGCCGTTTCCGCCATGTTTAAAGTAGCCAATACATTTTCTTTATAACAGTTACACCAGTAACAGTGTTGCTGAGATTCTCCCCTATAGATTGTGCATTAAAATTTGCATCATCCATATTACTACATACAAAGAGGATCGAGTATTATAGAGAGTTACTGTCGAAGTAAAATGTGTAATCACAGTGCATCTGCATAGACAGCCATCTCTTGACACAGGCTTAAAACTTTTGAACCTCAGTTTTGACAATTTGGCCCATATTAGCTTGATATGTGTTAAAATGTCAAATATTAATATTAGCGCCATCTAGCTGAGCGTACCCCAAAGGTGTAACGCCATCTTGGCCACCGGTCCTTTTCCTGTATGGTACTGAGGTACGTTTTTTTCTTAGACTTTATCTGTTTATACGGAGTTATATATGTCTTTGCTACATAGTAGCGGATGAGACAACGGACCAAAAACATCTGACATTCTAAATAACTTTTCTAAATATAGATAAATATGTATTGTGCAGTTTGGGGTAAAAACGTCTAAGTTTAAATATGTTTTCCATGTATAGACAAACATTATCTCTTTTGTTTAGCGGTTATAGAATAGTCGTTGCTTCTGAAGTGTTATTTGATCTGCTACTTTTGATAATGTTGTTGACTTTTATGCATTTTTTTTAATTCATTTCATTTCAGATAATCTTTATGCCTTCAGGATGTTACAAAATATATATTGTCACAGATTTGTAAGTTCACATTTTTGACACATTTGTTTTGAAGTATATTGCGATGTGGCTAAGACGTGTCGTTTGCCAAATCTAACGATTAATTTCGCATTGGTTGAATCGATTAGGCCCTATGTGCAAGGAGGCGCTTAAACAAATATACGATTTCTATCAACTTAGTGAAATGTCATTTGAATCGAAATGACAGACTGCCACAGCACTAGTTTAAAAAAAATGAATGATAAATGACATAATAAGTAAATCCTGCCAGCGTATTATGATTCCAATTTTATCATTTATCCACGTGGATAAAGCATCCGTCACGCTTTGGCAAGTATGTCAGTGTGAGAGTGACAGTTGTCTTATCCACGTGGACAAGTGATAAAATTGGAAGCATGATACGCCGGCTGGTTGATAAACTAATATCGTAAAATACTTACTAACGAAGATCTGCAAAAATGTAACATGTGTTAGATAATGTTTAAAGTAAGCGAAATATTGTTTTTTAGTACTTGATTTTTTTAAATATTATAACAGGATTTTATTTAAAGTTTCGTTAGGTTGCTTGAGTTTACATTTTGTGGTCGCTGTCATGTGTCAAAAAGAGGTTCTTACAAATCTGGGACAATAAGTAGGGACGTGCTCCGAACTTTTTTTAGTTCGTGTCACATAGTTTAAAAAAATGTTGAAAGAAGTTTCCATAATATATCTCTAGATACTCCATCTAACATGCTAAGTTGTACAAAATTGTTATGTGTTAAACTTTATCTTTAGTGCTCGAGTAAAATAAACGGTGAAAAGAATGCTCCGAGAGTTAGTGCGAAGTGTGGAAAAGATAATTAGCTAAGAGCGTTTGTGCTGACGCGATACGGGTTCCGCCGATAAATTCGATGGCTTTTATGATTAGTTTGTTTTTGTACGATTCTTGGTAGAGATGGAGACTGAATCAAATTAACACATGTGTTATCGACTAGCGGACCTGCCTCGACTTACACAGAATATTCATCTAAACCTTTTTAAAATGATTCTGTTGATATTTGAAAATAAACGTACTCTACAGTTATCAAGCCGATAAAGTTCGTTTGTCCCTTTCCAGCGTATTGGTGTGATACGAGTAGAAAAGGACAAACGAACTTTATCGGCTTGAAAACTTTATAGTACGTTTATGAATAAGGGGGTTAGTAGTTTAGCAGCAGATGTACAGAATGAAGTTCTGTACTTACAGGTTCAAAGTTGGTCGATGATAGTCACAAAAACTGAACTCACAACTCTTTGCAAGGCCAAAAAAAATAATGTCCAAACAAAAATATGCGAGTGTGTGTAGTAAAACGTCCCACTTTGTCATTTAACGTAGATACGAGATTTGCTTATATCTTTATATGAATAAACTGACAAAGCGGCTTTATAGCAATCGACAAAGTGGGACGTTTTACTAAACACACTCACATTACATCTGACGGGCGACTGTTCAACTCAGAAATAAATGTATTTTTTTTATTCAGACGTTTCTGTTTGCTACCAAATTTTTATATAGAAAGCGTATCGTTGTTGGTGAATTTTCAATATGATTTGAAACTTATACGATGAAAATATTCTCTGTGTTGGGTATCTTGGCAGCTCAGTTGAAAGAAAAATGTGCTAGCGATCCAGTGGTCGTAAGATGAAGCCCAAAGAAGACAGTGAATTTTCTATTTATAATTTATTTCTAAGTGTAATAGCACCGTTCGCAAAACGTTTCTTCTTGGTACATAATAAATGCAGGTAGGTACGAACAGGTAGAATTCGAACGCGTGAGACTCAAAAATCGGCCCGAACAACCTACTCCAGTTTTAGAAACCGTGAAATCTGTGAAAATAGGCGGGTGGAACCCAAAAATAGTAAAAGTTTACAGTTCAGTTTGTTGTTATGTAGAAAGTAGGTTTTGATGCCGAAACTTTACGAGTACGATTGTCCCAGACTGCTGGACAGTTGCTGAAATGACCAATGTTAGTTTTGTCAACTAAATGCAAGTTTGGGACAACAAGAAGGTTTAGTTTGTTGGGGACATGTCGTACATGTCATGAACTGTAATAATTTAAAACTGAAATAGATAATGGACACCAAAGAAAACGGGATTAAAGTTTACTGGTGGCGGAGCCGGGAATCGAACCCGGGTCTTCTTCTTACGCGGCTAACGTGTTTACCTCTAACACTGCTCCGACCGCGGTACCCATCGAAAATCTCTAGTGTATGTTATTCCTGAAAGCTAGAATGTGCTTACACCTACTATATTTTAATAATCTCGAGAACAGGCAATTCGCAACTCGTGTCGATTTAAAAATCACTCCTTTCCGTCACGTTTTAAGTTATTACCATTAGTTTATACACTTGTATTGAAATATAATGATATAAATACCTACAGGAGTTTTTGAATAGTTTGAACATACCTACGCAACTAAAATATTAATTTGCACCATAATATACTCGTATGTACTGGAAATAACTAAATATTCCGGGTTTCCTGCCAAAAAGGGTGTTAAAGAAAATTATACCGCCCTAACGTGCCCAAACATGGAAGACATACTTTTTTTGTCACCCAAGAAAATGTACTGTGTGTTTTTATCAAAAGAATCCAATCGATCAGTAGGGGTATTCAGGAGGACTTAAGACGGTCGAGAATACGCGAGAAATCGTCTGTTCATACAAAGGTAGTCCTGATTTCCCTCTTTGGGCAATTACTATTTTAACTTACTTTATAAACTATTTTACTGGCTTTCAACCCAAAAACTATTGTAGCCTGTGACGAAAACGGTCACCTCTATCTCCTATCTGGCGCCACTTTACGTGGGAGAGGTATTTGAGGGCTTCCTACTCTGACCCTGGGTATTATCATTATTCAAGAACTTTTGATTCAATTTCATGTGTACTAACGTCAGCTACGTTTGTATGCTACTTGATGTTTTTATGGATTATGAGGATTATGAGGATTTAAAAATATGTCTCACTATTTTTTTAAATTCTATTTTTATTATATTACCAATCAAAAAGCCGAAAGCCGAAGACCTGAGGTGCGTAAAACTGTTTTCGACTTTTTGTTTTGTTTAAAATACATCGAATCATGTAAAAATATTTCCCATAATGTGTATTAATGTCTAGGGAGGAAAATGGGAACTTCGTATGGAGAATCCTTCGACCCGTTGCTCTTAAGCACATAATCGGCTTCGTCCTTAAGGTTTTAGGTCAAATGCTTTTGAGCTTCCCATGGGGACTATATTCTATACTTTTAATGCAATGGCTCCGAGGATATTGATGGGCTTTTTAAGCCATACGTATTGGATCTTAACTTGAGCAGTCTATGGAATAAAAAAAACTTGGGGAATGAGATTGAAATAATTTACAAAATATAAGATATGTTTTAGAGAATGAATTAGATAATAAAATTTCGTTTTTTAGAGTTTTGCGTAGAATTTTGTGTAGACAAACGAAATTGAAGTAGTCACTGAAAACGTCTTAAAAAAACTGTTTAGGATGGATAATATGGATATTATGGAAAATACTTAATTATCCACACTTCCATACTAAGATTATAAATGGGAAAGTGTGTATATGTTTGTTTGTCCGTCTTTCACGGCCAAACGGAGCGACGAATTGACGTGATTTTTTAAGATGAGATAGTTGAAGGGATGGAGAGTGACATAGGCTACTTTTTGTCTCTTTCTAACGCGTGCGAAGCCGCGGGGAAAAGCTAGTGTATCGTAATTATTAGAATGGGAGGTCGACATCTCTGTAAAGTTACGGGTCACTTCTGAGACTAGCTTAGAACCTTCAAATCTAGGATGAACAGGCATCTTCTGGGCGAGCTCACTCCATCGTAGGCTACGTCTTTGTCTTTGGCTAGTCTGTGCTGTGGCCAAGAGTAAGCCCTTTTAAAATAATAATAAAAAAGAACCGGGACAAGTGGCTTACTGGAAGAAATGCTTATGCTCAGGAGTAGGCGATAAAAAGCTGATATAATGTTGATATACATAGGTTTTTCTTAAGTAATTTAGTTTATAGTTACTCTATGGTTTATTTATTTGCTTTATGTTAAATCTACAGCTCTGTCGTTTAAGCATTGAATATTTGACTTCTTATTAGAGGGCAGAATCGAGAAATATCACTATGTTAAAGAGATGAGAAAAGTAATTATCTGTAATAATGCCATAGTATCAATACCAATAATGCAATAGCCCTTGCTGCTTCTATATTGATAATAATATCATACTCCACTGTGGGTACCATATTCTACACTACTGTAGTCTACTGTTGTTTAGTACTACTCCTAGTTACACACATTTGCAAGTTTCAAATATGTCGAGAATTCGAAGTTGATTCGAAGTTTCCTCGATGTACCTTAACAAATATGGAGATTAGAAATATAAGGAGCGGAAGCTTTAAGTATCAGAAGTGCACATATAAAAGAAAAGATAGGTGGCGCTGCAATCGCTGCTGCATAAGGGTTTGACAATCTCTTTGCCTTCTCGGTAGTGACCTCGCCTACAGAGCAAGAGGTCCCGGGTTCAAATCCTGATGAGACATTTTTTATTTTTTTCCACTAATACTTTTATTGAACTATTTTATTTCTTCAATGTCCAAAAATATTTTGTTTTGTTACAACTTTTCGAAATTTTATTCTCAAGACTTACAACATTACCGAAGAATCCTAAGATGGGGCAAACAATGTAACATTTCTATGAATAAAACAATAAATAAACAGAAATAAAATACACAAAAAGAAAATTAATGTATGAAAAAAAAAAACAAAAAGCAAAAAGATCGCTGTCAGAATCGAACCCGAGAACATCTGCATACGAAGCCAGCGCATTACCACGGGACTACGTCTTGACTTGCTCAGTGACGAAATCAGCCTGAAAGAAAAGAACGTCTAATGTCATCTCACATGGCTGATCATTGAGCGAGACATGTGCTCCAAGCGGAGAGATTTGTAACTGCAATTACAAGGCTTCAGCCGGTCATTTTTGCGACTGTTCTACTTCGACAGACTTTCCTCCTTATCTCTAGTCTCCCTGTTAACAAACTTGACACAATGTTAAAACAAATATTATTCTACCTTTGGCTGTTTGAGATTCTTCCTTGGTCCGTGAAAAATAACAAAGTGTCATTTTCTTTATGTCACTATAATCATCACATTTTTATTGTGAAATGAAAATAATTTATTTCAAGCTTGTTTACAAGTTGTTTTGATGATTTTTATATTTTGAATGACCAACTCAATATTCAATGGCGTGCCGTACACAACGTTCATTGTTATTGGTCTTATAGTGGTTACAGTTATAGTCTATTTGTACAGACGTTACAAGTATGGGGCGGTGAGTACGAATATATTATCTAATAAAATAATATTTAAATTACCGAATCTAAGATCTGGCCTTTATTGTCAACTGAGCGCCGGTCGCCTCTCCAGACACTCTGCCTTGAATGATATTATACGCCGGTCTCTTGCTACCGTCAACGCGCCGGCCATCCTTGAACCAAACGGCGTTTCGAGGGGCGATGGCAAGAGACCGGACGGTATGACGGTGTTCCTTGGAAGATGGGACGGGTGCTAGTCTGGGACGCCAGCGGGGGACGGAGCTATGTAACTGCTATAGCTGTGTCCCTTTCTCTCAACCTAAACTGAACGTCTTTAGTACGTCATGGTAACCCCCCAGGCCTGCTAGCTGAATGACATTTCTGCGACGCCAGATGCCGACAGAAATGCAGTCTAGCTCTGTCGCGCCAATACGCAAGAGCGATAGAGATAGATAGCTACGACCTTTCCGTGGCCGTAGCCATAGCGTGCGTAGCCGAATGCACAAACATAATATGACATCTGCCCACAAGCTGGCGAGAACTGGATGCAGATGGCATGGACGTGTGAATGAGGTGTTGAGGAATGGAAAGGAGGCCTATGTCCGAAAACGTTCGCTCCTATATATATATATTTTTTCCATATATAATCCGTTGGATTGTAAACTTATGTGCTGGCCTGGCTGTGACGATCACGTGTTATTAGCACTGTGCTTGGCTCGGGTGAATTGTAATTTTTTATCATCTCTGTTTTAGGAATGACAACGTTCAAGATAACAAGAAAAGCGTCTCAATTTGGTATCAGAAGAATGAAAGGTGATATTTGCTGAGATAAATGAAGTTAAAGTGATAAATTTGGTTCATAAAATTCATTTATTACAACTGAATAATAAAATATCAAAGAGTTTATTTATTTTCAGAAACTTATGGAACATACAGAAAGGAATTGTAAGTCTTAACTTTTTTTACGTTTCTATAAGGCCTAGTCAAGGTGACACGCCCTACTATTTTTACATATTAATGCGACAGTTACGTTTCTTCAGCTACTTAGTATAATAAGTTCATGCTCTCTCCCTTCTGTCTCTTCTCCTAGTTATCTTTAAAGTTTTTCGCATTAATTCGTTCGCCATGGATTGTCAACGATTGTATTCTTGGGTAGTGGCCCAAGGTCTATGTCAGATCTATCAAATAAAAGTAATACCTCCTAAGTAGAAATTTGTTTGTAAAAGTGGTGAATGATTGATTCATGATCGATCAGAATCTATAAAGGGTGTGTAGACAATAAATACCTACTGATTAGTACTGACCGCTATTCAATTCAATTCAATTCAATGATTTATTCATAAAATGTACATTTTATACGTCAACTGCTACTTATGTTTGAGAGTGAAAAAGGGTCTGAAAGTTTGATCGATCTATTTCTTTCAAAACCTTAAGATTAGAAGGTAAAAAACCGCATAAAATACCATTGCGTAATTTAAAGGTAACATAGCATACATAGTGACAGACGGGCAACAAAAATATAAGAAAATTACAAATATTTTCTCTAAGGTAGGTACTTTTTCTGTTTTTCCTACTCAGAATCACGAGCCCTTTCGATCCTGGACAAAAAACAAGAGACAAAAAAAATCATACTTTCCACGTTGTAACCGCTGTACAAAGTGTTTGAGAAATGGTAACGAAGTGGAGAAATTAAGGGACGCTTTTTTATCTAGTAGGATCGAAAGGGCTCGTGATTCTGAGTAGGAAAAATATTAAATCTTGAAAAAAAAAAAAAGGATTTGTATCTTTTTTTCACGAAAATGTCCACCTGAGACACTTCCATAGAGATCGAAGGTTTGATTTCGTCACGCCGCGTCACATCGCATCGTTCATGCAAGCCAAGGACTAATAATGTAGCCGTGTCAAAATCATTTTGAACACCTTACCCGTTTAGCTACTTCTGCCATCAGTAAGGTCCGTAACTAGATCACATTTGGACGTAATCTACTAACATTTCCTGATCCTCCAGCGTGATTGAGACTCGCTGAGTCCGCTTGATAGAGTAATTAAATGTGAAACTTTGATAAAAAGCTTTTTTAGCCTTTTTCAACCTTTCTGCAGTTCAATCAGTGGGTAATTAAATGGTTATAGAGCCAGTCTGAT
Source organism: Leguminivora glycinivorella (assembly GCF_023078275.1). NCBI lineage: Eukaryota > Metazoa > Arthropoda > Insecta > Lepidoptera > Tortricidae > Leguminivora > Leguminivora glycinivorella. The sequence continues at coordinate 29,112,437 of NC_062972.1, forward strand.
TCTCGTTAAGTAATTATAGAATGAAATTCTCTTTTTCTGTTGTAAATAACTAGTGGGTAATATCCATACTAATATTATAAATGGGAAAGTGTGTGTGTCTGTGTTTTTGTACGTCTTTCACGGCAAAACGGAGCGACGAATTGATGAGATTTTTTAAGTGGAGACAGTTGAAGGCATGGAGAGTGACATAGGCTATATACTTTTTGTCTTCTTCTAACGCGAGCGAAGCCGTGGGAACAAGCTAGTTGTTAATAATAATGAGGGCCATGATGCTGCCATATTTTAAATACCTACTCTATGACCAATTTTTTTAAAGTAAAAGCATAAGCTGAACAGTTTTCGTTTTGTACACAATTTTAAACGCAGTTTATGTTTTGCATCTTTGCTATTATTATATAATTTTTACAAATTAAAACAGCGTACATTCATCTTAAAGGCCGGCAACACACCTCCAACACTTCTGATGTTTCGGGTGTTCATGGGCGGCAGTGATAGCCTACTATCAGGCGACCTGTCTGCTCATTTGCTTCCTATCCCATAAAAAAAAAATCTACGCAACTTTGACATCCACCCGCCGTCTTCAGTTTCCCGTGATCATGATGCGTGCAACTGCGTCGAAATGTCGTACCTCAATAAAAATCAATATAGTAATCACGGTCTATATCCCGGTAAATATAAGTGTAATGAAAATATAAGGCCCTCCGCTCACGAGGCTACTCTCAAGCGACGCGATTGCAATGCAATTCATGGTTGCATACTGGTATGCTACTCGTTTCCGCACACAGTGCTACGTAACGCAACTTAGAGTTTAATTATTGTGCAACCTTCTATCACTAAAACCGAAAGTACCAAAAATCACTAATAACTTCTAAACCGATTACCTTAGTTACAAAAATTATATTGTTCCATTCGTTTTAGACCTAAACCTACCAAATTACACTAAAAACAGCAAAATATCTACACAAACAAAAAAACATGTTTTCAAGTTACGTAATATTTGGTTGGTATACCTACCTACTACTATTAGCTAGGTAGTACTATTTAGAAGGCGAAACACGATGAATTTTGAATCGTGACGTTATTTATCACTCACCCCTTCATAGTTTGTAGTAGGTTAATGTAATAATAGTAGGTAAATAAACCCTTCATTTCATAAAAACAAAATATAATACCTATACTGACCTGTCATATTCATTTTTTTGCCAATATCATTCCACGCCTTTTCCACCACATCTTTTCTCATATATTCTGGCAGCTTATAATTATACAAACACGGATAATTTTCCACTTCTTGGACAAATCGAATATTAAACTTTTGATCCACCGCCATTTTTGTTTGCAACGTGCATGCGACTCGAGTAGCGTGCGACCAGCAATGACAGTCGCGTGCGACTGGTAGCATACGGGTCGTAGACGCGTCTCGTCGTGTGCGGAGCGACGTTAATTTGTATGCAGGCTACTCACGAGCGACGCGTATCATACGCGTATGAGACGAAAGTCGCTTGAGAGTAGCCTCGTGAGCGGAGGGCCTAACCGTGAATAAGTTAAAACTCAAATTTTACGGTAAATTTTCGCTCCTTAACACTTTCGAAACCGGGCTCTACGCGGCGCTACGACATTTTCGCTACATACGGGGAAACCCATGTAATCGGCTACGCTTCTACGAGCGGTGTACCCGACAGTCGGGTTCTTGGTAGCGAAAGTGTTAAGAGCCAATACAGACTAAATATGACCCAACTAGTATGGGAACTACAATTCGACTGCATATCAACTGCAACGCCGGCATGCCGTTCCCACACTACATAGTTGCAGTTGGGTTGTGTGTTTATGTTTATCAGCCTTAACCACTTTAATGTTGCACACATGCCTCACATAAGCGCATGCTACGCGTTACGGGCGTAGCACATAACTATAATATGGAACGTAGCGGGTATGATGTAGCGGCACGCGTCTACGAACGGAAAACCTGATTTCGGATCACTACCAGTGGCGGGGCGTGAAAATTTTCGTTGGTAAAGCCGGAGGGGTTTTCGGAATCTGTTTTGTATGTACAGATATTAGATAATTTTTGGGAACCCGTTGGGAATCGAGTTGTATCGACGCTCCGCCACTACTACTCACTAGCACTGAATGTACATACATACAGTCATACAATCACGCCTGTATCCCATAAAGGGGTAGGCAAAGCACATGAACTACTAAAGTTTCAGTGCCACTCTTGGCAAAATAAGGGGTTAAAAGAAAACGAAACTGTGATAGGTTGTCAGCCTCTCGCCTATGCCACAGTCGCCTTCTATGACACCCACGGGAAGAAAGGGAGTGGGAAAATTCTTAACCAGTCACCACACGGGCAACTGAATGTCCTAACTAGTAATCTCAAATCCACAACAAAAACTTGCAGTGTGCGATATGCAGTAATATTTTTCCGAACACGTATCATAAACCAATCCTTCCACACATCGCAAATCTCCAGAACAAGGTCATACGTTACGATCCACATCTAAATTTGCGTAGCGCGATCGTAATATATCAAAAAATTCATAAACGACCATAAATCTTTACACTACCGGGACAGTATAAATAATGGAGAAATCAAAGGAAAACACGTATTTTATGACCGGTTTTTATGAATGCTGTTTGAAGGTACGAACCAGTATTTATTCTATTAGGTAGGTGAATTCGCCAATATTATGGTAAATCAGTTAATCCGTTCGGGAGCTACGATGCCACAGACAGACACACACACAGACAGACAGGCAGCCAGACAGACAGACACGTCAAACTTATAACACCCCGTCGTTTTTGCGTCGGGGGTTAAAGGTAACTCTGGGCCACTTGCAGCAACGAACATGACGGGTTAACCCACCATTTTATATGAAATTTGACAGATGACAGCCCACTGACAGATGACAACCCTAGGTTAAGTGGGTGGAGCAAGTGGGCCGTATTGGTTCAACAGAAAACTCGACTCCAAAATGAGTGCTATTGGAATACTTCACCGCCAACTCAGTTATGTGCACAAGGCGAAAATGTCTTGTTTATAATTTTATTATGGCGGTTATTTATTTATGGGCAAGTAGGTACATTTGTTATGCGTGTCGTAATAAGAAAAATAAATGGCGCAGGAAAATGTTCGTCGTGTGAAATGGTCTCATATCTGCAACTTGTAATGTTCTTTTGTTTTGCATTTACATTGCCTATACCTGTACGATATACGTCCCTTGTTGAGCACAGGGGGGTTACCATGACGTGCTAAAGCCGTTCAGTTTAGGTTGAGAGAGAGGGACGGAGCTATGTAACTGCTATAGCTGTGTCCCTCTCTCAACCTAAACTGAACGTCTTTAGTACGTCATGGTAACCCTCCTAGTCCCCTTGCTTGATAGGACATGGGTTCAATGTTTCCACTCTGACACCAGTTTTGTAGTTTAGTTTTGAATCTGTAACCTCCGGATTGAAAGTCGAGTATCATAATTTATTATGTGGCTTTCGATTACAAAGGTACCCAAAACAGTCCTTTTAGCAGTAAGAAGGTTTCTATCGAAATTCCTTGAGAAGTTCTGAATTGTTAATAATGACTCCACGGCCGATACGGCCACGGCGACTGCTTTCAAGTCCGTTGCTGTCTCAGGTGTGCTCGCCAATGGCTGACGTAGCCGATCTTGTTGGCAAATGTTCGTGAATTGTTAATAAATATATATTAAAGGATATTCTTACACAGATCGACTAAGCGCAACTAAGCCGGTATTGTGGGTTCTTATTTCTTCAAATAAAGCTATTCATAACATAACGCCAGAACGCCACATATATCGCCTCGGCACCACTGCTTCTAAAAACCTCATAGTACCCAAATATATGCGTAAAAGACGATACGATTGCGAAAAAAAATTGTATGGTGCGAACCTCAACGACACATGATCCACAAAGCAGAATATCTGGACATAGTCTAGCCACTGTTATTTAAAAAATATAGTTCAGGATCTGTGTATGGCGGCCATTTAGAGAATGTGGCATGGTGCTTACTCTAACTCCGACTTTGATGTCGAATTTGACTATCATACATTGTTTATATCGATCTGGTTTAAGCACTGTTCAAACACCATGAATGTCAATTAGACTTTGGCCTATGGCTAATTTTTTTATCTGTTTCTCTCATCCTGCTAGCATCAAAAATTTACGGCAATCCGGAACGTTGCTCAAAATTGCGTTTTTTTAAATTATATAAATTCGCCGCATTTATTCTACAAGTACCCAATTGGAAAAACCATGAAGAGGACTCTTAAAGAATATATTTTGGCAGCATATTACCCTTTGTTTGTTGAAATCGTACAAAGAGTCATTGAAATATTCTCAAATTAAGCCAGATAGGGGTTGTCCGAAATTTATTTGCTAGACTTTAATGAAAGTACCATAAAGTCCCTAAAATAAAAAAAATATCAGACCTTCTTATATCAAATAGTACTTACCAATACCTTAAGATCATACTCTCGGAACATAATAATACAAAATTATGCACATGTCAACATTTAGACGAGGTTTGTTTTGTCCTTATACTTAACGATACAGTCCTTACGATACCAAAATCACAACAAAAGGAATTCAATTACGCTAATCCTCCTTTGAAATAATTAGAAAGGCATGCACGAAGAGATTCTAATAAGAGATCTAAGTAACCGTCAAAACAAAGGCTGAAGCCAATTTTAACGACTTATGAGGATAAAGAGCTTCTCAAGACGGATGTGAGAAGTGGGGGTAAATTAAAAGAGGAAATTCCTTGTTTTATAATTACCTGAGTAACTGCACGGCTCGGCGGAGCGACGAGGCACATTTATTTAGGTTAAGGTTGGGGCTGCAGAGGAGGCGTGAGCGATTTGTTGTCAGCCACTTTTTATGAATAGGAAATGTGATCTTGTGTTGTAGGAAATATACATACATACATACATATAATCACGCCTGTATCCCATAAAGGAGTAGGCAGAGCATATTGTGAACTACTAAGTTTCAGTGGCACTCTTGGCAAAAAGGGGTTGAAAGAAATCCAAATTGTGACATTGCAGTGACAGGTTGCCAGCCTAGCGCCTACGCCACAATTTAACCCATATCCCACAGTCGACTTCTACGGCACCCACGGGAAGAAAGGGGGTGGTTAAATTCTTAACCCGTCACCACACGGGGACAATAATATAGGAAATATGAATTATACAATTAAGAGAAAGACTGGACTTTGTTGTAGTCATCATCATTCTCCTTGCGTTACTTTGCCGCTTGTTTGGAGTCACAACCTCATCATCCTCCTCCTGTCGTTTCACCTGTGACAGATGTGGCAAAAGGTGTCGGACTGCCATCGGACTACTAAGCCACCGACGATGTACCGGCACCACACAATAAAATCACTGCAACAATCATCTGCTAAGATGTCGCTGATGACAACTTTTTTTTTTTAGTATGAATAGGCAAACGTTTGACCACGATCACACCTGATGGTAAGTGATGATGCGGTCTACGGTGGAGCACGCTTACCTACGAGATACCCAAGATTTGGTATATGCACTAGTTTCACAAAAGCGACTGCCATCTGACCTTCCAACCCAAAAGGTAACTAGGCCTTATTGGAATTAGTCCGGTTTCCTCACATGATGGCGAATATCAAATGACATTTCGCACATACGTTCCGAAAAACTCATTGGTACGAGCCGGGGTTCGAACCCGCGACCTCCGGATTGAAAGTCGCACGCTCTTGCCGCTGTTGTAGTAATATATATATATTTTTTACTACTCATAACTCATAAGTACCTAGTATTGTAAAAATTACACCAATGGTATCCCAAAGGGTATATTCATGTCTTAGGGGTGTAGGTTTTAGAATGTAATGTCTATGAGATGGCCAAATTATGTGTCGCTTAACTTCAAACTTCGGTAAATCCATTCTGCTATAAGGTTGATTATCTTTCAAATCATAATATATTTTTTATAAGTATAATCAACAAAGCAGAATGGATTTACCCAAGTTTGAAGTTGACCAACATTAAGAGGTCGTGTTCATTTTTCACAGTTAAGAGGTTATATATAAAGTTTATAGTTGGTTTTTGATTAATCACAATAATACTGCCATCTGAATTACTGCCGTGAATGATAAAATTAATGTGTTGGCACTGTTGGCACTTGGCAGGGGCGGCTCACTCCGCGATTTTTTCGCCGAGCTACAAGTACATGCCGGCGGCCGCTAATTCGCGGCCCATTCAGTGTTGACAACCTTAGCGCCGCGCATTAGACGCGGCTGCTCGCGTACGGTCCGTTTGTTAATGTAGGTAAGAATTTAGAATGGCGGCATTTTGTGAACATCAAAGGAGTGAGCCTTCTGTACTTGTATTACTATTATATATTCTGTGGTGTTGGCTAAAATGCTTATTACAATAGTTGCGCTGTTATACCATGGTAGTCCATCGACGTTACAGGTCATGCAAACTTTCATCGTCATTAGATCCTCCTTGCGTTATCCCGGCATTCACCACGGCTCATGACCATGAGAGTCTGGGGACCGCTTTCATAGGTCATGAAAACTTTAATTCATTTATTTATTTAATTTAGACATCAAATGGTGTGTGTGTGTGTATGAAAACTTTGACAAAGGTTAATCTACTCGCTAGTCGCCAGCAGTAAAGCCACAGCCTTAAGTAAAGCGAGGTCTTCGCTCAAAGTTACACGTCGGAATATTTATTTAATGCGACAACATTAATATAAACATGATACCCCCTGACATTGTTATAAGGTTTCTCGTTGTGCCAATTTGAGTAGCGGAGTACTTAATTACTTAAATATAAGTAATTTAATTTAAAAGGGGAATGGGATGTTTGGGTTAATAGTGCACCATCATAATTAACCATGGCTGGCCCAGTGCCCTATATAAAGTACGACTCTTAGTTTGAGAGTAGGTTAATTCGCATAATTGGACTTCTTTGAAATCTCAATTAGGCTGAGATTCTGTGCCCTCCTGAAATAATGAATATTGATGTTGAATGTTTGGTACGTTGTACGTATCTTCGTACAAAGAAAATAATTTGGATATTTAATAATTTTAGGTATTAGGGTGAATCACTTTTTTCTTGCTTGTTACTGCCATGGTTACGGTCCCCTGGGTCACCCTGGTTTTATGCAAAATTATGCTACTTTAATTATGCAAAGATGCATGTAGTCCATGTTTGTAGATGGCCCATTAAGAAAGGGATGTATTAACAACAGAAAAATGCTTGTTTGCATAGTTTAAATAGCATAATTTTGCATAAAACCAGGGTGACCCAGGGGACCGTAACCATGGCAATAACAAGCAAGAAAACCGGCCAAGAGCGTGTCGGGCCACGCTCAGTGTAGGGTTCCGTAGTTTTCCTTATTTTTCTCAAAAACTACTGAACCTATCAAGTTCAGAACAATTTTCCTAGAAAGTCTTTATAAAGTTCTACTTTTGTGATTTTTTTCATATTTTTTAAACATATGGTTCAAAAGTTAGAGGGGGGGGGGACGCACTTTTTTTTCCTTTAGGAGCGATTATTTCCGAAAATTTTAATATTATCAAAAAACGATCTTAGTAAACCCTTATTCATTTTTAAATATCTATCCAACAATATATCACACGTTGGGGTTGGAATGAAAAAAAAATATCAGCCCCCACTTTACATGTAGGGAGGGGTACCCTAATAAAACATTTTTTTCCATTTTTTATTTTTGCACTTTGTTGGCGTGATTGATATACATATTAGTACCAAATTTCAGCTTTCTAGTGCTAACGGTTACTGAGATTATCCGCGGACGGACGGACGGACGGACGGACGGACGGACGGACGGACAGACAGACATGGCGAAACTATAAGGGTTCCTAGTTGACTACGGAACCCTAAAAAGGTGATTCACCCATTAAATGTGTACGATGACTACGTATTTTGAATTCAAAAATGAGAGTAATTTTTTTTTGCCACAGAAAACGCTGTCGGCCGTGTAGTGACGTCATAGAATTCATGTCAAATCAATCACTGACATAATGACCTTTATGCCTCATACTTAAAGTGTCAGAAAGTGTTGTTTTCGCACTGAATGACTTCATTCACAGAAAATCTAATAGATGACATGGCTGATGTTGTTTTTTTGCCTGATTACGTAAAAGTATTACTAAGTATTCTGGTGACACTTTTTTTTAGCGCTAATTTTCATTGTTTGACCAAAATACGATAGTTAAATGTGGCCAATTTCTAGTTATTATTTTTCAGTACAGATGGTGTTTTTTTTACGCACTAGTGCGAGAAGTGGTTCATTATAATGTCAGGTCGAAACTTCGGAGGGTCATCTGTACTGAAAAACGTCGTACGTAATGTACTATTTCTCTCTTACAGTCAGCGTCAATAGTAGCGGATGAAAAAACGCACCAAAAGTATCTGGCATCTTGAATAAAATTACTTTTCTAATATAGAAAAATATGTATAATCAGTGCACGGCCAGAAATATCAAAGTTTAATTATTCCTTCTATGTTTAGACCGCCATCTCTTTTTGTTTATGCATCACATTTTTAATTGAGGTAATATAAATATTCTATTTGATTATGATCTTTTTGTGCAACGAATATATTAGTTCATCAATCTATCTATGAGCTATGCCAATGACCTTGGTTTTCTTGCGGTTTCGGATGCATCGGTACTTATCGTAAAATCGTAAAATGTTTATGGCTCTTGAGTAAGCATTGCAAAGAATTGGCCTCGAGTCCAGAGATGTTTAGATGCATTTTAATGAAATATATAAAAACAAGTATTTTGTTAGAAATTGCATGTAGGTAAGGTACTGACTATGACTCTTATATTGAAAATAATGGAATGTGATTTTAGGGGTCCTTAGGTGCTGAATAACCCAAGTTTTTTTCTGTACCCTAAGTAAAAACTGAATTCTTGTTGTAGTCTTTGCAAAAGTTTTATATTTGTAGATTTTTTTTATTATTGTTAAAAAGCTTTTATAATTTTTATAATTAAAAAAGTAATAAAAGCTTTGATAATCTCAACTACACCATTAGAACTAGTAAAGGTATTTTAAAATAGTTGACCTCAACTACAACCTGCTAGGTACTTACACTCGTCCTATTAGCCATAGGCGGCATTGTGAATTCTGCACGTACTTCAAACTCCTTAGTCTCACAACACATCACAAGAAACTTTAGTCGACATTGCAGTTTAAAACTGTTCTTAGGAATAATCACAACGCCATCTAGTTGTTAAACTAGTTTCAACTATCACTTAAAAAATTTCGTTTACCAGTGCCATCTATGGTTAGACATACTCAGTTAAGCTTCATCAGTCGAAAAAGGCGCGATCAAATTTTCTATGGGTAATCAACTCTGTGGCTATATATATTCTACAAGGCGTATTCTATTCAAATCGTCCAGCATGCCCCAATCTCCTTCCTCCTACATCTGTGGTATCACTACTCGGACACTGGCGATCAAATATATGAAAGAGGCGCGTTCCTAGCACACAGTCTAAGCTCGTGTAGGTGAACGCGTACTATGCTTGTATGACTGACATATGACAGGTCGACTGTTCGCGTTTTTGTGTGTACTTTATTATACTGTGGTGGTGTTGACATTGACAGTGACTTGCGTTAATAGAAATTCGGCAACAACGTTTCTCAGAAAAGATCGCGAGCAAAACCCAGTATTTTAATAAAGCGTTCCAGGCTTTGTGTTGGTATAATATCCATCTTAGTAGGTCGCCAGGTAGCTTTTTGTGATATATGTGTTTTTAAGCTACCACGAATGCTAAGGTAGGCGACGACGTCCAAATTGAAGTTTCTCGGTATTTACAAATTATATTTTATTGTGTTTTATTTAAATGTAAGTTCGTATTACCAATGAAAATCTACATAAATAGTAGTAATAGTCGTGTATGTCGTGTAGATGAACGCGGTCGACCATGCGGTAACTGTGAGGTAACCGAGAGGGGGTGGGCGGCAAACATTACAGGTCGAGAGTGACAACTATGTTCGCGTTTTATGGACAGGCGGTAATTATAAATAATCATAAAGTTTATGGTATAATTAAAGTAATGATTATTGGTCATAAAATATACAATAAAATGTAATGTTAAAACGGATGGGAATGACTATTGACCGTGACGGATACTTATCAGCGATTTTTATTGAATAAATATAGAGTATTGACTTGACTTTTGAGTTATCATTACACCCGAAGCACCCCACACTTCAGGAGTGGCCATACTGTACGGTAGTACTCTTTATTCTATTGTGCTTTTGTGGCGTCGGTCGGTGCATCGTGGAAATTGTAATAAACGCAAATTGACTTATTTCTGTGCAATTATGTTCCAGTTGTTTTTATTGCGTCTTTCCTCGCTTTAGTCAGGTTAAAAGTTATGTGTTACACACGGGATGCAAAGTTATTTTACCTCGTGTGTATTGCAACACTCTCTACGCTCAGAATTATATTTTAGAACTACTCTCTACGCTCAGGATTCTATTTTCGAACCACTCGCTTCGCTCCTGGTTCAACCATAGAATCCATTCACTAGCTTGTAGTTCAACCCTAGAATCCATTCGCTAGTTCGTGTTGCAATTTCACACTCGGTTAAAATACAACTTTGCTCCCTTGTATAACAAATCATATTATTTTATTGATTTTTTTTTATTTGTTCTTTTTCAAGTAGTCACCCTACTATATATAAATGGCACGTATTTAACCGGTCGACTAGATACTCAAATTTTGGCAGTTCAAAAAAATTGAAAAGGGTATAAAAAATAATACTTTGACGATTAATTTGGGGCAATAAAATATTTCGATATTAGGTAGCATTTTAATGTCGTTACGGCTTCGGTTTATTCCAACGCAAGTACCAACTATTTATTTGGCAACTGAATTATTTTATTGCACACTATTTAAGATGTGATGTATTGTGTTATGTTTTATTTTATTTTTTTTTTTTTAAGAGATATAGTTTAATCGGAAAACGGCTGTCTATTAATATAAAAAATACAGTTCTTTTAAATATTTATGTAGCAAATTAACATAAAAAGTACATTTAAAATGTATACATTGGCACTCATCTCATCACCTAGGCTGTCATTTTAATTTAAAAAAAGGATTCTTATAAAATATAATGGTCTGCAAAATATTAAACTTACGGGTAAAAAATAAGTGTTTGGGCCCGCGCTGGCAACTTCATCCATACAATGAATTTAACTTTAAATGACGTTTACTCTATCAAATCTAAGGCCGGTCGTTACGCAATCTGAAAAATTCATTATTTTGCCATATAACATTTGGCAGAAAAACCTTACTCAGATCATACTTTGGCATAAATCATTCTGCTGATTTTCGGCTCGGCCACCAGTGGGCCTTGTCGTTTTTTGTTTCGTGTATGATATCTTTTTCAATTTACAATCATCAAAACAAGCTCTTCGAACCTCACAATAAGTTGGACGTCAGGAAAATTGAAGTGCACACAAGCCAATTTAAACACTACGGGAAATGGAAAAGTTTATTGAAATTCAATGATAAGATAAAATTTCATTTCTATGCGGTAAACAGAGCCTGTACCATGGGTTTTTATGTTTTAGAATAGTCAATATTAGGGTAAACGTGACCGAATATGGCATTCATTGTATGGAGAAACTTAATACAGTTACTTACTAAAAAACAAAAAATAGCACTTTCAGTGTCATTTACGCTATCGGACACATAACGCTGGTAGCCTAGCGTAAATGCGTGTGACTTTCGTTCCGGAGGTCGCGGGTTCGAACCCCGGCTCCCGCCAATGAGTTTTTCGAAACTTATGTGCGAAATGTCATTTGATATTTGCCAGTCGCTTTTCAGTAAAGGAAAACATCGTGAGGAAACCGGACTAATTCTAATAAGGTCTAGTTACCCTTCGGGTTGGAAGGTCAGATGGCAGTCGGTTTCGTATAACTAGTGCCTACGCCAAATCTTGGCATAAGTTGTCAAAGCGGACCCCAGGCTCCCATGCGCCGTGGCAAATGCCGGGATAACGCAAGGAGGATGATGATTTACGCTATCAGACTATCAGACACAGATTTTATATAAACCATAGACCAAGCCGTTTGCATATAACTCAGCATTTCAGCAGACCTTTCTTTGCTCACTGCTTTCGCACGTAAATTTTTGGCGGTGGAGGTCAATGAAATCATAAAAAAATTAAAACATTACATTTACTTGCAATTGCCTATCAGAGGTAGTCAGTCAGTAGGTAGAAGTAACAATTTCAGTACAAAATGTGACATGCTCGGCCCATATATAAATAGGCTAACATCTAAATATTTAGGTATAATTCTGTACTATCGAGTAACGGATTTTAAAACATCGAAAAGTCATGGTAGAGGTAAAAGTCTCCTTCCACTTGTAGACGTAGACGGAGTTTTCAGCAGTATTCCTGCCGACGACACAGAAAACTTCGGCCCGGTCGAGGTGTTTAACATCTTTACAGACGAACATCATAAAATAGTTTATTACGATCAAAAAGTCAGAAATCAGCAAGTTTATTGAAACTTTCCACATTATTGACATGTTTGTCTACTGCTAATTACTGTACTATATAACTATCGCCATAATAAGAGCGTTGAATGATTCACGGTTATTTTCATTAGACTTATATTGACCGGGATATTGGGCGAAGGAGGGTAGTTCGCGCGCTGTCTACGCAACTATGTCATCCACCCGCCTTCTTCAGTTTCCCGTGATCATGATGCATGCAACTGCGTCGAAATATCAGGAGCTCGACAAAAATCAAAAAAGTCTAATCGGTCTACCTCCCGGTAAATATAAGCACACCTCAGACACTGGGGATAAAATATAGAGGTATGAAAGAGGTGCATTCCTACCACATATTCTAAGCTCATGTCAAATGAACGCGTACCATGCTTGTTTGAGTTAGATATGATAGATTGACTGTTCGCGTTTTTGACAGCGATAACTGTGAGGTAACCGAGAGCACTTTCAAAGTCTATCGCCATAATGCACTGCACTAGTTATATAATTACGATACATTTTACATGGGTTGTGACGGTTTCTGAATTTTACTACCCCTTTCCTCCCGTAGGTGTTGTAGAAGTCGACTGTGGGACGTGGGTTTAAGTGGGGTGTGGGCAATAGCTTGTTAGTTGCAATCACAAATTTAATTTTCTTTATAACTCCTTATTTGCTAATAGTGGAAGTGGAAGTGAAAGTAGGTAGTCAGTTAGTACCTTTTTTTAGAAATACATGAGTGAATTTTCGTATTTGTTTGTATGTATGTGAGTAGGTGTTTTTATATACATTTTAGGCTTTCTAATGCTTCATCTATGAAATAAAATTCAACATAGTAGCACTTTAATTTATAAAGAAGAAACTAGGTGAAATAAAAACTTAATGGTTTGAAATGGCATATGGCGATAAATGAACATAAAAATGCTTTTACCATTAAAATCTCTGAAAATAACTGCAAAGCTCACGACCGATGCGAAAAAATAGTTCGACTAAGTTAACTTTGCAGTATCTGAACACAACAAAGGAACTTTAGCACTGTTCACTGGTTGCGGGTTGATTGGACTGTGCAAAAATGAATTACTATAATTACTGTTATAAAACATACATACATACATAAACTCACGCCCTCATCCTCAAACATGGTAGGCAGAACATATGAAACCGCTCAAGCTTCATTAACTCTCTTGGCAATTAAGAGTTTTAAAGAAAACGGAGTTGTGGCATTGCAGTGACAGGTTGCCAGTCCATCGCCCGCGCCACAATCGAACCCGTATACCACAGTCGACTACTTACTCACTGGAGGAAAGTATCCCGATACCACACGGGGAACTCTGATATAAAGTTAATTTGTCAATGTCACACAACCTATAGACGCCTGCAACTCAAGGGGTGTCACATGCGCGCTGTCGACCCATTGGAAACTTGTACAATGTACACTCTTTTTTTGAAGAACCTTTTTCAGAAGAAGTTCATCGAGAATACCTCGGCATTCCTCTGAAACCGCACGGTGCGCAACCATTTAGGTTGCAAGGTATGTCTATGGCGAGCGGTGTGATGATGAATTCAAGAACTTTTGGTCACATTGTCACTGGTTGGCATGAGGAAAATGTATAAGTGAAGGGAATATAGCTGGGACGCTATTGCACAACACCCTGCATTTTATGATTAAGCACTGAGACTTGGCACAGGTTGTTCCTTGGGTGGCCCTGAGTAGATAAAGATCGGGAGGCATCGAGAGCCCCCCTTAATTTAGGAGGGAGGAGGGGGGGAAGGCTGGCGCCTCCGCGCTTCCTTTGAAACCATATTTCTCTAAAACTATACAAAATAGGGCATGCGATATATCATTTTCGGATAAATGAAGGACGAGGAATTAATTTTTGGAACAAAACAAATGTACTTTAGAACAAAAATACAAAAAAAAATGGGAAAATCTTAAAACGAGATTTTTTTTTTATATATATTATTGCACGTTTTATAAAAACCGTAATAGTTATTTTAAAATAAAAAATACTATTTAATAGCTACATTTATCTAGTTTTAGAAAATGTATAATTTGTTATAGAAATATATTATAGGACGAGTGATAAAAAATAATTTACATCGCCCGATAGGGTGATTTGAATGCTCATTTCAATAAGTTTTGTCAATGATTTCAGGTATGATCACTATTTTTAACACACGAAAGCCGTAATTATTGTAGTTTATGGCTATTTTAGTGATTAATGTACTTAAAATTAAAAAAAATACAAAAATTTTAAAAAATATTAAAAATGTGATTTTTTTTAACATTATCCTATTTTGTTCTTTCTACACAATATATATCTAGAAGCAATAGATATCAATAAAAAGCCACATTTATGCAGTTTATAAAAATATATAGTTTGTTATATAAATATATTACAAAACGTGAGATAAAAAATAATGAAAATGAAAATTTTAATGTACGGGTCAGCTTGCATTATTCGATGAGGTGAGGTAAAGGTACTACCCGCTGTGCAGTGGAGTTCGTCTAGTAATACAGAAATATACTTATTCTAATAACGTTTACACATGTAGGTATATCACGATCCAGTACAGAAAATCGTAAAAGTCCTATGATATAGTTTGTTTTGATTGTAAAATAAAATTGCATGTGACTTATAATGTAAAAGAAAAATTGTCTTAATCACGTTCTCCTCTCCTAAAGCAGTTCTGCATGCATAGGCTTGAAGATTTTTTAGTTTACTAGCAGAACTTAGTTACTTCCTTTGGGCCCCCTTAAATCGGTTTTACCCATCCATAAAAGATAAAATAAAAATCGTCATATTCTTCCTTTCAGTATCAATGATAGTTAGTTATTGCGCAATAGTGCCATAAAAAATAAAGTATATTCGTATTAGCATTAAACATTAATGATTTTTGAACTAAGACATTGCTTTTGTACAAAGGAGAACCTCAAAAAATGGTCTGACTAGACGAAAACATGTGTATCGGGGCTAGTACTCAAGGCTCTCAAAAAGTGTAGCTATTTTGAGTTATTCAAATAAAACAACATGAATAGTCTGAATTTAATTATGTATATGTCGCAGGGAAATGGCCAAAACAGAGATTTCATAAAATCACTAAGGGATATGATCAAATCACGCAGGATGTCAAAATGGTAAATCCATTTTATTATTTCTCTAGAAAATTTCAGTCATTTGACTAAATCCCTGACTCTGTTTAGTGAAATCACAAAATCGACCAATAGACACGCCACGTTTTGTCATTTCACTAGATTTGTTTAGGGATTTGATAAAATCCCTGAACCACGTCAGTAAGTTGACGAAACGAGCTTATAAAGTAAACTAGTTTTATCATTTCGCTAAACAAGTTCAGTGAAAAGACAAAATGTTTTATTAAATATGAAACTAATTTAAAATGAAACATTTTTAGCTTTGTTTCTTCACTTATTCTATTTTTTTCCTATTTATAGAAAACCAAAAACTCTTAAAAACGGACTCAATTTTACCATTTCACTAATCCAGTTAAGGATTCAGTCAAATCAAGTGACAAAGGCAAGACTCTAATAAATCTAATTGGATATATTAGATTCTTGGCTTTGTCATTTCACGAAACCAGTTCCGATATTTGATCAAATCACCATTTGAGACTTTATCATTTCCCTAAATTTGTTTAGGGAAATGTTAAAACTAGTTGACTTTTTGAGTTCGTTACGTCAACTCACTGTCGTGGTTCAGGGATTTTATCAAATCCCTAAACAAATCTAGTGAAATGACAAAACGTGGCGTGTCTATTGGCCGATTTTGTGATCTCACTAGACAGAGTCAGGGATTTAGTCAAATGACTGAAATTTTCTAGAGAAATGATGAAATGGATTCGCCATTTTGACATCCTGCGTGATTTGATCAAATCCCTTAGAGATTTGATGAAATCTCTGTTTTGGCCATTTCCCTGCGACATATATATCCCAAAACCCACTGCATAAGCACATCAGCTCCGAACATTTAATTTAAAACGTCTTTTCTCAAACATGCAATGAAATATTGTCTTTACGTTCCTTAAAATGGGATGGGAAGTATCGCTTTTTGGACGCAACAACTCGAGAGGACTGTAAAGGGATTTCATATTATTTTTCAGGCCTAGGCCTGCAAAGTAACTTTTTTTTATAAAATATTGTCCTTTAGAGCATTTTTTTTTATTTCATTGTATGTTTGAGAAAAGCACTATACATGCCTCGGCGTGAAAACGGATTCCCGGCCTCGTATCCCTATCCGGCCTCGCTCGCTCACTTTCATTATTTTTTATCTCGCGTTTCGTAATATATTTATATAACAAACTATATATTTTTATAAACTGCATAAATGTAGCTTTAATTGATATTTATTGCTTTTAGATATATATTGTGTAGAAAGAACAAAATAGGATAATGTTAAAAAAAATTATCACATTTTTAATATTTTTTTAAATTTTTGTATTTTTTTAAATTTTAAGTACATTAATCACTAAAATAGCCATAAACTACAATGATTACGGCTTTCGTGTGTTAAAAATAGTGATTATACCTGAAATCATTGACAAAACTTATTGAAATGAGCATTCAAATCACCCTATCGGGCGATGTAAATTATTTTTTATCACTCGTCCTATAATATATTTCTATAACAAATTATACATTTTCTAAAACTAGATAAATGTAGCTATTAAATAATATTTTTTATTTAAAAAAAACCATTACAGTTTTCATAAAGTGTGCAATAATATGTATAAAAAAAAATCTCGTTTTTAAATTTTCCCATTTTATTTTGTATTTTTGTTCTAAAATATATTTTTTTTGTTCCAAAAATGAATTCCTCGTCCTTCATTTATCCGAAAATGATATATCGCATGCCCTATTTTGTATAGTTTTAGAGAAATATGGTTTCAAAGGAAGCGCGGAGGCGCCAGCCTTCCCCCCCTCCTCCCTCCTAAATTAAGGGGGGCTCTCGATGCCTCCCGATCTTTATCTACTCAGGGCCACCCAATGAACAACTGTGCCAAGTCTCAGTGCTTAATCATAAAATGCAGGGTTCCCATACAAGACATAGCAATAGCGTCCCCAGTAAAGACTGAGCATTGAGCAGAACACTAGAATATCAAGTGCGACAAAGTTGGATGAAACCGTTAGGGAAGCTCCAGTGTTCCTTAGGACGCGGTGTAAGAAGTAAGCGGAGAGAAACACAATACCTAATGTACAGCGGGGCAAATCTCGAGGGTGGGGGTGGGCAATTATAACTAATCCATTATTTCCATTATTACCTACACTATGATGTTCAGTTCTACATGTACTTCAGGCAGGCAATTATGGTCGCGCGATAAATGATAAAAAATCAGGCCGTCCCTACCGCACTATTTGTAAGTGCACGGCCCGATGTTTTATCAGTTATCGCGCGACCATGATTGCCCTGCAGGATACTCTATTTAATAATGCAAACATTGTAAAACATGGCAAAATTGGACCAGTTATATTTGCCCCCCCCAGTCGAGATTTGCCCCGCTGTACCTTGTTCAATTCTATGACCTTTTGAGAGATTGTACCATCGGCAACAACACTGTTAGCTGTACATTTGTAATCCTAATTACAGGGGAGGGCGTAATGTAGTAATGGTTAGATAAGAGAAGAGTATAATTATTGCTGTTAGTAGCTACTTTTACAATTTTGAGGGCTAATTTATGCAGGACGATATGTCGCAAGCGAGTTATGTTTCAATGTTGCATTTGATTGGCCGGCTGAATTATTGGATGCCACCTCAACAGTCCGCAATGTAACTGAAATCGTTAAAGTCCGCAATGTAACACGCGAGGTAACTTAATTACGACGCACGAATCATAAATGAGAAGTTATTTTGGGAACGTATTTTATGACGAGAAACGGTTTTCTTGTTGTGAACAAAATGTTATCAGCAGTTCTATCACAAGGGAATATTGTCAACCGGTACCTTGTTTAGAAGTTCTTGACTTTTAATTTGGAAATACATGATTATTTTTAAGTTGAAACTTTTTTAAAGAAATAATAACTTAATGTGTATATAAACTGTGCATATAACTTTAGCAACATATCAACAAATTGGTCCGTTAAATAATTTTCCTACTTAAAAAATGTTCTTAACTTTCATGCCTTGTACCACTCCTCAGAGCACCATAAAATCTTATTAGGCAAAATTTTTAAGGCAATTGCCAAAGTATTACCTCAGTGAGAGTCGTTGGCTTCAGTGTAATAGTCATGTAGAATGTTTCAAACGGGGGTGTTCCGGAAATTCTTATATTTGTCGTATGATGATTTTGGATCTGAAGGAATATATCTGCGCTTGTGTTCGTTTACATAAATTGAGCTGATTCGAGGAGTGTCTGTTCAAAAGGGCTTAGCATATAAAATATGCCTTTGAATGAGGAGTTTCGTTTTAAAATAAGCCCTTTTAAAATACAGTGTTCATTTGAGACACGTTTTATTAAAAGCATGATATTACCACAGTACCATTAGATGGAGAGATGACATCTGCCAACTAGCTGGCGATAACTGGATGCGGATGACAATGGACCGACGTGGAGGAATGAGAGGAGGCCTATGTCAGAAGACGGGCTCTTTAAAGGCTGCTATAGAGATAGATAGAGACAAGCGCGGATCCAGCTTCGTGCCCGGGGGGGGGTCACATGGTAAAGGCCCAGGCCCCAGAGGGGGGGTCACGTGGTCTATTTGTATGGCCAACCTAAGCTACAGGGGGGGGGGTCATGACACCAATGACCCCCCCCTGGATCCGCGCATGGATAGAGATAGATTACCACAGTATAAAAAAGAGTACTATCGTACAGTATGGCACTCCCTGCTTTCAGCTGAAAGTGCCGCCCACTCACTCTCGGTTACCTCGCAGTTACCGCCTGTCAAGAACGCGAGTCGACCTATCTTATCTTACTCCTACGCGTTCGCTAACACGAGTTTAGATCTGTGTGCCTATAATCGCGCTTCTTTTGTTCGCCATTGTCCGAGATGTGATATTACACTATACCTACTGATACTTTGTCTTCCGCATATATACATTAAATCAATATGACGTGATTTCCATTACAATTTAACAGCAAACTTATCTATTCCCAGTTCCGCTGCCGTTTGTTTGAAAATTAGCCCCAAAATCTAGCTCTTCTACTTTAAAAAAACATCATTTGAATAATTTACATGAACATATCTTCAAATATACTTACACAACCGTCAGGCTTAAACCAACAGAAGAAGCAAGTAACTTATAAATAATACATCTGTCAATTAAATATTCAAACAAGGGGAAGTTCTCCCTAAATCAATATTACTTTTTCTTCAAGTGTTTTTAGAGTCGCCCCTTATTAAAAGCATGTAAGTGTGGTGATTACCTTGAGCCCTTGTAAGTGAATTTATAATGGGTGGAGGGACTTGCTGTCGCTACGGACACACTGGCATATTGCGTTACTATGGAAAATTTGTTATTTTTGGTTCTAAGATACCGCCGTTTAAGGTTACCCATCATTGAGAGTTTTTAATGATTCACGGTTATTTTCATTAGACTTATATTGACCGGGATATAGACCGTGATTACCTTTTTGACTTTTGTCGAGCTCCCAAAATTTCGACGCAGATACTTTTTCGCCGATAAGTAGTTCGTGATCATGATGGATGCAACTGCGTTGAAATATCGGGAGCTCGACAAAAATCAAAAAGGTAATCACGGTCTATACCCCGGTAAATATAAGTCTTACCTATCATTGTTTTATGTATGCATTCCATTATGAATATAGTTTTAGGTACCAAAGTAATGGACAGATAATTGAAGCTCATTTACACTTACAAAATTATGAAGTTGAGAAACTGGAAAAGTATAAAAACTCGACATTATCGTAGCTACACGCGTAGCAGATTCTACTTACAGTGTTTTCTGTACAAATAGGAAAGGAATTACGAACAGTGTATTCGCTGAGAGCGATCAGATAATCATTGAGTTATATATATATTAAAATAGCAATAGTTTAAAGACACCTATGATAATTACTATAACTAATAACCATTTTTATCCTTGTGATTCTGTCTACAAAGCAGTAGGTTCGGATCTCGAATTTACATTACATTACACATACACACATACACGTAGACATTTATTTGTCGCGAAAATTGATTTGCGGTCTATTGATAGCTCATAATGGTTCACATAGACTATTTTCAAACCAAATTCCAATTCGAAACACGAATCAAGTTTATTGTTAACTAGTGTTCGTCCTAGTGATATCTGTTGAAGACCAATGGATTAAGGATGAAAAACTGGTATACCTTCGCAGGTGTAAGAAGTTATATTCAGTTGACGGACTTCCGAGATGGACGGTCTTGCCCGC
Organism: Leguminivora glycinivorella; assembly: GCF_023078275.1. Taxonomy (NCBI): domain Eukaryota; kingdom Metazoa; phylum Arthropoda; class Insecta; order Lepidoptera; family Tortricidae; genus Leguminivora; species Leguminivora glycinivorella. The sequence continues at coordinate 29,133,328 of NC_062972.1, forward strand.
ACTGACCTTATAATAAAAAGAAAAGAAGATGAGCCCATTGAGCCCCGCAGCGGTGTGTCTCAGACACAGTATGTAAATATAAGCACGTATTAATGGAACTCCCACTATAAATCTACGCAGAAAGCTTTACACACTAAGTCTGTTTATTCCACTATTAAAATACGGATTCATATAATATTAATGGAATAATAAAACAACAGGTTTCAGCGAGAGTATTTGTTACGCTTTTGGTGAATATTTCATTTAAATCATTCACGCGTATGGAATATAGAATCTTTATGTTATAAGGCTGATATAAATAAATAAATAAATATCTTAGGACATTCTTACACAGATTGACTGAGTCCCACGGTAAGCTCAAGAAGGCTTGTGTTGTGGGTGCTCAGACAACGATATATATAATATATAAATACTTGTATAGTTGATATAGTTTAATGATTTGAACTTGTTTTGATGTGATTTTGAAGTGCACCCTATGTATCGAAAACTGTAGTTCTTAAGTTGCTCTATACAGTGTGTAAACCATTAGGGCCTTAATGGCGATAAAGTAAAACAGAATTTCATTAACGTTAATCAATCTTAATTAAGAGGTGTTTTTAAGTTACACTTAAATAAATAAATAAATATTATAGGACATTCTTACACAGATTGACTGAGGCCCACGGTAAGCTCAAGAAGGCTTGTGTTGTGGGTGCTCAGACAACGATATATATAATATATAAATACTTGTATACATAGAAAACATCCAGTGACTCAGGAACAAATATCTGTGCTCATCACACAAATATTAAATGCCCTTACCGGGATTCGAACCCGGGACCGCAGCGTAGCAGGCAGGTACACTTAATTTTCATATATATTTTTTTCAGCAATAAGTGTCGACGAGCGTTTTGTGCCAGTGTTAACATTGCGGGTCGAATTGTTTTGTATGGATAACATTTTAATTCTAAATAAAAATTATCTAGGTACCTTTCCAATGTGCCATACTAACTACCGTTAAGAGATTCGTCCGTATTAGATTTACACATTGTATAACATGTATGATAGCCAATGCGAGGAGCACCACAAGGTCGTATCGAAACAGCATGGGAACCTTAACCATCGTTACATCAGAATTGGTTTCCCGTGTAAGTAAAACCACAGTATAAGGACGACTCAGTAATAATTCTTGAAACAAAATTTTGCGCCGCGCGATTTGACCTTAAGTAGCGCTCTGCGCGAGCGCGGTGCAGAGAGTACATGCCGAACCGGATGATGCCGGTCGCGTCAGTAGTCTGCGTGGCGCTGCCAAGGTCGCGCGTGGCGCGTGCGACTGCGAGTGCGAGAGTCGTCCTCATACTGTGGTAAAAGTACTAAGATTAGGGATGTACCGACTAGTGATTTGGCCGACTAGGCCGACTACCGACTAGTCGGCGCTTGGGTGGCCGATTAGTCGGCCGACTAGTCGGCTAGTCGGCCAGAGCATAATTTTCGACTAAATTCATCAGAAATTTAGAATTACATTTTTGGTCCTTCGTTCGCGCTTTAAATTTTTTTTACAAGTTTAATTTTTCAAAGGTCTATGAGAATATTTATACATTTTCCATTTTTAACAACCGGTTTGGCTTAGTGGGTAGGTTAGTGATCCTGCCTATGACACCCGGTAGCCCTAGGTGGGACATTTATTTTTGTGATGATCACAGATATTTGTTCTTTTGACTAACCAAGGTATAACGAATCGGTACATAATACAATTATATCAGCTGTTAATTTATTTTTATACTATTTTTCTATGACTTATAAAGTGCCGACTAATCGGCCTGTTTTGCCGACTAGTCGCCGACTATTCGCCGACTACAAATGTGGCCGGATAGTCGGCTTTCCCGACTAGTCGGCGACTAGTCGGTACATCCCTAACTAAGATAGATAATGAGTTTGTTTTGTAGGTGGTTAATACATGAGTTATCAGAGGAATTCTTCGGATCAACTGCACAACTGCTCATTTTCATATAAGAAGGTTTTCTTTGAATTACACGACATACAAGACGTTTTTTTCCAATATTGAATTCTCCATTTTTATACCTACTATCTCATCCATTTAAACATTACAATATCTGGGCGACCGAGCTTCGCTCGGTTCTGTTTCGTATCCTTAACATGTGTCGCCTTCTAGTTCAAAAATGAATAGTACCTACATCGAGCCAAAGAATTCTCAGCCTTAACAACACAACTACTCCACACGAGATGGCGCGCGTTCCGCCACAAAAACTCAAATAGTGTATTTTTCAATTCGTTTTAGCCTTGACCTGTGTCGCCATCTAGTGTTTGCAATAAATAGTACTTACATCGACCGAAAGAATTCTGTCTTAACAGTACAACTACTGCACACGAGATGGCGCGCGAAGAAAAACGCATGAAAACTCGAAAATTCGCGTTTTCCGGGACCTAAGGATAAGTTAGATCGATTTTTCACCCCCAAAAACCCCCACATAACAAATTTCAGCGAAATCGTTAGAGCGGTTTCCGAGATCGTCAGTTTAAATAAATATATAAATAAATAAATAAATAAATATACAAGAATTGCTCGTTTAAAAGTATAAGATAAGATTAAATGTACAATATAATGTGCCAGTCATGCCAAGCTACGTTAGCAGCAATTTCGAGAACCTAGGCGGTGCAAATGATATTTTCCAGTACATATGGTGTTTATTCACGCACTAGTGCGCAAAATAATACATTACTTGTCATGTCGAAACTTCAAAGGGTCCTATGTACAGTCAGTTGCAGATAAAAGTAGACCTCCTTGCATACAAATTTGTACTGAAAAACTTTGTAACAATACAAGTGCGAAGAAGAAATTCGTAATTCGTGTCGTTATAAAACACTCCTTTCGGTCGTGTTTTAATTTATCACCACTCGTTTCGAACTTTTTCTTTTCAGGGTGCGTAGCCGAATGGCACAAATGCTCACGACACGAAACGCTCATAGATATCTATCTCTATCGCTCGTGCGTATTGGCTCGACAGAGCCAGGCCCCGTAGCCGAGCGGTATTTCTGCGACGCGAAACGCCACCGAAACGCCACAGAAATGCAATCTATCTCTATGGCTCTTGCGTATTGGCGCGACAGAGCCAGCGGCCTTTCGATCGGCGTCTGGCGTTGCAGAAATGCCATTCGGCTAGCAGGCCAGACTACCTTTCGCGGCGTTTCGTTTTCGTTTCGCGTCGCAGAAATGCCATTCGGCTACGGCACCAGTACTTGTATCATTGATTATCCGATCCAATGGACGAAAACCAAAGAATGAGGCTTTCACTAGTTTCACTCAATTTAATAAATATTAACATTTTGTTTTTATTATTATGTACTACTGTTATATGAATAAAAACTATTAATTTTAACATAGATACCGTCAAATTTTCTTAGCAAATATTATTAAGTACACAATTAAGGTGCACTAATAAGAAATATTTGCATGCAAAATACGAATAAAACAGTTTAGCATTTCAAGAGATAGCTAACTAACTACGAATAGTATTTCTTAATTACGGTACGACCGTGATGAATAAGCAAGAACACAAACAACAGACTAGAAATAACAGCTACTTCACACACTACACTCATTATTGGAAGATGCGGGATGAATTCTTCTCTGAATAACTTATTAATCGTCAAAAAATTAACGCAGCTATATAACTTTGACACTTTCTGTTGCAGAGTAAACAATTTTACTAAGTAGTTGGTTCCATAGGCTAATAATGGTGATTACCAGCTTATAAGTAGGTATAGATGACGACAATTGAAAAAAAAACTTTCATATTCTTGTGCCGCGTTCCCTAAATAACTTATTTACGTTAGCCAACGTACGATGATGGTAACATGTGGCTGGAAACTTAGCCAAGCCTAGCGATCCTTGACATTGTATCATGACGTATAAACTCATCCCAATTTCAAAAGGAATGAGACCATTTTTCGACAGAAAATCAGGCGACTATTTGTCATATTGTATATTTGAATTTTATATAATAAATAGCTGTATTTATACGTAAAGAGAATTTATTTTTAGTATATGATGGCCAGTTATTGGACACTGGCCAGTTACTGGCAATTTCCCCTACACCTTACGGACGTTTCCTTGCTTGTGCTCATAATATGGCTAGCCAGGCCGAACTGGCTTTTAAATACCCGCTGGCACGTGTGGCAATAGAGTTGGCAAACGGAGTTATAAATGTACACGTAGGAGGACTTTTGTTCTCTCTTTTTTTTTCAAATATTAAAATATGAAGTGCAGCAGCTGTTTCCACCACACACGGTAATACGTGCAGTCATTAGCCAGAGTGCGTGCCACGAATGAGTAAGAAAATGCAGTTAGAATGCATCTGTTAGTGGAAATTCCTCCTTTGAAGAGCCATAAGAGAGGTAATTAATGATTTATAATTAAGAGCTATGTTTGCCTGAATGATAATTATGTATTTAAAACTTGAATTCCAAAAACCTTCATCATCATCAAAAACCTTATTTAATAAATTATTGTGCATCTGATATATTACATCGAAATTAACGAAAAGCTTAAATACACTTACTTACTATATTTACTTTAGGTACAGTCAGCAGCAGAGAAAAGTAGACCCCCTTGCATACAAATTTGTGTGGCAGGGGGTCTCCTTTTCTCTGTAGCTGACTGTACATTAAGTATATGATATCTTCTTTAATGTATATTTGTTGAAGCACACACGAGAAACTGTAAAGGCAGCGATTTTGTCAACTTCTTCGTAATTTACATTTAAATAAGCATTTGAACCAGAGAAGCTGTCAGAATTGTCGCCAACTTTCTCTGACTGGCTCTAAATCTATATACCTACGATAAAAAAATAAACCAATCAATCAGTATCAAAAACGACGTTTTTATTTGAAAAACGTCTCAATTGACACTAATAGATCATTATAACCAGGGTTCGGATATCTCGTAGCACGGTAAGACGTTAGAGAACCATGGAGTCGATTTCAACATAAAAGTCAACTCATGCTCATACTTGCATACTCATTCCAAAAGTTGATTATAAAACGAAATAAATATAATTTGGAATTGATTTAAACTATATTTTAAATAAAAAAAAAGACTGCCACACTATGTAGTATACGTAAAAAAACACGCAAACAAAAAATAATATTAACCAAGCTTCTAGTTTGCAATATCCATAGAACACGTAGATACAGGTAAAGTTCTTCAAAATCCTGGCAAGTCATGACGGGTGCATTATTCATTTCAAAATTGTAAAATGAATATACTATGGTAATTACTTTTTCTTTCATTTATTGTCTTAACATTTAACATTCAGTCATACAGTTTTGATAATTCATCGTTTTAGATGTAATTAAAAGCATTTTGTGACAAATTATATACATGAGGATGAGTATGAGTATAAATTAAATTTAATGTTAATATCGACTCCATGGTTCTGTAACGTCTTACGTCTGCATATAATCAAATAGTGACATAAAGTCAGCCCAAGATAAGTTTGCAACGATTTTAATAGCCCTGCCTCTGTAAGGGTTAGTAAACGTCATCATTTTATCGAAGTTTGACGTTTAAAATAACAGTTGTACCGGTGAGGCTGTCAAAATCGTTGCAAACGTACCTTGGGTTGACTTTATTATGATAATATTATCTGACACACATCTTAAAAATCTGTTTGTATACACCAATATGGTGTGTGTTATGTCTTCATGCAGTTAATGCAACATCCTATATTATCTATAAACCAATCCATGCATTTTTATGAGACTGCAGTCAAGTTACTGCTTTTAACCGGATTTTACCGACCGTTATATTAGTAACTTACCCGGTTTATATAGAACATTCCAAGTTCATATATTTAAAGGTAAAAACTTCGCATACATTGTACCTTCTATGTATTTTGCAGTGTTCGTCTAACGTCAACAGGTCATAATACAAGGACGATAAAATTTATATCGCTGTTTCAGCATTGTCTATCACAGCCACAGATGTCATATATACCATAGATCAAGCAAACGTATCTACTTAGCGTGTCAAATGAACTCAGTGAAATCCACTGAGTTGTCCATCTTTACTCGCAGCTTGCAGCTTTCGGGCGTCAATTTTTGTAAGTTGAAGTCAACCAAAACATAAAAAATGCCTCGTTACGTGATATTCAATTGCAACAACACAAAAATTATGAACAATCAAGAGCCTGAGACATATTTAAAATTACAGGCAAAAATCAACTTCAGTACAAAATTTGACACGCTCGGCCCCTATACAAATATATGAATTTGTTTCTTCTATCTAAATTAAGTTCTGTGATCACAGCCCTAATGGTGACATGAAATTGCTGGTATAGATGGTGTCATTTACAAAGACGCGTACTCTGATTTGTATTTCTATGCCGTTAAAGGTTAGGATTTGACAAATTCGTGCGTCATCTTGAATGGCGCGATTTATAAACATACTTAATGCATTCTGAACGTAAAAGTTGTAGTACGACTTTACTAGTGATATCAGGTTTTTTATGGATAGAGGCTGCCATGCATTAATACTAGAATAGATACATAGTTTATTGAATTTTATAGGTATCTGCTACTTTGTCATCAGTTTTTCAAGATAACATCTAAATATATAAAAGGCGAAACAGATTTACTAACTGACTGATACATCAACGCACAGCTGAAACCGCTGGTCATAGAGATTCCAAAGGCACGTAGGTTTTTCAAAATTCACCTCCTGAGGGGGTGAAATAGGGGTCCAAAGTTTGTATCGGAAAACAAGATTAGATTAGTACGCTGGCGAAGCCGCGCCGCGGAAAAGAGTTAGTTGTAATATGCGCACGTGACACCCCTTGAGTTGCGGGCGTCCATAGGTTACGGTGACCGCTTTCCATCAGGCGGGCCGTATACCTGTTTGCCACCGACGTGATATAAAAAAAAAAAATGTTATGGACCAAGTGATAAATTATGACTAATGCCCATTGTGAGTGGGCAGTTTGATAATAACTATTCAAATACTTAAATTGCCCGGGCATTATACATAATGCCCATCCTATGTTGGGCAAAATGATAATAACATATTGAATAGCTGAATTTTGCCCGGGCATTATACATAATGCCCATCCTATGTTGGGCAAAGTGATAATAACATATTGTATAGCTGAATTTTGCCCGGGCATTATACATAATGCCCATCCTCTGTTGGGCAAAGTGATAATAACATATCGAATAGCTACATTTTGCCAGGGCATTATACATAATGCCCATCCTCTGTTAGGAAAAATAATAATACCACACCGGATAGCTGAATTTTGCCCGGGCATTATACATAATGCCCATCCTCTTTTGGGCTAAGTAATAATAACACACCAAATAACTGAATTTTGCCCAAGAATAGACATTTTATAGACATTTTTTTATTTTATTTACACAAAGAAAATTACACAGTATGAGCATCCATACTAATATTATAAATGGGAAAGTGTCATAACGCCGGCGGCCTGCTGAACGGATCACTGGAATCTGGCTACCGCAGTCTCACCTCTCGACAACCTTACAGCCACTCTTTAAGTGTTGCTCTGTTGTCGCACCGTGTGTGCGCCCGTTTTGCAGGGCCCACTCCATGAGTTGGCAAGTCACCTCCTGTCTTTTACAATTTTATTGTGAGACTTATTGTCACGGCAGGTGTCAGATAGTCTCCTCCCATAGCCATAGCCAGTTCATACAACTTACAAAACAATAACCCATGACTTTAGCTCCCACCGTAGCACAAAAGACAGTGTTGCACTGCAATAGTCTTTGTGCGCTCGGGGATGGTATCCGCCACGTGTGTCTCTACTCTTGCCTTTAGATTTAAATGTCTTAAAGGGCCTCTGTGCTGTTGGCTTCGGCCCCACGTATGCCTCGCAAAGGTCTGGGACCCCACGGTCCAGAGATATGCAAAAGACACACCGAATAGCTGAAATTTGCCCGGGCATTGTACATAATGCCTATCCTCTGTTGGGAAAAGTGATAATAACATACCGAATATCTCAATTTTGCCCGCGCATTATGCATAATGCCTGTTCTCTGTCGGGCAGAGTAATAATAAAACATGTAGAAAAGCTAATAGATGGATTGTCGCAGCTTCAGCAGACTTTCGTGCCGATTTGTTCAAGAGACTGTACGCAGTTTCATATCAAACTACAAAGGACACAGCCGCGAGCCGCCTGTAGTGCCGTAGGACCTCTCGATGTCAAGGATGGCTAAGATAGGACTTATAATCGATGATTTAGAGTTAAACAAGTCCGACATAGGCCGCAGAGCAGAGCTCGCCTCCAGCCTTAGTGAGACATAGATGATGTCGGGGGAGGGCGAGAGCCATAAGGCGGTAAGCGCTATCATAAAAGTGTACTTTCACGAATGGCAAAGCTGGTGAAACGCCTAGTTTATTTCGTAGGTATGACCAAGTGTCACTCTCTTGCTAGGAGAGGGATAAGATAGCACTTTAGTGTCAAAAACCAATTGTTAGTAAACTTAGATGATGAACTAGCTCTACAGAATGCCCCACAAACATTATGCCGCGGTAGGCGGGGCCGGGTTATAAAATTGTACCATTTGCAAATGGTGGTCAGTCGGGTTCTGGTACTCTCGAAGCAGATAAAGAGGGGTTGACTTATTACGGGCAGCTGCAGTATCATAATGCCCGGGCAATGTGATAAAAAATGGCGTTCAGGCAAACTTGTGAAACTTATTATCAAATTGCCCAACAATCACGTAGCAGTATCATAATGCCCGGGCAATGTGATAAAAAATGGCGTTCACCCAAACTTGTTAAACTTATTATCAAATTGCCCAAAAATCACGTAGCAGTATCATATTGCCCGGGCAATGTGATAAAAAATGGCGTTCCGGCAAACTTGTTAAACTTATTATTACATTGCCCAACAATTACGTAGCAGTATCATAATGCCCGGGCAATGTGATAAAAAATGGCGCTCAGGCAAACTTGTTAAACTTATTATCAATTTGCCCAATGGTCACGTAGCATTATCATAATGACCGGGCAATGTGATAAAAAATGGCGTCTAGACAATGATTAATCACTTTGCCCAATATGGCTAGGCATTATTCATAATGCCCGGGCATTATACATAATGCCCTTATTAATCACTTGGTCCATAACATATATACTTGATTATAGGGCCTATTTATACGGTGCGAGAACTCGCATGCGAGTTTCATTATATGTATGTGGTCAGTGTGTGACAAACGACAACCATTATTTATTAGTTTATTAACTTGTGTTTTATTTGACGACCGGTCTGGCGCAGTCGGTAGTGACCCTGCCTGCTACGCCGCGGTCCCGGGTTCGAATCCCAGTAAGGGCATTTATTTGTGCGATGAGCATAGATATTTGTTCCAGAGTCATGGATGTTTTCTATGTATATAAGTATTTATATATTATATATATCGTTGTCTGAGTACCCACAACACAAGCCTTCTTGAGCTTACCGTGGGCCTCAGTCAATCTGTGTAAGAATGTCCTATAATATTTATTTATTTATTATTAGTAAAAGAATAGTATAAGAACTTAGTAATTATATGTACTTGCATTTACTTATCCATTTCCCATACAATAAAGTTTTCTGCACGACTCAAAACGTTCTTACACGTCAGACGTGCAGTTATCAATAGGTGGCTGAGGGTTTTGCGGGACTATCGTTAAGAAGGAGCTCTACCCACATCCCCCTGAGCGCTTTTCTATTTTATACCACATAAAATACAATCAGACATGGAGTGCACACGGTACATGGGCACAGTAGGACTGCTTTCTTGTAAAATTAGCTACTCGATTTGGCGGGGGCACTCTCGTGCCCCCAGGTACACACACACTGAGGTTAATTAACAGGAACCACCCGGTATATCGCTTTATGTTATATTAAAAAAAAAAAAAAAACATTTTCGTTTTCATACAATAACTAGCTTTTTCTTGCGGCTTTGCTCGCGTTAGAAAGAGACAAAAAGTAGCCTATGTCACTATCCATCCCTTCAACTATCTCCACTTAAAAAAATCACGTTAATTCGTCGCTCCGTTTTGCTGTGAAAGACGGACAAACAAACAGACACACACACTTTCCCATTTATAATATTAGTATGGATAAATTAATTAATTAGTGTAAGTGGACCTTAATAATCACATAGAAGTTAGTGTCAAGTATCTTACGGCTCATGTCAAAACAAATAATATTAGGAAGTGGTAAGGGTTATCACACACGTTTTCATTAAATAAATTTATTTATTTAATAACTCTATAACCGTACGAGTTAAGACGCTATTTTCTTAATGAAATTAATTGTATTTGACCTAAAGTCTCTTCCCTTAAAGTTAACGGAATTAAATAAAAATACGTTGCATACTTAGTGTGCTTGTTTATAATTACATGTTTCGACGTCTACGACCTCGATTATTTTACTGTTCAACTACAACCGAAATAAAATTTATAGAAGGAAAGACTCTTATATATCATTAAAAAAACTACAATCGAGTTTTAATTATATCGTATACCTTAATCGTGTATAATATATGTAATTATATAGATGTAGATTCCGTGTAGTGTAAGTAAAATATTTTTTAACGTTAATTGAATGTCAGTGAAAATTTTGTTAAGTTCGAATAATAAATGTACATTTGAACAAAGATTATTTATATTTACTATAGGATCCTTATTCTTTGAAGTGGAATATAAATGACACAATCGATCACTGGCTGTCAAGGATTATAAATTTCTTTTGCGGCAAAAACAGTTAACATCCGTACTGTTGCCCCATATTATAATCCCATACCGCAACCATAAGTGGGCAAATGCATGATATTAGGTATTTCGTAAAAATATTAATATATTACAAGGTATAATTAACTATTTGACGCTTTATTTGACGTTCATATGCGCATTGTAATATGCCTACTTGAATAATAAATATTTCATTTTCATTTTCATTTTTCATATTATTCGCCGCAATACTAATTGGCGACTGAAGTCATATTGATATCTCTTTCATGCTAATGGAGACCCAGTGAGTTAGAAAAGGAGAACACTGTATACTCGCCACTTAATATTGGGGCAAGTATAGTAGCTGGCCTACTGACCCCATATCCTTCTCTCCCCGTCGGGTCCCATCCCACCGCACTCGCTGAACGCACCGACGCTAATGAAATGAAACGGCCTCACTATTTCTTTACCCGCCTCGTGCAATCTTACAACACTCCCGAGTCTTATTTAGATAATCTTGCCTTTATACTTCAAAGTATATTTGATATCAAAGCCCTTTTAGAATTTGATACAAAATATCTCATATTATATAAACTGAAATAAAAAAATAAATTAAAATAGTAGTGTGTCTACTAAAAATACAAATTCAATTATTTTCTATGAGGATAAATTAATTTGTTCTAAGAATCTCATATATATGTCCCGTTGTCCATTCAGAACAACTCAGCTAAAAGATATTGCAAAAAAAGTCTAAAATCGAGGTTCCGCTCTCGACTGTTTCCTCCTTGAAAACTTAATCAATCGTAACGAAATTTGAGAACCTGAATAACAATGAAAATGTCTGTGTCGGACCATTTAGTTTTTTTGACTAATTGTTACCAATTATGAATACCACACCTCTTTTTTGCGCCATAATCACTAAGGTCGTTTTTGGAAATTTTTGATTGGCTCTAGCGTCTTTAAAAATAACAATATCAAAAAAATCAGAACGGTCCGACACAGACAAAAATAATAATAATCTGTGTTGAAAAGATAACTGCTCTATCTTCAAAAACCAGGGAGGAAATAATCGAGAGCGTGGCAAAATTCCTTTTCCCCTCACTAGCTCGGAAACACGTCTTTTGCCCTTTAATACCAGCGGGTAAAAACGCATTTTACCACTAGTGGGTAAAGTAATTTGACCTTGAATAAAGTCAAATTAACTGCTTTAAAATTGATAAAAGTAGGTGAATCAAGTAATTAAGATGATTTACCACCTGTGGAACTACTGGAAGCAGTGATAAACGCATTTTTTTGCGTTGTAGTTTCCTCGCTATAGTGAGAGGAAAAGTTTTGTGTTACACTCAGATGCAAATGTATTTTACTTCTCGTGTGTTAAGAAACTCGCAAGTTCAGAATTCTATTCTCGAACCACTCGCTTCGCTCGTGGTTCAACTATAGAATCCTTTCACTTGCTCGTTTTTCAATTCCACACTCGGCGTTAAAATACAACTTTGCCCCCTTGTATAACAAATAACTATTATATTTTGGTCCACAATGAAAATAATTTGCCCACCCCTGGTCTAGTCTATGGGCTGGCAACCCCGTCAAATAATCACATTTATGTTTTTTAATCGCAAAGAGTGGCAATGAAACTCGTGGAGTTTCATGTGCTCTACTTACTCCTTTTGGGAGTACGGAATTTGATGGATATTTCATCATCATGATCACGGAAAACTAAATGTTGCATGTAACTGCGTCGCGATATCGTTGGCTCGACAACAATTAAAAAGGTATTTAATCACGGTCTATATCCCGGTCAATATAAGTCTAACAAAAATATCAGTGAATCATTTAAAACTCTTATTTAAAATGCCTACCTTCTACTTCAGCACAGCCCTTAATAAGTTAAGTAAGTATTTGTCCTTTTTTAAATTACTGAAAGTAATTACTGCCGGGATAAAGAGGTCTGGGGACAGAAATAATAATGCTTTTCTGTCTCTGTTATGAAATATAATTATGTCTTGTTACGACAAAAATAGCGATACCTACGTATAGTCTGCAACATCAATAAACTTTAATAATTTTATTTATAGTGCTGTGAAGTGGTATTAGGTAGTTTTTAGTTTTGGGAAATTTTGTTGATCCCAAAATCCTGTGGAAACTGATGCGGTAGTTTAAAAAAAAACTTACTTAATAATTTTTTGACGCTCTTGTGTTTTAGTATATGTATGTATAGCCACGCAATTAATAATAAAAACATATTTTGTTCCAATCTAAGGGCCGGTTGCATCACACCGTCTGTCACCGTTAAAGCGTTCGTAATTTTTTTATTGTATGGGAAGTTCCATAGACGACTTCTGCGTGACGATGATGTGTCTGTCAAATGTGGTTGATGCAACTGGCCCAAAGTGTCAATGATATCAGGGGGGTGGGTTACCATGACGTGCTAAAGCCGTTCAGTTTAGGTTGAGAGAGAGGGACGGAGCTATGTAACTGCTATAGCTGTGTCCCTTTCTCTCAACCTAAACTGAACGTTTTTAGTACGTCATGGTAACCCCCCAGATCTCTAGAGAACTGACATAAATATTCAGTATCCCAAAAATCCCCATACTTGCTGCAATACCAAGTGGCGACGTTATCATAGGTACTTCAGTCGCCAGCTATTTCTCCCTATCTCACTGGGTCTCCATTAGCAAGAAAGAGATAGCAAAATGACTTCCCGAGTCAGTTTTCTATTTATATAAGTATTTATATATTATATATATCGTTGTCTGAGTACCCACAACACAAGTTAGTCTTACGGCCTCAGTCAGTATAGTTTAATAAAAAAAAAAAAAAAAAAAAAAAAAATTAAAAAAATATGACTCCCAGTGTATGCAGTAAATGGTATGCAGTAAATGGAAGCTGACTGTACTGTGCCGCCTCTTGAGACATGTCTAGTAGCCTTTTACCTACCCGGTATTTACGACTTGAAAGATTACGAAAAATTGGACTGCAAAACAGTTTTTAATACGATACACAGTAGGGATGGTCGAGGAAATTGATTATTTAGCAGTTGATTGTTCACTTTACATTTGACAGATCTTTTCATAAGGTATGTTTTGTCCCGGATTTGTAAGAACCTCTTTTTTTGACACATGACATCGTCCACAAAACGTAAACTCGCGCAACCTAATGAAATTTTAAATAAAATCCTGTAATAATATTTAAAAAAATCAAGTACTTAAAAACAATATTTCGTTTACTTTAAACATAATTTAACACATGTTACATTTTTGCGGATCTTCGTTAGTGAGTATTTTACGATATTAATTTATCACACAGCATTTACTTATCATGTCATTTATCGTTCATTTTTATTTTTAAACTAGTGTTGTAGCAGAGTCTATCATTTCGATTCAAATGACATTTCCATCAGTTGATAGAAATCTATTCCATTTTATTATAATATATACGATACTTTAAAGAAGTAAAAATTACAATAAAATTAAATAAGATGAAAACAACGAACAAACCAGACGCTAGATGTGCCTAAGCTAAGAAGTTTAGCCTCATTACGAACATAGACAAAAAATTACCAGTCATAACAATGAAAACATACTTATTGAAGTTGTAGGGCGAAGGTGTATCGTCCCATAGAAAATTTGTATTTCGCGGCTTATTTCAGTGAGAATATTTTAGAAATCAGTGCTTTGTTAATTTTAGTTTTAATATAACCGTTTCTAGTTTACAATTTCAATTATATTTTCAATTAGGTACATACCATCATACAATCGATTCAAACAATTCGTAAATAATCGCTAGATTTTGCAAACGATTCGTCTTAGCCACATCTCTACAAATTTCAATAGAAATGTGTCAAAAAGAGGTTCTTAAAAATCCGGGACAATAATGTGTCAACCGAATGTACTTGATCCGCAAATTTTTAAAGAATCAATTTCCTAGACCGTACTTAAAATAAAATAATTAATTCCCTGCACAAAATAAAGCATGAGATAATTAAAAAAAAACGTGGGTAGTAGTATTTTTTCATTTAATTTATTTATTTGAAAAGTTAAATAGGAAATGTACATGATTTACACGATCTCAAAGGTTTATCACACTAGAGTGTTACGCCCGCAGGCGATTTTGGCTCCGTTCAGCTTGCATTTCTACTTAGGTTTAGTCTGAAGTGTTCTTTCTGTACGTTTTTGGAGTTCCATAGTCAACTAAGAACCCTTAGTTTCGCTATGTCTGTCTGTCCGTCCGCGAATAATCTCAGTGACCGTAAGGTTAGGTACGCACTACGCGGCTAGTCGCACAGCGGGTAGGAATGTATGAAACCGGAGCCACAAACAGTGTCACTAAAGACTGTATCGTTAAGTATAAACACAACTTTGAGTAGCCGTATTTATTTTCTATTATATTTTTTTTCTTATAACAAGATATGGGCTTAATAAGTCACATAATAAGGTGCGAATTTTGTCCTAGAAACTCGACGTGAAGCATGTGGTTTAGACAGTATTGACTTAATCTTCCCGAGTACCAATTACGATTTCGGACAAATGCTACTAGAAAATTCACAAACTGCGTACAAGACGATACGATTGCGAAAAAAAATTGTACGGTGCGAACCTCAACTACACATGATTCACAAAACAGAATATCTGGAAATAGTCTAGCCACTGTTATTTAAAAAAAATAAAGTTTCGGATCTGTGTATGGCGGCCATTTAGAGAATGTGGCATGACGCTTACGCTAACTTCGACTTTGATGTTGAATTTATCTATCATACAGTGTTTATGTCGATCTGGTTTAGGGACTGTTCAAACACCATGAATGTCTAGTAGATTTTGGCCTATGGCTAATTTTTTTATCTGTTTATCTTATCCTGCTTGCATCAAAAATTTACGGCAATCCGAAACGTTGCTCAAAAATGCGTTTTTTTAAATTATATAAATTCACCGCATTTATTCTGCAAGTGCCCTATTGAACAACCATGAAGAGGACTCTTAAAGAATATGTTTTGGCAGCATATTAACCTTTGTTTGTTGAAATCGTACTAATGAGTCATTAGAATATTCTCAAATTAAGCCAGATAGGGGTTGTCCCAAATGTATTTGCTAGACCTTAATGAAAGTACCATAAACTCCCTAAAATAAAATCATACCAATACCTTCAGATCATACTCTCGGAACATCATAATACAAAATTATGCACATGTCAAGAGCCATGTTAGACCAGGTTTTTTTTGTCCTTATACTTAACGATACAGTCTTTATGCGGTCTGCCGCAACCGCACGCAGCTAGCCGCTTAGTGAGTACGTAGCCGAGTGAAATTTCTTGTCGTACCACTGCCTAAGTGGTAAAATACACAGAAGGGACGCAAGTCGTAAGACGCGGAACGAACGCCCGCGCCGCGCCGACCGAGTGTAAATTAAAAAACGTCTCCTGAGTTCATTTTGTACGCCCGCGCCGCGTCGCTTTCGAGTATTTGCGTGGCGCCGCGTCGCTTGAGGCGCGTCTTCCGTCTTTCCTATACAAAATGTACTGAGGAGACGTTTTTCAATGTACAATCAGGTGGCGCGGCGCGGGCATCCGTTCCGCGTCTTACAACTTGCGTCCCTTCTGTGTATTTTACCCCTAAAGCATGTTTCAACGGCTGCTGACTGTACGTCGGCCCCTCGAGACACGTCTAGTAGCCTTTTACTGCGACCATTACCTGCCCGCTGTTAACTACTCTCTGATTTACTTTGCGCGACGTAAATTTTCGTTACCGTGACTTGAATCGCGTAACAAGGTGTTTTTGAGAAATTTAAATTAATATTTAAAATTTTTAGTAGAGGACACATTACGAATGTAGGTATATTTTTAAAGCGAACGGATTTTAGTAGGCAAATTTCATGAATTATGTAGAAAATCGTAATTCTGGCCACTGTCCAACATAGGACTTGAACCCACATCTTTGGTGACCAATTCCGCTAATCGACCATCCGTCCATGACTGCGAATGTAACTATTGCAGCTGTGACGTATTGGACTATGTCACTAGCGACATCTTACGTTTCAATATTAAACTATTATGTATGTATACCCGATAAGTTGAGCAAACTGGTTTTTAGGGTTCCGTAGTCAACTAGGAACCCTTATAGTTTCGCCATGTCTGTCAGTCCGTCCGTCCGTCCGTCCGTCCGTCCGTCCGTCCGTCCGCGGATAATCTCAGTAACCGTTAGCACTAGAAAGCTGAAATTTGGTACCAATATGTATATCAATCACGCCAACAAAGTGCAAAAATAAAAAATGGAAAAAAATGTTTTATTAGGGTACCCCCCCTACATGTAAAGTGGGGGCTGATATTTTTTTTCATTCCAACCCCAACGTATGATATATTGTTGGATAGGTATTTAAAAATGAATACGGGTTTACTAAGATCGTTTTTTGATAATATTAATATTTTCGGAAATAATCGCTCCTAAAGGAAAAAAAAGTGCGCCCCCCCCCTCTAACTTTTGAACCATAAGTTTAAAGAATATGAAAAAAATCACAAAAGTAGAACTTTATAAACACTTTCTAGGAAAATTGTTTTGAACTTGATAGGTTCAGTAGTTTTTGAGAAAAATACGGAAAACTACGGAACCATACACTGCGTGGCACGACACGCTTTTGGCCGGTTTTTTAAAATTCGAACTATGTGCAATTTCCATGATGTTCAATTCAATTCAATTCAAAATATCTTTATTCATGTAGGCCTAGTTACAAGCTCTTATGAATAGTTCATTACATATATATTATGATCTTAATCTAACCTAATTATCAGAGCAATTTATTGTTGTAAATTATTGTTCATAATAATATTGAGTCTATAATATACAATTTCATATAAAAATAATCGTTAAACAAAAAATATATAATTAGGTATATGTATATATAAAAATACATGTCTAGAATATTTCTAGGAAAAATCCAATGTCCAAAAAAATACAATATTAATTTCATCAACAATAATAATAATAATAAACGTAAAAATAAGAAACCATTTCGAATAACAATTAATCCCACGTTCTTATTTCAAAGAAAAATTATCTCGATTTGTTGGGTTTCACCAGTAAACCCTAGAACTTATATGTATGTATATATGTATATTATAAATTATAACTCACGGTAGCCTTGCCTTGTTTTAGTCGATAAAACATCATTTAAATTAAATTATCAAATATTATACTTATTAAATCATCCTGTGAATTAAAAGCGAAATAAATTAAGTAGAAAGAAAAAGTGACCAAGGCCTCTGATGCCTGAGGCTGGTGTGACTACTTTAAAATATCACAAGTTGAAATATTTTCAATAGAAGATAATTTAACTTGTGTCAATTAGAAATCATCCTGTGTTCGCAAGCGTTTCTATGTAAAAACGCTGTCATATCAGAATATAATAAGTTACACTCAGTATAAACACACAGGGTTTTATTTAAAGTTTCTTTTGGATCATTAGGGCGCATTCAGACGGTCCGACGGATACGCAGTTCAGTCACGTCGCACGCAATCGACTTCTTTTAAACAAGTTTTAACTTCTCGAACCTTTGCGAGATACGTAGCGTTTTGGGTTTCATATGGGGTTATGTAGGGTTGTCAAAAATATAGGAATTTGATTGTGATGGATTTGAAATGTGATACAATCCAGTTTGGTGCGATGACGAGCGAAGCGAGGAGGAGCGTGTTAGGTTAACCGTGAGCAAACCAGGAGCAACTTTTTAATGTAAATTATAAATATTGTTACTGTAATAAATTTCATAGAACTTGACTAAAACTTCTGCATGATTGACCTGGCAGCGTTTGGTCGAGCGATAAGTGATAAAATAGCGGCTAGCCGTCCCTAAACGACTATTTCTAATGTAAATTATAGGGACGTTACCTGAAAGTTTTTATCGTCTATCGCGCGACCATGCTTCCCGTACTGATACAACATTTACCGACCGCCGTGGTAAACGCCCAGAGTAAACAACAAATATGTCTCACTTCGGGCTTTTACCAATTGGCATTGGTAAAACCTAAGATTTTACAGTAACATAATATAATTATATTATCCATACTAGTATTATAAATGGGAAAGAGTGTGTGTCTGTTTGTTTGTCCGTCTTTCACGGCAAAACGGAGCGACAAATTGACGTGATTTTTTAATGGAAATAGTTGAAGGGATGGAGAGTGACATAGGCCACTTTTTGTCTCTTTCTAACGCGAGCGAAGCCGCGGGCAAAAGCTAGTAACTAAAATAATTGTATGTAATAAAGTCCGGCAAGATAAATCTGGTCTGCAAGAATTTTAAATTTAATAACCCCGCCTCTGTAAGGGTTAAATAATCGTCAGAATTTCATCAAAATTTGACCTTTAAAATAACATTTGCACTGGCGAGGCTGTGAAAATCGTTGCAAACTTATCTATTAGGTACAGTCAACCAATTGGAACCCTAGCCCACTATGTCACACTAAAACTATGTCACAGTGACGTTATAAATCATATTGTAAGAAATCTCTTACTGCTTGTCATTTTGACATGGTACAGTGGCCTAGGGTTCCAATTGGTTGACAGTACTTGACGAGATCGCGCGACCGATCCGCGTGTAAATGCAGCAAACAGATGAGGTTTACAATATTGGCATTTTTTATATGAATTATAATCAAGATCGATACTTTTTTTTAAATTTATTTATCTAATAAATAAATAAATTAAAAAAAGTATCAATCGTGATAAATATGTTACAAAAAATACCCACTAACAGAGACTGACAACCCTTAGACGTACGATAGTCACGTACGTTACTCGTTTGACTCAATTTTTAACATTTAATACGAATAATATGGAATTACGGGAAATGTTCCATTTGTTCGGAAAGTTATATGTTTTCAGTATATCCTTGAAAAGTTATTATAAGTATTTTAAAGTAACATATGTACCTTACTTGGTGGCCGAAAGGATACAGGCATCTGCTGCAATTGCAGAGTACGCTGGTTCGATTATAGCCTCAGGCACTGGAGGCCTTGGTCACTTTTTCTTTCCTATGTGTGATTTGTTTCAGTTTACACAGGACTATAGTTAGTGCAACCTGACGGAAACGTCGGAAAAAAGGTAAAAAATAGTACATTACATCAGAGGCCGGGAAAATGAGGATTTCCGGCCAAGTGGGTATATACGGATAGGGATACGAGGCCGGGTATCCGTTTTCACGCCGAGGCATGTATAGTATTTTTCTCAAACATACAATGAAATAAAAAAAAAATGCTCTAAAGGACAATATTTTATAAAAAAAAAGTTACTTTGCAGGCCTAGGCCTAAAAAATAATATGAAATCCCTTTACAGTCCTCTCGAGTTGTTGCGCCCAAAAAGCGATACTTCCCAGCCCATTTTAAGGAACGTAAAGACAATATTTCATTGCATGTTTGAGAAAATGTTATTTTATCGCGTTCGACCCGCCTGATGTTAAAAATGTAAAACTTCAAGGGTGATCAATTTAAGTAAACCTCCTACCGACATTGTGGCAAAGACGAGACGGTAGTAGCAAGGAAAAACTAGCTTACATTAACTAACAGAATGAATTATGAACGGGCGACGCGAAATGAGGAAAATTCGATAATATTGCTCCCACACTGGCTGTATAAATCTTGTATAACATGGTGTGACAGGGACAGCGTCAGTCATTATTACAATATAAAACAGCCAGTGTGGGAGCACCATAAGAGCAAACCACACTTTTGCGAACTTTATTTTTATTTACAAAACGATTTGACGAAAATAGTTTGCCTGGGCCATTTTTTTTTTCAAAGTTGTCCATCCCACTTTCTTGGATTTGGAAATTTTTATGTGTTTTCCACTCAGAGAGCTCTTTCAAGCCTAATAGGAGAAAAAAAGTGTCCCAAGGTTTTTTCCCATTCCGTTACCATGTTTTCCGACATTTTGTATGGCGGTAACGGAATGGAAGGTTCGATAAAATGTATGGAAATCTTTGGACATTTTTTTTCTCCTATCAGGATCGAAAGAGCTCTCGATTCTGAGTATGAATCGCGTAAAAATACCCGTATGAATACCATTCCAAAACCTGGAAAAAGACTCGGACTGAATGATTGAAGCGATTGACATTACGGACATTACGGTGTCGTAGAATTCGACTGCTACCTGTCACTGCAATGTCACAATTTTGCTTTTTAAACCTCTTAATTGCCAAGAGTGGCACTGAAACATGAGTAGATTCATGTGCTCTGCCTACCCCTTTATGGGATACAGGCATGATTACAAATTTTTGGCTGTGACTGTTACGATGACAAAATAATTATTTTACTGTGTACAAAATTATATTTGCAGTACAAAATAACTTCACAGTTTCGGTTTCTTTCAACCCGTTATTTACCAAGAGTGGCACTGAAACGAGTAGTTTCATGTGCTCTGCCTACCCCTTCATGGGACACAGGCGTGATTATATGTATGTATGTATGTATGTAAAATAACTAATGATATACTTAGCGTAGTTATTGAGGATCAATTTAAGAATATACCCGAATTTGTCAAATATTTCTCATTATTGCGTCGTACGGAACCCCTGATGTTACCTCTCAAATCTCATGCGACATAATCTTAACAATTCGTCTAGCCTCGATGCTTTCCTTCCAATTTAGTGCCGGGACCGAATCAGTAGTAAAGTTAATCTCTACCACAGGAGATAGTTTCGGTCCCTTATGTTAAATATATCGATTGGACAGGTAGATACATTATCGTTATACTCTCCTTTAAACTCACTTAGTGACATGAATATTTAAAAAAAAAGATTTTTTTTAAGTACAATAGAAGTTAACACTATTCTAAAAAAAATGTCAGAATCAGAACTTTCACATGGATCTCTATACATCTATCATTCCTTTCTTATTTCATGGATGTACGTTACCATCAGCTTTCACGGAAGAAAAAAACAATATTTAAAATGCATGCCCTTCGAAATCAGGGGCCCATCTCTCAAAACTGAAAGTTACAAGTTACAAGTGGAAGTCTCTTTCCAAATTGTCATATTAGACATTGACTACCGCTTGTAACTTGTAACTTTCAGTTTTGACTTTAAAAAACCGGAGCGTGTCGGGCCACGCTCAGTGTAGGGTTCCGTAAAAAAGGTATTTTTCTCAAAAACTATGAACAAACTGAAAAACAATTTTCTTTATAAAGTTCTACTTTTGTGAATATGGGCTGGTTCAAAGTATCGCTTTTTTTCCTTTAACAACTCGAAAGGACTGTAAAAAAAACGATTTTAGTATTATTTTTCAGGCCTAGGCCAACAATATATAACTTTTTTATAAAATATTGTCCTTTAGAGCATTTTTTTTTTTTTATTGTTGCATTTGTTTGAAAAGCACTATACATGCTTTCTAGTGCTAACGGATTCCTGAGATCGTATCCGCGGACGGACGCTCGCACGCTCGAACGGCCGATATACCCACTTGGCCGAAATCCTCATAAGGGTTCCTAGTTGACCACGGAACCCTAAAAAAGGTACTTTGAAAAGGTCCAAATCCTAAGTGGACTTAATGCAACAAAACATCAAGTAAATACATAAAATAAAAATAGTTTACTACTGTTTAATATACAACTGCTTTTGGGGCATCCCACGAGAAAATCGCTTACGACATGCAATTCTTCTAATACTTCTGAAGATGCTAAGAAAGCGAAGTTGTGTCTGACAACCTTTCATGACTTGGTTAACCAATTGGCAGTATTTTCTCGAGCTTTACGGATTTGATTGCTATGCTGCCAATGCTGCCATACAAGGCAAAAGCATGTTGTAAGCGACTTTCTCGTGGAATGCCCCTTTTACTAACATGTTACATAAATCTGTGATCCTGAACACATGTGTCACTACACGAACCGAACAAGTTATTGCATCCACACTATTTAAGGGTAACAAATTGGCGCCCCAACTCAACGAGAATCCACCAAATCGATTTGCATTTGCTATGCACCCCAGTAATAAAGGAACCCCATATGTACGGAACACACCTAATGTCCTGTGAGATTGGGGGATTAATAAGATATTGTGTGGACTGCAGACGAAATATGATGAAATTTTGCCAGGAAATAAACCACAGCAGCCCTGTTAGAATGGGTAAACATGTTAAATATTATCATCAAGTATTTTTTTTAACCCCCGACGCAAAAATGACGGGATTATAAGTTTGACGTGTCTGTCTGTGTATGTGTCTGTCTGTCTGTCTGTCTGTCTGTCTGTCTGTCTGTATGTCTGTCTGTCTGTGTGTGTCTGTCGGTGGCATCTTTGCTCCCGAACGGATGAACCGATTTAGATTTAGTTTTTTTGTCTGCAAGCTGAGTTAAAGTGTTCTGTTCTTAGCCATGTTTCATGAAAATCGGTCTACTATCTCGCGGTCGGGGGTTTTTTCAAAATTTTAATTTTGTGGTTAGGTTATTTATATTTTGCCTAGACTCACAAAGACTCAGAAAGTAAACGCTGAAATAAATTTCATAACTATAAAGCGACGCTTTCAGTATTCGTGTCTGGAATCAAACCAGGGTTCTCTGTAATCGTGGCCTATGAGTATTAACCGCTCGGCTAACCCGATCACAGCGGTATAGGTCGAGTTCCTCCGTCCCCATTTCATCATAGGACCACCAGACAATCGGCAATGCGGCATCGCTTCACGGTTAATATTCCGAAAATACGCACTAAGCGTTTCGCTTCAACATTTCTTTTGTGAACCGCCAAAGAGTGGAATGCTTTGCCTGAGTCTGTATTTCCGCATTAGTACAATACAGGTGCCGTAGCCGAATGGCATTTCTGCGACGCAAAACGAAAACGAAACGCCGCGAAAGGTAGTCTGGCTCTGTCACGCTAGTACGCAAGAACGATAGAGATAGATATCTACGAGCGTTTCGTTTTGTGAGCGTTTCGTGAGTATTTGTTCCATTCGGCTACGGGACCAGGGGGGTTACCATGATGTGCTAAAGCCGCTCAGTTTAGGTTGAGAGAGAGGGACGGAGCTATGTAACTGCTATAGCTGTGTCCCTTTCTCTCAACCTAAACTGAACGTCTTTAGTACATCATGGTAACCCCCCAGGTCTCTTTAAAGCAAGAGTAAATAGGTATCTCATAGGTAAGCGGCACCTTAGACCGCATCATCACTCACCAGATGTGATCGTGGTCAAACGTCTACCTATTCAAACTTGAAAAAAAAAAAGTTTTTTCACCACTCCAACTGTTAAAGGATTACTTTGCTATTCGGAAACAGATAGCAAAATTGCATTTTACCCACAAGAGTGCAAAACAATTTCATACAAATTTTAACTTGATGTCTTATAAGCTGGCTGGTAAAATTTACCTATAAATGATGATTTTGAGTCATAAATATTAAATAAATTGATGGATTTGATTTAATTTGATCTTTTATAGTTAATATTTTGTTCGTGTTCGTGTGGTGAAAAATGTTGTGTTTCACTCGGTGGCAAAATTTGTTTAACCTCCGTGCCTTGAAACCCTCGCTTGATTCCACTTTTCAAACCACTCGCTACGCTCGCCGTTCAATATTGGAATCTTTCGCTTGCTCGGATATCAACGGCACGTGTGGTTAAACAACTACTTTTGCCCCCTTGTAAAACAAATAACTATTACCTACGCAAAAAAAAATAACGTCTTTTTGCGCCCTCCCAGTAGAGATGGGTAACTGCCCAGGTAAATACCCGACGGTGGGTATTTACCGGGTAAATACCCGATATTTACCTATCCGCGGGTAAATACGCGGGTATTTTCATTTTTCTTCCAAATTTGACGTTTTAAATTGGTGTTTGGGCTAAAATAGATTAATTTAAGTCAGTCTTTGTACTTGTACACATAATGTTTATTAAAATTGAGAACAAATAGGTTGCTATGAGATAAAATGTGATTTTAGTTTATCAACTCCAACTATAAAAATCGTATAATATCATTCTCTGACATACGGAAATAATTTCAAATGCTTTTAATATAAATTATAAGTCAGATAAATTAAAACTGTAAATAAAAATATGTGAATAAAAATATTTTAAAAGTCTCTTTTTGAAGCTCATAACTCATACATAGTATGTTTTATGACATAAATGCATATAAACTTTTTTGTAGGAAATTGTGTCTACTTTAGTTCGTACATACAATATTTTTCGATATTAATGATAGTTTAAAAAATACATTTTACCCCCCTAACCCCACCATAACCCCCTCTAACCAGTACTAGGAAGTTTATCTTTATCGCATAAATACGACTATTTAATGCAATATAAAAAGCACACATAAAACATATTTTTGTAATTATTTTTAAAAATTTACATAAAAACTTTTGTAACCTTTATTGTATATTTGACTGAACAGTTTCGTTTTAAATTGTGTATAATAATTACAACCACTAACTTAGTATTTATCTCCATTTTAACACATATCAGCATGTGCAACATGAAATGAATCTACCCGTCAATTTGGGTAGATACGGGTAAATACCAGGTAGATAGGTATTTACCGGGTAAATACCTGGGTGGGTAGATTGGGTATTTACCCACGACTTATCTCTACCTCCCAGAGATCACTTTTAATTAGCAATATTAAAAGGACATTATTATCTTTAATGACATTATTGTCTTTGCCTTTGTGTAAGCTTTACTTTTGTACTTCAAAGATTCTTTAATTATAGGATTTCAGGAATGGCAAAAACCTTATAATGATGTTCATTGAACGGTTGCCAATCACAAGGGATTTTAACGTTGGGAAGTCACATAAATACATTTAACGGGACAATATTACACAATTTGGCCTAATTAGGTACTTCATTAACAAGATCAATGAACTACGTGAACGGGATATAGACCGTGATTACCTTTTTGATTTTTGTCGAGCTCCCGATATTTCGACGCAGTTGCATGCATCATGATCACGGAAAACTGACGAAGGCGGGTGGATATTAAAGTTGCATAGACAGCGCGCGATCTACCCTCCTTCGCGCGCGTCGGCTGCGTTCACTTTCAGCGTTACCACTGGTCGCATTCACACTCGATGGTCTGTCCAAACACACTACACTCACAGTGTCACTACGTTTGTTCAATTCTGACTTCACCGGCTTTTTACACAAACAAATCACTGGATTCCATACATTAGATAGTTTGAAGCCATCCTCACGATTGAAATTTTTATATTTGTGAATCTCAATGGCTTCTCTTACCAATCTCGGTATGTAGTGGCGTTCCGTCGAAATTACCTTAGGACTATGCAACTCGATCCAATGTTTTGCACCCAACTCAATGAGATGTTGAGCAATAGCAGACTTGCGAGTATCGTTCTTTTTGAATTCCGGTTGTTTTTTTTATCCCGGTCAATATAAGTCTAATGAAAATAACCGTGAATCATTCAAAACTCTTAAGATCAATGAAGTTCTTTAGATTCTTTCAATTCAATTCAATTCAATTCAATATTTATTGATAAAACATCATCATCTTTACATTATACTTAAAATATGTTTTGGCCTTTAACACAAGAGCACGCCACTTGCTCTGTCTTGAGCGATATCGCCGACGCCGAACGGAGGTCTAGCTTCATTCTATCTGCCCAACGATATCTCTGGTGACCAACAGGACGGTGGGTATAAACATAATATAGATGATGAAACAATTGTAGGTACATTATGTATTGTTTAAGAATACCCTATAATATTTGTTTATTTCTTTATTACTTACTAGCTTTTGCCCGCGGCTTCGCTCGCGTTAGAAAGAGACAAAAAGTAGCCTATGTCACTCTCCATCCCTTCAACTACCTCCACTTAAAAAATCACGTCAATTCGTCGCTCTGTTTAGCCGTGAAAGACGGACTAACGAACAGACACACACACTTTCCCATTTATAATATTAAGTATGGATTTATTTATTAAGAAGTCCTGTCATATTTCTTTATTTATTTAATCAAAGAGGTGTTAGTTAACCATATCGAGCAAGTTCTAAAATTTGTAGCTGTCTAAGACGCTCTTATATGGTGTTGCTGGCTTCAAGTTTGTCATCGATTATTCTAGTGTGCATCAGACATTACACTTAGCGTAGCATGTCACAGATTAAAACAACTTAATCACAATAATGTCGTACGTAAGTACAAGTCGATACGGATTTTTGTTCTCCATTCAGTAAGTACTAAACGATAATTATTTCTTAATTGGAAGTTATTACTTATAAGAGTTATAAGTTGCTTTATAAATCTGATTTGTATTATATTCACTTTTATTTTGTTGTAATTGGTACATTGTAAGTACTTTTTTACTTTGACGAAAATAATATTGACATCCGCCAACGGCCTTAAATCCCTTACCCTTCAAATGCTAAATCAAAATTAAAATTAAATTAAAATATTGAAGATTATATAAGCCAGAAATAACCTCCTTAAAATAAAAGCAGAGCTTGGACAAGCCGGTCGTTCCCGAATGAACACTTCTCACCAAGAAATCGACAACAGTTTCGAGTTGATATACCTTTTCACCTTAATCGATCGAGAATATATCCTTGTCTAACTTGCTACTTAATTTTGAGAGCTAGAAGAGCGTAACTATACTTTCAAACGTTCAATTTTGCTCGGTAACCACTCACTGATCGTTAATTGTTTACTGATTTTCTCATCAGGGGTTGCACTTGCACGCCACTTGAAAGACTAATGCTTGACTTCTCGATCGAAAAACCGCATTCAGACTACATCAGCATTAGTGCTGCAATTTTGCACGCTACCTTTATCTGCTTCTAAATGTGTAGTCTTCACTCACCACGTCCGAATATTTCAATCGTTGTATGTTAATCACCCTGGCGTTTAATCCACAGGCTACGCAGCCAAAAGCACAAACGCTTTCGATAATATCGTTATCTTAGCTGTGTTTGGGTGAAGTCACATATTATGTTAACATCAAGCCGCATTTCATGTATGAGACAATGGCTCATTAGTATGAAGACACATACGAATCGAAAAGCTGAGGCATGCGTTGCGTAACTTGCATACGCATGTTCATACTAACGAGCAATTTCTCATACACAAAATGCGGCTCGATAATGAAATAAAGAAAGAAGAAAGAAAGAAAAAATATTTATTTGCTATAAGAAAAACATAGGTAGGTACAACACAGTACAAAACGAGTGAACCGGTGTACCAAATAGGATGCCGCTCAGCGTAGACCGTGTCTAGGAGACACGGCACTGATTTTCAGGGCACCCACAATTAAAACTAGACTTGAAACTAAAACTTAACTTAAAACTGTATATAACAAGATCAAAACAGACCAGATAAGGGACATACAGATCTAAAACAGAGAGAGAGAGAAGAAGATAAGAGATGTGATTGCACTAGGGTATGCAAAAACCGGTTAACTTAAAAAACCGGTTAATAACCGAGACTTTTCCTTCAAAACCGGTTAACCGGTTATTAACCGGTTTTGAGGATTTTTAGTAAATGGCCGTACTACGCATTAATTACCATTACCTTTAAGAATTCTGATGTTGATGATATCGTAGGAGGTATTACTTGCACGATGAAGATTATTTTTATCCAGTTTTTGGAAATTTGGTAAATGCGGAAATTACTATAAAAGGCTTGTGTGGTTTGAATGTGATTCGTCAGTTTTGCGTTTTCTAGGCATGTCGCGAAGGTCTACCGCTCCCAGACCCCCTAGTAATACAAGCAATTGATGTAAGAAAACCAAGATCTCCATTTTACCTTTCTTTTCTAAAATATTTGAAATATACGGTAGACTCCAGTTACAACGACGCTCGAGGGACCGCTGATATTACGTCGTACTAACCGGATGTCGTACAAAACGAATTTAATTTCTTTTAATTAAAAGTAATATCTTCATCTCTATTACTAAAACATTTCAATCAATAGGTTTATTAAAGGGTATTATAATATTATTATCATAGTATTAATACCTTATTTTATTGTGACTTGTTTAGTTAGAAAAATCCTTTTTAGTATGCGTGCTTGCTCATCATTTGTAAGTAAAGCTAGTTTATACGCAATCGAAAAATACAAATTGGGTTCTATTTAGCTTATAAGCAATACTTCAAAAAGTTACATGGCCACAATGTAATCTTGCTACTTGTTGTAGGCAAGACAGGGGGCCGTGCTCGGGTGGAAGTAGCTTTGTTTCCTCAATTTACTAGTAAAACTAAAAACGTTGTCGCTCGTCGTTGCAACCGGACTTGACGGACGGATTCTGTGTAAAATGTGTCATAAAAAGCGGCTGGCCGTTAAAATCGGAGTCGTAATAAACAGATGTACTTTCATACTATCACATACGAAAACCAAATAAATACCTGTGCTTATGTCGTTGTAAGAGGTTGGACGTTAGGTCTATGCGGAGTCGTAATATACTAACCGGACTCTACTGTATTGTATAAAATGTATAATTGAGTAGACTCGGGACTAATTTTTAAAATAAAATCATTACAGATAATAATGTTGTCGTTGAAAAGTAATGAATAAATCTTTATTATTACAAAACATTAAATAATTACGTATTTTTTAACCTTTTAATGCCTAATTTTCCAAATTTTGAGAAAGAAGTACAGTTCCGGTTATTAACCGGTTAGCGACTATAAAAACCGGTTTTTAACAGAGGCCAATGAGTCTCGGTTAACCGGTTTTTCGGTTAACCGGTTAACCGGTTTGCACACCCTAGATTGCACCCTTTATCGCTCTTCCGTATTGGCGCGACAGAGCCAGACGCGTTTCGATCGGTGTCTAGCCTCAATATTTGTCACCTCGACTAGGCGGGCTGTAATATTTCCAGCGTTAATTTAGCCAAAGTGACTAAGCTGTAACTTCTGCGGCTGTTATCGCTGTTCACACTTCCCAAGCGCGCAGTGAAGTATGTGAGCAACTCCGTAGTTACATTGATTTAATAACTTGCGAGTTTCGGATTATTGTACGGAACTATGCCAAGTTTCTGAGTTTTGGCGGTACATCAAAGCTGTGTAATTAGCTTCTTAAATGAACACTTGTATGGAGTTAACATACAGGAAGGGTTAATTTCTGTGTTAATTTTGGGGGCATTCCACGAAAATTTCGCTTACGACATGCTTTTACCTTGTCTGACAGCTATTTCAATCAAATCCGTAAAGCTCAAAATACTCTCAATTTGTTAACCAAGTCATGAATGGTTTTCAGACACAAGTTCGATTTCTTAGCGTCTTCAGAAGTATTAGAAGAATTTAATGTCGTAAGCGACATTCTCGTGGAATGCCCCTTTGACAGTTATGTAACGAACGAGATATGATGTACGAGTTTATCCATACTATTTATTAATATTATAAATGGGAAAGTATGTGTGTGTCTGTTTGTCCGTCTTTCACGGCAAAACGGAATGACGAATTGACGTGATTCTTTAAGTGGAGATAATTGAAGGGATGGAGAGTGACATAGACCAGTATTAGGAAATTAACTAGGTATAGATAGCATCAAAAGTAGCATAATGAAACAAGCCTTCGGAAGTAACTACCATTCTGATACTCGTACCACTAAACAAACAGAAATGTGTGTCTAATTGTCTTTTGCCTTAGCGTGTCGGGCACTGGTACTTTTTAGATACCTTATCCATTGTTTTAACAATACTTAATAATTATATTAATCTCTAATCTTGGTTTCGTAGTAGGTTGGTAGACTAAATTTGAAAAAAACACTCAAATTTATAGAGAAAACTGTCGATGAATATTTATTTATGCTGACACTATCAACAGTATCAACACGATCATGTATCAATTTGAAAAAAACACTCAAATTTATAGAGAAAACTGTCGATGAATATTTATTTATGCTGACACTATCAACAGTATCAACACGATCATGTTCCTCTTAATAGTTAATTTTGCGGTAAGCGTTTTAATTTACCGTACCCTAAGCCTACCTTTGATAGGTTATTGCAATGTAGGACACGGGTTTCGATCGTAGATAGGGTCACGACCTTGTTCGAGACATAGTATTTAATAGTACCTACATCACCTAGTACCAGAGGCCGAGAAGTAAGGGTTTCCGGTCGAATGCCTATAATATAAAAAAAATGACACAGCACTGATCTAGTGCTATATTATTATTAATTTTAATTTTAAATGAGTGGCACTCCTATACAGTGTCAAGACACTTAATTTGATTTTTAATTTATTTAGTTTTAAGCTAGTTCTCACCTATGGGATCATTATGCCTGAAATAAAAGCTTTATTATTATTATTATTTTATTTATAATGCGAATAATTTTGAGACCGACAACTCCTTTTCACGCCGAGATTTGTATAGTTATTATCTAAAATAGGTTTTTTTACAGCTGGCATTGCATGATGCCGTGTCACAAATGTTTGAAGAAATAGAAATTAAAAAAAAACCGGCCAAGTGCGAGTCGGACTCGCGCACCGAGGGTTCCGTACAAACCTGCATTTGATATGAATTTAAACTTGATAGCTCTACGCGTTCATGAGGAAAAAAGTATTAAGTTTATATTTATTAAAAAATATATATTTTGTAATGTAACTAAAAATTTAAGGTTTTCGGAATTTTTCCTTTATGTGTGCTATAAAACGTTGCTTCATGCCAAATTTCAAGATTCTAGGTCGACTGGAAGTACCCTTTAGGTTTTGATTCCCTTGCGAGTACTTGCGAGTTTCAAAATATGCAGCTTAAATTGCTGTTTCTTTTGATTGCGTTGACATAGAAGTTTGATTTTGTTACAGCTTAAAGGTATTATAGACCTGAGTATTTGGTATGAATTTCAATTTAATACCTCTACGCGTTTATGAGGAAATGGGTAGTAAGGTTAAAATTATTAAAAAAAATATATTATGTGATGTAACTAAAAATTTATGGTTTTCGTAATTTTTCCTTTATCTATGCTATAAGACGTTGCTTTGTACCAAATTTCAAGATTCTGAGTTCACGGGAAGCACCCTGTAGGTTTTGATTCCCTTGCAAGTGTCGAAAATTTGCGGCATAAACGGCTGTATCTTTTGATTGCGTTGGCTTAGAAGTTTGATTTTTTCACAGCTTCAAGGGACAGTAGACCTGAGTAATTGATATAAATTTCAGCTTTATACCTCCACGCGTTCCTGAGAAAAAGGGTCTTGACAGACGGACGGACGGACGGACAGACGGACAACAAAGTGATCCTATAAGGGTTCCGTTTTTTCCTTTTGAGGTACGGAACCCTAACTAGTACTTTGCCAGTCTAGATCTGTAATTATTAATTAAGTATGACATTTTATTTAGTAAAGCAGCCGCATCTGAAACGGACGAAACGGCAGGGTCGTCATGTGATGTGGGGGACTAAAAGAGAAGTCGATGTTACTGAATACAGGTTTATTGTGTCTAGAGGTACAATTCCTAGTTACGCTATTTATATATAGGGCGAGGTGAAGCAGTGTGAGTGTTGCACTAACACTACAACACCTTATTTTAAGGAATATATATTATTATTTCGTAGCATAACTACCCACGTGATTTGAATTTTCATAAAAGGCACTCTAAGTAGCTTCGACATAAAATTAGTCAAAAATTTCAATACTCCGCTATGTATCCACCGCTACTGCAAGCAATTTAGAAGTGTGTAAGCTCGTAGTTCTAGCTACTATAACTTGTTATTGTTATACACGTCAAATTAAATTCCTGCTGTCTTGTACAGATGGCGCTGGCCGCTGACGTCAGATTTGGTCGCATTCATAAAAAATATTGTGATCGTTCCGTTCCGTTAATTTAAAAAATTCAATGTTTTCAATAGGTATAATTATATGTTTTATTATTAAGTCTGCTTTTATTTATTTAGAATTGTATTATTTTCACTATCTCATAATTTCTTTGTAATGTGTATACTTTCCGTGGTTTCACTCGATATGGCCCTGACGGAAGATCAGCGTTGGCCCTCCCAGGCTAACACCATGCTGAGTCAGGACCATTTCGTGGCAAATATGTACCTACGTACTGCCTTTAGGCGGAGTACGTCATTTTCTTTACTAGTCACTTTCTGGTTAGGTCACGTTCTGAAGACGCCACTTTCTGTGGATGCCACGTTCTGAGGACGCCACTTTCTTAGAGTGTCACGTTCTGAGAATGTCACTTTCTTAGATTGCCATTTTCTGAGTTCGTCACTTTCTGAGTTCGCCACTTTCTGAGTTCGCCACTTTCTGAGTTCGCCACTTTCTGACTTTGTCACGTTCTGGGTTCGTCACTTTATGAGTTTGCCGCTTTCTGACTTCGCCACTTTCTGACTTTGTCACTTTCTGATTTCGTCACTTTTAGGTACCTACAAGAAGTTTATTTTATTTTTCTTACGGCTGCGTCAACCTTTTAGCTTGTACAGATTAGACGTTTAGAGCGGCGTGGCTTGTCTCGCTGTATGTATGCGTAATAGACACGCACACTACTACGAGTACGTCGTGCGATCGCTTCCTAAATGTTACTAACTTAAAATATTACGCATTATTTTATTATCTTCACATATAATTCCAAATATCTTAGCAACTTTTTATAAACACCATAAAAGGTTGACGCAGTCTTAAAAGAAATAAAATAAACTTCTTGTAGGTACCTAAAAGTGACGAAATCAGAAAGTGACAAAGTCAGAAAGTGGCGAAGTCAGAAAGAGGCAAACTCATAATGTGACGAACCCAGAACGTGACAAAGTCAGAAAGTGGCGAAATCCGAAAGTGGCAAACTGAGAAACTGGCGAACTCGGAAAGTGAGGAACTCAGAAAGTGGCAATCTAAGAAAGTGACATTCTCGGAACGTGATGCTCTCAGAAAGTGGCCCCCTTAGAACGTGACGTCCACAGAAAGTGGCGTCTTCAGAACGTGACCTAACCAGAAAGTGACTGGTAAAGAAAATGACTTACTCCGCCTAAAGGACCTACTTAATTGTTTTTTTTTTTTGTAATTTGTAAATAATTTTCTGTTGTTCTTTTCTGTACGTGTAACTTATTTCTTTTGTCAATGTTATGCCATGAATAAAAATATTTCTATTTAGATGCATGTGAATGGATACAGCTAGTACATAAGCTAATAGACATAAATACAAACTAAATCAGATCATTCCTCCCGTAACCATGTTTCGTACTGATTGAATTAGTCGGTTCGTCAAAGGCTTGGCACGTTTACCTACAAACAAACAGGTTTATCAGGCTGCTGGTACAACTAGGGTTCAGTGTTCAAATCTAGCTTATAATAAGGAAAAAATACTGTACAGTTACTTCGTCGAAAGTTTTCTATTAAACTAATTTCAAACGCTTTGGTGAAATGGAAGGCTATCAGACCATGAAGTGTAATCGTAATGCCTCTGCCATGCACTCGACGAGCGGCTTGGGAAGTAGGCAAACTCATAGTGTGGCCGCGCTGCTCGGCCTGCTCCTTTTTTTTACGTTAGGGAAATGCATTTACACATGCCATCCGGTCCGGGGGACCAGGGGCGATGACGGACTAACCAGAATAGGGCTACCGTCTAAAACCACCAACGAATTCCGTCTCCGCCTTGGGTGGAGTGTCGCAGGGTCACTATAAGCATTCCACAACGTACGCTTGTCATGCCCACCGCTCCCTATTTTGTCGGTTTTTTGACGCGAGTCAAAGAGCTGGCAACAACCTAGTGGGTTTACTTACGATTAATCGCGTGAGTAGGGCAGTGTGTGGTCGGAGAGGGCAACATCGCGGTAGTGTAGCATTTGGCAGCATAGTGTGGCCGGGGTATAAGAGACGCGTAAGCATGTCGTGTTCATATATCCTTGGCACTAAGAGTGCCATAAATGGCAAGTAAGAAAAAGGCATGCAATAAAATTTTCTGTTAATGATGCCTCTTCTACTGTTACAATTTTAGGGGGTAAATAAAGTAAACTAGGTATTTATATAGAAAATAATTTTTAATGAACTTTCTTTTTGAAAATAATTTCGAACGTAATAATAATACACTACTTAGTAACGCCTAACTGGTAGGGAATGAAACTACCTTTATTATACTACTTATTATAAATTATAACGCTAGCTCAGTCTATTTACTTAAAAAAAAACAAATACCTAAAATTTAGAGCATAGGGGTGAGTCAGTAGTTCTGGTACTGGACGACCGGGTAAAGGGTAAATTATTAATTAAAAGATTAATGTTGGGCGCCTTTAAAAAAAAACGAGGAACGCTCTGACCTTGGTGATGTCTAACCGAATTAAGGAGAGTTGGCCGCTGCAGCCACGGGATGGGAGCTCTTCCATACCGACCGCCACAGCCTCCTGTCCACCGGTCCAGGCTCGGGAAGCATCAGCTCTGCTCTGTCTGCGAACGTAACCTCCAAATCTGAGGACCTGAAATAGGTTTAAAAAAAAACAATGACCCTGAGGCTTTCACCAACCCTTAGCGAGGGTTAAAATATTACTCAAACGAATGTGAAACGTACCCATTCCAGAAAAGAAGCCGGCTTGTGGTTCCGTGCATTCATGTCAATGGAAGGGGTCCTCAGTAATTTTATAAAAATAAAATCATCTGAAAATAATGGACACAAGAATTAGCACTGAACGTAACACAACAAACTGTATTCGAAGATGGAAGAAAATACTTACGATTATGCGATTAATTCGCGATTTAAAATTAGAATGTGGCGCATTGGCCCTTGGAAGAATTTTGAAAACCACCCGTCTACATCTTTTCCAATATGCAAAGTGTCGGCTGACAGCTCGGCCCACAGATACGTGACGAGATGCATTCGCCTATAGACAACAACTTTAACTTCTGTCTTAAAGAGGGTAATAAAATATTTCCAAAAAGGAACGAAAACTAACAATACAATAATAAATTGGGTTTTATTTTTAATAAATGAAAATTAAAAA
Organism: Leguminivora glycinivorella; assembly: GCF_023078275.1. Lineage (NCBI taxonomy): Eukaryota > Metazoa > Arthropoda > Insecta > Lepidoptera > Tortricidae > Leguminivora > Leguminivora glycinivorella. Next base: position 29,168,889 of record NC_062972.1, read on the forward strand.
GGGATTTTGGAAGGAAATAAATTAACGACGATCGACACGCCATCTTTTGTCATTCTAGCTAACAGCAAACTGGGAAATCAATACAATTCTGCCGATAGATGGCTCTGCCTGTATGAAACCAATAGTTACTTGAATATAATATCATCTAAATAAAAATATACCTACGAGGTTTGAAAAAATATTGTTACACTACTTAAAAATCAATTTTTGTTTTAAAGAGAGCTTTTTGTTCCTTATCTAGCCCGATGAGTAAGAGAGTCGTAAACAAGTAGTTATCGATACAATAAATTGTTTAAAAAATATTTTCTATAGTAGAAAACCGAACTATAACTCTGGAGAATCTGAAAAAGAATCACCTTTCCACAAAATCAACTTTCTCTATTTTAGCATAAATATGACACTATGTTAGTTCACCAGTGTACATAAAGAAAAACAGTTATTAGAGAACATCATAACATTTTTTTCGATGCGTCTTTACGATGTCATCAAATCTTTACTACCCTTTTATGAGTCTACTGTGATAAAAAAGGTCTTGCGAATTTTCAAGAATGCAATATTAATATTCTTCACTGAAGGTTAATAAAGGTGAAAAATTTAAGGTGATTCCGATGCTAAGCAATGCAGGAAGGGATAACTGGGATTTTGAATCTTTTGTATATAAAATCTGAGTAAACGGGTATTTTCTTGCTTTTATTATGTGTTTATATGTTAATTTCTAAGGTATGACACCTACCGTAATATCATGCTCAATGAAGTGTATATGAATTGAATACATACATGAAATATTCTCATAACTTCATAAGTATATTTTTTATTAAAAAAATTGTAATAATATATCCTTTCGTTAATTTTTGTTCATTTGTTTCGTAGTTTGCACTGTTTTATACTGTAATGCTAAGGTAAAAACAGAAAAACTAAATATACCTAGGTGACATACCTATGTTCAAGATTAACATTTTTATTTTGTTATTTCCCTTTTCAGGTTAGGGCTTTTTCATTGTGGATATGCAAGTGAAATATGAAGACAGTCACAAAAATCAAACTTACCAACTACATATACATACATAACTAATCAAATGATACATCTAACTGTCGAGATTCCGTTTCGTACCAAAAAGGTACAAAAGGAACCCTTTATGGTGCGACTCCGTCCATCCTGTCTATCTGTCTCTTTATTAATGCCTTTCGTTGCCATTTGCCTTTCTTTGAACTAACATGCATGCATACCCGATTCAATATAAAATTCCAATTTTGACAAATTCCAATAAAAAATCACATATCAAATCAAAAAGCTCCATTCACAAACCAACTGAAGAAAAACGTCCACCGCAAGAAGGCTTCTCATAAGATGATATTAGTAGCAGACGTAGTAAGCCAGTAAGTGAATGTTCCAGTGATTTAGATTTGGTTTACGCCGCTAAATCCAAGATTTACGGCCGATTCTTGGCTCCACACGGCGATGTAACTTGCGGGCTTCCTTGGATATATTTAATAGATGTTACACACGGGCGAACTATCTTGAAAGTTATAAATTATAAAATTATAACCTCCTCATTACCCTATGTACTCTGTAAATGATTACATGGAATAGGCTAGTTTCCTATACTTCAAATAATAGTACATTTCGTTATAAGTGCGAGAAGTGAAGAATGACATTCTCGCACGTGTGACGAACGACGTTTTTTAATACAGTTGCGAAAAAACACTACTACTTACTTACAACGAAATAAAACAATCCGAACTATCAATTTTCCCATGGACATTGACGGATTATTTGACAATTCAAAGGCGTATTTTTGAAGCTTTTAAACTTGCGTGCATATTTTCGAGTTTGCTATTCATCTCAACATAATTGATTTCATTGGGTGCCATAAAAACATAAACATTTACGATTTGGGACGATTGTTTAATGTACAACTACATTTTAATTTAATCGATCCATTTATGCCCCGACGTATTGCAAATAACGTAAAATAATTATGACAAATCGCGTAACATATTGAGGTTTTTTGAACGTGCATTAAGTTAAAACATGGTAGACGCCTCTACTTTGACAGTAGAAGACGCGTTTCGTTCCAATCATGTTCTGTTTACACGACTCATTATGACCGATTTTTCAAAGTATAAACCATTTTATAAATTATGTTTAGTATGACTAAAAGTAAACAATTACATATGAAATATTAACGTTTTAAATATTAATCACTTAATAATATGTTTATAGTTTTATTCTGTCTTAGTAAACTAGACTAATATGAAAACAGCTCGGTAAGTAGTCGTAAAATGGAACGTATATACTTTTTACGCACTAGTTCGTAAAATACAACTTCTCGCACGCTAAACAGCCAAAAAACGGGCACTTTTTGAGCAACTGTATTAAAAAATATTTTATGCAATGCACGAAATAAAGCACCACATAATTAGAAGAAATCTATAGACAATAGTTATGTTTTAACATTTATATTTAATAAGTCAAAGAGAAGGATATAAAGTAAATGAATTGACCGTGACGTCAATCCTCAGTATTTCATAGTAATTCCATAATAGCAAATCGTTTTGACAGTTTTTAAAAAGAAGCTGATTTGACTAGAAGAAAACTAGCCTATTGAATTTGTAACGACCAATTAAATTTCTCTTTTATATTATTAAGTACTTTTTCACAATATCCATTAAACGTAGGAGTAATTCATTTTCTGGCCGGCGCGCGCGCCGCTACTGCAGCGCAAGGCCGCACTGACAGGGTCACCATGTAGTGTTGGGCGTTAAAGAAACGACTGTTTGGTTCGAAGTGGGATATATTCTGAATACATATGTATATGGTATGACATTCACATGCTTAGTTAGAATAGAACTAAGCTACGGGACGTGAGTGAACACGTAGCGCGCACACTATAACATAGTAGTAGCTTAGATCAAGCAACTAATCTAGTCCTCTAGACCTCTGACTAGACCGAGACAAAAATTAAATACCTTCATAAGAAGACGATTAAATTTTCACTGGCCTACAAATAAGTCTTTAGCGATAAGACCGCCTGTTATCTGCCTCTATTTATAATAATTTGTTTTGTCTCCACTGTATCTCTTGCTGAGGTGCGCCAAAAAAGAGATCTATCTATCTAAGTATGATTTTAAAAGGTTTGTCAGCCACACCAACAGTATGCTCCATTCGCTAGCGCAGTGGGAATGTGATAAAATGTTGAGCCAGCTTAAACTCCGAACGTTACTTGAAAAACTACCACCCGTGTAAGAATTCCAGATAAAAGTTTCATATTAACTCCCGACTCGTAGATAAGACCACATTAAACAGACTACTACTTTATTTTATTTATATTTTATTTATCTCGAAAGCTAAATTGTTAAATTTTGGAAAATGATGATCCTTGGGGGACACAATATGATGATTTATTAATATTATTCCTGTATCCCTAAGTTTTCAATTTTATGATGAGCATGATGGGAATTCTTATATTTTTGTACAGAAACGCAAACTTGTATTGTAATTTTTTTCATGAAATAAATCATCTATCTATCTATCTAACAGAAATAAACGAGCAGTAAAATATTACAAATTTAACTAAATATCAATTGTCATCAGTCATCATCACTTTACTTATGCTATTTATAATAATTTAGTTCACAATTTAATTTAATGAAATTAAATTGTGAACTAAATTATTATAAAATGTGTGTATTATATGAATGAATTAATGAATTCATTCATATAATACACACATTTTTCATTTCCATCGCGGTCTCGTACTAATGCGCAAGAATCGCAAGTAGTATATTTCTTGTCAGATCGAAACTTCAAAGGGCCATAACATACTGAACTAACCTAACCACAAAATTAAAATATTGAAAAAACCCCCGACCGCGACATAGTGGACCGATTTTCGTGAAACATGGCTAAGAACACTCCCGACTAACTCAGCTTTCAGACAAAAAAATCGGTTCATCCGTTCGAGAGCTATGATGCCACAGACAGACACACACAGACAGACAGACAGACAAAGAAACAGACTGACAGACAGACAGACAGACATACACACAGACAGACACGTCAAACTTATAACACCCCCCTTCGTTTTTGCGTCGGGGGTTAAAAACGTATCCTAATACACGTGCGAAGAAGGAATTCATAACTTGTGTCAATTTAAAAAAAAAAAACATCCTTCGGTCAAGAACTTTGTTCAAATAAAACTTTTTTTTGTTTTCCGCGTGTGTCCGCCCGCATTTTGAACAGTTAGTTGAGTCCGTGTTTAACTTTTAACCGTTAATTAAATAATCAATGTTTGTGTGGTGGGACTTAGAAACTAACCTTTTTACCAGGGAGTTCCTTTCTGCAAAGAGTTACCTTGTTGTCAGTTACTGAGCATTATAATATAAAATGAACACTAAAATTAAAGCTTTCAACTGTTTATTAAATGACGTCTGACATTTAGTTCTCAGTCCAAAGTCAAAATAAAAGCGAATAGAATCAAAATATTCCATTTAGTAAATGCGGTAAAGTAGGTAAACATCATTAATGGTTACTTCAAGCTATTACCTAGCCAACGTCACGATCGCTTACGCCGTTGCGTGGACGACCATCGCGCGACCGTCGCCGTCGCATCGCATCGCATCGCCTATCATCGATAGTTTATCGACGTCGCCCACCTAAGACACTTCCATAGAGATCGAAGGTTTGATTTTGTGGCGCTGCCACGTATCGCCGTCGCGTGCCTATCGACCACGCAAGCCACGGGGTTGACGCTTCGTGAGCGTATTGTATTGTAACGACCGGTCTGGCCTAGCGCGTAGTGACCCTGCCTACAAAGCCGCGGTCCCGGGTTCGAATCCTGGTATGGGCATTTATTTATGTGATGAGATATTTGTTCCTGTCATGGAGTCATGGATGTTTTCTATATACAATATATGCATGCATTTATCTATATAAGTAATACCCATAGTACTAGCTTTGCTTATTTTGGGGTTAGGTTGATCTGTGTAAGGTGTCCCCGAATATTTATTTATTTATTGAAGCTAGCTCTCTCTATCGCTCTTTTTGTGATGGCGCAACCGAACCTGGGTACGTAGCCAAATGCACAAACGCTCACGATAATATCTGTTTCGTTGCTATCTATTTTTATCGCTCTTGTGTTGGTATTGGGGCGATAGAGCCAGACTTCTTTTCTGTCGACGTCTGGCGTCGACAATTGCCATTCGGCTACGCCGGGAGACTGCGTTTCAATTTTATATCAGCAGCGTCAACGATTGTCAGTTTGGCTAGGCGTCTGAGCCCGACCGCACAAAACTTTGTAGACATAGATTTATTACAATATTCGGAGACAACTTAAATTATGACTGATTACAACAGTAATTGATTTCATAGATAGTTACATTGTGTTAGCAAAGTCACTAAATCTATTTATAAACAGAAGTCAAATTAAACTTACTTATATGTATATTACCTAGGTATCTAGTTGGGTTTGTTTTTAGGCATATACGGATGTACTCATGTTGATATATTGAGTTTGTGCGACATATTTCGAGTCATTTGGAGACCCATCATCAGGCATGCTCGCGGCGGCTAGACTTCGTGCATTCATTTATTCATCATTTAGGCATCATCATAATATATCATCGCTTTATATCGTCTACTGCTATCGCATGCTGCTAGCATAGCCTCTCTTCTAGTACGCCACTTGTCCCGGTCCTGAGATAGTCTCATCCAGTTGTGACCCGCAATTATCCGGATGTAGTCCACCCAACGAGCCAACGGATACCAATCAATCAATCAATCAATATTTATTTGCAAAAGTATTACAGTGAGTTCTTAAGTGTAAGTATACAAAAAGTGCGTACATTCTACTTGAATAAGCACCAAGCGCTTCTTACATCTGTAAGCGGCCACCATTGGTACCATTCCTTTAACATTTTACCTATTCCGCCTACCATCACTCTGCCTAGCAACATGACATGTCCCACCCAAATCCATATTTCTGTTCTACTATATAACTTTATAGTTAGTAGGATCTGGGCCGAAGTTTAACATTTGGAAACAGCTAGCTTAGTCAACGAAAACTGACAAACTTCTAATAGCTTATTATTAGTCGTAGACACGACATTGTTTTCTTTTAGGTACACACAGACAGTCTATTTAGGCCACCAGGCAATGAATATTAACACTTACTTAGGTATGTTGAGCTATTTGATAAATAAATTTTAAAATACAAGAGAAACATCCTTTATTTTAACGCCGTGTCTTGGTGGGCGACGGTCGCGCGACCGGCCGTCGCGTCTCATCGCATCGTCTACTTCCATATCGATAAGGTTTGATTTCGTATGTGTCGCATTGCCGTCGCGCGTACAAGCGCGACCATCGCCCATGCAACCCACGGCGTAAGTTATATATTTAAAAGACCGGAGAAAGAAAGACGAACGCGACAGCGGGATGGACGAGAATGCGTAGTGCGTACATACATTCTATGCAGCTTCGACTCAGGCCCCGTAGTCGAATGTAATTTCTACGACGCGAAATGCCGTTGAAACGCCGCAGAAATGTAGTCTGGCTCTGTCGCGCCAATACGCAAGAGCGATAGAGATAGATAGCTAGCTACGTAAGAGATATTGTGAGCGTTTTTGGCTACGCACACAGGAGTCTCAGGACTCTTGTATGAGCTTCAATTGTTTGACATGCACGCCACACGTTCCGTTCCTGCTGCACTTCCAGTATGAGCGTGTTCTCAGGTCTTGCACTGGGGGCTGTTTCGAACAATAGATACGAGATGCGGGCACTTAGGGTCGGCGCATGTCTTCCATACATCTGTATCGCCCGCCATCTCATAATTCACTTTAGTTTCATATCATACACCCACCACACACACCAGCACACACAAGACCACCTTTTTCTCTTTCGTTATCGTCTGTAGCTGCCTAATCGTCACATAAAGTTTTTGAAACCAAGCCAAAGCTAAATTTTGTGGCCAAAAAGCTAGATTTTCACTCAAAAACGTAATGAAATAAAAGTGGAAGAATATTTTCCGCTGCCAGCGCTTTCCTGTTTGGAGAGCGCTCCGAAAATACATTGTGTTCGGTAAGCTCGTCCATGTGTTGTGCCTCGAACGAACAGACGTAGTTTAAAATGTCCCGATAGAAAACTGTCTAAACGTAGCCTTAAGGGTTAGTGAAAAAATATATTGTTTTAGTCTCACTTTTTAAACGGGCTTCATATTTTATTTCGCTCAGAATAAGTGTATATCTACGATTCATTGCAGTTTTAGAAAATTTATTTTGTCAAATAGAAAGCCTGTGAAAGAATTTGTAAGTCTCACATCTCGCGAAAACGGTGTGTATTGTGTACTTATCCCGGTTTTACACCATCAATCATTTATTCTGCAGTAGACGCATAGGCGAATGTTATAAATATTATCAACTAATGTTCATAAATATTACGCAGATTTAACAATTACGAGTAGTAAAAATAATAACCTAACCACAAAATTTTAATTTTGAAAAACCCCCGACATAGTGGACTGATTTTCATAAAACATGGCTTAGAACACTCCCAATAACTCAACATCCAAACAAAAAAAAAATACTAAATCGGTTCATCCGCTACGATGCCACAGACGGACACACACAGACAGACGCAGACAGACAGACAGACACGTCAAACTTATAACACCACATCGTTTTTGCGTCGGAGATTAAAATAGGTGACTGAATGTGAAATTAATAAACAGGATAGGAAAACCGAAGAAAAGGTGCATGAAATGTGTGAGAGATGATAATTATGAAACAAAAGCAAGTGAATGATGAGATGACGGGTGATAGAGAGGGATGGAAGAGGAAAACATGCTACGATGACCCCCACAGATGTCATATATACCATAGATCAAGCAGACGTATCTACTTAGCGTGTCAAATGAACTCAGTGAAATCCACTGAGTTGTCCGTCTTTACTCGCAGCTTGCAGCTTTCGGGCGTCAATTTTTGTAAGTTGAAGTCAACCAAAACATAAAAAATGCCTCGTTACGTGATATTCAATTGCAACAACACAAAAATTATGAACAATCAAGAGCCTGAGACATATTTAAAATTACAGGCAAGAATCAACTTCGGTACAAAATTTGACACGCTCGGCCCCTATACAAATATATGAATTTGTTTCTTCTGTCTAAATTAAGTTCTGTGATGACCCCGAATAAATGGATAAAGGCAAACGAATGATATTCCACAAGTATTATGTTTAGTGTGGAAAAGATGCAGGAGAGATGTGGACTTTGCAATTATAATTATATTGATGTGCGATGTTAAGAACTTATCATTTTTTTATCTAGTTAGTTACGTAGGAATGTTTGTCAAAATATAAGTTATCGGTTTCTGAAAAAATATCACTTTTGTCTCGCTAATTCTGCCTATTCTTACAAAATCTAAAACCAATTGATACAAAGTGCTTCGCCTTATCAACAAAGTTGGTTCGTTTGGCGACGCGGCGTGTTGATGGCACAGGTCAAAATCCGGCTCTTGTTATAGCCAGCAGCCCAGCATCGTTACTACTGGAACTCTACTCGATCTTACTACTAATACTTACATTTTCCGTACCAAAGACTAAAAATACTAACTTATACATATAACTATCAAAAAACAGCCAATTTAACAAATGGTAGAACACACACGAAGATATAATGTCTCTCCTTGTCCTTAGACAACGATTCAATGCTGCTTGTGTATTTGGGATCATTTTCGAAATTCCTCCTTAGTTCCTAAAATTCCTACTTCATTACCAGAAATCGTAACTTTTCCAGCAATTTCGGTGCAGTACTTACATTTATGGTACAAATAAAAGAATTCATAGGTGTATTCACATGTGTTTTTTAAGGTAAATGATCGATTAAGGCTCATTTCACTGTTATACATACATATATATAATCACGCCTGTATCCCATAAAGGGGTAGGCAGAGCACATGAACTAAGTTTCAGTGCCGCTCTTGGCAAAAAAGGGGTTGAAAGATATCCAAATTGTGACATTGCAGTGACAGGTTGCCAGCCTACGCCACAAATTAACCCATCTCCCACAGTATATTTATTTTACTGTTGTGTATCCTAATTAATCATTCCAGATGGCTTCGGACATAATACTTGTATTATATTACTTTAACGTGACAATACTGACACAGTATAATAAAGAGTACCTACTATCGTACAGTATAGCCTCTCCCGCTCCCCGCTGAAAGCGCCGCCCACCCCCTCTCGGTTACCTCACAGTTACCGCCTGTCAAAAACGCGAACAGTCAACCTGTCATATCTCACTCATACAAGCATGGTACGCGTTCACCTACACGAGCTTAGAATGTGTGCTAGGAACGCGCCTCTTTCATATATTTGATCGCCAGTGTCCGAGATGTGATACTGCTGTGCTGGAAAAGTTAGTATGTTTATTCAATTGTTCATTACAAATTCAGTAATTATTGAAACTTTATAAATAGACAATAAATCCATAATCCGATGTTCAAGTTAATCGTACTGCCAAACCGTTTTATTTGTTTTGTGGCTGAAAACAAATACAAGCGTTGTTTACATTTAGTTAAACCTGCAAAATAAATAAAATCGTTATTCAACTTTTTCAAAATAAAATTGGAGGCTGATCCTGGGGAACGATTCGGCTTAAATATCTGGTCATGGTTTTGATAACCATTGATTGAAGCGCTGAAGGTCTTGCGGTATGAGCGTGCGACTTTCAATTTGGAGGTCGCGGGTTCGAACCCCAGCTCGTACAAATGAATTTTTCGAAACTTACATGCGAAATGTAATTTGATATTTGCCAGTAACTTTTCGTTGTAGGAAAACATCGTGATAAAACCAGACTTATCCCTATAAGGCGTAGTTACCCCTCAGGTTGGAAGGTCAAATGGCAGTCGCTTTCGTAAAACTAGTGCCGACGCCAAATCTTGGGATTAGTAGTCAAAGCGGACCCTAAACTCTCATGAACAATGGTTCTGTGATAACGCAAGGATGATGATGAAAATGATGACCTCTGGAGACACCAGATGATGACTGGAGAGGGTGGTAAGTAGGACGAAGTCCCATATCCCCCCCCAATGGCTATCCAGGCTGGGGGAAATGCGTAATGTCTTTTACCAATCCGAAAAAAGGTGCTCCTGATCAGCTTTAGACAAATTCTACTAGCCAACTTAAGACATCAAGTTAACATTTGTTTGAAATTACTTTCCACTCTTGTGAATAAAATGCGATTTTCCTATACGTTTTCGAAGAATCAAGAGAGCCATGATGAGAGAAAAATATTTTTCACCACACCAACTGTTAAAAAACAGATAGCAAAATTGAATTTTATCCACAAGAGTGCATAGTAATTTGATACAAATTTTAACTTGATGTCTTAAGCTGGCTGGTAGAATTTTCCTATAATTGATGATTTTGAATCATAAATATTGGATAAATTGATGGGATTTGATTTAATTTCATGTTTTATAGTCAGTATTTTGTTCGTGTTGGTGTGGTGAACAATTTTGTGTTTCACTCGGAGGCAAAGTTGTTCAACCTTCGTGCCTTGAAACCCTCGCAACGCTCAAGATTCCACTTTCTGAAATATTGGAATCTTTCGCTTGCTCGGGTATCAATATTGGCACGTGCGGTTAAACAACAACTTTGCCCCCTTGTAAACCAAATAACTAAAAAAGCTATGAAAACAGAATTGGCTTCATAGTAGTGGAGCCTCGTTAAGGTTTCGCCGTTTTCTATTTCTACCGTAGACTTTAATCAACGCTGCATGAAAACGTCGAGTTAGGGCTAGTCCATTCTAATTCGTGGTTAGTTCACTTTATATGTTTTAACCCGTGAACGACCAATGTAGCAAAATATATTTTGAGAATTTTTTTATACTGTAAGGTAAAATACCCCATAATGGACGGTGATGCCATTATGGACAAAAAAACACAAATCCTTATAAATAAGTATCTAAAATACGTTTCTAAAAACTGACGGCTATGTACCATAAACTAGAGTTGTAGAGCTGTTTAATTTTGAAGTTTCAATTAATTCGGTTATTTCTGAAGGATTTGGAGACAAGATAAAATTCACCAGTTTACTGAAAAAAATATCAAGACGAATTCTTAGTAATGTTGCTAAGAGGGTGGGGTTCATGTATAAAATAATAAAAAAATAACGCACGGTGTAATCTTGAATGCGTTTTACTTACTGCATTAAGCATGAGATAAGGTATAAAACATACTAGTTTGTTGCTCCAAAGATATAAAGAAATGATGTTATTTTGCAAGTGTCCATTACTGGACCCGAAAAACTGCCTACCTCCTATGATGGACAAGGAACAATTTACAAAACCAAAATTTACAAGAAACAATCCTATGTTAAAATAACCCAAACTAATTGTATTTATGGTGTATAAAATTGACTCATTGCGTATCAGTTGGCTTTAAAAGTAAAATTTTAAACTTATTTCACTGTCCATAATGGGGGATCCATTACTGGAGAACTGCCGTCCATAATTGGAGAAAAAACACCTAGTTTTAATTTGTTAACTGCGAAGAAACCAATAGGAGTATCTATTCTGCAATACGCTTGAAATGTAGAAGAAGGATAGGACATTCAAGATTTAACACGTTTGGCGGTAGAATTTTTACATTTATCAGTGAAATATCAAAAACTAGCGAATTTTTTTCTTAAACTGTCCATGATTGGGTTCGTCACCTTAAAAGCTTGAAATACGTTTTACTGACGACTGGGTTTTACTGATAAATCCTAGGTTTTACCGATGCCGATTGGTAAAAGCCCGAAATGAGAATTTGTCGATTACTTCGGGCTTTTACCGACATTGATTTGGTGAAATCTAGGTCTTACCACGGCTGTTGGCAGGTATATGTTGCATGAGGCAGAAGATTTTGAGTAAGTTTTATGAAAAACTTGTGCCACTTATAGGAATCAAACTTATGGCATTTACTGTAACATGCTGTAACATATACAGTTAGCATTAAAAAACTGGTTCTGGTTTGCTCACGGTCAACTTGACACGCTCCTTCTCGCTTCGCTCGTCGTCGCACCTAACTGTTACAGGTTACAGGTGACGGGTTAAGAATTTCTTCCCTTTCTTGTGGGTGTCGTAGAAGTCGACTGTGGGGTAGGTTCAACTGTGGCGTAGGCGAGAGGCTGGCAACCTGTCACAGTAATGTCATAATTTCGTTTTCTTTCAACCCCTTAATTGCCACGAGTAGCACTGAAACTTGATTAGTTTCATGTGCTCTGCCTGCCCCCTTACAGCCGCGTATTTATGAAGCTTATTTTTTATCCATCACAGTCACATAAAACTGATGTTAAAATATCACTATTCAAATAAATAAAATCTGGGCCCCAGCAATCTGCACGGTTCACCTATTTGTGGAAACGGGTGTAATATAAATAACACTTTATAGCACGGCGTTGCCTATACAATAAAATTTCTTTATTGATGTCACCGCTTTTATTTTAGACGGTAAAAATGTTAGAGGATTGTTGGAACTGAAATATGTTGCATGGTGGAGGTAACACATGATATTTTCCATCGATATTGACGCTATTGGATATCGCTTGGTTTTTAAACTAGATCTAAATCTAAACCTACGTTTGTTTCATGTTTATAATAATACGTTGTGCAGTATTTTAGTCACCTGTATGTGTAACGCATCGCATGTGGTAGGCATTAAGACGACGCTTTTTTAAATACGACGCTCTTGTTTGGTATATGCGATGCCTAAGATACATCCTGGGAGTCACGTGGAAGGATAGAATGAAGGAAGGACCTAGACAGTTGGGAGACACGCGCTGGCATGAGACCTGAATGGCGCCGTGACTTATCCGACGGGGTGACGGAGCACGACAAAGCCTGGCTCGACAACCTTAAGCAGAAAAGGCTCCGTTCTCTGGAACCTCCCTCCTCCTCCTCTTGACTCGCGTTTCACCTGTGACAGATGTGGCAAAAGGTGTCGGGCTGCCATCGGACTACTAAGTCACCAAAGACGATGTACCGGTACCACACAATAAAATCACTGCAACAATCATCTGCTAAGATGTCGTGGCCACTGAGGTATGTGCTGATGTGTAACGCCTGAGTAGACGCTCTTACTACAGCGTACAGCGGGGCGGGGCGTGCGGCGTACATGTCAAATAATTGAAGCTCATACAAGTGTCCTGAGTCGACTCTGCATAGGGTGGACCCACGCACGTCCGCCAAGATCATTTTCAGGTCGCTGGGCCAGTGAAGAAATTAAGTACGATAATAGTATTTTATGCAACAGGTGTTTAAAGGAGGTCAAAAAAGACGAGTGGCGTGGGTAACAATTTGAGGCGAAGCCGAAAATTGTTATTAAGACGCCACGAGTATTTTTTGACTCAGTTAAACACCGTTGCATACAATACTTTTTCTACGACCATGCACTTACTTTTTAATAGTTTTCTAGAATAACTTTCGTGAGATGCGCACTGTTCCCTGCATGTATTTTGACTTTGTCCTCTGTAATGATCCTGCACCGCCGCCGCCGCCGCCAGCCCCTGGCGCCCCGCGCACCCACGCTATATCCCTTAAAGGCGACCTAACAATACTTTAAGAGCTAAATCGTATGCGTGGGTGTGCGGGACGCCACGCGGGGGCGGGCATCTTTTATGTAGGGTTTTAACGATCTATGAACGACCCTGTAAATGACGAATAACAGTTCGGGAGTAGAAAAAATTAATTTCAGCTGCGTATGAAAAACGAGTATTCTCATTTTCCGCTTTGTCGCTACGCGTTTTCGCTTCAGTTATTCAAATATAAGAGCATTAAGCGTCTTAAAAATAATTTACAACGATCACCAAACGACAAAGTTGTATGCAGCGCGAGCGGCGGGTAATTGCAAGGCAGTTACAGCTAGTCTTTTTAAAAAGGCTGTATATTATATGAAATGAATAGTCAGTTACGTCCTTCTAGTTTTGTGAGCCCGGTTGTAACGGCCTATGCAAACTAAAGTCGTTAGCGACGTTTCATACTAAGTACTGGTTGGGGATTCTCAAGTTTGCGCGAGGACGGGAGAGCAGGTTTCTTGAACGAACCAGTAATAAAAACTTTGTTTTATGTGAAATTCACAATTATGCAGGATGGTCCATCGAAAACAGTCAGAGAAGTCAGAATTAGAGATAGCGACATCACCAGTAGGCCTAGCACATGATTGCCGCGAGAGTATGTCGCCGCGAGATAGACTACCCGTCCTTATGTCATTAATACAGTTAGAAGAAGACGTGTGATCTATCTCGCGGCGACATACTCCCGCGGCCATCATGTGCTAGGCCTACAGGTGGGCTATCGTAGCTTGCGTTGTCGCGCGAGTCCATAGCTGGGCACCGTTAATCAAATAGTTAACTTCGATAATCGCTAATCCGTTACTTTAAAAGTTAACTTCGTTAATCGTTAAAGCGATACATTTCAACAAATTTAACGGAAGTTAAAGTTAATCGATAATCCGTTAATCGCTATAAAAAAACTCTACTTAACTATTTAGTATTTGCGTAAGTTTAATATGTTACTGTAAAAGCCCGCCAAAATGTTTTAAAAAATCCCAGCTGCTAATTGGTAAAAACAAAATGTTAATAAATATTGTTCTCTTTGGACTTATATCGACGTTGGTTTAGTAAATTCTAGGTTTTATATGTTTTATTGGGTCAATCATGCGGTCGTAGTCATGCTGCGAAGGTTCCTCGGATTGAGACACCTCTAATCGAAGTTGTGATCCACGGTAACTTGGTAGATAGCGCGGCCCGCCGAACTCTGCACTTTGGCTTGATAAGTACGTCGGTTGCGGTTTACATTCTATTTCACAGTTAGTGATGGGTGCAATAGGACTAATAAACTTTAGCAGGTCTCGAACAAGTGATCCAAAGGCACCAACTTGTCTGTAGACTGTGAATTTACGTGAAAATCTTAGGTTTCGCCTTACTCCGGGCTTTTACAGTAGCGGTCAGAGCAAGTTTTACTCGGCGCGTGCGGAACTGGATTAACGATTAACGGACTCGAAGAAATTTAACGGAAGTTAACGAATCCGTTAACATTTTTAAAGTTAACTTAAAAGTTAATCCGTTAACCAAAACGTTAACTTCGTTAATTAACGATTAACGGATTAACGAGTTAATGCCCAGCTATGCGCGAGTCCATACATTTATCGCGACTTGCAGTATGAACTTGCGCGCGAGAGTGCAAGGTACTAAAGCAGCTGGTCTTAGGAAACATGGCTTCTATTTATAATAATATTCGAAACGTTCGCCGTTGCCTGGACGACGGCCGGGCGGCGGTCGCGCGACGGCGATGCGGCGTGACGCTGCGCGATGAAATCAAACCTTCGATCTATATAGAAGTGTCTTAGGCGGGCGACGTCGACGATACGCGTCACGACGGCGTCACGAAGCGTCAGCGACTTGTGACTTAGCGGCAACCCACAGGCGACGCATGTCCTGAGACGCGAAACGGACGTCAGCGCCACGCCGCCCGAGTGTAATTTAAAAAACGTCTCCTCAGTACATTTTGTATAGGAAGGACGCGCAAGGGACGTCGCTTGGGGTGCGTCGCTTGAGGCGCGCGCCGCGTCCTTACGTCGCGTCCTTGCGTACTTACGTCCTTGAGACGTATTTTAAATTAAATTCGAGTGGCGCGGCGCTAACGTCCGTTCCGCGTCTCAGGACATGCGTCGCCTGTGTGTGGATGGTCAGTTAGGCAACAATAACCTAGCTCCAAGTATTCTAGAATAAGGATGAGAAGGCCAACAAAACTGGATACAGAAACGAAGCACTTGCTAAGCGTTGTGTACATTTTGGCCTTTTAACAGGCTTCCGTTGTTAGATAAACGGAAACTACACAGTTCCCTATTTACAAATCGTTACTGTACTTAACGTTGTCGCGGGTTATTTGAAACTATGGGGACCGTTTGGTTGTAATACAGAATTGTAACATAATATTTGAATAGAATATAATAACCCAACCACAAAATTAAAATTTTGAAAAAACCCTCGACCGCGACATAGTGGACCGATTTTCATAAAACATGGCTAAGAACACTACTGACTAACTTAGCTTTCGAACATAAAAAAACTAGATCGAAATCGGTTCATCCGTTCGGGAGCTACGATGCCACAGACAGACACACACACAGACAGACAAACAGAGACAGACAGACACGTCAAACTTATAACACCCCGTCGTTTAAGCGTCGGGGGTTAAAATATGATATGTATATACAGGGTGACGGGTTAAGAATTTCACCACCCCCTTTCTTCCCGTGGGTGTCGTAGAAGGCGACTGTGGGATATGGGTTAAATTGTGGCGTAGGCGAGAGGCTGTCAACTTGTCACTGCAATGTCACAGTTTCGTTTTCTTTCAACCCCTTATTTGCCAAGAGTGGCACTGACACTTGAGTAGTTTCATGTGCTCTGCCTACTCCTTCATGGGATACAGGCGTGATTGTATGTATGTATGTATGTATACAGGGTGAAGTAAAAAAGACCGTTCAATCTTTGCATAGTGACTTTTGAGGTCATAATGAACAACTTTTACTATGGAACAAGTGCTGAAATCGCGAAAAAAAAATTGGCTATTCCATAGAAATGAGCGACATAATGACAGTCGAAATGTAGTACACATGAAACTGCTCAAGTTTAAGTACCACTAAAGAGGATCAAGTACGCCGTGTCTTGCGTGGGCGACGGTCGCGCGACCGTCGCCGTCGCGTCTCATCGCATCGTCTACTTCCATATCGATAAGGTTTGATTTCGTATGCGTCGCATCGCCGTTGCGCGACCATCGCGCGACCGTCGCCCACGCAAGCCACGGCGTTATAGAGAGTAGAGATGGGCCGAATATTCGGTAAATAAGTTAAGTTTAAATTAAGCGTTTTTGAATAAAGTTCTTCTATTCTATTCTAAATATTCGGTATTCGGCATATTCGGCAAGTTTTTCAATGTTCGTATTCGGCCGAATAGTTCGGTTACTTTGCCGAATATTTACCGAATAAACAAAGTAAATAAATAGCGTAAGTTGTTTCGTAATTCAGTGGATAATGACATCCTATTTCAGCATTCTAAGGAACCACCAAAGGGAGTTAAAAATGCATTCCAATCCAAATACACCTACCATATACCTAAATATACCTACAATAATTATGTAAAAAAGTAAAAATAACGTAGCTTAAGAAATAAAAACCAAAATTTTCTTATGCACTAAATTTTAGTACCCATTACCGATCATTGAAAAGTTTTTAACTCTAAGCTAGGATTTAAAATATGGCGGAACCGAATATTCGGCCGAATGTTCGGTTCGGTAACAACTGAACCGAATGTTCGGCCGAATATTCGTATTCAGCAAATTCCGTATTCGGCCCATCTCTAAGAGAGTTACTGTCAAAGTAAAATGTGTAATCACAGTGCATAGACTGCCATCTCTCGACACAGGCTTAAAACTTTGATAATTTGGCCCATATTCTTAGCTTGATATGTGTTAAAATGTCAAATATTAATATTAGCGCCATCTAGCCGAGCGTCCCCCAAAGGTGTAATGCCATCTAGACAACTGTACCTTTTTCTTTATGGTTCTGAGGTACGTATTTTGTTAGACTTTATCTGTCTATACGGAGTTACAATGTCTTTGATACCACCCTTGGCAATTGAGGGGTTGAAAGAAAACGAAATTGTGTGACAGGTTGCCAGTCCATCCTTCACACCACAATAGGACCTATTATATCCCACAGCCCGCTTCTACGACACTCGCTGTAGGAAAAGGGGGGGTCAGCAAATTCTTAATTCATCATTCATCCTGGGTTCGAATCCCGGTAAGGGCATTTATTTGTGTGATGACCACAGATATTTGTTTCTGAGTCATGGATGTTTTCTATGTATACAAGTATGTATATTTAAGTATGTATATCGTCGCCTAGCACCCATAATACAAGCTTTGCTTAGTTTGGGGTCAAGTTGATCTGTGTAAGATGTCCCCAATATTTATTTATTTATTTAATAAATAATATTTATTTATCACCACGCGGGGCAAACATATTTAAACTGACATAACGTTTAATAAAACTTACGTAGGTACTTCTCAAACTGTATTATATAATTACCACTCTACCAAATAACAGTTTAAAATTAACCAGGCTATTAGCCGGCAGTTCCGAGTAATTAACTGTAAGGGAGGTAACCGCAGTTAATGAGCCGATTTGCATTGAAAAAGTTAAATCTGTATAATAAGGTTAAATTAAAGTGTAATTAACAAAGGAAATACAAACTTATACATAAATAAAAGTCTGTATTTCCAAATAAAAAAAGAAGTAGGTAAGGTAGGTAAGCGTGCTCCACCGTAGACCGCATCGTCACTTACCATCAGGGTGTGATCGTGGTCAAACGTCTACCTTTTTTAGGGTTCCGTAGTCAACTAGGAACCCTTATAGTTTCGCTATGTCTGTCTGTCCGTCCGTCTGTCCGTCCGTCCGTCCGTCCGTCCGTCCATCCGTCCGTCCGTCCGCGGATAATCTCAGTAACCGTTAGCACTAGAAAGCTGAAATTTGGTACCAATATGTATATCAATCACGTCGACAAAGTGCAAAAATAAAAAATGGAAAAAAATGTTTTATTAGGGTACCCCCCCTACATGTAAAGTGGGGGCTGATATTTTTTTTCATTCCAACCCCAACGTGTGAAATATTGTTGGATAGGTATTTAAAAATGAATAAGGGTTTACTAAGATCGTTTTTTGCTAATATTAATATTTTCGGAAATAATCGCTCCTAAAGTAAAAAAAAATGCGTCCCCCCCCCCTCTAACTTTTGAACCATAGAATAGAATAGAATAGAATTTCTTTATTTGCCAGAATACGTATGGTACAGGATGATAACAGGTTTTTAAAGTATCAGTATTCAGTCGAAAACACGACATGCAAATAATTGACAATATTACAATATGAAAACTTTACAACAATAATACCAAACTTATAAATTAAAACAAGATAATATGGTTGGTGGGTTTTTTACATAATAAAAAAGGCATCCACTTATAAAAATAAAAATGCAACTGTCAAAACGTTATTAATACTAGTCGTTAAAATCAAAAAATATACAAAATGGAAGTCATGAATTAATAATTAAGAATTATAAAAGTTAAATGTCAAGAAACGTACACAATGTGAAATATACTACTTGTTTAATAATTTATGTTCCAAAAATTCCCTTACACTATAAAAGCAATTTTCGGACAGCCATTTGGTAATTTTATTATTAAATTGTTTACAATCAATTTTTTGAGTTCACAGGAAGGCTGTTAAATAAAACTATACACATGTTATATGCATTCCTGTGGTATATAGTGGAATGTGAGGAGAGCTGATATACTAAGTCTTTATATTGCGCTCTCTGATTTCCTGGCAATACATCACACCTCTTTCTAAAAAGTTCTGGATGTTTTTTTACAAATAGACACGCTTTTCTTATATACATACAAGGTAAAGGCAAAATATTAAATTTTTCAAACAGTGGCTTACAGGTGTCCATGATCCAGGCATTGGCTATCGCACGAATGCATTTTTTCTGCCGAACGAACGCTTTCTCAATGTCGACTGAATTACCCCACAGTAATAGGCCATAATTAAGTACAGACGCTACATATCCATGGTAGGCAGTTGTTGCAGCCTCTATAGATACCGTATTCCTAATTTTCCTTAGAGCAAATACGAATCCGTCAAGTTTGGAACAAACTACTTCGACGTGTCGTTTCCAATTTAAGTTTTTGTCAATATTTAATCCTAAAAATTTCACATTATCCAATTTTTCTATTACGATGTCATTATATTTGATGTCAAGTTGGCCAGTGGTTAAAAAATATGAAAAAAATCACAATAGTAGAACTTTATAAAGAATTTCTAGGAAAATTGTTTTGAACTTGATAGGTTCAGGAATCATGGCAATATATTTAGTAAGAAATGTAATTCTAAGACTAATATACGGTCTCAATACAAATATGACCTTAACACGTACCCTCCGTCCAGTTATGTCCTAAAAAAGAGCATCTTTATCTCTGGAGTTAATGTTTATAACAATCTGCCACAAAGTATCAAGGCTTTGGAGGGATTTCAATTTAAACGCAAACTAAAAGACTGGCTATTATCTAAAAGTTTTTACAGTTTAAATGAATATTTTTTATGATTTATAATGAACAATAGAATTTTGTTTTTGACATTTAATTGCCTTTAAATTTAAAACTTTTCTGTGACTTACTATAGCATGATATTTGATTTTTGACTATTACTATAAATTTCAATCTATTAATTTTTTTACCGTGTTTAATTTAAGTGATGACGAAGCTAGTCAAATGTATGTTAGGATATCACTGTGCATGTATTCCTTCTAATTGATCTGTTTTCTAGTTGGTAGTGTAATTTAAAATTATTATTTAATTATTGTTAAATTCCAAACACAAATAACTATTGTACGCTCGAAATGGGCAAACTGTTGAAACTTACTTATATTGTATATATATAATTGTTAAACCATTGTACACAGTTTATGACAATAAAATTATCTTATCTTATCTTATCTTATCTTATCTTAGGTTCAGTAGTTTTTGAGAAAAATACGGAAAACTACGGAACCCTACACTGAGCGTGGCCCGACACGCTCTTGGCCGGTTTTTTAAATTAGCCTCTTTTAGTGTCCTCAGTGTTATGGTGGGCAAAGGCCTCACCTCGTTTTCCCACTCGACCCTGTTATCGTAGCGTTTTCCCACCAGTTTGAGTGGTTTGGATTGGGGGTAGAATGCGTCGGTCGTCCTGCCATCTCCTTTTTGGTCTGCCCGAACCCTGGCCTGCATCGGCTATGATATTCCGCGGGTTCCAGTCTGTCACCATTTTGGCCCACCTTTCCGGCTGCATACGGCAGACATGTCCAGCCCAGTCCCACTTTAACTTAGCGGTCTTGACGCCCACATCTGCAACTCCCGTTCTGGAGCGTCTACCTATTCATTCTAAAAAAAACCGGCCAAGAGCGTGTCGAGCCACGCTCAGTGTAGGGTTCCGTAGTTTTCTGTATTTTTCTCAAAAACTATTGAACCTATCAAGTTCAAAACAATTTTCCTACAAAATCTTTATAAAGTTCTACTTTTGTGATTTTTTCATATTTTTAAACATATTATGGTTCAAAAGTTAGAGAGCCCCGGACGCACTTTTTTTTCCTTTAGGAGCGATTATTTCCGGAAATATTAATATTATCAAAAAACGGTTTTAGTAAACCCTTATTCATTAATATGTAATTTGATATTTGCCAGTAACTTTTCGTTATAGGAAAACATCGTGATAAAACCAGACTAATCCCTATAAGGCGTAGTTACCCCTCGGTTTGGAAGGTCATTTTTAAATACCTATCCAACAATATATCCCACGTTGGGATTGGAATGAAAAAAAATATCAGTCCCCACTTTACATGTAGGGGGAGGTACCCTAATAAAACATTTTTTTTTTCAATTTTTTATTTTTGCACATTGTCGGCGTGATTGATATACATATTTGCATCAAATTTCAGTTTTCTAGTGCTAACGGTTACTAAGATTATCCGCGGACGGACGGACGGACGGACAGACAGACACGGCGAAACTATAAGGGTTCCTAGTTGACTACGGAACCCTAAAAAAGTAGGCACAACACATGATACTTATTGATTGCTCAAATTTTAGTGCTTTCTTAACAATAAAGGTGGTAAAAGAAAAAAAAATTAGGAAATTCGAACACAGTCATAATAGTACATTGTGCAACAAGGGGAGGAAGTTGAATATTACTAACGAGAGTAAGTTAAATCGCGACGGCTTGCCGGAGCGATTTAAAGACTCGAGTTAGTAATATTCATACTCCCCGAGTTCACACAATGTTTTTCATCACACTCGCAATGTAAAAATATGTAAATAGATGTAAAAAAGTTAAGTACGGTACAAGAAATTTCATTATTCCCTTGGGAGAACGATTTTTCTATAACTCACGCTCCGCCTGCGTGCAATAGCACATTTAAAGTGCAGGTGTGATGAAAAAATATTATGTGTTGATTTTCTGTTGGTTTTATTTATTAGTGGATGTTTAGTACTTGTGGATTTATTTTACTGTGACGCAATGCTGATACGTTGTGCGAGGTAGTCGCCATCATGATTAGAAATCATAAATTTAACCTCCTGGATCCCCCAGTCCTCACTTGAGGACATAAGATCAAAAAAAATCTTCTGTGAAATGTCAAAGCAGCATAACAAGTTTGTAGGCATAGAACGTTACCGAACGAAACTGTCAACCAAATAAAACAGACACCTAGCCTCAGATGGCCAATCAGCGATCAGTGCGGCTTTGACATCTGTCACTACTGGCTACACGGTGTCCCGCGGTAAGTAAATCCGAATTTATCTCACTGAAAGTCTAATTATATATTTTTGTTTGGTTTTAATTAATAAATATATAATGTATTTCATATGTCAGTAAGTAGATTTCATCCATATAGTTAAAAAACTTTGGTTTTATATAGCTCTGAAGTTTATGTACTCGTGTGAGTACTAGCGGATTTAAACAAGTAATTTATGTTCTCGGACGAGTACAACCGGTCTCAATAATGTAATTTTTTTTATTTCACATAAAAGTTGATTACATTTTAATTCCGATTTTCAGGCTTAAAAGACTGTGGAATAGAGGAAAGAAGAAGATATATATCCGAAGTTATCAGATAGAATAAGATTGTATTAGAGCTTAACACGGCAGCTGTGATAAAGAAGATGTTTCTGAGGGTGAACTGGCTCCAAGAGATAAAGAGACGAAGATTGAGATTGCACATGCATCTTCTTCATTTAGACTTCGTCAGCAAAATGGCTCGGCATATGCCTATGATGACTGAAAAGCAAACAAGGATGCCTTGAAACTGGAAGAAAAGTAGAACCACATGCTCTAGATTATAGCTAGAGCATTTGGTACTGCTTCTTTGGGTATCCGTGTCTAACTATTCAGAGAAACTGTTATGTATACTGATTTCCATACCAAACAAATAAAAATGTCCAAGAAATGTCAGCCATAAAATGTTATTTATTTAGTAAGGAAAATTGTTACTGTAATTTCTAGTTTAGTTTTCATTCAAGTAATTTGCTTAATATGCAACATTACGTACCTTTGTTACATATGTACTATTAGTACTTACACAATTATACTAATAGTACCTACACAATTTATTCCATAAGGGTTTAATATAATTTTTAATATTATTTTTATTTTTGCCTGTACTATTAAGTACCTACAGAAGTAGTTTTGTGTTCATTATGCAAGATTCATAGGATTTCGGTTTATTTCAGACTGAATTAATATAGTTTTCATATAATAATTATTTTTTATATCTTTTTATGTAATTAAAGTTGATTTCTATGGTATTTTGTTTTATTTGTTTGGTGTCCCGAGTGAGGACAAAGTCCCCATGTAGGTACTCGCCTGAGCCCATAAGGAAAAATCGAGGGAAAACACTATGATTTTTTTAACTATTTTTCCTACGTTACTGGTTACTTATTAAATCGATTTTTCCGAAAAAAATACAGTTTTTCCAGATTTAATACCTTCAGGATCCAGGAGGTTAAACATTTCTAATGATTTCCTCATAAATTGTTTTATTTGCATTTTATTCCCACGACTCTTTCATAAAAATTCTAATAATTCTAATAAAAAAATTCCTTGATATTGTTTAAACTTTCAAGATTATTATTACACATTTTAACTTCACAAAACGAAGTAAATAGCGTTAAAATACATTTTGAAACTAACATCCAACGTTTCAGGGATGTTTTTGACCCCGTAATATCTGAGAACTAAAGTTAGTGTTCATTGTCATTTGATTTTCTCGCAGTAGTTTATTCCAAGAAGGTCATGAAATAATGTAATTAATAACGCAGATTTCACCGGTACTACAAGTTTTCTGCAAAGAGGGAGTTCAACAATTTCAATAAGTAATAGTACATTACATCAGAGGCCGGGAAAATGAGGATTTCCGGCCAAGTGGGTATATACGGCCGAGCGAGCGTGCGAGCGAGGCCGGATAGGATACGAGGCCGGAATCCGTTTTCACGCCGAGGCATGTATAGTGCTTTTCTCAAACATACAATGAAATAAAAAAATGCTCTAAAGGACAATATTTTATAAAAAAGTTACTTTGCCGGCCTAGGCCTAAAAAATAATATGAAATCCCTTTACAGTCCTCTCGAGTTGTTGCGCCCAAAAAGCGATACTTCCCAGCCCATTTTAAGGAACGTAAAGACAATATTTCATTGCATGTTTGAAGAGAAATAGTTATTTTGTTATACAAGGGTGCAAAGTTGTATTTTAACGCCGAGTGTGGAATTCAAAAACGGGCAAGTGAAAGGATTCTATAGTTGAACCATGAGCGAACTTGGTGAGGTTTTCAACACAAGAGAATAAAATACATTTCCACCCATGTGTATCATCTGCCGTGGCGTCTAAGATCATCAACGATTGCCATTTCAATTCCTTTAAAAAAAAATATCGGCTAAACCGGCTAGATCGTCTCTTGTCCACAAATTCTTGCACTTTTGTCCTCACTGTATGCCTCCACTTAATTTCTTTAAAGAAACTTACTACAGTAAAAAATAAGAGAATTTTCCTTGTAACCCTTACACACGCGGGCTGACAGAATTGTGAGGGTTGACCACAATAAGATTAAAACTATGTTAATCGTAACACCAATGCAAATAGAACTCATAATTAGTTAGCAAATACCGATTTTACGGGTAGTTATAACCTTTAATTAAACGTACCAAGACACAAACCCATTGTAATTTGTCTATTGTTAGAAAAATACTTCGTTTTTCGTAATAAAAGTGTCTTTTGAAATACGAAAACAAAGGCAATAAACATTAACCACCCCATTCAGAGAACTTAGAAAAGAAATATTACAATTTATGGAAAAAATTTGGTTTTCTTTTTCTGTGCATGAGATAAGTTTAAAAACATTGGCACTATTCTAAGTAGGGAAGAAATAAAAAATATTGTACATACGACATTAACTGGTAAAGATCCAGTTTTGCTATTCGAAAACAGATGGCAAAATCGCATTTTATCCACAAGAGTGCAAAGTAATTTCATACAAATTTTAACTTGATATCTTTGGCTGGCTGGTAGAATTTACTTATAAATGACGATTTTGAATCATAAATATTGAATACATTGATGGAATTGATCAATTTAGGGCGGCTCACTCCGCGATTCTATCGCCGCGCTATGAGTACATGTTTCGCATGGCCGCGAGTTCGCGGCCCATTCAGTGGTGACGAGCCTTCGCGCGGCGCAATAAATTCAATGTCGGCCGCTCGCGGCGGTCCGTTTGTTAATGTAGGTAAGAATTTAGAGGGCGGCGTTTTGTGAACATCAAAGGAGTGAGCCTTACGGTACTTGTACTATTATATATTCTGTGATATTTTACAGTTAGTATTTTGTTCCTGTTTGGTGTGGTGAACAATTTTGTGTGTTTCACTCTGGAGAGCAAAGTCCTGTTTGCACCTTCTCGTTGCTTTGGAACCCTAGCAACGCGCTCAAGATTCCGCTGACATTGAACCACTCGCTTTTGCTCTTGAAATTCAATATTGGAATCTTTCGCTTACTCGGGTATCAATATTGGCACATGCGGTTAAACAACGACTTTGCCCCTTTTAAACAACACAACTACAACACACACATACTATTAAACTAAACTAGATATCATAAACCAAATAATATGGCCGTGTGGTCAAATGTACAGGACGTTAGCCGCATAAGCTGAAGACCTGGTTCGATTTCCGGCTAAGCCGCCGATGAATTAATGTACAGATGGCTTCAGACGGCAGGGAAAGTTTAGCAAAAAAAGGTACAGCAATCCATAAAAATTGCAACTTTGCATTATGAATGAATTTCATTTCGCAAAGTGCTCTTCCACTGTGTTGCGGGGTGTACGTTGTGTTACTTGTGATAGGCGTAGCAATACCAGCAATGGCATAGAGGAGAAGTTCCCAATTTTTTTATTTTTTTTTCAGAAAACAAACAGCCATTTACAAGGATGGTTTACAAAAAAATATATAAATCTAGAGCCTAGAGTTTCCTACATTACTAGATGATTTTTAAGTAAAAATAGCAAACAAAATTACACACTGCAGTAGTTGAGTACACACAAGGATGCATCTTACACTTAATTAAAAAATAATACAGTTAACAAGAAAACAGTGATTGCCGAGGTCTTGTTCTTGAAACTGGACAAGTTATGAGCAAAAATTGCTAATGTCATGGAAACTCGGTATTGTTGTTTCAGCACATACTAGGTACTCTAATATAAAACCTGTATGTGTAGTTATAGCAGAGTCTTCTGTCACAAGTATTTATCATACTTATTAGGAGATTCTCAGTAAAAAACTTATTGTAAATTGTTTTTAAATATTGTAACCAAAATAAACAATTTTAATTTTCAAACAATTTTTACTAATTGCTTGTTTGCTCTGTCACTATGGCATTTGATGAGTTGATAAAAGGCCAGTGTGCAACTCATGCATCAAATGAAGCGATTATCAACTGTTTTGCATTTGCATTAAGTAGGTGTAAAAAATAGGAAAAACCTTCCGCTGTCTCTATTTTGTTGATACATACAATCTTAGCATTAATTATTAAAATTATCTGCCTAGTGTGGAGGTCAGTTTAATTGTATACGTGACTGTATTTTCTTGGAAATAAACAAATTTGTATTTTTATTTTATTAGTTTCCGCTGTCGAGTAACGTAGTAAAAGTGTCAGTAATTCAGCGACTGTTGACATCCTAAAATCACCTATACAATAATGAAGATTTATAGCCAGCCATAAAAGCCGTGTAACGTAATATAGGTACTGTCCCTACAATCGTTCCTTCATCCATCATTCAGGGTTGTCAGAAATGACGCATGCCGCGCTACACCGAGGGATAAACAGAATGTTTTCATATTGGGCGTACCTACTCTACTTCATGGATGCGTAAAGTTTAACTTTATAGGGGAACTTTGCTACGATATAAGTAGTAACTAAACAGAAACTTTGTAAGCTGTGGACCTCGAAATAATAAAAAAACAAAATGAAAACATTTAACTCGTTGAGAATAACAGTGAAATCACAGCGACGTATGTAAGCGGATATATGAAAAGATTCATTCTCGTTCATTATCAATCCGCTGTTACGTCATGTGTTACCTACGAACACAGTCACGCGTACATGCATACCGCGCGGCTTTGACGTTTGTTAAAGTGATACTCACTGTGCTATCTCTTATACCTGTGCTATCGACGTCGCCTTTTCTTAGCGTCGTCGTCATGAAAATAATATCTTATGTTATAATCTTCCAAAAACTTCCAGCTTAACTTTTTAACGAGCTTATAGTTCATATTTTCACTGCACTGCAGATTCTTGGCCGTCTAAAATTCTCAACAAATTCCGCTTTAATTACCTAGCCGGACGCCCATAAAACAACCTGGACTAGGCCGATTTATGCTGCCTTAAGAATTTGACATGGAACAGAAGAAAGATATAATTTAGAGCATGCATATCGCTTGTACAGCCTGCAGAGAAAGAGTAAATAATGAGAGCGTCACCGTCTTAAATAGATAGACTGCTTTGCATTTGGTGAACTATTGAGTCCAGCTTTTGTATTAGAAAAGTGAGTGTTACTAGGATAAAAAGTTTAGTACTAATTTTTTAATTTTTTGCCAAGTTGTCTGTCATACCTATCATATAAAACAAAACGAGAAAATTTCTGAGGAGGACCTGCAGTCCAACGTTAGGGAGGTGGGCTGAATTGAGCGTGTCATGTAATCGACAACCCGCCTGTTTTCGACAGGATGTCCCTATACTACATCTACCTCATCATACAAAAAGACTCAATTATTAATTTTTGCTTTCCGTGACAGAAGGGTCCTTTACTTCAAATGCAATAAGGTCCTCTCCTCAGTTGAAAATGCAACAGAAATTCTACTAAAAAGATTGCCTGGTTTTTTTACAGCAGATATGAGGCAAACAAGCAGACGTCAAAGCTTGATGGTAAGTTAATTTGTGGAGCGTTTGAGGACCCTTTAGGCATGAAACACCACATTTTTTCTTCTCGTAAATTCTGGACCATCTTCTTTTCTTCTTTGCATCCTGTTACCTACTGCTGGGGTGTATGGCTCAGAATCACATTTCTCCATTTACTCCGGTCTGTGGGGCGTTTTGAGGTAACCTCTTCCCACCCCATGCCTAGCACCCTGAGCTCATGCTGAACCGAGCGACACCAAGTCGATTAAAGGCGGCATGGATTATGGCATCCATGTAAAAAAAACGCATATGCACCAATGAGGGTGAATAGAATCAAGTTGTATGAATGAAAGTCGTGTCATAACCATAACAAATCATAAGAAATACACTCCCCAAGTTCCAAGTCGTTGTCTCAACTAGTGGCTTAAGCAAACCAAAAGTTTCAAAACTCTCGGCAATTTTGGGAAGTTGTAACAAGGGATTGAACTTCCTTACCTGCCCCCATTTGCATTTAAATTACAATAATCATTATTGTTGCCCGCGACATTCGGGGGACCTTTTGTCGTGATGAGATTTACGAAGGTTGCTGTTAGTTAGCTTTCATAATGAAGCCTGTGAAGAAATTGAATATTGGGTAATTCTAGCGGTTTCCGAGTTAAGGCTTAAATCTCCAAAGATAAGAAAAACTTGTAAATACGTTAAAATCATTCCCGAGTTTATACTTATATCTTTTTCATCTAGCTAATTATTAATGTAATTATGAATAGTTGCCATGATTACCAAACATATCCAATGAACATGATCACTTTTAAATCGGGACTTAATCTAATCATATTCAGTATACTCTTGTATGTGTGTTTGTGTTGGTTTTCTCTATTTTTTTTGTTCTTGCACTTGGTTTAAGAATCTTTGTTTCTGTTCCGTTTTTACAGCTAAATTCTAAGGTTGTTCGAAGAGATCGCTTTTTAGGTATGATAAGACCTCAGCCTGTTATTTACCTAGTTATACTCTCCCACTCAACATTTTATGTATATTTACTAACATGTAAATGGTGCAATAATAGTTCATTGTGCAACAAGTGTTATGGAGAAGTTGAGAATATTACTACAACGAGAGTAAGTTAAATCGCGACGGCTTGCCGGGAGCGATTTAAAGACTCGAGTTTGTGGTATTCATACTCCCCGAGTTACACACAATGTTTTTCATCACACTCGCATTGTAAAAAATATGTAAATAGATGTGAAAAAAGTTAAGTACAGTACTAGAAATTTCATAACTCCCTTGGGAGAACGATTTTTCTATTACTCACATCCTGTTCTGCTTTTCAATAGCACATTTAGTGTGTGTAGGGTGATGGAAAACAATATCGACTGCCACTTACATACTTACATTTTAAAAGATTGAGTCTTCTCCGAGACTATGGGAGGATAACTTTTTATGATCCCTGAAACCTTGGAGGTCAGTTTAAAATGTAATAATAAGCAGATGGAGACGCTACAGGAGTTTCAGAAAATGCTAAAAATGGAAAGGAGCCCCCTTTCTATTTGCCGGATTGAGTATGAGTGTTATTAACTTGATTTATCGAAAGTAAAATTGTCCCACTTAGAACAATTCAGTTAAAAGATATATGCGAAAAAATCTTTAAAATCGGAGGTTCCGCTCTCGATCATGTTCCTCCTTCAAAACTTTATCCAACGCAACGAAATTTGAGAATCTGAATAACAATTAAATGATCTTATGTAAGACCCGTTTAGCGTATTTAATGAAATTGTTACCAATTTTGAATACCACGCCTTTTTTGCACCATAATCAATAAGGCCGTTTTTCGA